>NC_134870.1:59396549-59996549 GCF_049852395.1 Peromyscus maniculatus bairdii
GAGCCAAGAATAAACCTTTATCTTTTAAGTTGTCTCTATCAGCTCACAGTGCTCAAAAAAAGTGGCTGATGCAAAAATTAATGCCGAGAAGTGGGGTCCTTGGTATGAAAACCCCGTCCATTTGATTAATGAGCTTTCAGAACTGGACGGTGGAGGAATATGGAGGTGTTTCTAACTTTAGGCTAAAGAAGCCCTGGTGTATTGTGAGTGGGATGTAGTAGACCATTCTGCTGAGAGTGTGGATCAAGAGGATACTGATAGGCGGGGCAGTTAAGGGCCTCACCAGGTTTCCGATGGCGATGAGGACTATCAGGAATTGGGTGAGACGCCACTCATGCTACTGCATGGAAACCACTCTGGCTGTTGTGGGTCTTTCCTGAATGCTTGAGGGTTGAAAGGATAACAGGTTAATATATTTGGTAGAAGAAATTCCATACAGCATCCAGGTTGGCCGGCTGCCTTTAGTTTGGTTGACAATGAGAATTCCAAGACAAACATGGAATGGGAAACTGTGAAGACCGTGTAGTTGGGTGAGGAAAGGGGCGTGAATGAGTTTGAAGCTGTGGGAAAAGCAGGTGAGGACAAAGGGTCAGTGATTGTTAAAGAGGTGGGCACGGTTAACAGGATTGGGTTCCGTGAGGTATGAATTAAAAAATAAAAAGGAGAGCAGGGGAGGGGTACATTAGATCCAGGAGTTAGGGTGACTGTAATCAAAATATATTGTGTGCATGTGTGAAATTCTCAATTCAAATATTATATTAAGAGAGAGAGAGAAAAGGAGATCTTTGTATTGGGACCTCAAGAATGTTGCCTTCTGGGCAGCACCTCACCCCCTCAAGGCTCCAGGCTAGAAAAGTGAAAGCTACTGAGAACTTTGTTGCTGTTGTTTTCAAGAGAGTACCTGAGAAGATGGAGCCTCCAGGGCGTCCTGGACCAAGACCACCTAGGGAAATAGTTATCCCATTTGGACCCTGTAGGTACTCAGAGCCCCTGCAGGCTGCCAGCTGAACCTGACATTGTTCATGTCTTGTTTTTATTGTTTGTTTTGTTTCTGTGCGTATACAGAATGCATAATTGGGGCCATGTGCCAAGGTTCCAGAAAAAAAAAAAAAAAAAAAAGCTGCTGAGGCCAGGGAATGTGTAGCAAGATTAGATTTCTTTCCTGGAGCTCCTGAATGTGTTTGGAGCTTTGAAGGTGGCTAACTGTTCTTCAACATCTGCTGAGCAAAATTGCGGCCTTCAGCTGGAGATGGCCCAAGAGTTAGCTCATAAGTGGGGCAAGTAACAGGGCCAGTACTGCAGAGCTAGCCAAGCCCGTTGGCCTCCACGTGATGCCACCATATGAACCCCAGATGCTGGACATGGGGGTGCAGAGTTTAATTGATGCTAGTCTTACGTCTTGTTAGATTTGGTCTTTCACTGGTCCAGTCTTTCCTTGCTGTTTCCCATTCCTTTCTTACGGAGTGGGTGTGTTTATTCTGTGTCATTGTATATGGGGAGTCTTGTTTGGATTGTTTTTTTTCTTTTCCAGGGGTTAGTAGCTTAGAGTTTATTACCTTAAGTCTCAGTAGAGACTCCGGACTTCTAAACCATGTTACTATTCTTAAGATCATGTGGACTCCTAAAGTTAGAGTGAACACCTTTTACAGTACGGGATGGCCAGAAACCTACTGGGGTCACTTGCCAAAACTTGTGTTTGAATAGGAACCGTTCCCCCATTGGCTTGTGTTTTTGAACATTTGCTTCCCAGCTAATGCTGACCTCTGTTAGGTTGTGAGGTCTGGTAGAGCTGAGTCACTAAAAGCAGGCGTTTAGGGTAAGCAGCCTGGCTTTGCTCCCAGTTCTGTTTACTTTCTTCCTTCTCAAGATGTGTGTGGGATGGATTCTAGTCTCCCCAACCATGCTGGTAGAAACGGAGGACCACTTCCATCACGTCCTTCCTGCCATGATGGGTTGTGTTCCTGGAAGCCATAAGCCCAAACAAGCCTCTGTTCCCTTAAGTTGCTTAAGTCAAGTATTGGTCAAAGTGATCAGAAAGGTAGACAAGACAGAAAAGGTCACAGGGCGTGATCACAGATGGATGAGGGAGCTAGGGTGGTGGGAGAGTTCAGGAGCCCCCACCACATGGTCCTGACCCGCCTTCTAGTCGAGTCTGTATTTTCTAAGTGGGAAGTTGGAAAGATTGGAAGTGGTTATTGTCAAATTTCACTTGTAGTTTGCCTGTCTCTGTCAACTCTTGTTTTAACTTCTGGCGAGCATAATTGTCTTTCAAAATACACATCCTGCCCATTTTCAGAGAATCCAGAGTCGTTATTGGGATGTTGAATTCTGACTTTTCCCCCTGTGAAATGGGTATATGAGTTTAGAAGAGGTAATTTACTTTCTCTGAAGCTCACTTTTTTTCTTTACAACAAATTGTCATGAACATTTGATAAATACAAAGAAATCATCTAGTACAGTGTCTTCCATATAATAGACAACTCAATAGATAGCAAATCCTTTTCCTTCACTCCTTGTGTAGAGTTGAGAATTAAATAACCCATTTGTCTTAGTTAGGGTTTCTATTGCTTCGATGAAACACCATGACCAAAAGCAAGTTGGGGAGGAAAGGGTTTATTATTAGGCTTACACTTCAGTACTGCTGTTCATCACTGAAGGAAGTCAGGACAGGAACTCAAACAGGGCAGGATCCCGGGGGCAGGAGCTGATGTAGAGGCTGTGGAGGGGTGGTGTTTACTGTCTTGCTTCACATGGTTTGCTTAGCCTGCTTTCTTATAGAACCCAGGACCTCCAGCCCAGGGATGGTGCCACCCACCATGGGCTCAACCCTCATCCATTGATCACTAATTGAGAAAATGCCTTACAGCTGAATCTTATGGAGGCATTTCCTCAACTGAGGCTCCTTCCTCTCTGACGACTCTATAGCTTGTGTCAAGTTGACACACAAAACCAGCCAGTACACCATTCCTCTACAGTTAAACAGATATCTTAAGTTACATGGGCCTGGCAGACAGACAAGACAAGATTCTAGGTTCTCAAATAGAATCCAGGAAATAACAAGGTCTCATATTATATGGCCAAAGCATCCCTAACTGATTACTATTGGTTACACGGCCTTAAGGTTCTGTTCAAATTCAAAGTGTGTTTCTTCATATAATGTATTTGAAGAAATGGTGCATTCTATCTCAGCTCATCCCCAAATCACAGACTTGGGTGTTGCACATTGACATCCAACTCAAGAATGAGACCCACGATGAGTCCCAGGGCTGCACTGAACCACTGCCCCTGCTAATGTCTCCACTGAGGTCCAAGTCAACATCTCACTTAGATGAGCACAATTGCAGGCTCTTCCAAGCAGTCAATGGAACATTGTTTTATTCTGCGAATTACTTCAAGTTTTTTAGCCCATTTCTCTTAGGTTGTTTGTGTCAAGGACTGTGAAGTGTCTGAAATTTTACCCTCCTTGCAAGCTAAGAATTTAGCCTGCCACAGTTTTATGATGTTGGAAGAACATGTGAGACTCCTGGATTGGATTCAAATCTCCTTGCCTCAGAGTCCCACTGGAGTGCAGATGGGTCCAAATGAATGCTTGCGGATTGAATTCTAGGAGGGAACCCTATGTTTAGGGAACAGAAATCTATAAAAGTTTAGCTCATAAGTGTATCCTTTGTTCTTGAAGGTATATTGTCTTAATTATGATGAAGTAAACGAACTACACACTCGCTCCAGAGGGAGACAGTAATAATCCTGAACGAAGGACAGGAAATACAGTCTCTTCTTGAGGATGTGCAGAGCCAGAGGTTATGACATACCTGTAATCCAAGCAGTCAGAAGGCTAAACTAGAAGTCTCATCATTAGTGCATTGCTAGGCTGGGCTACATAGTGAACTTCAGGTCAGCCTGGGTTACAGACTCCAGAGAAAAGGGAACGGGGGACCGGCAGGATGGCTCAGCAGATAAAGCCACTCGCTGCCAAAGCCTGGTGACCCGAGCTCAATTCTTGGCATTCACGTGGCCGAAGGAGAGGACTAGCTCCTGCAAGCTGTTCTCTGGCCCCTAGACATGGGCTGTGGCACATGCGTGTGTGGCTGTACACATTTACACATATGCACACACACTCGTACATACACACGAAATAAACATTTAAAAAATTAAAATATAAAAGATGTGCAAAAATCAGATACCCATGGAGCATTGTTTCCCAACAATAGCTGCCTTTTGTTTCAGCATCGGTTTGGTGTCTGGAAAATGTCACCATTCTATTGCCCGTGACAGACCGGAACCACATCCATCCAGCTTGTCTTATATGCCCTTAGCAAAGGTGGATAACGGCAGAACTCCAGCAACTAAGGCCAGCCTAGAGTATTGACCTCTGCCACACCTCCCACCAGACTCGGGGTTCAGAACCTGATCTAGCTGAAGGAATCCCAAATGCCATCAAGATGTGTCTTAGAAAGTCAGACAGTGGGCCTGCAAGATGGCTCAGTGGATAAGGTGCCTGCCACCAAGCCTGGTGACCTGAGTTCAGTGGTCAGTGTTCACGTGGTGGAAAGAGGGCCCACGTGATGGAGAAAGACTGACCCCTGCAAACTAAGCTGTTCTCTCCTTCCTTCCTTCCTTCCTTCCTTCCTTCCTTCCTTCCTTCCTTCCTTCCTTCCTTCCTTCCTTCCTCCCTCCCTCCCTCCCTCCCTCCCTCCCTCCCTCCCCCCCCTCCCTCCCTCCCTCCCTCCCTCCCTCCCTCCCTTCCTTCTTTCCTTCCTTCCTCCCTTCCTTTCTCTCTTTCTTATCTTTTTATCTGCATTTATTTTATGCAGAATTTATTCCCATGCCATAAGTTTTTGTTCTCAGGATATCTTTTTCCTCTGTGCAAGTCCTCTTCTGGCTTTGGAACCGTTTGTTCCTGTTCAGTGAGGATCATCCCGATATGGCAGGGGGAGCTCATGTACGGGCTGACCTGGCCATGAGCTCTGTAAGTCTGTCACCACATTTTAGGTGCTTTGTTCCCCTGGATGTGTTCAGTGACTAGAGAATCCACATCTGAACCCCTCAGTTCCCCATTACTTCCTGTGATTTTAAGCACGTGCAGCAAAAATTCGGCACTCTTTTTTTTGGCCACCAACCCTGTGTCCAGCCCCAATGTTCAGCCTGGGTGCACCTACTGACTCCACCCTTGTGCTGCTGGGATGGAAGGGCACACATGGCTCCTTTAAAGTAACATCACTCCAGTACTTGGTGGCTTTCCTGATATACATACTGTTGATGGCCTGGGCAGTTTCAAGGTGTTCTTCAGGTAAACATGAAGATTTGAACCTCTTGCTTTGCATGATTTTGTAGGGTCTTGGGGTCAAGAGAGTAGCAAACCTTCTTCACAGGTCACCTCAGGCCACTTACAGGAAGTATAAACTGGTCTTTTGCTTCCTGTGCACCTGCAAGGAAGAATTCCAGGGTAAGCCTGACTTCTACACGCACCTTGGCTGGGGAGTGGAGGCTGGCCTGAATGTTCTCCAGAGATGTGGTGGCATTCTTGAACACGAAGCACAGAAACTAGCTTTGCTAATTGGATAATTCTCTTATAAGGGGGGCATCTGCCTAATCACGCATGTAAAATAATGAATCCGTTTTCCCTCCAAGGAGTCCCGTGAAGAACCAAGGGTAGCTTCACTTTGGAGAGTAGTCCCAAGAAGCTTGAGGGTTCCACAAACTCCTAGTACCATTGCCTCAAACATTTCAATGTCTTCTAAGCCACCCTGGGTGTGAGTCCCTGTGTTGGGGGTGGGGAGGGGCTCTAGTGAATGCCCGAATTCCATTCCGAGTGTAGTCCTGGAGGTAGTGGGACCCTGGGGAGTTGTGTGTTTCTCTCAGGTCTTTACGTCACTCAGTTCTCTCTGTACGTGCAGGCATAGATTTGCTCCTCTTCTTCCCCCCCCAAAATTGGCATCTTTTACCAGTTCCAGAGACTTCTTAGCTGTTCCCTCTTTAAATATTATCTCTGCTGTGTCTCCTCTATTCTAGCTGTATGATAAGCTGTTCTTTATAGAAAAATTCCAGTCTTTTCTTTTCCTTTATTTAATTTTACCACTTGCATCAGATATTTTCACATCTGAAGTGTTCTCAAATCTTATTTAACTTTCTATGATCCTCCTGGATCTTACTCATGATATCTGTTAATTTTTCCTTTATTTTTTAGTGAGAACTTCCTTTCCATAGAACTGCAGTGTAGGAACACCTCCTCCAGTGGATATATGCATTCATCAGAAGAACTGGAGCATCTTCAACTTTTGGCTGTTTTCTAGATTGGCTATACTGGCTTGGGTATATTCGATGACCGAAATATGATTTTAGGTTAAAAATCTGCGTAGGGTCAGGCTTATGGTTGTACATTTCCAAGAGTGGAGATGGCTTTCCCATTGCCTCAAGAATAGTGCTTTTCACTGCCGGCCACGGGGTAGTAGGGATTAGGCCCATGATTACTTCTATTTCCTAGTTGCATTGAAAATAACTTTCTCGCAGACCCAGCCTTATCCAGGAGCGATGCTCCTTTCCCCCACAACAGAAATGCCTTGGGAGAGATGGCTCAGAGGTTAAGAGCACTGGCTGCTCTTCCAGAGGACCTGAGTTCAATTCCCAGCAACCACATGGTGGCTCACAACCACCTGTTATGAGATTTGGTGCCCTCTTCTGGCCTGCACTCATACATGCTGTATACATAATAAATAAATAAATCTTAAAAAAAGAAAAAGAAAAAGAAAAAAAGGCTGGGCGGTGGTGGTGCACGCCTTTAATCCCAGCACTCTGGAGGCAGAGGCAGGTGGATCTTTGTGAGTTCGAGGCCAGCCTGGGCTACCAAGTGAGTTCCAGGAAAGGCGCAAAGCTACACAGAGAAACCCTGTCTCGAAAAACCAAAAAAAGAAATGCCTTGGGCTTCGCTCCTGTCTTAGAAACTGCAAGCATCCGTCACCACCGCCATTCAAGTTCATTGCATTGGCAAATACTTTACAAGTGAAAACTCCAAGTGCCCACTTCTGAGTTTCTATTTTCATCTAGCCTTTGGTCTCTTGGTGTTTCTTGCTCTCTTAGTTTAAAGAGTGTTTATTTTACCTCGCCCTTGAGGTGCTTCCTGGAGAGGGCTGCTCTAGGGATGCTCTTCACTGTGGTGTCAGACATGGAGCGCATCCTCTCCCTGTTTTCAGAAGCAAGGGAAGTTAGTCTGCTTGCTGCATGCTTCCTGGTGTCCTGGGGGAGGTGGGCGGGGCCGAGTTCTTTCCTCCTTTGCAATATATTTTCCTTTTTTTTGATTAATTTTCACAAATGGTTTTATCTTTTCTTATAGGAAAAACAACATCTTCTAAACGTTAGCAGAAAGGAACCTTCCTACCATACTTTACCTCATCCTGGCACACATTTGAAACTACCACTTTGACATGCAGCTCAGACATGCACATTTTTCAGGTTTTTTAGTTCCAAGTTATTCTAAGGATATTTTATAGCCCAGTACTTATTGTTTAAAATTGGTGCTGCTGTCTCTGAAAGACTGACCCATTAAAACAGACTTGGGATTTACTAGGTAAAATCTGCACTGGCTACATTGCCTTTAAATAATTAATACACATGGGAAACACCAGGGAAGTGTGTGTCTGTGAGTTTGCAAAGAATAAATAGCTCACAGCCCGTAATATCCTCTATTGGCTGCAGAGCTTACAGCTCTTTTCTGATAATGTAATCAGTAGAGACTTGGGTGTTGAGGTACATAATGGGTAATCCTCCCTCAGAAGAATTTACAGGTGCAAGTCTGCGTTATATACTCATTTGACTGGGGACAACTTGCTAAGCATGCTAGAAGCTTCCTTGCAGTATCCTCAGGAAGGGACCTAGTTGGTTTTCTGTCGCCAAGAGAGACATGGGCCTCAAGTAGCAGTGGCCCATGAGAGAATCACCACATCCTCAAAACACTAGTCTGAGTTTTTCTAGGCTGCGTGCCATGCGTCTGCAGTGTTCATCCTGCTGAGATATTAGGAGGTGTTAGGCAAAGGAGATTCCAAACCCAGACAGAGTGGGAGGACATTGTGTGCATAACTTCAGCTGCTCTCTGTCCACACAGGAAGTCTGGGGTCAGCTCCTCTTTAGGATGAATATCCTGTACCAACTCCAGCTATTCTTTCTTCAGCCAAAAGAAGGACTAAAAAAATACACCTATATATAGCTTCTCTTGAGATTCAGATGCTGGGGAAGGTTTCTGCCAAAGAATATGATGGGGGTCTTGCTGGTAGAAGATGTCTTGCTGGTAGAAGATGTTGACACGTCCCCAGGTGCTTCTTGGAGCTGCTCTTGGTGTTCATCTTCTTGAAGACTTATTAGTCACATTAGCTTATTGAATCAGTGCCACAGGAAGTTGGAATATCTATTCGACTTTGGTTGACGGCAGTCCCTAGAGCGATACAGTTGTGGGATCTTTTTAGTAAAGGGCCTTATAAATAATAATAATGATATTCGGACCGAAAAACGTTCTGGTACATGAGTCTGCGAACTGGAGTATGAGGAGAAAGTTAATTGGAGTACCAATGCCTCACTCAGCCCCATCTACATCTCACAAGTACTGTCATTTTGCCCGGATGTGGGTAACTATTCTGTTACCCCACGTCCTCTGTCCTGCTTCCAACCGTCTTTTCTTTTCCCACTTAATCTACTCGTGTAGACAGGGCCTGCTCGACGTTTTAGACTCTAGGGTTTCTGTTGTTACTTAAACAACAGGAATATTCTAAATGATATTGTTTTTCGTCTTAGCTACGAGAATTGGTTATAAAAGTTGGTTGAAAAGATAATCTTATTGTTAAGTGTATTTATGTAATTAGACTTTTTTATTTGATTCAGGTGTAAAAATTGTCATATTGTTGAAGATTTTCTGGATTCATTAGGAGCTTTGGGTGTTTGCTGCCATTGCAGATGGTCTACAATAAAATGCACCAGGAGAGTTTTCAAATTGTGGCAGTTTGCCTCTATTTATAGCCTCGGTGAACACTTGTGCTGTGCAGTCTGTCGATGGGAGTGGTGTGAAAGCCCCAAGAGTACAGTAACCCTTCACTATTCTTTTTTAAAAGTACATTGATGTTTGGGATGCGTGCGTGCATGCGTGCGTGTGTGCGTGTATGAGTGTGCATTTGCAGGTCAGAAGACACCTTGCTGAGTTGATTCTCACCTTCTATCCAAGTGTTCCAGGGGTTGAACTGAGGTCATCAGGCTTGGCAGCCGTCACCTTGACCTAGTGAGCCATCTCAGTTCATGTTTTATGGAACAGGTGGTTGGTTTTAGGAGGGAAGGAGTGAGCAGCCCCTGCTTTTGATTTGAAAACCATCACTGGCCTGGGATCCATTCAATGGACAGATGACGAGGAGCCATGTGAATTCTCTCTCAGCTTTGTTCCTTACTTGCTCTGGGTTTTTAAGTGTCTAAAAATGACCTTAAAATATGAGAAGTGCCTTAGATTGAGAACTATGGGGAAAATACATTTTAGGATGATAGTAGTGACAGTCATGACTGGACATAATAAATCGGTATCTTGTAGCCACCTGTGTTTTCTTTAAGGCTGCTGAGGAGTCAGCCCATGCTTGTTTGGGTTTCCATGGACACGTAACTGAACTTGGAGTGCAGAGGTCCCATGTGCATGGGTGTGATAACAGCACTGCTTCCTGTGAGGGGTTAGGTCGGAGCACTTCACCCAAAGCTCCTGCCTGACGAGCATTCGTAGGATGTGCCTAACAAGGGCATGTGCTGGTTGGTTGTTTGCTCTGCTTATTTCTGTCTGCCTCTAGCAGCATACTGATTGACCCAGAGAAAACAGTCCAGTCTGCTTCCTGTTTAAAACCTGGTGAGCACGTGACTGTTCCCATCTTCCATTAGTGGTGGCTGTGCTGGGCTTCGTTCTTGCTCCATGAGGGTGCTACATCGTCGTCTGGTCAGCTGGCTTGACGGCCTTGCTCTTACTGAGAACAAGAGGACCTCTCTCTCCCCACCGCCTCCATAGCTCCTTGAAAATGGACGTTATCCTAAAAAAGTATAGAAAAGCTGCAACTAGGCAACTTTTTATATTTGTATAACGTTACAGGTATCCCACTCATGAACATGTGTTTGACATGCCTTTACATGCCTTTCTACCTGATCCTTGGAGGTCCGGATGTCTACACTGAGTGGTCTTGAGGACTTTATTGCATTTAAAAGAGTACAGTATATATATGAAAAATAGTACAGTATAAAAGAAATCTGTTTCAGAGATGTGAATGTTGTGGAAAATGCACCTCTTGAGATGCTCAATGTCCTCATGTGTCATTGAAGTAGAATTTATTCCCAAAAGCTAACAAGGAGATCAACAGCCATATAGTGACTGCTTAGATTTGTCTTATCCAGGCCAAATGAATTTTTATCCCTTTGAATGAGTGAAATATTTAAAATTCCAGTAGTGAATCCTAATCCCAGGGTGTTAGAGTGGAGTATGGGGGGGGGGGCTGCCCTTAGGAGGATTTTTAGAAAGTAATTCATTATCAACTTTTCTACAAATATTTTGTAGTTTCATTCTAAGTCTTTATTGTATGTGCATATGTATTTAATACATTTGTCAGGTGTTTAAAGCTCATGTAGTCTACCTATCATTCTAACCTCATATTCTTATTTTAAACATTCAGACCATTCAGCAAGCGAGAATGCTATGCCTGCTTAGCCATAGAGTGGATATGCTCCATATGAGTCTTTGTGGGGTGTGTGTGTGTGTGTGTGTGTGTGTGTGTTTAAATTAACATATGTGCTTTGCATGTAGTAGTAGATTTCACATATATAGTTATTTTCTCTAACTCTATAGTGTACTTTGATCATTTCTCCTCCACACTCCCCCTACCCTTTCTCCCCATTCCCTCCTGCTAGACCCCTTTATTTTCCCAGATAGTGTTGATTCTACTTGCATGTTATATACATGCATGATTTTATATAGCTATATAAAATGAAGGGTCCACATATGAGACAAAACATGCAATATTTTTATTTCTGGGTCTGAGTAAACTTGCTTAAAATGATACTCCTAGGTTAATCCCATACCACAGCTATTGTGAACAGTATAATGATAAGCATTTGTCTTACTTAGGGTTTCTATTGCTGTGAAGAGACTCTAAGACCACAACAACTCTTATAAAGGAAAACATTTAATTGGGGCTGGCTTACAGTTCAGATGTTTACTCCACCTATTATCATGGCAGGGAGCATGGGTGTCACACAGGCAGACATGGTGCTGGAGAGGCAGCTGAGAGTTCCACATCTGGATCAGCAGGCAGCAGGAAGAGAGAGCGACACTCGGCCTGGCTTGAGCTTTTGAAACCTCAAAGCCCAACCCCAGTGACACTTCCTTCAACAAGGCCACCCCTCCTGACAGTGCAGCTCCCTGTGGGCCTAGGGGGGGCTTTGTCATTCAAAGCACCGCAGCGTTCCTGTGTAGTTAACTTGGTGATGTGTTGAGTTGCAGTCCTCTGGGTAAATGTCAGCAGGACAGAGCTGGGACCTATGGAAGAATCTAGTTTTGTGAGGAAGCTCCATCCTTATTTCTGTACAAGCTAGACTAATTCACACACCCACTCTCTAGGCTTTTCTCCCTGTCTTTAGGTTCTCACATAATCCCTGATGGTTTTGTTTTCTGTGCAGACACTTTTTTAATTCCATGTAATCCTTGAAGTTGTGGGCACTATTTCCTGAGTGATTAGAATCCTTTTCAGGGAGCTCTGGCCTGTGCCTTTATCTTTTGGTAAAGTTTCCATTTATTAATTGAAAATTTCATAAATGTACATGTTGTATCTTGATCATATATCCATTCCTCACCCCCATCCCAATTCCTGCTTGGATCCCATCTCACCTCCCTCTCAACTTCATATCCTCTTTTTACATTTTTTTTTTTGTGAATCCTTTTATTTTCTTAACACATTGACTCAAATTAGCACTGTCCATGAGTGTGACCATGGGGTCATCCACTGGGGCATGGGCCACCTACCAGTGGCCACACTCCTAAGGAAATGTGACTCTCTCTCCATCAGTTGCCAATAGCCCCTTGGGGGTGAGGCCTTGGGATCCTCTTCCCACTCCATGCTGGATCTTTTAGCTAGTGTGATTTTGTGAAGGTATTGTGTAGGTAACTGTTGCTGTGAATTCATATGAGCAACAGCCAGGTCATGTCCAGAGAAAAACATGTACAGCTCTTTTTCTGTCCTTGAGCTCTTAGCTCTTACATTCTTTCTGTCCCCCCTACTTTATTGTTCTTTGAGTAGTGTTGGTATACAGGGTTAATATAGATGTCCCATTCATGGCTGAACACTCACAGTCATTTACCCTGAGCATTTTGAATGGTAATATGTCTCTGTAGTAACCACTACCCACTGCAATAAGAAACTTTTATGACCAAAGTTGGGAACAGCACAAACCTATGGATATAAATATAAATATTTAAAAGGCAGTTAGAGATGAACATTTAGAAAAACAACATCAATAGATTCTCATGGAGGGCCTCTAACTTCTGTAGCCATTTTTTTTTTTAAACCATGTCTACAGTACCAGGAATGAAATTTCTCCTGTGGAGCAGACCTCAAATCCAGTCAGGAGAGCAGTCTCCATCTGGTGTACAATCAGGCCACTTCTGTTGTTGGGGACTAGGTGGTTCTCGTACACCTGCAGCTGTGTTCACCAGGGGACTTCTGGGATCTGGCATTGCTGCTTGTCCAGGTCGTGATGTGGAGAATCAGAGCTTTAGGCTCCCATATCACACTCTCCAGCACATCTGGACAGCCTACGCTGGTATCCTATGTCTGTCTACCCATGGTGTGTTTAGTTCATGGTTAGGTCTCTGCAGCCCCTGTCTATCCTTCTCTAGCTGCCTGTTCATGCAGCTCCAGTATTGCTGGACAGATCTTAACATGAATCACATGATGTATGTGGGCACTGGCTTTGCGGCTGCCCTTGCCTGGTTCTCGGGGAAGCTTTCATCTGGCTTATCCTTATAGGAACAAGACCAGTTATTATTATCCTGGTTATTATTTTTTTATTCACTGTATCACAGTAAGGGGGCCTCTAACCTTCCACCTTAACAGGAATTTCCTCCATGTTTTGTTGCTTACCCTTTCTGATGTCTTCATGAAGTTCTGGGCTCGCTTGGAAGATGGTTTCTACTGTCTTGTGTGTATACCGTGGCCAGTCCTCTCTCCTTACAGTGAAAGGGATCTTGGGATGCTGTATGCTAGGCCCTTCCATTATAGATTGCTTCAGGTGGTAAAGACGAAGGTATGTGTAGTTGTCCTGTAGACTTCTTGTCTTTTAATCTGATGGAGATTGTCTGGGTAGGTCTCAATCCAACACATCCTTAAGAGCCTGTAGACATTGTTGGCTCTGTTGGCCTTGAGGAAATGAACTACCATGCTGTGGTAAGGATGAGACACATAGCAAGAAAACTCTTAACAGCAAGGCCTCAGTGTGTATCCAAGAGACTGGATGGATATTGAAGAGAATCTCAAACCTAAGAGGAAAAAAAAAAACAGACAAAAAACAAAACCAAACCTGGATTTCACCCATGTGGGACTCTGAGCTCTGAACCATGCTAATCTATGTTGTATTTTAACTTAGGACCCTGGAGATAGTTAGGGTGGTGGTGTGTAAGCTGCTGAGTTTGTGGCAATTTGTTACGATGTAGCCTGGTTCCTCAGGCTACATGGTACATTTTCTTTCACCGGCCACTTTGCCCCTTGTTGGAGTGACCGTCTCCTCCACAGACCCCTTCTCTTTGCAGTGCGTCCACTTTTCCATTTCCCGGGGCTCCATTGGGTCCTCCCTGGTCACCTACATCCTCTGATTTGGCCCACTGTGGGATTTTCATCTCCACATCGGTGTCTTCACGCTGTTCTCTGGAACCTAGGGAGCCTGACCGTGTAGACACCAGACTGGTGTTACATCACAGGTGTTGATGCAGGGAGCCTCCGACTCCCTTCTTTTTCTCCACGACTAGGAGTGAGCCTCAGAGCGCCCTGAGCCATCAAGGCATCGTGGTGGCTTCTGTACTCAGCATGGAGAACTGAAGGGTCTTTGGACCACTGATGCCTGCTTGTTTTATTTTATGTTTTTCTTTGACAATACACACTTGTGGACTACCTTTGCTTGGAAACGTCCCATTTATTGCATTTGGATGCTTCTTTTGAAACTTAGTATTTTCTATTCTATGGTTTTTTTTTCTCTAAATGAAAGGACTGAATTATTTTCTAACATCTTTAAAAAGTGAAACTAATTAAGTCAGGCGTGGATGTACATGCTTGTAATCTTAGCCCTTGAGAGACTAGGGCAGGAGAATTGTCACTGCCTTGAGGTCAGTCTAGGCTGCCTAGTGAGTACTGGGCTGGTGAGTACTAAATAGGAAGACCCTTACACCCTGCTCAGAAAAAGCTAGTTTTCAGTAAAGTCAGATCTTTTCATCTGGGACTTTGGAAAAAGAAAAAGAAAGACATAAGCAGAGCAGTTAGTCTGTTATCTGTGAAAAGGGTCTAAGGAAGCCTTAATTCTCCCAGTCCGGTTATGACTCAAAAGGTATGCCCGTAGCTGTCAGCTACTGCCTCTGTAATACTGCGTAACAAACCTCACTGAAGCTCGGTGGCTTCAAACAATTCCTACTGATTCTTGCCGACTAAGCCCCACCCCACCACTCTCAGACCTGCTCATGCTACCGAACGCAGTGGCAAGTGGGCCATGTGGCCTATGCTGTAGCCCCCCTACCAAAGGAGCTGTGGCTTAAAGCATGGCCACGTTCCCCTCCAGATCAGAGCTAAGCCCGCAGTTTTAGTCTCAGCTTCTTCCATTTTATGTGACTTGATCTTAAAAAAAGAATTAAAGTGGCAATTAAGTTGGCTTGTGTCATGTCTATTTTGCCCCAGTTCTAAATTAAGCATGACCTAGTTAAAGCTGCTTATTCTCACAGTGCCTGACTGTTAGCTTATCCACAGTCCCTAGGATTGGTCAGGAGTGTGCGTCTTTGCATGGCCATGAGTGCGCGCATGCACACACACACACACACACACACACACACACACACACACACACACACGCTCAGACACATCATGTGCACTCTGGTCTAGATTCACCGGACCTTGTTCCTGTGGAGAATGGCGTTGTATCAGGGAGTAAAAAGGCTTGGGAATTAGCAGGTCTGCATTTTGAGTCCTGACTGTTCTTCTTGCTATTGTTTTGATCTTCAGCAAGTGATTTGATGTCAGAGAGCTTCAGTGTCCCCACAGTGAAATGGAGAGATGAATATCAAACACTCACTGGAAGAATGGAGTACATTATACTGCCCTTGACATACAGAGAGCGTGTGGAAGCTGCCTGCGCCCTTTGAGTATATCTTTGACAACTTCCATTAAACGTGTTCGAGTTAGTCTCTGGCATTCAGACCCCCAAGAACAACCTATTTACCCTGGTTAATAGCTGACTTACAGGACTATCACGACCCTTGATGGGCTGTACAAAAGTCTAACCAATGTCACTTCAAGTGTGACTGTGTCTGCTGACAAGGATTCCATTCCAGGTCTGTATTATGTCTGGAGGGGTCTTGATGTCTAGTGGGATAGTGTACAAAAAAAAAAAAAAAAAAAAAAAAAACCTCAATTTGGCTGGAATTAAAAGCAGTGGGAACGCTGAGCACAGAGTAGAGACCAGAATTCCAGTTATCTGGGGCCGTGTTCCAGGGACGATGATGCCCTGATGGCCTGGCTGTCAAAAACTAAAGGTGTGTTTTCCCAAACTGTGTTGGGCACTGCTGTGTCTACCCTAATGGAGGGTGACAAGGAAGGAAGCCAGTCTTCTCTCTCCCTGCACCGAGGTATGTTTAGGGTGTTGGCATTAGGCTTACAGGGTCCAAAATACTACCCGGAAGTAGCAGAAATCCTTGAGCCGAATGGGAGGGGCACAAAGTGCTGTGTCAGCAGGAAGTGGCATGGAGACCGGAAGTTTCTGTTAGTGAGACTGTTTTAGTCCACTTACTGTTGAAGTGAAATACTCTCAGATATCTTAGTGTACTTGTTGGGGCCGTTCCCCCCCCATGTGTTCACAAACAAGTTCATTCTGCACCCCCACAGCCATGACAGGTATTGGGGTTTCCTCCAGGTTCCCTAAGGTTCTACAGCCACTAGCACTGTCTTGCTACCTTGCCTAACACTACAGTCCACCTGGGGACCTTTCTGCCCCAGTGTCTCATGCTACTGTTTCCTACTGAGGGGAGGCCACAGCCCCGAGGCCACCCAGAGCAGGACAGCGTTGACCACAGAACCACTTACTGGGGTTGACAGCAACACGCCCCGACACTGTTTGTCTGCAGTGTACTCTGCTCCACGCTAGAGCAGCCTCTCCATCCCAGAGCACTTCTGCAGGATTAAAGGTGCTGGAAATAGCATGGACTCAATCACATTGAGGGGGGGGGTGACTTTATGCTATTTTGAAGGAGGGAGGGGCTTATTTCCTGTGGGATTTGAGGGGTGCTATTATAAGCAAACATTTTCATAGGAAGTATGTAAGATGCATTCTCTGCATGTCCGTTTCCTCCTCGCTCTCTGGAGCCGCAGGGCTTCTACAGGAGCCTCTCAGGGTCCTTTCGCTAGCAACCCTGTGGTAGTTTCTTGGCTGCTTGTGGCTGGAAAGGTGTGCTTGTGTCTGCCAGCGTCCTTCTAAGCCAAGGCTTCAGTTCAGCTGGCATTTCGCAAGCTTGTCCTTGGGGTACAGGGCAGCTCCCACAATTGGCCATTCGCTGAGGGGGCCTGCTGCCCATGGAGCTTCTCAGTAATGCCTCATTGTTGGGCAAGGACAAGAGAACTTTTCCTGAGATACAGGCAATAAAAGATGGTCCGTACTGCATTGACATCATTATCAAAAGAAATGGGATTCTGAGTTCCTTAAAGACATTCAAATGACTAAACCTACTCTGTCTGTCTATCCATCTGTCCATCCACCCATCTATCCATCCATCTATCTCTACATAGCTTCTGACCAGATAAAGGAAAAACAACACAATCTCTGTCATGGTTTAAAAAATGTTTTAGCAATTCTTTTTTTTTTTTTAAAGGAGGCATATTCCTCTTGCCTTTTCACAATTCCATACCAACCCCTACTTCCAGGTCCCCCACAGATGAGCCTTTCTCCAGCCTGCAGTATCTGCCTTGTCTGTCTTCTCAGCTTGGTCTAGGGGGGCTTCCCGATCCCACAGAATTGGTGGTGACCCATCTTCATCCAGGACTACTGTGGAAGGAGTAGAAAGCAGGGAAAGGGACAGATCACAAGACAGAGCAGCAAAGGCGGACACAATAGTGTGAGTAATTCTGAAGTGTAGACCGGCAGGTAAAAGGAATAGCGCATATACCCTTGACACCTGCCTGAGTCCCAGGAGTGTGCCTGGTGCCTGTGGTCTCCGCAGAGACCAGCAGGCTGGGTCAGCTGCCACCATCCCCACCTTTCAGACTACTTCTCCTTATTTGGACCGGCTGCCTTGCCTTCTGCTTTTATTTTGGTTGATCTCTGGTTGTTCCTTCTAGGCTGGTGCACACCCCCCCCCCCCCCCCAGCTTCCTAATGACTGTCTACTCGCCTTTCTGCTTGAAGAGACAACTTCCACACCTGGTGTTTTACTTAATGGCTCATTGTGCTGCTCCTAACAACCTACTTAGGCTTTCTCTAATAGCAGATGTTTTGGTCTGGGTGCCATCCCCTCCCTCTGTCTAAAAGCACACCAGTGAAAGCAGACTACCCATAGCCAACATCTGCAGAGTACTTTGCATGTGCCAGGCCCTCAGCCTGGTATCCTTTGCATATGTTATCCTCACACAACACTTTTTTTTAAAGATTTATTTATTTGTTATGTATACAGCATGTATGATTGCAAGCCAGAAGAGGGCTCCAGATCTCATTACAGATGACTGTGAGCCACCATGTGGGTGCTGGGAATTGAACTCAGGACCTCTGGAAGAGCAGTCAGTGCTCCTTTTTTTGTTTGTTTGTTTTTTGAGACAGGGTTTCTCTGCATAGCTTTGCGCCCTTCCTGGAGCTCACTTGGTAGCCCAGGCTGGCCTCGAACTCACAGAGATCCACCTGGCTCTGCCTCCCAAGTGCTGGGATTAAAGGCGTGCGCCACCACTGCTTGGTGCAGTCAGTGCTCTTAATCTCTGAGCCATCTCCCCAGCTCCCTCACACAACACTTTTTAAGACCTTTTCTTCAAAAGGGTAATATAACTTACCCAAGGTCACACATAAGCAGCGGCTTTGGGCCACATTGAAAAGAATAGTTTGCTCAGACAAAGCATTTGTTGTTGAGTTCAGTTCTGTGGTAAAACTCTTAGTTTCCATTGCTTCCAGTTGTCTCTCCATGTAACTGAACTTCATCTTTCATATGCACAAATCCCAAGAGATTTCCTGAAGATTCAGGCTCTGAATTTGAGATCAGGATGAAACCCAAGCATCTATCTAGTAGGCTGTTAGCTAATGTTCCCCCTGCTGACCTGAGAGGACACTTTGAGTAGTGAGGATGAGATCCTTGGCCATTATTCTGGCTCTACAGTACTCAGAATTATAGGCAGACAGAAAACATGAGACTCAACTGTGATTAGAATGATGGCCAATCAACATAGCGTCCATTAGAAGCTATGGAAACAAATGGTGAATGGGGAGGAAATGGTTAAGGAGCACATTGTTGGCCCCTGTCTCTTGAGTAGACAGCACTTGCTTCCACCTGCCTTCACCAGCCAGCCAGGTACCCAGCACAGCACTGGCCAGATGTCCATTGTGCCACAGCGGTGACCTTTCAGGGAAAAATAGCTGTTCAGGGAGCTCAATTTCCATCTCCCATGTTCCTAACACAAAGGCATTCTCAAGATGACCTTCACTGATAAACATGGTTGGTGATCACTGCAAGCTACCTGAATACCAGTTCCTTTTAAAAGGAGGTAATCTACATACAAATTTGATAGAATGCATGTTGAGTCTTTGGTGACTTTGGAGACAGACTGTAGCAACATGGGATTTTTAGAAATCCCCGTCACAGAGTTCAGAGCATGAGGTATAGATAATGCATACTCACATGATAAGCTCTGTGGAGTTGTCCTATCAAGTATTTTTCTCATTCAGTGTGGACATGCACAAACCAGTAAATTTCTCCTTTTATCAAAAGTTCAAGTTTGGGGAACTGGAGAGATGACTCAGCAGTTAAGAGCACATACTACTCTTGCAGAAGATATGAGTTCGGCTCCCAGCATGCACAGCAGGCAGCCTGTGATTGTCTGCAGCTCCAGGTTGGCTCTTCCAATCAATTAAGTAGTGGATTTTGCCATAGAGAAAGGTTGTAGGACAGAGGGAAGCTTGTCAACTGAATGTGTCAGGCTGCTCTAACCAGGCCACCTCAGAGCTGGGAGGCAAGTTCCCAAAAAGTGGGGATTTGTGCTAGAGAAGATGGGGTGGAGGTGTAGTGAGAGGATGCCTCCCTCCCTGCAGCTTGGAACAGAACAGACTCATGGCCATAGGGAGATGGCCTTTGTGGTGGTTTGAATAAAAATGGTCCCTTTAGCCTCATAGCGAGTGGCACTCTTGGGAGGTGTGGCCTTGTTGGAGTTGGTGTGGCCTTGTTGGAGGAAGTGTGTCACAGGGGGTGGGGGTTGGGGGTTGGGGGGTGGGGCATGGGCTTTAGGGTTTCAGAAGCCCAAGCTAGGCCCAGTGTCAACCTGACTCCCTAATGCCTGTGGATCCAGATATAGGACTCTCAGTTATCTCTCCAGCACCATGTCTGCCTGTGTACCGCCATGCTTCCCTCCGTGATGATAATGGACTAGACTTCTGAAACTATAAACCAGCCCCAATTAAATGTTTTCCTTTAAAAGAGTTGACGTGGTCATAGTGTCTCTCCACAGCGATAAAACCCTAACCAAGACAGCCTTTGATTTTCCTTTGTAAAGTTTTATTATTGTCAGGGTTCATGTCACGCACATCTTTCATTTATTCCTGAGGGATTTTATGCTCTTATAAATGCAAGTGTGAAGGCTGGAGGAGTCGCTCGGCACTTAAAAGCACATCCTGCTCTTGCAAAGGATCTGAGTTCAGTCACAGTACCTACTTCAGTTGGCTTGCAATTACCTGTATCTTCAGATCCAGGGGATGGGATGCGTCTGGTCTGCACTCATATCCACACACATCCATACACATGTTTAAAAATAAATACATGGATCTTTAAATATAAGCCTGAAAATGTTTTCATTCCCCTTATTGCTAATTTAAATAAATATTATACATTAGCCTTGTATTTTAAGATCTTTCTAATATGTCATAGAATGACTTTCACCACAAGCCTGAATAAAAGAAAAGAGATTCATAAGGCCAGGCATAGTGGCACATGCCTCTAGTCCCTGCAGTAGGAGGCAAAGGAAGATTACGAGTTCAAGACTATCCTTAGGTACATAGCAAGTTCAAGTCTAGCCTGGACAACAACAGCAGCAAAGAAGGATGTTCTTGTCTGGTCTTCATCTTAAGCAGAAAGCAGGAGGCATTCATGGCTAATTTTAAAATTTTTAGCTGTTTGCTTTTTTGTAGTTATATTTAGGCAGATTGAGAAAAATTTTCTATTTTCCCACAAATTTTTTTAAACAAAGACTGAGCATTGAATTTTGAAGAATACTTCTTCTGTATCAATTGAAATGACAATATGATTTAAAAGAAATATTCTAGAGGTTAGAGGTTAACAGAAAGGTTAGTCAGTGGGTACCAGTTACAGCTGGCTAGAAGAATTGAGTTCTGGTATTCTGTGTTCTCCACTGAGTCCCTATAGATGATGAAAATGTACTGTATATTGTACAGTTATAAAAGAAAGGATTTTGAATATTCCAACCTTAAAGCAATGTTTGAGGAAACTGATATGTCTACCCTGATTTGAAGATTACACAGTGTATATATGTGTTGAAGCATCATATTTATTTTACATTTCTTCCTCCATATGTTCATATATCCACCCATGTCCATATATATTCTATAATAATGATGAATCATATGATTTCT
Organism: Peromyscus maniculatus bairdii; assembly: GCF_049852395.1. Lineage (NCBI taxonomy): Eukaryota > Metazoa > Chordata > Mammalia > Rodentia > Cricetidae > Peromyscus > Peromyscus maniculatus. The sequence continues at coordinate 59,417,627 of NC_134870.1, forward strand.
TTTTGGATATTAGACTAAACTTCCATCCTAGTGACCATGTTGTATTTATATACTGTTTTCTTCTGTTTGTTAAAGTTTTTTACCAAAGAGTTTTGCATTTGATGTTTCTTCTATTGCAAGATGTTTATCATGTTTGGCTTTGGAGTGATTAATAACTGGCTTTAGGGAATTCCGTCAGGGGTGGTCTCTCTTCCCCTCTTTCTGGAATAATTTGGATAAGGTTTTATTGTCTGTTTTTTCTGGGCCTAGAATTTATATACGCGTATAGAGGGAGGTGTAATTATCTATTAATATAGGTGTCTTCAACTTTCTGTCTTGCATTCATTAATATTGTGATTTATGTCTTTCAATGACTTGTTCATTTTTCTCTAAGTTGTGTAATCTGTGCTCACAGAGGCATCCAGAAGAGTCACTATGTATTATTAGTAGGGTTTATGGTTGTATCTCCTCTTTAATCCTGACTTTGGTGATGTGTTCTTGGTCTCTCCTGTTCTTCTTTAGAGTCTGTCCAGAGCCTTCATAGTTTTACTGATCATTTGAAACCTTTTTCTTTGTTGATATTTGTGTTAGTCTTGTTCCGCTTCTGTTGATCTGTGTTCTTTGTGATTTCCTTTCCTTAGCATTAGTTTGCTCTTCTTGGGCTCCTGTCTTAAGGAGTCAGGTCATGGCTGCTTTTGTCTTAATCTAACGCAGAAGACATTACAGTCCTCTAGGCCCTGCTGCAACTTTGTCCCACAAATTTTGTACTGTTTTATTTCTGTTATTCAATTCAAAATATTATCTAATTTCCTCATGACTTCTTGTTTGACACCTGCGTTACTTGGAAAAGACTGGTTTACTTTCCAAGCATCTGGTAGTTTCTTAGCTATCTTGATATTGCCAATTTTAAATTTAACTCTGCTGTGGTCAGACAATACGCTGCACCTATGTCCTAACCCTCCACAGAAATGTCACAAGAATGTCTTTTATGCTATTCTTATGATATAGGACCTTTGCAAGTTATCGTTGGTTGGCAGTGTTTTTCATATCTATTAAAATAATTTTTCTAGTTAAAAAGCATTCTATTGCTATTGTTAGTTAAGCAGTCCTTATTTAGCTTGTAAACAAAGTCTACCCTGCTGCTAACTCTTATGAATAAATTTTACTAGAACGTAGCTCCTCCTTCACCTTTTAATGTGTCGTCTGTCACTGGGATTTTTGTTATTGTTGTTGTTTTGTTTTGTTTTTGATACATTGTTAGTAACTGGACCCTTATAGAAAAAGTTATAGGTCTTTGTTCAAGTTCTTGAAGCTCCTCCTAAGAGGGGGATTAAAATCCTTCTGCAATAGTTGGAATTGTTATGTCTTCCTTTGGGTCTATCTAGCTTTGCTTTATATATTTTAATGTCCTGTTTGTAGACACACATGCTTTTATGACTGCTGCGTTCTTGAGACATTGACTCTTTGATTATAGGCAACCATCCATTTTTTATCCCTAGTAGCACCTTTTCCCCATGAAATCCATTGCATTGGATATTAACATTGGCTACTCCCATCTGCTTATGCTTACTACTTACTCTTTGTATCTTTTCCACACAGGATTTTAGCCAAAAGGCCAAACAATTTACTTTTAGCGTGCATATTTATACTTAAACTCAGCCGATTATAAACATTTGGCCAGCTTGCCTGGCTGCCTTTCTTCCTTACTTCCTAGGTTTCTATGTTTTTTGGTTTTTTAACTTTTTACCTGTAAGCCTTTTATTTGGAATAGGAATTGTATAATTTATAAGATGATCTGAAACTTTCATTCTCAGCCTTCCCTGAAGAATTGATTAAAAAGTGGTTTTGAACCATTGCAGAGAGCATAATGTTCTCTCCATTGCTGACCTAATAATATATTCGCCTTTACGAAGCTATTTCTGAGATTTGGCAGAAGACTTGGATGGAGTCTAAAAAAGATAAAGAGTAGCTTCTGGAAATAGAGACAAGAATCTGCCTTGAACCTGAGGGGACTAAGGACCAGCAATGTGGTCAACGTTCTGCATATCTAGTTCACCAATGGCCATACTGCAGCAGGAAATGAGGTCTCCTAAGCAGTATATTCTAGGCCCATAGTTCTCAACCTGTCGGTCATAACTCCTTTCACAGGGGTTGAATATCAGATATTCTATACAGCAAACATTTACATTACAATTCATAACAGTAGCAGAATTACAGTTATGAAGTAGCAACACAAATAATTTTATAGCTAGGATCACCCCAGCATGAGGAACTGTATTAAAGGGGGGTCCTCAGGAAGTTTGAGGACCACTGCTCAAGGCTCTGAGGAATACGTGTCTGTAGTAATTACACTTCTCATCATTAGGACAAAGTACTTGGTGAAGGCAGCTTGGAGAGAAAGGGGCGATTTTGGCTCCCAGTTTGAAGATGGGGAAGTCACTGCGGCAGGACCTTGCGGCTGCTGGTCACGTTGTGTCCACAAGCAGGAAGCAGAGAGCAACAAATACTAGAGCTCACCCTGTTTATTTGTTTTTGTTTGGTTGCTGGTTAGGATGCTGTCCTAGCTCAGTTAACCCAATGTAGAAACTCTCTCACAGATGCCTGGCCATGTCCAGGGATTTATCTCTAAGCTGATTCTATAGCCTATCCAGTTGGTAGCCAATATAAACAATCAAAGTATGCTTAATCTTGATCAGAGTGTCAACTTCTGATTTCCTTATCTGTAAAATGCAGATACTTATCTGTAAAATGCAGATACTAGTGCTTTTGTATCATAAATCAACACTAAAGAACCATTTTAAAGAATAGGGCATTGTAGTATAAATCCATAGACTTTTCTGTCACAGATTTTCTTGAGTTTATGGGGTGTCGTTGAACGTTTTAATTCCTATAAATTCTTTTGTTGTTGAGTGAAAAGCCCTCTCTGGGGAAGTTCAGTTCTGATTAGATTTGAGTCTTTAGAGTTGCTATGCTTACTGAAGTCTTGAAGGGATGATGGGTAATCTTCCTGCTTGTTCTTAGAAGAGAAATTGGGGCCAATGTTTTGTACTTCTTTGTTTCTTCATGAGAAATTAAGTTTCTGCTAGTGTAATTTTTCATTTTGGCTTGAATTTTCCTCTCCCCATAATTTAAAAAAAAAAACAAAAAGACAAGTGGCTCCTGCCAAGAACGCCTTGGAGTGGAGTGATCGCTCATGTGCACTTGCTGGAGTCCTAACAGCTTGTTGGGAAATCATTTTATGTCTTCCCAAAACCACTTTATTCTGAGGCCTCTGAGGAGGCCTGAGGTCCAAGAACTGATTGAATGAGCACAATGACCCACGCTGTGGGTTAGCTGTGTACGTGTTTGAAGATTGGCTGCCTGAAAGAATAACATTTTAGGGTAATTTTCTTGTCATTAAATAAGTTCAGTTTCATTTTTAAGATGTGCACAAAAATTGATTTTTTCAAGAAAGAGTCTAGAACTTGGAGAAGTGAATATTTCTATTTTGCAAGGAGAAAAGCCAGATGCAAGCTCCTTTTCATTTTGTTTCCTTCAAGAGAAATCCCCTAGGTATGTGTTGCAGATAAACAAACATTATTTTCTGCTACCCTTTTCATGATAATCTGTAATATTCCCTAGCCACATGTTATTCAGAATTTATTGCTGTTACATAATATCTGTGTTCTCTTCTCTGCCCAGATGAAGTTACAAACGATGTGGGCAACATGATAGTTGCACCTCAGAGGAAGGAAAGAAGTTTCACTGGAAGTTTGAGGGTTAATGTAAAGATTGACATTTGCATATTTGTCTAATTATAGCACAGAGTTTGTGTACATTCAATAGGTGAAGAATTCACTGCTTGATAATAATTCTTGTATCAAAAAAGAAATCTCTAGTTATAGATGTAACCAACTGTTTTATTAAATAAGAAACACAGAAATAATGCAAAAGAGAAAGCCGAGAGGTCAGAGCTCAGAGCCAAAATCTCACCCTTCCGCCTGCGGTGTCCCAGCTTCCCGAATGAGGGCTCCTTTTCCTGTCTGTTAGTCTATTTAAAGAGACAGAACAAGCCACAGCTATCTCACCTCACCAGTTCCTCAGCTGGTCTTGTTTCCTCAGACTGGAAGCTTCTGTGTCCTCATCCCAATAGCTCTCAGCTGAACTGTGTTGCTCCAAAGCCTGAAAGCTTAACCAGCCAAATGCTTCTAGTTTCTGGTCCTCACGCCTTATATATCTTTTTGCTTTCTACCACCACTCCCTGGGATTAAAGGCTGGCTTTCTGGGATTAAAGGCGTGTGCCACCACCGCCACACTCTTGCTATGGCTCTAATAGCTCTGACCCCCGGACAACTTTATTTATTAACATACAATCAAAATCATATTTCAGTATAATTAGATTACCACCACATTTCCCCTTTTCTATTTTAATAAAAAAAAGCAAAAGGTTATGACTAACAAAAGAAAAACTATACACAAAAATACAATAACTATATACAATATATACAAATAATAAATACCTAAACAGGTATTTGACAAGTCAGAGAAAATAATTCCATTATCTATCCTATTTTGGTAATTCCAAGATGTATCTAATGCACTTTCTATCCTAATTAATTTTTCAACTATAAGTAACTAATCTTCAACCATAACTAACTAATCTTCAACTCCCTCAGAGACCCAAGAAGGAAATAATATTAGCTAACAAAAATAAAAAACAGGAAGTGCATACAAGCAACTTCCAAAAAATTTGTAAGTTGACAGAAACAGCCAGCTGCCTGGGCAGTCACCTGAGGTTTCTCCACAGTGTTGGGGCATCATCTTCAGCCTATAGGCTTAGTGTATCTGACAGACTCATTTGTGAAGTAGGTTGTACACAAGGTCAACAGTTCAATCTCACATTGGGTGAGAGCAGTCCATGTACCAGAAACACCTGAATTCCACTAGTGTCCTGTCATGATTCAGGATTTTAATTTCTGGAAATTGTTGACAGTTTTTTAATTCAGCTGTCCATTCTTCTTGGCTGTGTATATATGGCTTCATCTCAGCATCCTCTTCTTCTCCACATCCCTCTATTAAATGCCAGTCTACTTTTGAGAGGCATGAGCTTTCAGCTGCTGTTCCATTGTACAACAGAATCCATCGGCCCTCTGCCTGTTAAGCTGCCTTCGAAGAAAAGGGCACCGTACCTTTTCCGGATGCGAAGGCCACTTCAGGGATGGGGCCATATTGTCCTGGCCTCAGAAGATGCCTTTTGATAAAGCCATAACCACACTTGTTTTGGTAAGAATCAGTAGTCCATTGTTCGTGTTCTGTCTGTCCATTTTGTCCTGTTGATTCGAGGATACTTTGTTGTCCAGTGGCTAACTTTTGCCACAAGGAAAGTTGACTCCATATGCAGTTTCTTCAATGCCCATATTTTCTCTGAAATAGATTAGTACTGCCAGGAGCTGACATGTCTCAAAAAGAAAAATTTTCTAAGTTATTAAAACATTTTAAATGCCATATTCTGTAGATCTCTGAAGGGTTTGAAGATGACCTGTCTAAAACATCTCTGCTCAATTTTTAAAACATATCTAATATGACTACAAGTTCTATTGAAATATCTAACTACTAACTTTCATTTCTTTATATCCTAGTAGTTGGTAATAATAACATTCAAGGATCAGAAATTTGTATTACATTGTTAAATGAATGGTATAAATACAATTAGAAATATACATATAGCATTTTCTAACAATATCAGTTTCAAATTTGTATACAATATAAAACAATTCAATCCAATGTAAAGTATTAGTGATTGTCTTTTTCTTTTCTTTCTTTCTTTCTCTCTCTCTTTTTTTTTTTTAACAAGAACCTTAAATCTAATCTCTTTTGCTTAGCCTTTTTCTTAACCCTTGACAATAACTTGTAACCAGCCCCCCTAAATGCTGAAAATTATCCCAGACCCAAAACCCATTAAAAAGACCAAAAAACCACCCACCCCACACCACCTCTTTGGGAATGTGGGCGATGTAGTCTTAAAATTGCTTCCTGCTGGGCATGGGCGAAGTTTTCTTTATCATGAAAGAATGCTCTGAGCACCTTGTAGTTCAAAGCTGATCTGTGGATGATGTTTGTCAGCTTAATGATATCATTATTGTCCACGTGGAATTGTTGTTGTTGTGGGGCCCCATCTTCTTTCTGGAGACTTCAGTTGATGTTAGGCCTGGCCATGATTTCCTGCAGAAAACTGATAAGAGACTCGAACACAAAAACATATATATGCAGCTAGCCTTTTTTCTAGAATTAGTTAGTACTCTATATGACCATTCATATCTTAACAAAGTTTAAAATGTATATATATCTATATATCTTTATATGTTAATCTTGTAAATTTTGATATAAAATTCATACTTTAAGAAAAGTTTAAAGAATCAGAATAGAATCAAAGAGTTGAGATTAGTAATAGAATAGTCCCTTAATTAATTTTGCTTTTGTCCTGTACCATAGCAGAAGATGGCTCTTATTCTGGCATGATACAGGGAGTTTGCATTTTCCTTTTAACAACATGCTTGATTTTAAAGAAGGAGAGAGCCATTCTCCAACTCCAAAGTCAGCTTTAAATTTTAATTGAACTGGGACTATTAGAAAACCAATAGTGTTAAATCTTTAGAGAAAAGCAGAAACAAACATTTAGGAAGACATAAAAATTTTTTAGATAATATATACCCATACACCGTTTCATTCTGTTTCTTGGGATAGATGATTTGTCCCTTTTCTTCAGTTGTCTCATTTGTCCAGTGTTCTTCAGATTCCTTAACCTTCATTCTCCTAAAAGACAAAAACAAAAAACCTTTCCCCAAGACTAATTTTGGGGATGTTTCCTTTTGACAAGTTATTATTTGATTAAATGAAAAGGCATGTGTTATTGATACCATTTAGTTTAAATTGGATGTTCATGCTGGTTAACCAATCAAAGCAACTTGACATACAGACCATCCCCCAGCACAGCCAAGTGCAGACCATCTCAAACACCTGCACTCAGGCCCATGGTCCTAATCATCCTCTATACGGACCTGCTGGGTAACGCCACAAAGAACCTGAGAATGGGCTCCCACAGGACATACAGAACATCCCACAGCACTTCCCCTTTCTTTTTTTTTTTAAAAGGAAGGTTTTAACTTTTACACATCTCCAAAGTCAGCTTGGTATATTTGGGAATTTGGGCATAGCTTCTCTTAACTACTTCCTGCTGGAGGGGGGCGCTGTATCTTATGGGGATGCAAAGAAAATTTTAGGATCATGGAGTAGTCCGTGAGACCGTATCGTCTGAGCCAGTTGCCCCGAAACAACTCTGGATGCTGGATCATCTGGGCCATGGTGTCATCGGAGACCTTTCAGGTGGTCTTGGCTGATCAAACCTGATGTGTCTCAATCTGGAAAAAATCCATAGCCTCTGGCTTTCTGTAGAGATAAAAGCAGAGTCTCCTTTCCAAAGTAACACATCCTTATATCCAAATTTTAAAGTCAAGATATCTTTATCTTAACGTTGGGCGCCAAATGTAGCTTGATTTTTCCGCCTTGCCCACAGTCAGGACAAATCTTTGTCACCCGCCAGTCCCACAGCCGCTCAGACCCAACCAAATAAACACAGACACTTATATTGCTTGCAAACTGTATGGCCGTGGCAGGCCTCTTGCCAACTGTCCTTATCTTGCTAACTGTGCTTTTATCTTAAATTAATCCATTTCCATACATCTATACCTTGCCATGTGGCTGGTGGCTTACTGGCGTCTTCACATGCTGCTGGTCATGGCAGCGGCTGCAGTGTCTCTGGTCATGGCGGCGGCTGCAGCCTCTCTGGTCATTGCGGCGGCTGCAGCATCTCTGGTCATAGCGGCGGCTGCAGCGTCTCCTTCTGCCTTTCTGTCCTTTTATCCTGCCTAGCCACGGCCGATCAGGTTTTATTTATTGATGAACTATCACCTCCTCTAATTAAGAGGTCTCTCTTGTTCAAATCGAACCTTTATCAATTTTGATGGTACCCACAGCTTATCTTCTCCTGTAGAAACAAAAGCAAAACCTCGTCCCCAATGTAATACATACCCTGGTTTCCATTCTGAGGTCAGCACATCCTTAAAGTATATAGGCTGATTTAATTCTGTAGTTTTTTCTATTATCCAATGTCTCTCTGCAGCTGTTGTTCCTTTCTCATTGGCATTCAGAAAATTCAAAGTTAGAAGAGCATTATGCAGTCTATTTCTGGGGGTTTTTGTTACCCATTTCTGTTTATTTAGCATATCCTTTAGAGTTCTGTTTGATCTTTCTATAACTGCTTGACCTGTAGGATTATGTGGTATGCCTGTAATATGTTTTATATTGTAATAAGCAAAAAACTGTTTCATTTTAACAGAGACATATGATGGAGCATTGTCAGTTTTGATTTGTGCAGGTATACCCATGATGGCCATAACTTCTAGCAAATGAGTGATTACAGAATCAGCTTTTTCAGAACTCAAAGCAGTTGCCCATTGAAATCCTGAATAAGTATCGATAGTGTGGTGTACATATTTCAGTTTTCCAAATTCTGCAAAGTGAAACACGTCCATCTGCCAGATTTCATTTCTCTGAGTACCCTTTGGGTTACATCCTGCTGGTAATGGCGTCTGATTATAGAAGGAACAAGTAGGACATTTCTTTACTATTTCTTTGGCTTGTTGCCAGGTTATGGAAAAATCCTTTTTTAAACCTTTACTATTAACGTGATGTTTTTTATGAAATTCTGAGGCCTCCAGCACATTTCCTATCAATAATTTATCAATCTCATCATTGCCTTGTGCTAGAGGGCCTGGCAGACCAGTATGGGATCGAATGTGAGTTATATATAAAGGATGATTCCTTTTCCTGATTGTATCTTGTAATTGAATAAATAATGAAGTTAATTCTGAAGTATCAGGGATAAATTCTGCAGTCTCAATATGTAACACCACTCTTTCAGCATACTGAGAGTCAGTTACTATGTTGAGGGGTTCTGAAAAATCTATTAATACCAACAGAATAGCATACAATTCTGATTTTTGAACTGAATTATATGGACTTTCAACCACTTTACTTAAATTTTTTGATTTGTATCCTGCCTTTCCTTCTTTGTTGGCATCTGTATAAAATGTACGAACTCCAGATATGGGTTTTTGCCGTACAATTCGAGGCAAAATCCAATCAGCTCTCTTTATAAGATCAATTCTATTGCTTTTGGGATATTTGCTGTTAATTTCTCCCAAAAAATTACTGCAAGCTCTTTGCCATGGTTCACTTTCTATCCATAATTTTTCAATGTCCTCCTTAGTTAATGGTACGACAATTTCTGCTGGGTCTATGCCTGCTAATTGACGAAGTCTCAATTTTCCTTTGTAAATCAAGTCAGAGATTTTTTCCACATAAGTTTTTAATTTTTTATTTGGTTTATTTGGTAAAAATATCCATTCCAATATAATATCTTCCCTCTGCATTAATATTCCAGTAGGAGAACGCCTAGAAGGTAAAATAACCAAAATGCAATCCAGCTTTGGATCAATACGATCCACGTGTCCTTCATGCACTTTCTTTTCTACCAAGGCTAATTCTTTCTCAGCTTCAGGTGATAATTTTCTTGGACTATTTAAGTCCTTGTCACCTTCTAAAGTTTTAAACAAATTAGTCAGTTCATCATTTTTTACCCCAACAATAGTTCGTAAATGAGAAATATCTCCAAATAATCTTTGAAAGTCATTAAGAGTCTGTAGTCTATCTCTCCGAATTTGCACCTGTGGGATGTTCTGTATGTCCTGTGGGAGCCCATTCTCAGGTTCTTTGTGGCGTTACCCAGCAGGTCCGTATAGAGGATGATTAGGACCATGGGCCTGAGTGCAGGTGTTTGAGATGGTCTGCACTTGGCTGTGCTGGGGGATGGTCTGTATGTCAAGTTGCTTTGATTGGTTAACCCAGATATAGATGTAACCAACTGTTTTATTAAATAAGAAACACAGAAATAATGCAAAAGAGAAAGCCGAGAGGTCAGAGCTCAGAGCCAAAATCTCACCCTTCCGCCTGCGGTGTCCCAGCTTCCCGAATGAGGGCTCCTTTTCCTGTCTGTTAGTCTATTTAAAGAGACAGAACAAGCCACAGCTATCTCACCTCACCAGTTCCTCAGCTGGTCTTGTTTCCTCAGACTGGAAGCTTCTGTGTCCTCATCCCAATAGCTCTCAGCTGAACTGTGTTGCTCCAAAGCCTGAAAGCTTAACCAGCCAAATGCTTCTAGTTTCTGGTCCTCACGCCTTATATATCTTTTTGCTTTCTACCACCACTCCCTGGGATTAAAGGCTGGCTTTCTGGGATTAAAGGCGTGTGCCACCACCGCCACACTCTTGCTATGGCTCTAATAGCTCTGACCCCCGGACAACTTTATTTATTAACATACAATCAAAATCATATTTCAGTATAATTAGATTACCACCACATCTAGTATATGAAAAGTAATTACAACCAGAACAACAAATAAATACCCTGACCTGGGGCCAACTGGCTGGTTCCTGGACTAGCATTAGCATGGGCAACTGGAGCCTTGGGAATCACTGTCAAGCGCCCTGGATAGGTCTAGAAGCCCTGACTTCCTGAGGGTTGGGGAAGATTGGATGGTAGACAGCACAGACATGCTAAAGTTCCATCTGGCTCAAGAACAAAGACACCAGATATGTGGTTGAAATGCACACAATGGCCTGCAGCGGAGGCTGGGTAAAATGCTGTGTTTTGTTTGTTTTTGTAGTAAATCTCTTGGATTTATCTGTGCCTGTCTTTTGTTAAAACTACGAGTTTTCAAAACTTCGTATGAGGTAGGAGCCAAAGAACTCAGATCTCTGTAGTGCTTTGTTTAGTTTCCAAGATAAAGTCGATTTGTGTTTGAAGTCCAATGGACATGAAATAAGCTTGCGATTTGCTATCTGTGGGGTGCTAGTGTTTGCAGATGTCTGCAGGTGTTAGGACAGGGCCAAGGGAAACAGGCAGCAGAGCACAGAGTTTCCGAAGGAAATGCACACTCCAAATGGACCGTAGAGCAATACCTCTTCAGAGTTATTCCTTAGTAACAAATCCTGGTTGGGAACTCGAGATGTGTTTGTTCCTTGAAATTATGAAATATATTTAGAGTCTCTCTGGAGCATTCTCTGGGACCTGAACATGGCTTATATTGATCCTGCATCAATAGTTACTGGGTCTGTTGATAAGAGTTAAGAAGGAAGACTCTGTGTGGCTCCATAGTGCTTTCTTCTCCTGCCTTTTGGGGGTGCTGGCGAGCTTGCCTGTTCACACCTCCCAGTGGGGACTAAGCAGGCTCGTGCCTGCCCCCTTTCTGAGTGTGTTCTATTGTACATGAATGGAGATGAGCATCAAGGGTTTAGACTTACAGGCATTCCCCTCTGCACGATAGAACCTCTAATTCTGCAGCAGGGTCCCACCAGAAAGCATGTATCGGGTGCCTGTCGCACACTCCTGAAACAAGTCAGACTTCCACAGGCGTCCCTGCCAGATTATGAAGGTGGTGTTACCATTTTAGAAGTGTTGGGGAGCATGTTAACATGTACATGCCATTCCACTAAGCAATGTAGACCAGCTCACAGAGATAAACACTTAAGAAAGCTCACTAGCACAGGTAGACAAGCACACCAATGAGCAATCAGCTTTTCCTCCCTTTAATACCTGCCTGGGTCAAGCACAAGACCTAAAAATGGTTTGTTCTTGCAATACAAAAAACTTGGGTTTAGGTGAATTTCAGCAATGAGAGTTGGGCATGCATATCATACATTTAGTGAAAGTTATATGTTATATACATTTAGTGAAAGTTATATATTATATACATTTAGCATGCTGGCTAGTTTTATGTCAACTTGACACAAGCTAGAGTCATCTGAGAGGAGGGAGCCTAAATTGAGAAAATACCCCCATAAGATCAGGCTATAGGCAAGCTTACAGGGCATTTTCTTAATTCGTGATTGATAGGGGAGAGCCCAACCCATTGTGGGTGAGACATCCCTGGACTGGTGGTCCTGGCTTCTATAAGAAAGCAGGCTGAGCAAACCAGTAAGCAGCACCCCTCCATGGCCTCTGCATCAGCTCCTGCCTTCAGGTTCCAGCCCTGCTTGAGTTCCTGTCCTGACTTCCTTAATGACAGACGACATGTGGAAGGGTAAGCCAAATAAACCCTTTTCTCCCCAACTTGTTTTTGGTTGTGGGGTTTGATCACAGCAATAGAAACCCTAACTAAGACACATGACTATTTCTGAGGCACTATCCTGCCTTGGGCCTGTTTTCCTGGCGTGTTCTTTTTCTCAGCAAGGGTGGTGCAGTGGGCTGCAGACATTTTTAGTGTGCCATGGAGTCCAGTTGTTGATTTTGTTAATAGGGTAAACAGAACTCCTTTGACACCATAAATAGCAGAAGCTGTGTTCCACCCCGCCTCCTAAGCAAGGAAGATATTTAGAAGCAGGGCTCGAGCCTTGCGCTTAATACAGTTACAGACCTGAAAAGAAAACAAAGACATGTTTTCAGGAGACAGAAAGTTGTGAAATCAGCTCAGCAGTAGGCAGAGAGGTTGGATTTTTTTTTTTTTTATCTTGAGTGGCACTTGGAAGGAATTGGTTGTTGATGGCGGCAGTGATGTTCATGTGCAGTTACAAAGCACCTACAGGAAAAAAAACATGAAGACAAAACACTGTTTTCTCTTGAGTGGACTGGAAGGGGGAGGGTGGTCAGAGCTTAAGGGGCAAGCTGACCCTTAAGCTAATGTCTGAGCAGACCACTAAGCATCTAGGAGACAGAGAACAGTGTATGGCAGTGACAATCTCCACAGAAAGGGGTTGGTCCAGTAGCTTCAGAGGCTGCCTGAGACCCAGTTTGTACCCCCTCAAGGCACTTCAGAATGTGGACGGTCTGTGTATCTTTATGAGCTTCTGAATGACTGAGCGTCCATTGCTTTTAGAGTGGAAGGTATCAGGAGCCAAAACTTTAATCCAAATTTCTTAGAATATAGACTTACTTTGTAGCATGAATCCTAAAATGGCCTTTTGATAAAAACAACAACAAAACCCAGAGCCAGATACTAGGGTAAATGCTGAAAGATCAGAGAGATAAAGGAACAAACTACTGCCACATGTCACTTCACCAACTCCTCAGTCTGAAAAGGCTCCGGTTCCTATCTCCTCATGCCTTATATACCTTTCTCCACCCAGCTACCACTTCCTTTTTAATTGGGATTAACGGTGTGTGTGCTTCCCAAGCAAAGGCATGAGATCTAAAGTGCTGAGGTTCAAGGTGTGTGATTCCCAAGTATTGGGATTAAAGGTGTGTGCCACCACTGCCTGGCTCTGTTTCTCTCCTAAACTGAGTCAACCTCATGTAGTCCAGGGTGACTTTGAACTCAGAGAGATCCAAACGGATCCCCGCCTCCCGAATGCTAGGATTAAAGGTGTGTGCCACCACTGCCTGGCCTCTATGTTTAATCTAGTGGCTTGTTCCGGTCTCTGATCTTCAGGCAAATTTTATTAGAGTATACTATATATCACCACATTTCTTAGCTCTGAGGTTTTAATGGCCAGACAATTGAGGTTTATCCAAAGAGAAGAAAGTGGTGTTAATGTCACACCGATGGCCTCCATGTGTACATTCTGAGCACTGCTCACAGAGTGTAAGGAAGGTGGTCATAGGTGTGGAAAGGTCTCTTGTTTCTCAGCTTGCTCAGTGTCTCTGTGCATCAGTTTGGATCCCAGAGAACAAGGATTTCACTTCATATACAAAGAAGAAAAGGAACTCTTTGGAGCCCTTGTCCTTCGTCCTTCAATGTAAACTTCCACATGAACAAATCACTTTGCAGAACTAAACTGGGAATCTAAGTGAAGATTACACACTGAATTTGTGTATCAGGAACTACTCAATGACCCTATATAGCCTAGTGAGTGAATTCTGCTATACAATCCTGTCTGATTTCTGTTGGAATTTAATGGCTTTCTTTCTTTGGCAGGGGTGGGGTGGGTGGTGGTGGTGATGTGATTCGTACCAGAAGCCACATTGGTCACTCTTTTCCATGACTTCAGAGTAATGCAGTTTGTGGACCACTAAATGAGTTGTAGGGGTGGAGGAGTGTGGGAAGAATGGGGGAGCTGGAAAGAGACAGTATGACATCGTGTCTACCAAGTGCCTGTTGTGCTTAGGTCATCGTGCCAGTGAAACATGGAGAGGCACTTGAAATGCAAAGACAGCTCCTCCTGAGAGGTAGAGACAGTCATACAAGTAAGACTGAGCATATGAGGACCCAGTAAGGAAGAGGGAGTTGGTTCATTTGGAAAGCCATAGTAGCAAAGTTATTCTAAACTCAGTGTTGTGCCTACTGCCAAGGTATCATACAGAGCTGGGATGGAAGTTAGTAGCCATTGGGAAGGACAGCATTCTGGAATTATTTAGTAGCAGTGTTATCTCAGAGCAGAGGTGAAATCACTAAGTACTATTGTTGTTTATTTGGTGATTTCTTCTTCTTACTTAGTACTGCAAGCCCCACAGCTGTTTGACGTAACTGAGCAGTACTGGTTGGTGGGTTTAGTTGGCATCCTGGTACAAGTGATCCTTTTGGCTATTCTCATTAGTTTGCACCATCAGTGAGGCAAACACTTGGTATGATCAAATTAGACCCAGTGTGGGGGGCACGTGGTTCCCTTCATGCACAGCTGTTGACTTGACTTAGCAAAGGGTCATGGTGCTTTTCCCCGACTCAGCGATGGAATTGCTGAAGGGACTATGGACTATCACAAAGTTAGTTTTGCTGTGGGTCCATGAAGTTGCTGAAGGGACTATGGACTATCACAAAGTTAGTTTTGCTGTGGGTCCATGCAGTAGCTGCCTGCACAGTCAGTTAAGCTGGGGATGCAGGGGTTGGCTTGATTTCCCTTGGGGAAGGCCTCTGAAGAATAAACGTTGGGAATTCTGGTTGGTGAGGTACAGCTGTGCACCACTGTAGTTTGGTTGGTCTTGTTTTGTTTGTCTGTTTTGTTGTCTTGAAATTTTTTGATGTTAGATTCCGGCAGATGTTGGGATTGATAGTTCTCATTCCTTAAAACCTGGTGCTTCTTTTTTGCTGAACCAGTTTCTTTTACATGCTTCTTTTTTTTTTTTTTTTTAATTTAAGTCATTCTCTGAAGCAAAAGGGAAGAAATGTGGTGCTTGAAATTAGGATTGGAACTCCTGAGTTAGTAACATGAATTGCTGAGCAGTTTTATTAATATAAACCCAGATATTGGGGTAAAAGCTGAAAGATCAGAAAGGAGGAGAATAAGCCAGCTAGTTCTTCCCTCTATGAAGTCCTCAGGCTCAAGAACAAGACTTCTTGTTTACTCACATCTTATAAACCTTTCTGTGTCCTGCCATATTACTTCCTGGGATTAAAAGTGTGTGACACCATTGCCTGGCTCTGTTTCCAGTGTGGCCTTGAACTCACAGAGATCCAGATGGATCTCTGTCTTCCATGTGATAGGATTAAGGGTGTGTGCGACCACTGCCTGGCCTCTATGTCTAATCTAATGGCTGGCTCTGTCCTCTGATCCCCAGATAAGTTTATTAGGGTACACAATATATTGGGGTACACAATATATCACCACACGAGTTTTTGTTTGTTTTTTTGAAAGCTAAAACTGTTTGAAAACTTGTGCACAAGACACTTGAGAATGAGTACAATGTCTTCAGTTTATTGGGAAGCCCACTAATGTCCACCAATGTGGGTCTACCTTATTAGTACCTAATACATATTGGCACAGTGCAAGAAATACCAGCATCTTAAAGAGGGACTCTCTCCATTACAACATGAGTCCTAAAGCAAATGCTTACATTCCCATCTTCCCGAAGCAACCCTCCTCTTCCCTTGGCAGATGCTGGTGTGAGCCTTACAGTGATGTCATCTTCTGTGGGTTTGCAGTGGGGGCTGATTGGGATGATAGTCTGGGGTTTCGGAAAAACTATGACGATGAGAAATGTTTGCACGGCGGCACAGAGGGGACACGGTGGCGGCATCTAATTGACTGTACTCCCTGCTGACAGTTTTTAACACCCCGTTGATTCTATTAAATATTTTTAATAAGAAGTCGGAGTCTTATTTAGGCTAAAACCATAATGAAAACATCTCTCTTTGTTTCTCACGAACAGCCAAAGTATGCACAGTGGGCGAATTAGCGTAGGGTGGCAGAGTGGGGTCCTTGTCACAGGCTGGAGCTCAGAGTTGGGAAGATGCTGAGAGGCACCCAGACAGGGTGCTAAGTACTTCTAAGGAAGGGGCTGCATGTGAGGTACCCAAAAAGACCACTTTATTGTACTTGCTAAACATTTAAATGTAATAATTCATAATTCTGTTTTAAATACCCCAAGAAAGGGAACTAAACCTAGGCTGCTGAGCTGTAACAGTGAAACATTTAAGAGGCTGAGACGGGGGCCACTGACAGATGCGCCACAAGAGAGACCAGAGAGAAGAAACTTAGATAATCAAGCAAGAACTAATAGTATCCCTGCACGTAAGTTATTCATGCCAACAGCAACTTGTGTTGGCTCCAAGGGTCCTATTAAGTCTGTGGACTTCACAAGCTTCTGACTTTTCCTCCTCTTGCTGTAGAAACCAGTAATGGAATTTTCAAGAAGACGGTTTTTGCCCTTAAACTTAACTAGGTTCCATTCAGACACTGCCACGTTGAAGCTGGAGAACTTGTACAGTTTCTTGACTTCTCTGGTCCAGGTTCATGCTATAAAATCAAGATGGAAACCCTTCCTCCGCTCATCATTCTGAGCCTCTACCTCAGATTGTGTATCTTTTTATTCAGAAAACTTAAAAAAAATATCATTGATTTTGAGGTGAGGAACAAAATGTTATATCAGGGAGAACGATGGATAGTTTCACAGTGAGTTTATGAAAGATATAATCCCACAGAACGGTGCTTCAGATTCAGTAAGGAAAGGGTTTCATTCATAGAATCTGTTCGTTCCTATAATGAGGAGAAAAATAGAATGAGAATCTTCAACTGATGGGTGTTATATAATTGTGATGGATAAAAAAGCAACCCAGAATTCTTGAGCTTGTTTTGAATCTGTGAAAACACTTAGCCCTGGGAGCTACTAAGTACTTGGAATAAATCAAAGCTTGAGAATATGAAGGCTGAGCTGAATGTTATAAATGTGCTATGGGAAACAAAAAGACAGTGTTCCAGATAACAGATCTGGAAACTGGGCTTGGTTTCCATTTGGGCATGTTCCATTCTTTGTCATCTTCCAGTCTCCTGTGATGTACACTGATGTTGTCACCCTGAGCCAAGACCACTGTCCACACTGCCCTTCCATCAAGCCTCCTTTTGGTGGTACCTAATGTGGCTACTGGTTCTTATCCATCCCAGCCCAGGGGCTGGCCTTTGGACTGGAGGTAGCAAAGCACTTAACACTTCTTTTCTTTGTGGATTTCACATCATGCATTCCGATCCCACTTTTCTCCCCGTCCCCTTGCATCTACCCTCTGCCCTTGCAACCTTCTCCCCAAAACAAAACCGAATTTAGAAGAAAAACCCAAACCAAACAAAACAAAGAAGAAAACAGAGAGAGAGAGAGAGAGAGAGAGAGAGAGAGAGAGAGAGAGAGAGAGAGAGAGAAGAATCTTGTTGTGGCAGATGTAGTGTGGATTGTTGAGTCACACAGTTTTACCCTTTAGTCCATTCATCTTTACTTGCAAGTTTTCATTGTCAAGAGTCATTGACTGAGCTCAGGGCCTCTCACTTCTGCCACCACCACCAATATTGGGCTCTCACTGGGCTCCTCTTGGATATCCTGTTGTTGTCCTGTGTCAAGGAGACCCTGCAGTTTTGGATCTGTAGGTTTGTCCCCTTCACATGTTCCAACAGTTCATTGATGAGGTGGACGTTGGGGGACACAAAGTCACAGCCCTGGTTCTGGGCCTGGGTGGGGTAGCTGGATGGGTCAGCCCACCAGCTTTCCCTTGTCATCACTACCTGGGTAAGCTCTCTAGCACTGCCTTGGCCAGGTCACAAAATGCAGCCTGCAGCATGGAGTGGGGCCAGCTCTCCTGCTCTCAGGTCCTCAGATCTGGGCCACTTATACTCACACCACCAGAGCCAGCTGCTGGGGATGTCTCTCTGTATACCGTGAATGTGTTGCTCTGATTTGGTTCATAAATAAAATGCTGATTGGCCAGTAGCCAGGCAGGAAGTATAGTATAGGCAGGATAAGCAGAGAGAAGAATTCTGGGAAGTGAAAGGCTGAGTCAGGAGACACTGCCAGCTGCTGCCACCATGAGAAGTAAGATGTAAAGTTCTGGTAAGCCACAAGCCACGTGGCAACTTAGAGATTAATAGAAATGGGTTAATTTAAGATATAAGAACTGGATAGCAAGAAGTCTGCCATGGCCATGCAGTTTATAAGTAATAAAGTCTCTGTGTGTTTACTTGGGTCTGAGTGGCTGCAGGCCTGAGCAGGACTGGAGAAAACACCAACTACAGCCAGCTCTGCTGTTTTGCCCAGGTAAGGTGCAGGGCCCTCTCTTCACTTGACAATTCTTATCTCCCATGTACATCACCATAAATATTTTGTGTGTCTCTAACAAAGGCCCATGGTTTAAGATGATGTATTTCCTACTCCAAAGATCTGCTTTATGTCTACACTGTGCATAGTTCATTTTTATATGCTCCTGGACAGGAACTGTTTATGGGTGAAGAAGGGTGAATGCTAGAAGGTGGCCCAATCCCTAGCTGTCATGGAATATGTATGACAGAGCTGGGAACTGGAAGGTAGTCTGGTTTTACAAATAGGCATAATTATGTAGAATTTCAGAAAATGAATAATGCTGGATGAGTAAACAGGAGGAAGCATCACAGTATCCTTGATGATGGGACATGGGGGACAAGCATGGGACATATAGGAGTTTTCTGCCAAAGGAGACAAATGGGGAAATGGGATGAACCTACTTTCAACAATGATACTCTTCAGACAGACTAAGAAGCCCCTGACTATGAGGCTTCTGGACTTGTAAAGTTGGTGGGGTAATGAATGAGACAGATTGCTAAAGTGATGGGCAGGTCCACAGTGCCTACTGGCCAGCAGAGGTGACTCCCAGGTCCTTTTCTATAATACTTCCTACAGCTACTGATAAACTAGGGATCCAGAGGTGTTGGAGGACATGTCACTTTTTCCCTTCTTGAACCTGTTTATGTCTTATTCCTTCTAGTCTTGGATGGATTGGGAAGAACTGAGCATCATCTTTTGACTTGGATTTATGCATCTGTGAAAAAAATCTTTTAAGAAAATTTCTGTAGCTCCTGAGGAGCCTTGATTCTACAGTTCATCTCCGTTTCCCTCTATCTTCTCTGTAGGTCTTTGTAGTTTGGTTTCTGTCTTTGGAGGCCAGGTGCTCGTGTCTCTCCCACCATCTCGTCATGATTGACAGCTGCCTAGGTGGCACCTGCAGGTCCTTTGAGTTCTTTCCTCCTCTTACCCATTTACCCTGTCTTAGTTAGGGTTTCTGATGCTGTGAAGAGACACCATGACCATGGCAACTCTATAAAGGAAAATATTTAATTGAGGTGGCGGCTGACATTTTTAGAGGTTTAGTCCATTATCATCATGGCGGGGAGTATGGCAGCATGCGGGCAGACATGGTGCTGGCTACATCTTGATCAGAAGGCCACAGGAAGGTAGAGTGAGACCCTGGGAGGTAGCTTGAGCATAGGAAAGCTCAAAGCCTGCCCCTGCAGTGACACACTTCCTCCAACAAGGCCACACCTCCTAATAGTGCCACTCCCTATGAGCTTATGGGGGACCAGTTACACTTCACTCAAACTACTACACACCTCAATTTCAAATTTTAGAAGGAGACAGAACCTAAAATTAGTTGCTTTTACTCCACATGGCACTTTAATGAGAAGTGTCTGCGTGTGGCAGCTTACTAAGTTCACTTTGAGATCTTTTGGATTTTATTTGCTTAACTTTATTTCTCCTTTGCTGAGACAAACTCAGAGTTGTTATGCAAAAAAAAGATAGCTAATATTCATTTTATTTTGTTCATTTACTCCATGATATTGCTTACTTAAGACTTCACTCGCCCTCTGTTTAGATTTCAGGAAGGGTCTTAAAATATTAGCAGATTAGTCTTTTGATATTATGAATGTGTAGTAAATTTGATATTTTAGTTGAGGCAAAATATGAGCAGACCTGGAACAGTGTTAAAATTGTTTATGAGCGAGAAATAGATGGGGAAAAAATAAAAAAGACAGCTTGTGATTTGTTCGGTATCACTTAGCAACATCAATATTTTTGTCTGCAAATAACAGTCTCCTGTTGAGTGCATGATGGAAATATTTGTACACTTGCATGTTTGTGACCTTGTCACACATCATCTAGAGCAGAAGGAAGGGCCATTTTGGTTGTTGCTGGGTTTACAGTACTTACTTTGGGTGTCTAGACACTGGTTATACTGACACAAAATGTCTGAAGATGTGAGACGAGACTTTTTAAAAATGGCATAAAAAATGTCTGCAGGCTCCTCACTTAGAATTCAGTGAAGTTGCAAAGCTCGAGAAGCTCCAAATGAAAAGAATGTGTTTCTTCTAAAATAATCGTTTGCACGACTTGAACATCAGCTTTTCCTCATCAGAAGCTGAAACATTATGTTCCCTGAGCTGTGCCAAGAACAGGGGAGGATGCTCATTAATAGTGGTGGGGCTTAATTAATCTCTAGTACTTTGATACCTTTATTATCTAGATCCTGTTGATAATAGTGTCTGCCTGCCCTGCCGCCATTCATAGGAAAATGAGAGCGTTGGCCCACCACCAGCATGTTGTGGTTTGTGATTAATGTGAATGTTCTGCTTTGGTGTTAACACATGAGGCAACGAGGATTGGTCTTTTAAGTGTCTTCTTTGACCTTAAAGCAGTGGTTTTCAACGTGGGGGGTCATGACCCCTCCAGGGTCAAATGACCCTTTCACAGGGGTCACCTAAGACCATCAGAAAATGCAGATATTCACATTATGATTCATAACAATGGCGAAATGACAGTTAAGAAATAGCAATGAAATAATTTTATGGTTGGAGGGATCACCACACATAAAGAGCTGTATTAAAGAATCACAGCTGAAGGACTCCTTTTACAAAGTATAGTTAATATTTCTTTCCTGAAGTTGTCATTTGTACAGAGAATTAGTGAGCCTGAGATTGAGGGCCC
Organism: Peromyscus maniculatus bairdii; assembly: GCF_049852395.1. NCBI lineage: Eukaryota > Metazoa > Chordata > Mammalia > Rodentia > Cricetidae > Peromyscus > Peromyscus maniculatus. The sequence goes on from NC_134870.1 coordinate 59,438,846, forward strand.
AGTTTTTCCCTCAGTATGTTTTATTTCTTATGAATATTCTAGTCACAGAGCTAGAGTATAATGCCTTATCTCACTTGCTTTCTGCTCCGTGCCTGAACAGATAAAATAATAGTGTGTTCTCTTCTTCTTTGATGTCTGACACATAGTAGGCACTCTGCAAATGCTTATTAATGGACCAACAAGTAATACAGGCACCACAAAACATCTCAAAGGTTCTACATTCTACCTATTCGTTCAAGGTCAATTATTTTGTTATAAATTATGATCAAAGCCCAATATTAGCTTATAGTAGTATATGCAACTGATTTGTTTTGTTAGTTTTTGTTAAATAAAAAGAGTACAGAAATGTGAAATAAAGCAGTTGTATATTTCAGTAGTGTTGTGTTAATTATTTAATTTGAAATGTGACTTGAAGCAGGACGTTTTCTCTCATGAAGTCTTCATGTGGCCAGGTCTAATCTTAAAGGGCTCATGCATAGAATGTGTAGACATCATCTATGTATGAGTCTATGTAAGATAAATTACAGCCCAGAGTCCAAAAACGTTTTCAAAATGATCTATGTAATCTTGGGCTACCATGACTATTGCCACTTAATAGTACTTCTTTTAGCACAAACCAATATAGTAAGGACTATGAACGTAGAATTTAAAATTCAGTAACTCTATCATTATGAGTGGAATCTTGGTGGATAATTTCTACAGTTGTGCAGTTTCAGATGGTGATCCATGATGTATGTAGCTATTCCAGTGGGTGCTGTGAAGAGTACAACTCAGCCTTAGGAGTGGACTGTACAGAGAGACTTCCTTCCATGTCTAAAGAATCAGAAGAGGTGAGGAGCAAGGATGATAAGCTTGACAGTAGGGGATCCTGACATATTCTATCATGAGTAGGTATGATCGGAGAGCACATCACAATGTTGAATGATGTGAATAGCTACACATATATTATGGTGATATGATAGGACCTAGCACTGTGCCTTTGTAGACATACTCTCATATACCCAATACCCTGAGGGTTGAGTAGTTTTGTAGAATTCTCTTGTGTTGAGATTTGCCCGTGTCTGTCCCTTCATGATGAACTGAAGTTATGGAAGTTGAGCCTGTCCTATTAGACAAGCCAAACCTGTCTCAAATGAGTTCACTGTAGGCAGACAAAGGCACAGATGAAAAGAATTTCAAAGTGTACAAATTGAATGACATGCGATTACATCAACATATATGTCTCTCTAACAATGTGAAATTCATAGGTGAGAATTAAAGTCTATGTACTGGGAGAATAAGGCAATGGTGCTTGGCATGGCCTGAGTCCAGGGACTTTTTATTAAAAAATCAAAGGAACTCTGTGAGCCAAGACCAAATAACCATGTTGGCTGAAGAAAGAAAATGACTTTTTATTTAGAGAACAAAGATGCTGCTTGAGTCAGGTTGCAATGAAGCCCTCCTTCTAAGCCCAACTGTGTCTTCAGAAGTAGAGGATACATTTACGGGGAAAGGGCTGTTTAGCTGAAAAGGGAAGAAGGTGTTGAAATGTTTTAGAATAATCCACGATGGGGAATTGGTTGCTGTTGATTATATTGGGGCATTTATGTATCATGTCACATTGAGGGCATACCCTATCAACTTGATTTATTACTGTTGTAATAATACTGGCCTCGCAATGCTACAGCGTCCGTTGCTATATCTTACCTTTTATTAAAAACAAAAACAACAGACACCAAACCAAAACAAAAAAAACCTCCCCTATTAAAGTACTGTTAATATATACTATCAAGGCACTGTGTTGAAAACCAACCATAGAGACAATACTAAATTTTGTGTCAGGCTTAAGAAAATGATAACATACTAGACTTTGTCTATAGCTGCGAAAGGCATCCTTAAGCTAACCCTGATCTCAAAAACTAGCGCCTAAGGTATTTTCCTAGCTGGGTATGGTGGTATACGCCCATAACTCTAGACCTGGAGAGACCAAGGCTAGCGGGATTTGAGTTGCAGGCCAGCCCATGCTATGTAGGGACCAGAAATGACAGAGAAGTGAGCTTAAAATGTCAGCTACTCAGCAGCTGCCGTGTGGCAATGGCTGTACAGTCTAGGTGCCATAGCACTGTCTCCAGCATTCCACTTGGACTTGACCAGCTAAAGCACCCAGGTACCAGCCACCCAAAGTCTTGATGGTCGGTCTTACTATTTTCACTTTGAACTAGAAAAAAAAAAAATCGAAAACAGAAATAAATGTGATCTCTTTTTAAGTATATGGGTATGTCACATATTGGAATATTTCGCATATTGGAATGAATTTTTTTGCAAACTTAGGTTGATACCTTAAAGGTGCTGGAGGAGGACCCTCTGGGGGGTGGGGTGTCTATTGGTGATGCTGTCAGTCCCTAGACAGCCAGTGCCAGTTTATCTTCTTGTCGCCTGACTTGTGTGTTTCTCCAAGCTGCTTGAAAGTCTTCGACTTATGGACCGGGGTGGTGACTGTGGCAGGATCCTAGCGCAGTAATGGGCCGTGTTCACACATACTTCCCAGTAGGTGTCGCTGTGCCAGAGGGAAACGTTAGATGATGGGGTTTGCTCAGAAGGAAGACACAATCTGTGAGAAATCCCCTCCCCACACCCCCCCACCCGCAACCTTCCTTCTCATTTGGCTTCTCTGACAAGCAGGAGCAAGCTGTCAAAGTAATGTGGAAGGCAACACCTCTGAAGGCTAGTGTGAGACCTAACACCTCAAGCCACAGTTACCCCAGCTGACTCATAGGGCGTTGCCATGGTAACAGAAAAGAAAGGGGTAGCTATATAGAGAAAACTAATCAACTGACGGGACTCGCTGGCATGACAGCAAATGTTTATCTCTAGTAGGGTAGGAACACAAATGACTTCAGTAAACAATGCTTTTTTGGCTAGCTGAAAGGCCCCCAATAAGGTCTTCCTATATTTCTGGGTAATAGTCTACATCAACACTGTTGGCTTTAAAGATGCAAAATAAATTTTACATTAAACATACAAGAGCTAAGAAAAACTTATAACAGTGGGATGCATGACTGAGAACTTACCCCATTGAAGCTTTCTCTTCCTACATTAACAAGTATAATCAAGAATAAACAGCATAATCTCCTTTTCTCCTCCAGAGGCACAAGAGAGTTGTAAGTGGACCAGTTAAGTTATCAATTACCCAGTTAAGACTTCTCAGACATTTCCTGCTGGGTCAGGAACAAAGTACGCATCTGTCTGTAGGTGTATGACTGTTGCCATGGAAGAGTTCAGTGGTACTCACTGTCAGTAAGCTGACTAGCAAAGCGAACTACCTAACAATTTAGATAAAAATGAATCATACAAACAGCTTAGTAGTCACTGATTGCTAGTGACTATAAAGGAGTCACTGGCATTTTAAGGAAAGAGGAGAGCTCTCCTTTCATTTTTGCCTCGAGAAATAACAGTGGAATAATGAATAGCAAAGGGGTACCCCACTAGGTGACTGGAGCAATAGCTACATGGCCACTGGATCACAGGGGTCTCTGAAAGGTTGCTAGCTGTTTGGGAAATGGCATAATAGCATTCATGGAAAAATCAATACATAAGCCAAAGCTATTTTTATAATTTATTAATTACATATAATAGCTAATCTTTAAAAGGCATAACAATATTTGTCTCTATTTTTCTAGAATTGAAATACAGATATTTCATAAATGTGCATATACGTGTATATCTGATATTGTATATAGTGTGCTTGTATATTTGTGTACATGTGTACAAATGTATACATACATATGTGTACACACACACACACACACACACACACACACACACACAAGCACTTTCATACTGCTTCCTGTTTTCTCAAACTCAAACCACTTGAACCATGAAAATGGCTTTTTTAGACCTCGATGTGTCAGCCCCTCCCCTGACCTCATCTTCCATAGTACAGCTGTTGGCTTAAAATATGTGATGCCTCAGCGTTGGAGAGATGCCTCAGCAGTTAAGAGCACTGACTGCTGCTCCTCCAGAGGAGCCAGGTTCAATTCCCAGCGCTCACATGGCTGCTCACAGCTGCCTGTAACTCCAAGATCTGATACCCTCACACAAGCATACATTCAGGCAAAACAACAGTGCACCCAAAATATTAATAAATAAATTATTTAAAAATATGTGATGCCTCTCCCAGCAAGAGCATGTAATTTGGGAAGACTCTGTGTTCCCTGGGCAGTGTCTTACTGCCTTCTAACAGGGACGGACAGCCTTGGGTCTGAGGCATCCCTGCTTGCTATTTCATAATCTGAAACCTAGCAAGAAAGATTCCTTTGTCCAGGTCCTTTGTGCTGATCGTTTTGTAGTAACGAGATTTGTTGGGTGTGTACTGGTTTTATTTTATTTTATTTTTATTTTTTGCTTTCTGCAGTCCATCTAAAATTGAAGAAAATGTGCAATCCTCAGTTTGGTCTCTGCTTTCATTCTTCTTAAATATATGCTGTTCAAAAGAAATAAAGGAACCAGGCAATTTTACCTCAGTGGGTAAAACGGTGACAAAGTGTCCCTCTGCTTTGGGGACTAGTTGTGTGAGTCAGTTTCCAAATACTATGGGTGAGATTACCGAAAGGACATCTATAACACCACATCACTGTGAGTCAGGCTGGCTGGGACTTGACTTTTCCTCTACGCCTTCTGGGCAGGTGTCTGGGCATGACTTACAGCCTGGTAGAAAGACTCAGACCTGAAGATTGATAAATTCTCACCCTGTAGACTCTAAATGCTGCTGGGTGTGGTTCCTCTCATCACAAGATGGAAGTCTCAGTGCTAACGGGAAGACGTGAGAACGGCGTCTCTTGCAGTCAGCTCCTCTGGACTTGCACTTGAGATGCCTCAGTGAGAGATTTCAAGAGTTTTACAGCAGCAAAGTGACAAGAATTTAAAGGTTTTTTTTTTTCATTAAAAAGTTTTAAAAATATGTGAACTTTCAATTTAAAAAAATGTTTAGGACTTGTGAATATGATCTTTCACCAAGAGACCAGACATCAGGGTTCACCTGGATCCACTGAGGAAGGGTGTGTGAGCTTGGCTGTTCAGGTGAAAGATGATAATGTAAAGAACTCTGGTTTTTTTCTCATCATCAAGCATTCAAGAAGCAATGGTGCTTGTTCGCTTGTTAATGTGGTCGCTGAGAGTTTAGGGAAGACAGTGCAGTGTGGTGGTTAGAGCTGCCTACGGGAGAGTCAGCAAGTTAGGGGCTAGTCAGTGGCTCTCTCAAAGGAAAGACCTCGAGTGTGTGTGTGTGTGTGTGTGTGTGTGTGTGTGTGTGTGTGTGTGTGTGTTTGTATGTGTGTGTCTCTGTATGTGTGTGTGTGTATGTGTCTCTCTGTATGTGTGTGTGTGTGTGTGTGAAGTAAAGGTGAACAGTGAACACAGTCCTGCGTTTCCGACATCCAACCTTGTGATCTCCGCAGCCGCCCAAGAGCTGCGGCTCTCAGTTTCCTCATGAGTGAAAAAGCTACACTTGTGTCACGTGACCTTAATGGCGTGAGAAGCTCTCAGATTCTGCCTCTCACTTTCACAGGGAACATCCTAGGCCAGTGGTTCTCAACCTTCCTAACACTGCGACCCTTAAATACAGTTCCTTGTGTTGTGGTGACCCCAACCATAAGATTATTCCACTGCTACTTCATAACTGTGATTTTGCTACTGTTATGAATCATAATGTAAATGTCTGACATGCAGGATATCTGATATGTGACCCCCAGAGTGACAACCACTGTTCTGGGTAGAGATGAAGGATTATGCCCTAGTTATTCTTCAGGCCTTTTTTGTTGTTGTTGTTGTTGTTAAAGTTAGAAAGATTTAAAAGAATATATATATATATATATATATATATATATATATATATATATATTGGTTTTTCGAGACAGGGTTTCTCTGTGTAGCTTTGCGCCTTTCCTGGAACTCGCTTTGGTAGCCCAGGTTGGCCTCAAACTCACAGAGATCCACCTGCCTCTGCCTCCCGAGTGCTGGGATTAAAGGCGTGCACCACCACCGCCCAGCTAAAAGAATATTTTAAAAATTTATGTGTATGTGTGTGCCTGCCTGTGTGTATGCACATGTGTATGTGTGTGTGTGCCTGCCTGTGTGTATGCACATGTGTAAGTGTGTGCCTGCCTGTGTGTATGCACATGTGTATGTGTGTGTGTGCCTGCCTGTGTGTATGCACATGTGTAAGTGTGTGCCTGCCTGTGTGTATGCACATGTGTATATGTGTGCCTGCTTGTGTGTATGCACATGTGTATGTGTATGTGTGCCTGCCTGTGTGTATGCACATGTGTAAGTGTGTGCCTGCCTGTGTGTATGCACATGTGTATGTGTGTGTGTGCCTGCCTGTGTATATGCACATGTGTATGTGTGCCTGCCTGTGTGTATGCACATGTGTATGTGTGCCTGCCTGTGTGTATGCACATGTGTGTGTGCCTGCCTGTGTGTATGCACATGTGTAAGTGTGTGCCTGCCTGTGTGTATGCACATGTGTATATGTGTGCCTGCTTGTGTGTATGCATATGTGTATGTGTGTGTGTGCCTGCCTGTGTGTATGCACATGTGTATGTGTGTGTGTGCCTGCCTGTGTGTATGCACATGTGTATGTGTGTGTGCCTGCCTGTGTGTATGCACATGTGTATGTGTGTGTGTGCCTGCCTGTGTGTATGCACATGTGTATGTGTGTGTGCCTGCCTGTGTGTATGCACATGTGTAAGTGTGTGCCTGCCTGCGTGTATGCATACACGCATGCGTGTGCTGTCAGAAGCCAGAAGAGGGCGTTGAATCCTCTAGAGCTGCAGTTACAAGTGGGTGTGAGCTGCCCAATGATGGAACCACACTCGAGTCTCTAGAAGAGCAGTGAACACACTGCTGAGCCTTCTCTTCAGCTTTGAGAGATTTTTTTAAGACTGAAGTAGACACATGAAATTACTTTGATGGCGGCAGTAGATAATCAGTTTTATTTGCCCCTTTTTCACAATGGGCTTCCTTGATGTCATATTATCCATTCCCACAATACTTTTCCCTACATCATAGAAATTTGAACTTTGGAAAATTCTCAATGAGACATAGACGCACACTTTAAAACTCCTTAAGATCTTCCACTCAATTGAGATTTGAGCACACTTTTTATACGGGAGTAAGTGAGATAATTAAGAGATTACTAGAAAGAGACGTGCATGAGAAAATGAATGGTTCCTCCTGTGTGATTAAATGCCGCAGCTGACACCCTTGATGAGCAGCCATTTGCTGGAAGTGTACTTCATCACCGAGAGTGGTGTCTCGATTGTAGTTGGTGAGCATGTTTCAACAAAGGAGAATGCAATGACACCCATCGCAGACAAGCACAGAATCTTCACTTGTGTCTGATGCAGGATTTATACTGATGGCTCCTGAAGTTTATGAAGCGATGCATTTGCTTTAGTGATGCCCCAAGTGTGGAACATTCAGTGAGAATCTGAACCCAATCTCGGAGAAGCCGAACCTAAAAGTTTTTTCTGATTGCCGACTGGTCCAGTAATTACAACTATTGTTTTATTTACATTGGAGAAAATATTTTTTTAAAACATGTCGAAAAATGACTAATAACAAATAGACAGTCTGCCACGTCCAATAAAGATCATATAGTTTCCTGATTTTGCACAGCCACCCAGACCTCTCGTATCTCTGGGATGGCAGAGTTAATGAGACCCCTGTGGTCAAGTAGTTTCAGACATCCCTCCGTGTCTCTAAGCTCCCATGTCTTGTCTTTGTACATTGTGTTTGTTGTGAGAGTCAGTGTTTTGTTTGGTGGAGGGAATACCATAGAAATTGATGGCCTTGACCCCCGGTGCCCAGGTCCCTCAGCCAGCCCTGCTGACCTACGCTAAACTTCAGTCTCTTTTAGCCTACAGTCCCCCAATGAGGCTTTTACTTTCAATTTTGTTATCAATGAATATATTTTCAAAAACACTTAAAAGTTTATTTGATTTTCCAAATAAAAACTGTACACATCTGGGGTATACAGCAAGATGATTTGATATTCATGTGTATTGTATAGAGATGATCACGGTCCAATTAATTAACACATTCATTGTCAACCCGGACTGTGCATCCATTTGCTAGAACTTGTTCAACTCACTTCCTTCTTAATGTGCCAGCTCCTGGCACCAGCTTTGTACTCTGTATACTTGACTTCTTGGGATTCCATATATAAATGAGATTTAAAAGAAAAACAAACAAGTCTTCATAAAGGCACCTTAAATAGGGAGCTGGTGAATTTTTGAGACATAGGAGTTTTGAGATGGTGCCTGCCCTCCTTCCTCCCAGGAATCCCCGGGCTTCCCAGACTGTGCCTCACATGTGATCTGGAGTAGGGGAGATGACATACTAACTTGGAAACACTCAGCTGCCAAGTGCCTCTGCTGTAGCCTTAAAATAGCTCAGACTGGGAAAGGAAGGTGGAGCTGGAAGCAAATGTGCCCTCTACACAGCCTGCTGGGAGAGGGAGGAAATCTAACTCCCTCACCCTCTGACTGCTGGGGGGCCAGACCCGAGGGTTGGCCACGGATACACCTGAAGGTTACTGTTTCTTCTCTCTCTACTTTTTAGTAAAATCCTATTTTTTTTTTTATCTGTAGGAATGGCAGACGTTTTTGTTTGGGGGGTGGTGGATAACGATGTGTTTTGGAGACTGGATGTGGTCACAATACCTGATTAACCTTTAAAACAAAATCCATAGGTCTTCCTTGAAAGGCAGATAGCTAGATCCAGCTGAGTTTTAGCAATGCCTCCCAAGCACCTCAGAGGAAACTCTTTCAAGCTGTGCCTGCAGGTGCCAGTAAAGGGAGCTGGGTCATAGGCCAGCTGAGAGCAAATACTGAGCGTCCTGAGTCTTTCTTCCGGTCCTTTCACACAAAGGACGAGACAGTGATGTGGGCAATGGAGTGAAAGGAAGATATTCCTCAGTCGGGGGAGGTAGCTCAATAGCAAAAAAAAAAAAAGAACTTTTTTTCCCCTGTGTGTTTTCCACAGGGTTTCTTTCAATTCCTTAGAAGAAATGTAGGGCACACAACTTCCTTACAGAATGCCTCCTGAGCCTGACATTCAACATCTCCAGGGGGATACTAATGTTGTTGCTGATGCTGATACACAGAATGTCCCCTCATTCTGTATCAGTGAATACCTAAGTCCTTAGTAGTCACCTGGCCCCAAGGGAGACACCAAAGCCAGAGGACCCATCCATGTTGTCAGGGACCTTTAAACAACAGATGGACACTAAAAGACCGCTCCAACCACCCCCACGGCTAGGTCATAGCTGAGCCGTGTTCAGACTGCCATGTTCCTCCCATGCTGATAATTAGGGACATGGTGTTTTCCCTTCTCCCTCCCTTAAGGGGGTCAGTATCTTGGAGAATGACTGCCAGAAGGCACACTTGGCCGTATCCATCCCCCATGGCTACCTGCGGGCTTAGGGCGGGGCTCACCGGGAAGCCTCTCCTGCACTGGCTCTGGTTTGTTTTTGTTTTTGAGAATGTGCGATCAGTTCTACAACTAACTAAATACAAATTTAGAAAGAAAGAAAGAAAAAAAAAAAAAAGCCCGTGTGTAAGCTGGTCAGCCAAGGCAGATAAAGGAGGGCGAAGCCCCAGGCAGCCTTTCCCCAGCTCCTGCTCCCCAGGGTCCCCACTTCCTCCTGATTTGGGGGGAAGTGTTTTTCCCTTCATTTCAGTGACAGCCATCCAGCCACCCGCCTTGTAAACGTTCTTCTGGATTGTAGGGGCCATTAAAGTTGGGTGCATTTTATTCCTTGGGTTTGATGTAACTTGGGCTTTATCTTTCCTGCCTCTTGCATATACTGCCCTTCCAAAGGAAACCAAACAGAAACAGAAGAAGACCCGTTAAAAGCGAGACTCTGAGCTGAGTGTGGTGACTCACCGCTGTAATCCCAGCGCTCGGGATCACCATGAGTTCAAGGCCAGCCCGAGTGCTACAGAGTGAGTGAGACCCTTTCTCAATAAAAAGGAAACCCCCCCCCAATCCCACCATAACACCCCTAAAAGGGAAGCATAGGTGACAGGAACTTGTGAAAGTTGCCCATGCGTGTCAATGATACTTCCATTATGATTTGGGGATGTAGAATGCTTTTCCCAGCATGTCATGGCCTAAACAATAAAGCACTCACATCTCAGAGCAACAATGTAACGTGAAGCCATACCATCAAAGAAATAGAGTAGGACTCCTCATATGACATAAACTGTTTCCCAGGTGGTTATATCTCTAAGGGGATTTGTAAAATAATAACGCATCGCGCACCTCATTGTCTGTAATAGAGAGGTCAAGGGACGTCTAAGAATGGGGCTGAAGCCACAGCTGGGGAAACTGTCTTCCAGACAGCTCCGGGGACAGGCCTTTGTACTGTGAAGGGCCAAGCAGCAGAAAGGAACAGAGGCGTCCCCAAGCAAGCTGGGTCGGAGCCTGGCGGTACTGGTCTCAGAGGAGCCTGGGCAGACATCCAGGGTGCCGGGCAAAGGAGACTGCAGATTCTCAGCCAAGGGCTGCCACTCACCAGGGTGATGGGAAATAACAGCCTCTTAGAGGCAGGGTTGTGACATTGGCGTGAGCAGCAGCGCACAGCTGGACCGTGCTGGCGCCTGGTTGGGCCTGTGGAAGGGAGCCAGCCCAGCTGTACTGAAATGCTCATTCTTTATCCCTGTCCTCAAATCCTGCATCTCGACATGCAGATACACAAAAGGGATGGTACTATGGTTCGCGCGGTGAGCAGAACCTTTCCCAGCTGAGAGAGGGACAGTTTGCCTGTTTGTAGCCGAGTTCTGTGCCTATGGGTGATTTGTATTAGGAAGGAACTTGGATTGTTTTAGACTTGTGTTGCCCTTGAGACAGAGCTCCTGCTGAGTGAGCAGAGTCATGCATTTGCAGTGGAGCTCTGATGGGTGTGAGTTTGTGTTAGAGGGAGGCATTCTATCAGAGTAGATTGAACACGGCACTGAGCAGCATGGTGATGTTTCCTGCAGCCTTTAAGCCAAGCACTAAAAGCTACCCTCTGACATGTTCCATTGGTTGGATCATTTAGCACATCTGGGTTATGCTTTTTTTTTCTTTCTTTCTGGAACCTCCATAATCTTATTGTGGGGATACAGAAACACACTTTTGTGGCACCTCCCTCCACGAGTGTGGTACCTGACCCGAAGGGACACGTGTCTAAGACAGTGGCCGTTACATCCATTTGGTGAGGAATGTTGGCAAGGCTGAGGTGCTTCAGCCGGAGAGCTGCACTCAGAATCAAAGATGGCGGATGGAGAGAGCGCCAGGCGAGGTTCATCACCTTCTTCCCTAGATACACTAGAGCAAAAATCAACCCTTATCTTCCTTCAGGAAATGAGCTTTTCCTATTTTCAGTAGAGTAAGTTGTGTGCCTTCCATGCTTACCAGATATTAAATGAGTACAGGCACAATGAGAACCGCGCACGCCATGGTTTTATGACTTTGTACTGCTCTTGCCACGAGTCTCCTGTAGAAAGGAGAGGACCTAACGAATACTCAGTCAGAAGCTGAGCTGGATGGAGCCTGACCCACACTCCACAGCCGAGGCAGGCCTCGCTCCCTTCATTGTTTTGGTCCGTCTTGGCTGGGAATGATCATTTCCAGATCACTATTTTTGGTGTAATGAGAATGTTGGAGGGACAGGGAGTCATTCTGCATGCTGCTAAGACGAAGGTATGGAAGAGGGCAGAGGGTACATCTCGAGTGTTCTGAATCTGAAGGTGCCTAGATGGCCCGCCGTCTCTGGTCAGACATGCTGGGAATAGAAGTGATGCTATCGTGGGGACTTACCGGCCTGAGAGCTGGTATCCGACATTGCTTAGCTCTAGGTTTGTGTATCCAGCTGCCAACACAATACAAGTGCCCAGAAACACTTTCAGCACCCATCATGGTAATAGTTATAAGGAATTTGAATTTTTTTTCCTGAAGACCTAACTGTTAAAATAAAAATAAAAGTTTCCCAAACTGTTGACAGCTTTAAAACTCACATTCTCAGTGCTGAACTCTGAAGATTTGAGTCTGCCATACCAAGCAGAGTTTGCTTTGGCAACTTTTCTCTTTCTCCTTATTGTAGATGAACTTGTCCTGTTGGTAGCTATTCATCTGACAGATTATAATTATTATGTAAAAACGAAGTTCTCGCTTTGAAATGTGTCTTAGGGTTTCTATTGCGGTGACCATGGCAACTCTTATAGGGAAAAACATTTAACTGGAGCTGGCTTACGGTTCAGAGGTTTAGTCCATGATCATCATGATGGGAAACATGGTGGCACACAGGCAGATATGGTGCTGGAGAGGCAACTGAGAGTTCCACTTCTTGATCTGCAGGCAGCAGAAGCAACTGTGTACCACACTGTGCATATCCTGAGCATAGGAGACCTCAAAGCCCGCCCCCACAGTGACCTACTTTCTCCAACAAGGCCACACCTCCTACCAGTGCCACTTCCTGTGGGCCAAGCATTCAAACCCATGAGTTTCAGGGACCATATCTCTTCAAACCACCACAAAATGAAAATGACATTTATATTGGAATTTTTTCATTTAAAAAACTAGAACAAAACAACAATAAATTCTGCTTTTTATGCTCTAGCTTGAAAATATCTTGGCTTGTTAAAAATAATGGGGTTATCTAGCCCTGTGGAGTTGCTGTTGGGTTGGGTACAGCTGTTAGCAATTGTGAGTCACAAACATCTGAGCCTAGTTCCTTCAAGCCAGGAGCATCCTCTCATGTCAAAGGCTGGGGAAGGCAGTGTGGACTGGCAGAGTAACTCTACTCAGTTCCCAGAGACACAGGATCTTATTCTTTGTCTCGATCCACTAGGCATCCAAACTTGAAGTTCCTTCACAGTCCAGAATGACTCACTGGCAGTCTACCCATAACACACCTACATTGTAAGCTGGACCCTAGAGGAAGAAGAGAAGTCTGAAATGACAGACCTTTACTTTTTTAAAGGACTTTTATTAGAAGTCTAATAAAACATGCCTGTTACTATCTCAAGGCCAGAGCCTAACCATATTGCCACGGCTACCTACAAGAGAGGCCATACAGTGTTCATTCTTGATAAGGTGGGATCGAGGTTGCAATTAAAACCAATGATGTTTCTACCACATCAAAACATGTCTTCTTAAGTATGATTTTAGGTCCATGTTTTCTAATAGCATGTATTTGGAGAGAACTGGGTCTAGGCTTGGTATCTAATGCCTTTTACCTTAGTCGACTTGTTTACATTTACATCTTACTTTAGCTCATCCATCCAGTAAGTGTAGCCAGACTGGTCCGCATCACTGTCCTGAGGACGTCTGGAGAGGCTGCCGTGCCCTGCACATGTCTAATGCTGTCCAACAGTTGATTCACTGCACATTCCCCTCAGTGCAGTTCTGGTTGTGGGCACTTAGTGACACAAACATTATATGAATTAGCTGATTTCAGAGCAAATAAATAATTTGAAATAAAGATTTTAATAAGGTAAGAAGAGTTGTAGAGGCAAACTAATACTCTCTTAGATGCTCATCTTAGATGATGTCTTAATTTCTAGAAGTCTGACCCCCCCCCACGTGACCCCCCCCTTGCCCTGCTCCTGTCCTTGGACCTTTGATTCACGCTGCTACTCAGTCATAACTCTGTGCTCCCCTAATTATTCTGTCTCCTTATAGGCCTAGGAGGTCAGACTCAGAGCTGAAGGAGTGGCTCAGTATCCAAGGGATATACCACTATCTGGACCCTTGTTTTTGTAAACAAACAAACAACAACAACAAAAAAACACCTTTTTAGTTGCAAGATAGATTACTTATGAATGAACCAAACTAATTCATAAATGGAGATTGCTTATCTTCACCTGTTTGGAAAGGAATTTCTTCTGTGGGTTTTTGGGGGAAGAAAATAGTCTTTAAACAAAGTAGTACTAATGATTAGCATACTTTGGGTTCATTTACCTTTTGATATAAATGGATAATTACAGCAGCAACTCTGTGTGTGTGTGTGTGTGTGTGTGTGTGTGTGTGTGTGTGTGTGTGTGTGTGTGTATTTTGTATAAGGAAAGTAAGATGGTTTGTTTCTGTCTAGGCTTCTGAACTTAGGGAGTGCCCTGGGTAGAGAGTTAGGATCTTACTTTATGTGGTTTTCTTCTTATACTTTTGGAAGACTGATAGAAGATGACATTTTCATTCATTCTGCAAACTGAGCCTCATATCTTATATTGGACAACAATGACTTTCAGACGTGAACACTGTGGCCCAGTCCTGCTGTGGGGCCCATCTCCTTAAAAATGCTTCGTGTGCCTTTGTATGTCACGTTCTTGTCCCTGCCCTTGTTACGTGGACTCCTGCCATGTGAGAGCTCTGACATCCTGGTCCATGCAGTCTGTGAGATCCAGGAAAGAGGTAGACTCCGTTGAGAAGAGGGTGCCTTCACAAAAAGGCAGGCATGTGCTGCTCAGAAAGACCATGGTCTCAGGTCAAGTGCATCCTTAGTTACTTATAGGGTAGGCATGACAGTCACGGCGTAGACAGTTAAAGGGCATGTTATTGATTTTGTTGATAGACAATGAGCTCTTGGATAGAGCGATTTAACAAGCATCTCAGCCAGCATCTAGCAAGTTGCTGTGCCCAGGACTACCAGGGTGAACTGTTCCTGGGTACCACAGAGACCTACTGTGCAGGAGGTGGTGAATATGCTTTCCCTTCCACATCTTCTCCTAACGATGTACATCCCCATCCAAAGAAATGCAACATTTCTGTTTGCAAGCATGTAAGTGTGGTGCTTATGATCCCGAGAGCACAAAATTAGCCCTTTGCGATAAAAACATAAATAAAAACCAGTTCAAATGGGCAAGCTCCGTATAAAACATGGAAAGTTGGGCTTTGTCTCATTCCTGTTTCTGCTGTCCCCGTCTGGGGCCCCTAGATAGAGGGGTAACTGGTTGCCGTTATCACAGATACCATTATCACTGGCCACCGAAGAAGACTTCTGAAAGCTGCTTAGAGGATTTTTTTTGGGGGGGAAGGGACTGCTAAAATTATTAATAAGCAATTAATTAACCATTGCTAATGCTGACTATTAGATATTTGAGGTTGACTATCCAGACTAGGCCAGCAGTGGTGGGAAGGGCTAAAAGCTACATTGCTTTCTGATGGCTTCCAGAGCAGAAGCCAGGCAGTCCCTCTATTGGGCTGTCTCTGTGGGGGCTTCTCAGCTGGCTGTGTTAAGTGGTTGGATTTTCCCAGCACCCTTCCTTCTTGGTGGTGATCCAAACTGCAGACGACAGTCTTTGTAGCCTGGGCTTGGACTAGAACGAGACTCTGATTTAGTATAGAAGAAGACATTTGGGCCTTCTTACTCATTTCTGTATTTGTATTAGAGTTAGAGGTCCTTCAGTCCCCATCTAGAGAACCCACAGATGTGTGATTGTGCTTCAATGCACACTGAATGAAAAACCCCTAAAGGGAAGCAGAAGTGAGAAGGAAGTCAGTGTGCCGAGAATGGTCTTATGATTCCCAACTCAAGCCTCTTGACAGCATTTCCAAACGCCTGAAGCTCACAATGGTTTAGTGATGCCAGGAGACCTCCACCAGTAGGGAGGTTGCTGGGTTGCTGGGCTCCCCTTTGACGTAGATCCCTCACAGAGCGGGCAGCTTTCACCAAGGTCAGTGGTTGGAGCTGCAGCTGAAAGACCCGCATCATCTTATTCTAATAGCACGGGCATGAAGGGTGTCAAATACCCCAGACCAGACGTGCAGACCCCTATGAAGTTGGGGATGTGAGTGGTCTCCGTGTGGCTGCAGTTGCTACCTTGTGCACATTAGGAACTAGTAGACAGTGGGGTATCCACCCAGGAGTGAATTGGTGCTCTGAAGGGTTTGCTCCACATTAATTCTCCTGTAAAGTTATTCTCAAACATTTTAAAAAAAATAAATATTGGGAGTATTGGGAGCTAGAGTTAGAGACAAATACAGCAGGCAAAGCAAATACAATGTGTGAGCTAAGCTCCCTCCCACATCTGTCATTAATGGAGACAATACCCCGTAGACTTGCTTACAGGCCAATCTTATGATGGCATTTTCTCAATTGTGATTCCCTCTTCCTAAATACGACTAGGTGTGTGTCACCTTGACAAAAAAACTGGTATCTGCCAACAGTGTGGACTTGTGGGCTGATGGATGCCATGGAATATTTGCTTTGAAGTATTGGGGGATTTCATGAAGACACTGGAAGAAGCTGAATTTGTTGGCAACATCATAGAGGTCCAAACCTTGCAGTCCTTCCAAATGCTCAGATCTCTTCTTTGAGCAGAGAGAAAACTGTAGAATAACCAGATCTGCAAAAGCATATCCCTTATCAAATTTAACAATGACTCTCCTACCATCCACTATTTTTGTCTGTCATTTGAGTTCTTTACATGCGGAGGGGGGGTCAAGTTTGGTTTTAAAAGAACGAGCTGGCTTGGCTACGGCCCTTTGGAAGTGCCACCAGGGTATCCTTTCTGCCCTGCTCCCACGTCTAACATGGCGGCACTGTGTATGCATGCTGTTCAGACTCGGGATTAGTTCCTTGTCACATTGCACCTCCCCACCTAGGCACCTTCCTGGCTATGACAGTAGCTTTTTGGGGACGATAACTCTGTTCTGTTTGTCACTGTGCCCCCAGGATCTTATGTCAGACAGCATGTCACAGGACCATGGGGTGATGGGTCTTTTCCTGGCTACTTGTGCTTTGGGTTGACATTCCTTGTTGCCCTAGAGACACAAGCTTTGACGCTCCTGGAGCCCTGGTAGGCAATGTGAGCTCGTCACACATCACTTTTCTCAGCCCCCAGAAGTGCCACAGCTTAGAAGGGAGGTCCCACTGTCCACGGCATCCTCAGGACGGTCTTACAGATGACTATAAAGGCGTTGGTTTGTTTGGGTTGTTTTATTATAGATTTTTTTTTTAAGAGACAAAGAGCTTGCTTGTCTTGACTCAGGTTCTATAAGGCTTAGCCAGTAGCCATGAGGGAAATAAAGGAGAGCTTGAAACAGCATTTCTGATGGGAATATTTGTGTTGGAGACTCCTCCTTTTTGTTATCGCACAAAAGTATTTTAGAAGAACGCGGGGATCGGTCAGCCCTCTTCCCCTTCCTCCAGCCAAGTCAATGGTGATATTTACAAATGAAAAAGGGTAGAGGAACCCCTAGAAATATCAGGGAGAAATGGAAAGAGAGCATTATTATAAAGCAACTTTCTGGGAAGAATATTTTGTCTTCTAAAAGTTATCAAAAAGTGGGTCTCCCCCACACCCACCAGCTTGTCTAGTTCACAGACCTTTGTTTAATGTTTGCCCATTTATGGTCTGCATTTTTGGATTTAAAACCTTTTGATTAGGATTTTAAACCGTTTTCAACCAGCTTCTGATGAGGACAGGTCAGTTCCATCAGGTCTTTACCCTCTTCTTAGCAGGATGTGGACTCTGCTCGGCCTTTACCATCCTGCTGGCCTGGGGCACAGAACATCCTGACTGGTGGAGTGAGACGAGGGACCTGTGATGAGTTCAGTCACTCACGGGAGCAGAAGGGGGTGTTGGTGACAGTGTGAGGCGTGTGGCTAACAGGAAGTGACATCAAGCACAGTGCTGTCACTAGGAAAGGTAGCCCCTTGGACGCAGTCAGCTTCAGGGAGCCGCCGGCTCAAAGCTGGAAAGACTGAGCTGTGAAGTAAGAAGGTACAATGGGAAACCGTTCCGTGCCTGTAAGACGGCTGCACACGAGTCTCTGCATGTCCTTAACGTCGCATTTAAGTCTTAACGGGCTTGTAGACAAATGTCGAAAAGGTGGATCTGTAACTTTAAAGAGGCGTTTTGAACAGTGCCATAACTATGAAGTAATTACTTATTTGAGCCCTGGATAATATACTTTTTATGCATCTCTCTGTAATTCTTTGTTATTGGGTTGTAAGCCTGATCAAAGGGAGTTTAGATGTAATGTAAAGTCTAATCTTTGCATAGTACTTAAAAGTTGCTTTTTGAACTGTTACTCAAGTGAGGTTAGTCTTAACAAAACCAAACCAAAAACAATACAGCGAGGGCTATAGTATAGCTCAGTGGTGGAGTACTTGCCTGGTATACACAAGGCCCTGGGTTCAGCCCGAGGGCCACAAAAACAAACAAACAAACAAACAAACAAACAAACAACCCAGCCAAGTACATTGATTTTCATGGAAAGGAATTCTTAGCAATTTAAAAAAGTATTATTGAGTCTCTTGCCCAGACCCATAACAAGCGAAGTTCTCAGTGCTAAACTTATCCATATCATTGTTGTTGTTTTTTCCTCTGTGGTATATTTTAAAAATGTTTACATGATATTAATTTTGTATTTCTCCAAATGGCAGATCATGCAGTTTAAAGCAGCTATGATCGAAAATGCAGTTTACAATGGGGAAGTAAACTCTTGAGCATGCTGTCCATGTGAACTGAATGGAAAGAAATTTGATTCCTTTGGGAAATGAGACTAACACGTCAATCGTGGTATAATGGGCAAGGAAGCGGGGGAAGAATGTGTTTTCACTGGTGGTTGAGATCTGAGATAACTGAGTCTAGATTCTTAGTGTTACAGTCCAGAGACTCAGAGGGGCCTGTGTTAGAATCAGTTTAAGGGTCCCAAGAAACACCTGAAATGCTGTTTTGACAAGAACTGGCATAATGGAGGCCAGTGTTTTTTAATGTGCTGATGTCACAGAGGCAGGCAAGGTGGCTTATGACTCATGTGATTCTAGTTATGATTGTTCTTCAAGGCTACTCCATTTCCTAAGTGCGAGCAAAGTAAATGGAGATGTTTTTATTCGCCAAAACCTAAAGCATGGATTCCTTCTTGGTGATCATAAGGAGGAAAACCAAAGTAAAGGAGCAGGGAACTTTGATGTGCCTCATTTCAGCACAATGCGACTCCTCTCTAATGAATAAATGGAACCTTAATAAGGAAAATTACTCACCACTTTTTCAGTTGCAGATTGATTTGTGGCAGGCTAATTTAATACCATTTGCCTATTTGAGGCATGCCTCTCAGGAAAACAAAGTGGGTTTACCTGAGAAGACACCCGGAGTTTCTAGGTGGAAAAGCAGCAACAATGTACCACATTTTTTAATCATGAAATGGTATCTTGCTCTGGCCCCCCACACGGGCTGTTCTAGTGTTACCTCTAGGAGTGAGCTGTGGTGACTGGCTTTTTAAACCTGACTTCATATTTCCCCACACCCAAATCAGGATTGGCATGGGGGTAAAGGAAGGGCGGTATATGCCTTCCTCCTTCTTTTTGGTGGGCTGAGAGGAAAGTGGGGGAAACTGATCACTGATTACCAGTGGTTCTTAACCTTTGAGAATCTAACGCAAGCCTAAGACTAACTTTGAAATGTGCAAGCGTCCAACTCTTGGTTCAGAAGCCCGTGCATGGCATCTCAGTTAAAAGCATCGGGGGCAGACTCACTAGGTGGCTTTGTTTCCCCTCAACAGCTGGTTGTATCATCTTTCTGAGATCACATACTTGAACACTTGGTTCCCAGTTGGTGGCACTGTCCGGGGACGTGCGGGGGAGGTGGCAGGGAAGTGTGGCCCTCCTAGAGGACACGTGTCACTAGGAGCAGGTTTTACAGTTTATAGCCTCACCCCTCTTCCAGTTCACTCTCTCTGCTTCCTGCTTGCATTTGAAGATGTGATCTGCCAGCTTCCTGCTCTGACTGTCTGCTGCCATGCTTCGACTCTCCCCCAGATAAACTCTTTTCTTCCTTAAAATGTCTTTGGTCGTGGTGTTTGACCACAGCAAGAGAAAAGTAACTAATGTATTCATGTATTAGACGATTCTCCAATTATCTTTTGTTTGTTTGTTTGTTTTTCAAGATAGGGTTTCTCTTTGTGTCCTTGGCTGTTCTGGAACTTGATCTGTAGACTAGGCTGGCCTAGAACTCACAGAGATCTGTCATAGGACTTTTCATAGTCCTTCTTTATGGGTCTCCTTCCCCCTAACCCCTGATTTCCTTCATACTCCTGCTCCCCTCCCTGCCCAAGCCTTCTCATGTCTCATATTCCCATTCTCTACTTTTACTTTGCCTATAATCTCGTGTCCCCTTCCTTTAAATGTGCCCCTCTTTCCCCAGAGGTCCCCCTTTGACTTCCATTTGGATCCAAGCTAATCCCACAAAAGATCCGAAGTTCAGATCTGCATATGGAAGGGAACACGTGATGGTTGTTTTTCTGGCGCTGAATTACCTAATTCAGTGTAGTTTTTTTTTTTTCCAGTTCTGTCCATTTACTTGAATTTTTGTTATTTCATTTGTCTTTACGGTTAAGTAGTACTCCATTGTGTGTATGTACCACGCTCTGAGTATTTACTCAGTTGTGGATGGGCATCTAGGTTGGTATAATAGGGTATATAGTTCTTTGGGTGTATGCCCGGTAGTGGTATAGCTGTTGTCATACATCAGTTTCGTTTCCATGTTTTAAGAAACTTCTAGGCTGATTTCCAGAGTGGCTGAACTAGTTTACGCCCCAGAGTATAGGGCTCCCCTTCTGTCACATCCACAGCAGCCTTTGTTGACATTTTTATTCTTAATGATGGCCATTCCAACCAGGGTGAGATGGAGTCTTAATGTAGTTTATATCTGTGGTTCCCTCCTCTGCAGGTAATTGTATTTGCATTTCTTCTTCTGAAATATTTCTGTCCAGTTCCACAGGCAGTTTGTAAATTGGGTTGTTTATTTTTTTAATGTTTGTTGGGGGAGCTTGGTGTATAGTCTACACACCAATACACATCCAGATGGAGAGTTGGCAGAGGTCTCCTCCTGTTCTGTGTGCTGCCTCATCCCCTCACAGTGTCCCGTGCTGCACAGGAGCATCTTAATCCATGAGACCCCACCTGTCACCCATTCTTACTAGAATCGTTTTTAGAGTGTCCTCACCTGGGCCTATAAGCTGAAGCGCACTCTCTACTTTGTTCTCCAGCAATTTCAGGGTATTGGGTCATATGTTGAGGTCCACAATCCTTTCAGAGTGGAGTTTTGTGCAAGGTGAGAAAGAGGGAACAAGTTCCATTTTCTGAATGCTGAAATCTGCTTTCCTCAATACCATCCGTTTAAAATGATATCTTTTCCTCCAATGTGTATTTTTAGAAACATTGTAACTATTTTTAGACATAGGTAACTTCAGTTGTATAGGCATATATTTGAATCTCTCTCTCTCTCTCTCTCTCTCTCTCTCTCTCTCTCTCTCTCTCTCTCTCTCTCTCTCTCTCTCTCCAGAGTTTCTCTGTGTAACAGTCCTGGCTGTCCTGGAACTCACTTTGTAGATTAAGCTGACCTCAGACTCACAGAGATCCACTTGCCTGTGCCTTCCAAGTGCTGGGATTAAAGGCAGGCACCACCACCGGCCAGCTTGAATCACCTCTATTATAATCATCTATTGTTCTGATCTTGTGCCTGGACCATGCTGTTTTTATTACTGTAGCTCTGTAGTATAATTTGAAATCAGATATGATGATACTTCCTGCATTATTCTTTTTGCTCTGGACTGCTTTGGCTATTGTTGGGTTTTTGTGCCCCGTATAAGATTGTGGATTGTTTTCTCCCCTGAAGAATGGTGTTGGGCTTTTCGTTGGGGTTGCATTGAAGCTGTATGTTGTTTGGGGTAGGATGGCCATTTTCACAGGATTAATTCCTCCAACCCATGAATATAAGATATCTTTCTGTCTTCTAAAGTCCTCTGCAATTTCTTTCTTCAATGTCTTAAATATTCATTGTACAGGACTTACTTTTCTTGGTAAAGTTTATTCACAAGTCTATTTTGTGTCAAATGGCTATCATGAGTGAGATTGTTTCCCTGATTGTTTTTAGCATATTAGTCATTAGTATATAGAAGGCTACTGATCTTTGTGTGTTAATTTTACATCCTGACACTTTGCTGAATGCACTTATCAGCTCTAAGAGTTTTGGGTTTAATCTTTAGGGTCTTATGTATAGAATCACCATTTGCAAAAAAGGGATATGTTACTTATTTTTCTATTTGTATTCCCTTATTTCCTCTATTGCTGGCCACATTATTATTGCCTTGTGATGGGGTCTTTCACTGAACTGGAAACTCATTGTTTGGGAGAAGCTGTGTGGCCAGTGCGTGCTCTACATCCAACTATCCCCGTCCCCTAATCCTGAGGTTACAAGCATACACAGCCATGCTTGGCTATTTACATGGGTGCTGGGGATTCAAACTTGAGTCTTCTCGCTTGCAAAATCAGCACCTGTACCCACTGAATCAGCTTTCCAACTCTGCACTGCATTTTGAATACTGAGAATCTAGTTAATAATACTAGAAAGCATCAAACTGGAAGCCCAAAGTTTTGTTTATTTTTTTAATTCCAAAGACAAAGAAAATAATTTGGTCCCCAGTGCTTTTGGGAGAACACACTACTACCACCACTTTCAACTGAGAAACTGACTAGTTTTGTTTTGTTTGTTTGTTTTTGAGACAGATACATATGTCTATGTAGCTGAGGCTGGCCTGAAACTGGTTGTGTAGCTGAGGCTATCCTTGAGCTCGTGGTCATCTTCCTAAGTACTGGGGTTACAGGCATGCACCATTATAACTCAATGTGAAGTTAACATTTCAGATAATTTTTATTTGCACCAAGATAAGCCCTTCCAGAGTTAGAAGCTGGGTCCTCTGACTGTCGGGGTGGTTTGTATTAGTTCCTTCGCCTCACAATCGGTTGTTGGGTACTTCATACCTGCTCGGCACTGCATGAGATGCTGGGAATGCAACACTGACCACAGAAGCTCTTGAGAAAACATACTGTGAGGCAGGCACAGTATCATGGTTGTCTGGCTTTGCCTTTAGCCTTTGCAACTGCTCAGTTCTACAGCTCTGGTGTGTGGCAGGATCAGGGGACACCACGTGCTCACAGCTCAGTTCTCGCTCCCTCCAACTGTGATATTTGAACTGTGGCCCTTCCCGATTAGTAGGTAAATAGCAGTTTGTGTCTCAAGTCCTTTGTCTCCAGCAGTCGCAGGAACTCATCTGTCCTGATCCCCTCAGCTACTCTCTGTGCAGTGGTTAGGTGGAGGTGTGCCTTCAGAATTCATCTTTCTTCTTCACACCCGTTCCTCACTAATGCCAGACAAATAATTATATCCTACAACTTCTTTTAATTGTGTTTAAACATAGGGTAAATTTAAAGTCAGAGTATGTCATGGTGAAGAAAGTTAAGTTGTGTGGAAATAACCCTGCGGTGAGTCCTTTAGGATCTGTCTGTCGATTCACTCTGGGTCCAGAATAAATCCTAAATATTTGTCTTGACCCCTCAGAGCTTCCTGCTCCAATGCAGTGATTAACTTCTGTTGTGAACTGTGTTTTGTCCAGGCTTTAGGCTCTGTGCTGGGCCGAGCAGGACAAAAAGAGGCTGTCCTTATCCGTTGTTTCCACTGCTTGGTAAAATACCAGATAATGAGGAGAGAGCTCGTTTCCTATCAGAACTGACAAATACGGCAACCTTGCGGCTAAAAGCAAATGCAGATGAGGCCTCTTCCCTGGCTGGGATACGACTGAGCCTCATGCTTGTCTGACCCCGTTACCCATGGTCAAATGCACCCGATATGGTTTCCATAGCATCCAGACAGCCTGAGTACCTAATGTCTACCTGTCTAGTCAACACATCAGCTTTGCTGGAGGGAGAGAGCAGGAGTTTGTCACCGGAGTTCATTTCGTTTCAGGAAGAAATCTGTGGCCAGCTCTCTCTAGTCCGATGTGAATACTGGAAGCCCCTAAGCTATTTTTGGTGGTAACAGCTTGTTCTGAATTTTTTGTTGTGTTGTTCTGAGTTGATTTCATGAGTCTTGATTTTTTTTTTTTAAAGAGGTCTTTTAAGAGCCTTTAATATTGAGGACCACGAAGAAGATTATGCCCTACCAGGAGGATTACTAGCCTGCCCCAGGTGAAGGATGTCCACACTCACTAATGCACCAATGAGAAAGAGTTATTTGATGATTAGTGATTTGGGCAATGTAACTTCTGCCCCAGATTTGATTAAGCCTCCATCCAGACTTCCTCTTCCAGGAGATTATCTTTTAGCACACATTTGGTTCCCCTCCCCCTTTAAAGCCCATTAGGAAAATTAAAGCGTTTAATTATAGTGATGACTTTTACTGATGCAGACAACTGCTTTCCCAGATTTTCTCCAAATGTAAGCACACTTGCTCCTCCGTCAAGCAAAATATCTGTTACTTAACACAGACTGGTGTGGAGTTATATGGAAATCACGTTATATGCAGACACATTGTAGAATATTAAGCCTGTTTTAGTAGAGTTAAAAAAAATCTCATCCATCAAGCCGGGGAAACAAATCAAATAGGAAAATTGAAACATTGTTAATTATGAACTTTTTCTTAAGTGGTCCTGGCTGTTAAACAAGCAGGTATCCCCAACTTCTTTCCTTAAAGAAAAAGACCAGACATATTTCTTAATGCATAAGTTACGTAATGCCAAACAGCGGCTGGGCTGATTGAATTAAAGCCATGTGCGGTAAGCTCCTCAAGGTTCTAATTTCTTCCATTTAGAAGGTGAACCTATACCTAGGGAAACTTAGACGCTGAGAAGGACTCCGAGTCTGAGCTATGATAGTTGACCTTTCTTCTCCTAATCAACTAAGTTATAGTATGATAGGGACTGTCTTATTTTAAGGAAAGCCTCAGAATTTTGAGACTTGTGCACACACATCTATATGCACAAAGAATAGAATATTCAAGTATCTGACTTTTAGACATTCATATCAAAATGATCTGGATGCCTTAAAAATTATGTTAGATCTAGAACTGGGTGTGTTGATACATACCTTTAATACTATTACTCAAGAGGCAGAGACAGACACCTCTTTGAGTTGAAGGACAGCCTGGTCTACATACTGAGCTCTAGGCCAGCCAGGGCTACGTAGCAAGATACTATCTGAAAAAAAAAAATTATGGTAGATCTACAAGTGTATATGTCCTTGTATCATTATAGTGTATCTCCAGGTAAATAAAATACAAAGAAATTTCAACACCAGAGCCATGCAAAATCTGGAAGAAAGCAAATAGTTTAGGGAGCTGGCAAAATAAAACCTTTAGGTATGTGTGTATTCGTTTTCTTTTGGAATATTTCCACTATTGAAACACTACCACTCCTTAGGTCAACGGTGGTCAAATTCTTTAAAAATTACACACACACACACACACACACACACACACACACACACACACACACACATATTGGTTTTTCAAGACAGAGTTTCTCCATGTAGTTTTGGTACCTGTCCTGGAACTCATTCTGTAGACCAGGCTGGCCTCGAACTCACAGAGATCAGCCTGGCTCTGCCTCCTGAGTGCTGGGATTAAAGGCGTGCGC
Organism: Peromyscus maniculatus bairdii; assembly: GCF_049852395.1. Lineage (NCBI taxonomy): Eukaryota > Metazoa > Chordata > Mammalia > Rodentia > Cricetidae > Peromyscus > Peromyscus maniculatus. The sequence continues at coordinate 59,464,283 of NC_134870.1, forward strand.
CACCACCACCATCACCACCACCACCACCCAGCTTGTATTTTGATCAGATGCATCCCCATTCCTCTCTCCTTCTGTTGCTAACTGTTCTTTTATCTTAAATTAATCCATTTCCATAAATCTATACCTTGCCACGTGGCTGGTGGCTTACCGGCATCTTCACATGCTGCTGGTCATGGTGGCGGCTGCAGTGTCTCCCCGCCTCAGCCTTCTCCTTCCCAGCATTCTCCTCTCTCCTTGTCCCACCTACTTCCTGCCTGGCCACTAGCCAACCAGTGTTTTATTTATTGACCAATCAGAGCAATTTGACATATAGACCGTCCCACAGCACTTCCCCTTTCTTTTTTTTAAAAAGGAAGGTTTTAATTTTTACACATCTCCAAAGTCAGCTTGGTATATTTGGGAATTTGGGCGTAGCTTCTCTTACTACTTCCTGCTGGAGGGGGGCGCTGTATCTTATGGGGACACAAAGAAAATTTTAGGATCCTGGAGTAGTCCGTGAGACCATATCGTCTGCGCCAGTTGCCTTGAAACGATTCTGGATGTTGGATCATCTGGGCCATGCTTTCATCGGAGATCTTTCAGGTGGTCTTGGCTGGTCAAACCTGATGTATCTTAATCTGGAACAAATCCATAGCCTCTGGCTTTCTGTGGAAACAAAACCAGAGCCTCTTTTCCAAAGCAACATATCCTTATATCCAAATTTTGAAGTCAAAGTACCTTTAAAATATACATTTTGGCATAACTCAACAGCTTTTGCAATCAAATGTTTTTCTTCAGTTACGAATATCAAAGAGAACATAATCCAGATTCTCTGTGTGATAGCCATCTTTATGTGGCTTTTTTTTTTATTACCTTGAGCCTATTGCTTTAAACTGCAGCCTTTTAAGCCTGAAACGGCGCTGCGGCTGCTGACTCCGCCCACTTCAGCTTCCCAACATGGCGGTGGTACGTTTTCCGCCAGCTCTCGGAGCCATCGTGGGTCTGTGCTTTTATCCAAGCAGCGTGTAGCCCAGAAACCTCTTTTTGTTTTGTACTAGTAAAGGCTAAATCCACCATGCAGCTTAATGTGCCACTTGCAGAGGCCTCATTCCCGCCATACTGCAGGTCAAGCACACCCGCCAGGAACTTGCCAGTAACTCAAACCGGCAGCTGCCGCTCATTTGAGAGAGACAATTAGGAAGCTGTTTTTAGCTCCATTTTAGAATCTTTTCTCAGGTTTTAGGTAGAAACTTTTGCCCTCTCGTTGGGCGCCATTTGTTGCTAACTGTTCTTTTATCTTAAATTAATCCATTTCCATAAATCTATACCTTGCCACGTGGCTGGTGGCTTACCGGCATCTTCACATGCTGCTGGTCATGGTGGCGGCTGCAGTGTCTCCCCGCCTCAGCCTTCTCCTTCCCAGCATTCTCCTCTCTCCTTGTCCCACCTACTTCCTGCCTGGCCACTAGCCAACCAGTGTTTTATTTATTGACCAATCAGAGCAATTTGACATATAGACCGTCCCACAGCATCCTTCCCATTACTTCCCCTTCCTTTGATGTCTTTGATTTTTAATAACTCAGTGCATTTAGTTAGGGTCACATGCATGGGTGGCTGTGGGATTATTTACTGAATCACAGGCAACTATTCCCGTGGCTAAACCACTGCAGAAAAATAACTCCCCGCTTCACAGAGCAGCCAGTGACAAGCAAGAACTGCTTGGCTGTGGTGGGCCATCAGGTACCCCTTCCCAGTCCATGTCAGGATATGACAGCTCAGTCTTGTGCAGGTCTTACGCCGGTAACCACAGCTACTGTGAGCTCATGAGTGCATCGGCCATGCCATGTCCAGGGGACAGCACTTTACAGTGCTCCTTTATTGGTGAAATTATTAAGGCTGCTCCACATAGTTAAAAGGGAGGTTTATTTTGTGGGGTAACTCACAAGTAAAGGGATAGGCAACAGGTCTGGGAAAGGTGTGGCGCAGTCCGGCGGCGGTGGTCTCTGAAGAACTCTGCTTGGTCTACCACCAGTGTCCAGGAACCAAGAGAGCAGCCCATCCAGATCTCGGGTCTTCAGGGTCCTCTCTTGGCTCTGCCTTGTAGGTGTGACAGTTCCCGAAGCCTCGATGGGGGTTGGAACTTCCAGGTCAAAGCTGGAATGGCTACCCACTACACTCCTTCTCATCACCCAGCTCGTCTATCCTTCTGTCCCCTCTTCTACAGTGTCCCCTGAATGCTGGTGGGGAGAGGTATAGATGGCCCTTTTTTGAGCTGAGCACTCCACGGTCACTTAGTCTTGACCCTTTAACCAGTAATAAGTGTCTGCATTAACTGCTTCCCGTGGCAAAAGGAAATTCATCAAGGCTGAGAGCTGCACTCAGTTTATGGATATAAACATAGACGTTTCGAAGGCAGTTAGACATCATGCCCACTTAGTATAACAGCAGTCATGGGTTCCTTCCTGTAGCCAATGGGCCTCCTCAGCCAGCGCTTTTGACCAGCTTCATAGTACCAGCTGTGAATTCCTTCCTGTGGAACAGGCCTCAAATCCGATCAGAAAGTAGCTGGCTACCCCCATCATAGGCCACCCCTGTTATCAGTGGGCACATCTCACTTGGCAAGTCAACATTATATATACAGGGTTCCCAGCTGAGGAAGATCTTGATGATGCTTCGACTCCAGTGTGCTGCTCAAATCCTAGTGTCAATCAGAGTGTCCCCCAGACTCTTAAATGCTGGGCGCCCTGGCCCATTGCTAGAGTTTCTGTCACCTGAAAATTGTCGTCGTCGTCGTTAGCAGGTAATTTTTCTGAGTGAAGAAACATCCTTTGAGAACCCCTAACCATGGCATCATGTTCTAGAATTCTGTTGGGCATTAGTCGGTCTTTCTCTTGCTTTGCAAATGCTCACTGAACTTGTACCAGTGTTAGGAACTTTGCTATATTGAAGCCATGTGCTGGCCTTTACTGAGAGTCGCCTGTGTGGTATCCTTTCCAGAAAGAGGCACATATACCTTCAGCCCGCCCATGGGTCAGTGAGCCAAGGACCTGCTAATCCCCAGGCCTGTGTCTGGTTTCAGGGGGTGGTATGGCTGCAGGTTCTGAGGGTTCAATAGTTCTAGTTACATCTTTTTCTTAAAGACCCCTGTCACCTCTTCAGAAGTTGTTTGATGGTAGGCTTTGCATGTAACTTCTCAGCTAGATCTATGGGTCTTTGAGTTACTGGTGGGACCAATGCCCAGGTGAGCTAAACTGATTATATATATCGATAGATAGATAGGCAGCAGACAGATAGATACTAAAGAAAGACAGAGTCAGTCCTGCTTGAGATAAAATCCCAAACATTTACACTAGAGTGGTAGCCTTTTGTGTGGGAGAAAGTGCCCTGGCTTCTCTCATCCCTAGAAAGAACTTCCTTCTCTTCCTTCTGAACAATTTAATTTTGAACTTCTTTGCTTTGAATGAATCAATTAGAGTAGTATATTTTACACAAGGATTTCATGAGTAAAATAATTTTAGAGGCAGAAATGAATCTATTAATTTCAGTGTCTGTAACTGAGTTTCATCCTCTTTTTTAGTAAATATTAAAAATAAATATGTGGGTGGGCTTCAGTAAGGAATATATTTTCAAATATCATCAAAGTGATGCATTATGTTTCAATTTTCAGTTTTCTGCCTTTCCCTTCCTTGCCTTTTAAATGTGCAACTATCTGATCTCTTATACCCACCCCATCTCTGTTTCTTTTCTTTTTTTTTTTTTTTGTTTGTTTGTTTGTTTGTTTGTTTTTTTGGTTTTTCGAGACAGGGTTTCTCTGTGTAGCTTTGCGCCTTTCCTGGGACTCACTTGGTAGCCCAGGCTGGCCTCGAACTCACAGAGATCCACCTGGCTCTGCCTCCCGAGTGCTGGGATTAAAGGCGTGCGCCACCACCGCCCGGCTCCATCTCTGTTTCTTAAATATCTTCATTTTTTAAAATCCACAGCCTCTGTTGGAAGTGGCTTACCTAGTAATAGTTCTCCATGACACAATGCTTTTTCTCTCAATCTGTTGGCTGTTTTCCCTCTCCCGTTTCACAGAGCCAGGGGACCAGCCTGACCCTGGACTTGGAGTTTTAGAAGGGAAACGAGAGAACTTCCTCACATCCAGAGTTCACTTTCCATAAGCTGAAACAGCACATGATAATTTATCAATATAATGTATGTTATACAGTCATGTTTTGTTGCTGTAATTATCATTTCCTTTAGTTCTTTGAGCATAATGATGATGGGTACTATCAAGTCTTTCTGTTCAAGCCCGGCATTTAGAAAGCATGAATCGTTTCCATTGTCTGCTTTATTTCTTGTTTATAGGTCACACTTGCTTCTTTCTTTCTTTGCCTCTGCCTCCCATCCTGTTTCTGAGACATGAAGTTATGGCTAGTTTCGAACTCATGAGCCTCTTCCCTCAGCCTTCCAAATGCTGTGATTATTGGCATGTGCCTCTCTGCCAAGTGTTGTTTCACTTATTTTGTTGAGAACTAGCTATGGACATTTTTTTGATGATAGACTCTATTAACTGTCAACTCCAGCCTCCAGCCCTGAACCTGTTGTTCTCTTGTTTACGTAATGACTTGGCTGGGCTGCTTTATTCAACTCTACCTTGTGGTCTAACACCTCTCACGCTCCTCTCCAGAAGGCATAGTCTTTCTTGGGCAAGACAGTCACAAGAGACCACAGCAGTTTTAGCAAGACTGTCGTCTTCCATATTTCTTTACCCCATTTTCCTATTACACTGTCTGCCTTGGTTGGTATTATTCTCAACTGATAATTTCCACTAATTGTTAGCTGATGGCTTTGTTTTTCAGTCTGCGTGCCCATAAATTGTTCCAGTCTGCTCCAGTTAAGTTCAAGCCCCTTTTGCAGAGGCAATTTTGTGATAGCCTTTGAGTGTGGTCTGACTTCTGAAGAACTTTTCTTAATTCTTGTTTTCATTCTGGGTAAAATCTGCTGGGTACAGGGCAGCTCATGCCAGCTACGGTTCTTCTTCTCAGTCACTTCACTTACTACTGAAGTTTCTATTTTTTAAATTCTCTTCATGCTTGAGTTTCCCCTTAGTCTCTTCTAAATAATTGTTTCTTAGAGAGGCCATGCAGCCCTCTCTAATGTGGTCTGACTACACTCCAGACTAGATCTTTCCAGTCACACTGCTTCAGAGGTGCGACAGGAATATTGGATCGCTCCTCTAAGAGTAGACCCCCCAACCCTGTGCCCTGCTTCAGGAGGTAGAGACCGGCCAGAGACAGTAGCTTCTGTTGTTTGAGTTTGTCCTTCCTAACATGGGACTTCCGCCGGATGGGTGCACTTGGGGCTCTGGTGTTCTCAGCCTGCTCTGCTTGGTGAAGACCTTCCTAAGAGTGGGAAGAGGAAGAAGAGGGCACAGAGGAAGGGCTCTTGACAACTCACTGGCTACTTAACCTCTGTGTCAAAGGCCAGCTGATGCCCGGCCTCACATGGAGGTACCAACCTCACCAACCTGGGGGCGTGAGGGCAGTGCAGGACCGGTTTGTGTCCATAGTCATCGGGAGTGACTCGATCCTGCTGCCATTGGGGACAGGCACAGCTTGTGTGCCATGGGGTCCCACCAGCCTTGTGAAAATGTAGTAGATTTATTTATTTATTTATCTATTTATTTATTTTTTGTATTTCTCCTTTTTTAAAATTTATTTATTTATTTATTTTTTATTTTACAACACCATTCAGTTCCACATAATAGCCACAGATTCCCATGCTCTCCCCGCCTAGATTTATTTATTTAGTGAGTGTTTATTAATCTGCTGAATCGCTTAGACACATTTCAGAGACTTTAAAGGGTTTCTTTCTTAAAATTTTTACCAAGTGTCCTTGTTTTCCGGGGGAGTAGGTCCATGGAGCTCTTCAGGCTTTTCTTCTGTAAGTGAATTTGCCGATTTTTTATGTTCCGTTTTCAACACTGTATAATATATTTGGACAAATTATATTTTCCTTACAAAGTTGAAGTAAGTATCTCTAAATTGGCAAAATAAATTTTTAGTATTTTATAAATAATATTAGAGGTTGCACTGAAATTTAATTTTTAACAATGTACTTACCCAAAGAAATGGCTTTCTTTGAAAACTTCAGCATACCAAGGCTCTGACTCCATGAATGTTGTAAAAAACTTAAAAAACAAACCCAAACTGCAGGTTCATAGAAGGGACTGACACACTGCAAGCACCCAGAAGGCCTTTGTCGGGTGATGGGACCCTGAAAGGGGAGAACAGGCCTTCACGTCCAAAGAGGAGCTTCACTGGGAGAGATAGACTCAGTTTCTAGAACATTGGGACAGATCTATATAGTATTGTAGATAGCAGTAATGGAGTTTTGATGGGGGAGAGGGGGGCATCCTTTCTGATGTAGACAACAGAGGGGGTTTCTGACTCTTAGGTTTTCAAGAGGGAATGAACAAGCTTCATGTCAAGTGGCCTAGCTTATATGCCAGGAGTCTGATCATGGAAGCAGGCACCTGTCCGTCAGTTCCTTGTCCTAGTCCACAGACTGCAGGGGCCGTGGATTGATTTCTGAGAGGCAGAGAAGTGGTCTATCAATGGATATGTTTATTTAGAGAATAAATATTTTTAAAACGAGTTACATCCCATTAAAGAATTCTGTGTTGGGTCATTCTGACATCTGGACATTTAAAACATCTGGAGGGTGTGATCTGAGGGACCCAAGTGTTTAGAACACTGATTTTGTTCCAGCATTTAAATGAGAGGACATGTGAGCAGTCCCAAAGCTTGACTATCACTGGTAGCAAACAAGGCCCTAAAACTTGATTTCCTCAGTGTGGCCAGCAGAACAGCCACAAGGAGAAGCTGTAACTCTGACTTGTAAGTCATTTATCCGGAATCTGAAAGGTTCACCGTTTGCTTTTTTATCTGTTTGAGTAAGAATCGCCAAGAAAAGTATGTGTGACTGAACTACCTCTCCACAGCCACCTGTGACCAGGATTTCTGTCTCTAAGAACATTCATGGAGAAACTAATTAGGAGGTTTCTCTATGAAGTATATTATAGAAAAGAAAAAAAAAAAAAAACGGTCAAAGCATTTCCATGTTTGCCCTTCTAAAAATTTTTTTTTTTTTTTAAAGAGTCTTATTTCATTTGTCAACCAAGATTAGGTGTATTTCTGGGAGAAACCCCCTTATGAAAATTCTGAACATTTTTATTATTGCTGCTCTGCTTGGCAGCACGTCATTTATTTCTTAATGTGAGTGTGGTTGAGAATAGCAGCCTTAAGGTCACTTGTAACTAACACAAGACCATACCCCGCCCTTTGCCACATAAGAGACACACATAGGTCTCCAATACGCATGAGTGCCTGCTCTGCCAGACAGCTTGGCTTGTGTTTACTTTTTATGACTGGATGTCATCATGAGGCCATGAAGGGGAGTAGTGTTTACACCCAGACTTTTCCTGTTTTTACATGCTGATCCATCAGCCATGGAGAAATATTAGACAAAGACGTCTGACATCATAGCGGTTTAAAAATTATCTTTGGTTTCAGTACTTCCCACTTCACTAAATGGGTGGACTTAAACGGTCGCTTAGGTACATTGTTATTTTTGGTGTTGGAATAGGTTCCAGTGAGCCCAAACTTAGAGTCAGAAAGAAAGGGAGGGATGGGTTGCAGATATAGTAAGTTATGAATAATGCCAAAGAAAAAGGGAGATTTTATTCTGGAAATTGATTCTTAATATTTTAACTTATTTTTTATTTATTAATTTATTTACTATCAAGAGCATCTTCTGTGAAAGATGAAGACCTTTGTTGTGGTTGGAATATGAAATGTCCCCAGTAGGCTCCAGGGTTTGAACACTGGGTCCCTGGTTGGTGGCACAACTTGGGAAGGTTTTGGAACCTTTAAGAGATAGTGCCTTACTAGGGGAAGTACATCACTGGAGGCGGGCTTTGAGGCTTCATAGCCTGGCCACACTTCGTTTTCTCTCTCTGCTTCCTTTGTGGGGGCTGAAATATGATCCCTCGGCCCCCTGACTGCCAGGCCAGCCTCATGCCCCTGCAGCCATACCTTCCCCGCCACAATGGACTGGATCTGCGCCAGAACCAGAAGCCAAAATCAACCCTTCCTCCCCTGAGTTCCTATTGGTCAGGGTCTTCCATCACAACAACAGAAAAGGAACTAACATAACTATTTTTCTAAATAGTGGAGTTGATGACCCCTGCCCTTTCCAAGAGCCCTTGTCCTGGAGAAATAATTCATTCTGTGGTCCTTTTAAAAGATACTTCTAGATCAAAGCCCTTCTAGAAACAGGGTTTGGCTCAGGGGTCATACTGGGACCCTCCATATTTATAATCATCTGATCCAATGTTTAGTAACAGATGGTAGGGCCAGAGTCATGGCCACTCACAAGCTGTGTGACTTCAGCCAAGCTGCTTCACCTTTCTGTGACTTAGTTTGTTCATATTTAAGATTACTATATCTGGTATTCATTCAGTAGTACTTATAAGAATTAAATGGGCTAGTTACATGAGCTCAAATAGTTCTGAGATGTCAGCTGGCCCTTTCTAAGTACTGTCTGGGTGTTAGCCGTGACTGATGTTATTTGGGCTACATGCCCCTCCTTTGTGCTTCTGCATGGCATGTCTGTTGCACATATTGACTCACAGTGCCTGTGGTTACAAGACCAAGCCAGACAAAATTCCAGCACGAATGAGGGAGGAGCCTTGTGACCCCACTCTCGGTGGTGAACATATTGGCAGTTGATGGTTGTTTGTGGAAGGAAAAGTCACTCTCCATTCGGGGTATGGCTACTGGTAGGTTGTCCATGCTCCAGTGAATGGCCCTAATGGTCCCATGCCCATGTGCATATGGGCAGCACTAATTGGACTCAGAGGGATGAGTACGATGGGATGGACTGGCCCAGGGGCATTAGAAGGAGGTAATGGTGGCTGGATATTATCAAAATACAAGGTATAAATGTATGAAAAATTCCAGTAACAAATACAAACTGTTATTAATAAAGAAGAAGGAGGAGGAGGAGAAGAAGGAGAAGAAGAAGAAAAACCACAGAGGTCTGAAGAGACGGCTCAACAGTTAAGAGCAAGTGCTACTCCTCCAGAGGACCACAGTTCAATCCAGTCCAGTTCCCAGCACTCTTGTCTGGTAACTCAAAGCCATCTATAACTCTATTCCCAGGGGATCTAGTACCCCTTTGGGCCCCCATGGGTACATGTGCACATAACACACACACACACACACACACACACATACACACACACACACACACACACACACACCATAGATGATAAAATTTTTTCTAAATCTGTGTGTTAAAAGGAAAAATAAAGATATCACGTTTCAATGTGAGATTCTTCATTTGCTGTTCTCATTGACCCTGTAACACTGTCCGCCCCTGCTGGTTATCCGCAAACAGCATCAGCTGGTGGGAGAGCAGCTAGCACCTACCCTTAGCCCAGGAAGGCGGCCTTGTTGTTTACACCCATGTGCCCACAAACATTTGCACACTGGCTGCCGTTCTTTAAAATCATCGTGGAACAGTCAGCATAAAAAATGAGAGACTGGCCCGGTGGCAGCGGTGGCGCCCGCCTTTAATCCCAGCACTCGGGAGGCAGAACCAGGCGGATTTCTGTGAGTTCGAGGCCAGCCTGGGCTACAGAGTGAGTTCCAGGACAGGCTCCAAAGCTACACAGAGAAACCCTGTCTCGAAAAAACAAAAAACAAAAACAAACAAAAAGTTGAGAGACTGGGATTGTGTTCTCATTTCCTCTCTGTGCACAATTTCCCACCTGAGGGAACAGACAAATGTGTACAAATGACTCAACCTGTGATTAGAGTCGTTTTCTTAAAAAAAATTTAGTTGTTTAAACTCTGTGTGTGTGTGTGTCCCTCCATGCATGTGTAAGTGCAGAAGTCAGAGGAAAACTCTCCATACATGCCACTGTGTAGGATCCAGGAGTGAACTCAGGTTGTCAGGCCTGCATGTAAGCACCTCTACCCCCTGGGCCATCTCATGGGTCCCAGCCTAAGACCTTGTCAAAATGCAGGCTGAGATTCTAGATTTCGGATGGGTTTTAAGAGATGCTATCGATTCTTGGCCACACCCCGATTAGTGAATGCATTTCAGTTTCCCAAGCACCATTTGCGGGAAGTATTCTCAGTCTTATTTTACAGAGGAGAAAAACGGACCCAGCTCAAGCTCCCAAGGTTAGGCAAGCACTTACATTGTAGTGACACCTGAATTTAGCCATTCTTAAGTTTTTACTGTCTCTGTTTTCCACTGGGATTTGGAGAAGTAATTGCAGTTTTCAAGGGTGTATATCCCACTTACTTGGGGATGGCTTGGGTGTTATGTAAATCTGGACAACCATAAACATTGAATAATTTTTTTCCCTTAGGAGAAAAATAATGCTGTGGTTGCACAGATGATACATAAGGTAAACTCTAGAATCTGTTATTACATGGAGTTCACTTCATATTAAGAGGTATCTTTTTTGGTTTTTTCGAGACAGGGTTTCTCTGTGTAGCCTTGCACCTTTCCTGGAACTCTCTTTGTAAACCAGGCTGGCCTTGAACTCACAGATATCCACCTGCCTCTGCCTCTGCCTCCCAAGTGCTGGAATTAAAGACGTATCTTAAAGCTATTTTCTTTCTTTTTTTGTTTTGTTTTTTGTTTTTTGAGACAGGGTTTCTCTGTGTAGTTCTGGTGCCTGCCCTGGATCTCACGCTCTGTAGGCCAGGCTGGCCTCGAACTCACAGAGATCCACCTGGCTCTGCCTCCAGAGTGCTGGGATTAAAGGTGTGTGCCACCACCACCCAGCTTCTTAAAGCTATTTAATGTTGACTACTTAACAATCTTCTAGTCTGTCTTGTTGGCCCGCTGGCTTCATAGTCACACACATTTGCATTTATCACCATTTGTACCAACATAGAGCTAGTCAGACATAGATGCAGTCTCTAGATTTCTATATAAAGACATCTCTGTATTGCTTTTTTTTTTTTTGAGCACTAAGGATACATTAGTAAATTTTTCCATGCTACAGGCTAATACTCACAAATATCAAACTATTACTGTGTTTTGAGTCTTTAGGGACATAGTATTTATATCCCCTTAAAGGCTTTATTCTGAACTTTTGAGCATAACAAACTCTTGCATTGTTTCAGTTTGTAAAGACTGAATTCCAAGGCATAACTTTTATGTGGAAAAACCTATCTCAGAGCAAAATTTTATAGCATAGTTAAAAAAAAAAAAAAAACCCAAAGAATAGGAATGGATGATGGACATAGCCATTGATTCTTAATGGGACTACAAGCATTTGAAACACAAAATGGTCCTAAGAGCCTCATGGAAATGGATTTGTGAGTTGATATATTCCTTAATGTCCAAAATGGGCAATCAGGCCGAAAAAAATCAAAGCAAATGCTCATCAATCTGCTGGTACTCTTCAGTTAGCTTCGGAAAGTTGTCCATTTGTGGATGGACAATATTTGGTTTGCTGCTCATCAAGCAAAATGATGGGTCAATGCGAGGTTCCAAATCCACAGTCCATCTCCTACCCACCTCTACCAGCCATTTAATTTTGGACTAAGTAGTCACACCCTCTGAGTCTTGGATCCCTCATCAACCAACTGGGAAAAAGAAAACATGCTTTTCAGGGTTGGTGTAAAGATAAAAAAAATACTCTAGAACTTTCTAGAATACGGCAGTAAAGTGTTACAGATTTTTATAAATGCTGGCTTTCCTGTTGCATGGGTGTGAAAGGGTGTTTGTACCTCTTCAAATGATCTGTAACTGTGAGCATTTCTGTTTGGAGTAGAAGGAGAGGGCAGCTGTGGTAAAGGAGCCCAGGGTGGAAAAATCTGAAGTTGGGCCAGGCTGCATGCAAAAGGGGATTTTATAAACCAATCTTCCTGCATGGCAGAGTACCAATCTTTCCTGCCCTGGTCCAGCACTGAACTGTTCGGTTGTAGTGCTTTGACTACTAACGCCCTGCCTCTTTTGGCCATCAGGGGACTCCCCCCCCCCCCAGGCTTCCAGTTCCCTTAGTTTGTCTCATACAGATCACAGCTGAAAGCCAGTCCTCTGAAGAGGGTCAGTTCCTTAAGACACAGTGACCTATAGCTGGAACCTGAGAGAAGTTCAGTGCCTCAGCCATGTAATAATTAATATAATAATTAATACTTAATATCTGCAGGATTATAGTCAGGGCCTCCTCCTGAGGGCTGCAAACGCTTTGCAAATGTTTGACAGCTGAATTAATTCACTGAAGACTTTTCTAGAGGAAGTTCTGGTGGTGTGGCTAGTGCTGCCATGTCTACATGGATTGCTACCAAAAAGCCTTTTTGTAATGCCAGTGTGAGGTGACTCTACCTGGCATCATGTTCCAGGCCTCTGCTGTACCTAGGGAAGGCTCGTAGATCTTTGAGACTTCTCTCTAAGTGTATTAGAAAACTGACATTTGTTTGTAAAGCCTTCCAGAGCACTTATTTTAGAGATGCCACTTTGTAGCTAGCGTTTTCCTGGTCCTGCCCTGGCCCACGGTCAGGACAAATCTCTCTCACCCGCCAGTCCTGCAGCTGCTCAGACCCAACCAAGTAAACACACAGAGACTTACATTACTTTTAAACTGTATGGCCATGGCAGGCTTCTTGCTAACTGTTCTTATATCTTAAATCAACCCATTTCTATTAATCTATAAGTTGCCACGTGGCTCATGGCTTACCGGTATCTTAACATCTCATGGCGGCCCCTGGCAGTGTCTCTCTGCCGCAGCCTTCCGCTTCCCAGAATTCTCTTCTCTGCTTGTCCCGCCTATACTTCCTGCCTGGCTACTGGCCAATCAGCATTTTATTTATAGAGAGCGATATCCACAGCACCACTTCAAGACCTAGCAGCAGGGCATGTGATTCCAATTGTTTTTTGCACTCCCACACTTTCGTCCTTTTTTGCCCGGCACACTAGTCTTTCCCGTGCCCCTCAATTTTGTGTACTGCTGTTTGCTCTGAATTAAGGGAAAAGAAACATTGGCACGTCTCAGTTAAACAGCACCCATACAGTCTCACCAACCTGAGCTGAATGAGGGCAGTACCAACAGACCTGTCAAGTGGATAGGGGAAAGGTCAGGAGGCCTTGCCCCTACACCAAGGGCCCCAGGCAGTTACGGAATGCTGGGAGTAGGAAGAACACTCCTCCCCAGGGAAGAGCACACCAGCTAGTTATCCAAATGGTCGGCCTGAAATCATACATACAAGCAGCGTTATAGGGACTGAGCAAGTTGTATTTATGCATTTGGGAATAAATATGTATATACCTATGCTTATAAGTATGTAACATGAAAAAAGAGGCCATGATTTTGAAAGAAAGTGAGGAAGGGTAGATGGGAAGGTTTGGAGGGAGGAAAGAGAAGGGAGAAATGATGTAATCATATTATCATCATCTCAAAAATAAAATAAGTAATTAAAATTAAAAAGCAAATCTTTTTTAAAAAAAAGGCTAGTGTTTACCTATTATAGCCAGAATGAGATGTTTATCCTGGGCTAAAGCCCTGCGTGATGGTTTGTATGATTTGGCTTCTGAACTCTCTCCCAGGAGCAACCTCCTTAGATGTGTTTAAGGCAGTAAGAACAGCAGACAAGGGCCTTACCTGTGGAACCAACCCAGGTAGCCCCTCAGCAAATGCTGGGTGTGGGGGTCTGGGCAACATGAACTAGGCTGTGTGCTATGCACCCTGGGGACACAGCCTGTTTCCATAGACACTCTGCCCTGTGGTCTATAGTGACTATCCCGTGGGAATACAAGGTAGCATTGTGTGTGTGTGTGTGTGTGTGTGTGTGTGTGTGTGTGTGTGTGTGTATGTGTGTGTGTGTGTGTGTGTTAGCAAGCTTAAAATAAACTTTCATCTCTAAGGTCAAAAGTTTTTAACATTTTTTTGACACAGGGTTTCTCTATATATCCCTGGCTGTCCTGGAACTTGCTCTGCAGACCAGGCTGGTCTTGAACTCAGAGGTTCACCTGCCTCTGCCTCCCGAGTGCTGGGATTAAAGGTGTGCACCACCAGTACTTAGCTTTGAACTTCATTTTTAAACAGAACGAGCCGAGCTTAATTCAAATGGTTTCCATGACCAAAATGCCCAGTGACAAGAAGCCGATTAACCAACATAAATGTGTGGCCATGAAAAGATCAACTATGTTGATTCTTCTTCAGTTTATTTTTATTTTGTTTGAGACAGGGTCTTGCTGTGTAGCCCTGGCTAGCCTGAAGCTGGCTATGTAGACCAGGGTGGCCTCAAACTCAGAGATCCACCTGCCGTGTGCCCCTATGCCCAGCAGATTTTTAGGTACATGAGGTATCTCTAACATTCTAAAAAATGTAAACTTCAAAGTTGGTTATTCATGACTATTTCAAAATGTAAATGTGTCCAGTAGCAACGAACGGGGGGGGGGGGGGTGTCAGAGCCCATGAAACTGGCCAAATCGTCAACATTACAAGAGACTTAGAGGACAATCTTATTCTCTCCTGTGGAGAGTGGTGTCACAGGGAGTCATCCGGTTAGCCACCTTTGACAGGAAGCTGCTGTCCCTGGTCTACTAGGATCCCCAGGCTCCCGGAACAATTGATAGCTGAAGGCCAGGGAAGCTGACTTGAAGCAGAAGCTGATTCTTCTCGCAGCGGGTTCTTCTAGAGCATTCCGTGAGCTGGAGACTCTGGAAATCTTCTTGAAAACCCGCCCCATATTCACTCAGCAGTCTCACCCTGGAAAAAGTCAAGACAAGTATCACCAAGGGGAGGGGGAGATACACGTTTTTAATTTAGAAATGACGGAAGAACAGTCACGTTGCCCTGATTTGACCATTATGATCAAATGTAAATTTTTTTTGTGCGGAACTTGTGCTTCTTCGAGCTATGTCAAACTTCCTAAAAATCTTAGTGGTTCTCTCGTTCCTTTTCTGCTTTCAGTAATTAGAAATGGAGACAGCGATGTCCTCAGTGCCTGGACCCTGTGTGTCATGTCCCAGGTGACATTCCTGGGCTCTCAGTGGGGACTGACTGCTGACATGGACTGCCCTTATTTCTGACTCTGGTGGTAACCAACAGTTTAGTTTTGCTTTGACAACTCCTCCTACAGCCAACACTGTTGTCGTGGCCCACATGTCATTCCTATTTACCCTAAATGAGGAAAAACAAAAGCTATTCTCGGCAGAGCGCAGTGCTTGTGGTCGGGGTTATTTGCAGTGTGACCCTGGCACTCTGCCCTTCCCACTGTGGCTGCCAGGTGATTTTTTTTTTTTTTTTCTGAAAACTGTAGCAGACATGCAGCCTTCCACGAAGCCTCTCCACACAGCCTCGGGCCATCAGAATGCATAAGAGAGGTTTTATGAACATTTGAGAAACACTGTCTAGACCTCCAGAGAAAAGGGCTGCTTGTACAAAAGGAACCGGGGACGTGTCCTCCTGAGAGAGGTCTCTGCCTTTCCGTTTGAATGGTCCCTTTGTATCACCTGGGGCTGTTTTTCTGTAATTTCAGAACTGTTTGAACTAAAACTGCATAGTGAGGTTGAGAGTTCTGGTTTTAAAGGATTCTTCCCGTGCCGTATTTGGGCTGCTATGTCAGGAGAGCGAGATAAGAGAGAATATGAATATGAGCACGTCTTGCTGTGTGTGGCAAGGCGTTGCCAGCTGTCAGAGCTGGGAGAGCTGGTGTAAGCGGTCAGGGAGGAGGATCGAGAAAGCTAGCCTGTAGCCTGGCATCCAGAAGGAGGGATGTGGTGGGTGCTGGCAGCTGGATACACAAAGCTGGCATTCCTGCTTGCCATGTTATCACGGTAAGCACATGTTCTGTTTCCTTAACTCTGAAAGCTTCCAGCAAAGAGGAAAGGAAAAATACTATGTTGAGATTTTTTCAGAGCCGCTCTTTCTGCCGAGTCAGATTTGCTGTTTGCCTGTTATAAAAAAAGATTATTGAATGTAATAGGATAAGATGCACTGTCTAGCTGCATTCTGCTTGCCTGTGTGTGTGACATGCTGGGGTTGTGACATGTCTGGATGTGCACTGTCTGGGTGTGAGGCCAACCCCAGAGAAATGCAGACTAACCATTGATATATGTTGTCGTCAACAACACTGAGTGCTCTTGGGATTGGAGACGGGCTTACTCTCTATGACACTGCCAGCTTCCTGCCACAGACCTCCTGATTTCTGTTGATGGCAGTTGATAATTGGTAGTCACAGTCTGTGGTCGGAGCCACAGTGTTTGAGTCTCGCACCTGGGCCGGGCCCCTGCTGATAGAGTAGAAAAAGGCATAAGAACACACACCCCCCACACCACACACACACATTCTCTCTCTCCCACACCGGCTATCACCACAGCTCACAGCTGCCCGGAGAGAACAGTGCCTGAAGTTGAAGGATGGTTTGAACTGGGTGGTCTGTGTGTGCCACACACAGTTGGATTCCCCCTTGCGAAGGACTTGATTATGTCCATCGACCAGCTGGATAACAGCACACTGAAGGAAGTTCAATTTAAAGACCTGTTCTTTAAAAAAGGTACATTGGCAGAGGGCAGCTGCGGGGGATGCATGGTCTTTGGGGCTTGTTGTGGTTTTTATTTTTTCTTCTTCTTTTTTTTGTTTTGTTTTGTCCCTTGGAGTTTGGTCTGAGCAGAGCAGTTAAGTCCTTCTCTGGAAGTCTGTTCTTAAACCTGGCAGTGTTGAGAGGTGGAGGCAGGAGGATCAGAAGTTCAAGGTTTTCCTCAGCTACATAGTAAGTCGAGTGAGTTGGAGGCCAGCCTGGGTGGGATACAGGTCTGAAGAAAACAAAAAAGTTTTTTTTGCCTGTCAGGTCTCTCAGGTGAAGGTCTTAAGGGGGCATTTTCTATCTTCTTTGATTTGCAATTAGCTTGTTCCGCTCAGAGATTCTATGTATAAACATAGTCCCCCCCCCCCCACTTCAAATGCCCTAAAAAGTCTTCAACTGATAGTGTTTTTTTTCCTTTTTTTTTTTTTTTTTTTAAACCCTGAGTTGTTGAAAACAACATTTGAAAAAAAAAGTATTTCTCTCAATGGGATTGGATCATTGACTAGTTTTTCAGGTTATTAAAGTAATAGATGTTGGAAAACAAATTGGTTCCAGGAGAGATGCAGAGCTAGGGAAAGTGAGAGGCACACAGACTGCCAGCTAGTAAGCACTCTGAAGCCACCTCTTGGGACTGGGACCGGAACAGTTCCATGTGCAGCTCTATTTCTTCTGACACCTTCTTAATAACGTGGAGATGAGGCGAGGGTGGATTTGAAATGTCTCCTCAGAGGGGGATGATGATCTTAGGCACTTTGAGTTCACATTCATAGCATGGCGGGGGATGGACTTTTTAAAGGTTTGTAAGGACTCTGCTACTCCTCCATTGGTTTTTGGTTTTGGTTTTGTTGTTCTGTTTTGTTTTAAAGACAATTCTGTCGGTCATCTTTGATTGGAACACGTTTAGGTTGATTTTCTTTTTCTAAAGAGATCAGGAAACTCTAGATTGTGAAGTAGGTAGAGAAAAGTCGTACTGGACAGGTGCTTCGTCTTTGATGTTACCTGGGCTGGAGAGACTTGGAGAGTCTGTACTCTGGGGATTCCCTTGTCAGTCTTGCTGACTGCTACTGCCTACCAGTGCCGGCTTGGGACTGCAGTTGGGGAGATGTGCCTTCACGTTATCCTCTTCACCTATGGATCATAAGATACTACTTCCAATCTTGTTATTATGCAAACTGCCTTATTCGAATATAGGAATGTAATAGGAATATAGAAGCAGATCATTGACAGCAACCACAAACTGCCTTTTCTGGTGACAGTTTGCACTCCCTTTAAATATGAAAACCTTTGACAAAATGTTAGCATTATTAAAGTTGTTGGTGAGTGTTTGCCAGAATATGGTTCCATTGCTAGACAGTGTACAAACACATTAGGAAACAGAATTTGGAGGACCTGATCGGCTAATATGTAATACACACCAATTTCATATCAGGAAACTGTGGATATTCAAGACCTGACTCAGGGCTCAGTCTAGGAGAGAAGGTCAGAAGACAGACTTTAAAAAGGAGAGTCAGTATGGAGTGAAGTCTCTGAGTAGAGGAAGCAGTGTGTCAGGAGCCTGTTCTCAAGGAGCCAGAGAAGAATTTATAAAGGAAGATAGAGTTGCAAAAATCTCAGCTTTTATAGTTCTATTTTTTTCTTTCTCCACTTTGTTTTTATACTCATTAACAAATAAATTGGAGTAACCAACTGACCACAAGGGGAAATGCAATTTTAAAAAATTTAATACAACCATAAGCTATAACCCTTATTGTTTTGCCTTCTGAACTTTTAGCTGTGAAGTCATTTTTTTTTTTTTTTTTTTTTTTTTTTGTAGCAGAGGCTGAATGTCGCCCTCAACTATGGTGTTTAATGAGTGTGAATTTTCATTCAACCATTAAAATCTCCAAGAGTATTTTTATACTAATAGATCTCGAGCTCAAGGCAATTACAGGCTAAGGATACTCCGAATCCTGCCTCCCGGGCACCTTTCCTGTTACCGCGGCTGCTCGGCTCTGGGATTTTGGAAAGAATTTACCAGACTATAGGAACATCCAGCAACTTAAAAGTGCCACAGACCCATAAATAAAAAGTCACCCACCCCCACGGCTGTCATCTTATCACGACACCTGTTTCTGCTGAGCAGGACTGAGACAGGAAGGAAATGCAGACACAAGTTCATTGTGTAGAAGCCAAACAAAACCGACCCTCTCTGCCTCAGCAGCGGTAGGGAATAGGAAGGGTTTCCTGGGGAGGGGGCTGTTTGGGGAGGGGGGGAGGGATTCTGTGGCAGTTCTTCCAGTCTCTGTGTCCCCAGACTGTGGCACGAAGGGGGATGAGGTAGAGGGACTTGTGTTGTTAAGACTGGGAGATGAATCACTCATGAGTCTGTGAGCAGTGGCTGGTTCTGGCAATGACCTAAGTGTTTTACATGACAGCTTTCCCCATGCGGCCAGAGTGGTCCGCTTTGCCGGTGAAAGGAAAGGCTGCCCGTGGGGCCCATGCTCTGCTCCTCCGTTATAGGGCTTCAGTAAGGGGACACGTCACACATCTGGAACTTAGAACTCATTAAACATGTAGAAGCCTCAGCTTCTGCGGATGAGGGAAGGCTGGATGGAGGACGGTGCTAGCCATCCCACAAATAGAAGTGAGTGGTCTGTGAGGAACCCAAGAGTGGTACAAACACATCTCCCCAGAGCTCATTAAAAATAGTCCAGACGTTCACGCCTCCAGTGTGATTCGGTTTGGGGCCTCATCTGGACCAAGGATGGACAGTGTACCCCACACGGTTCTGTTCCCGCAATTCCCCGCTATACAGCTCGGAATTTCCTGGAGATGGTTCTGTGACGATAGAGAGGCCATTGTACTGTTTTACAGTAGTAAAGTGAGGCACTGTGACCCCTTCCTGCAAGCTTTACATTTATTATAAAATTTCTGGGGCTTGGAGGGCAATGACTCACCCACTGCACCTGGGATCTCTGTCTCATCAAAGGCACAGGAGCTCGGAAATTCAGTTTAGCCTCGAATCCTTTCCTTGTGTGGCTGCTTTTTGCCTTACTTCTGTTGCTCTCTGTAACTGTTGAAATCAAGGAAACCTGACCAGTGGGCTGTGTTCAGAGTCCATAGGGAGTTACACGAAAATGCGGGAACCTCAAAGCATCCAATTACCCTTCTAAAATGCTGCTATTCCTGTGGGCTTACAAAGTATTCCCATCTTAATATTTCTTTCAAAATTCATTCTCTTCTTCACATCCCTTTCCTAACCTACCCCTCAAAAGCAAAACTAAACCATTTCCCTCCACGTGTCCCCCAGGCTCCCTGTACCATCCCACACTCTCCATCCCCCACCACGTGAAAACAAGCCGTGCAGATTTGGGGCAGAGTCTCCTGATTAAAATAAATGAGCAGACAGATTTGTGGGAGAGGGAGGGGCCTTCCACAGAGCAGGACCCTGAGATCTGCTCCTCCCTGGGGACCACCCTCTGTTTGATGGTTTTTTTGTTTTTGTTTTTGTTTTTTACTTTGAGAATCCCCTAGAGCTGGATATTTTTATTCTTCATATTTTCCCATTGTTGCTTTTCTATCTCTTGTAACTTAAATGAGAAAATGATCTGTTCTCATTGACTGTGTTACCCCAAGTTCAAAGAGTAAGTAGACTTTAAAATATTTTAAATGGACGTGTTCTGTGTGCAGGCACATGTGTGATGTGGGTGTCTCAGCCAGCGTGTATGTGCCACGACACACACACATGGAGTGTGTCAGAAGACAACTTTGGGGGGGTCCTTTCTCCTCCAGGGATCAAACTCAGAGAGTCAGGCTTTTGTTGAGGTATCTCTCCTGCCGCAGCCCTGCAGGCTGTGGTACTCTGCTCTGGGTTCTACACCTAGAGGCCCTGATGTGGAGGCCCACAGGGTGGGGCTTCAAGGAGCGACACAGGGATCCCAATATGTCCTGCTGCTAGCTACAACTTGTCAAGATTCTGGCCTTAGGGATCGGACACCCTGGGTTTCATTCTTGTCTGCTCAAAGAGCTGTCTCTCATGCCTGGGCTTAGTGACTCAGGCTCTCAGTCAGTCTCCTGCTGCCCCAGGGTGCCACTGGGTATTAGTGTAAGGCCGATTTCCTTGGCCAAAGCCCTTGAGTAAACCTGTTACCTCACCCTGCCCCATGTGTCTCAGCTTCCTGATACTCTGGTACCTGTGAACCCCTAATGTTACTGGGAAGCTCTGAGCCTTCAATGTCCCAGCCAGGGCTCTGTACTTATGCTTGAAACCTCAGGGCGGCTGTACAGCTGCAGAGAGCTCAGTGAGCGCAGGGTGTGCCAGTGAGGATAGATGGCAGCTTTCCAGGAGATCTTGGGATGGAGAGTCAGAAGCACCAGTCCTCACGAAAAGGAGGAGGGTGGGGAATCTCTTTTAAAGGGAGTAATGCTATGTGCTGTTTATGCAATGGAGATCTTGCTCACCCTTGCTTGGAGTTTCAGGTAGTGCGTTAGATCACTTCATTCAGAATGCCCTGTGCTGTCTTGGACCCAAAATGTAAAATACAACGCAAATAAAGATCTAAACATGTAGGAACAAAGTAAAAGTTCTTAGAGGAAAAAAAATGTTTTTGGAATATTAGCTTAGCCACAAAGAAAGAAATGAGAGACTCATTGATGCCATGGGAAATATCGTCTGTAGAGAAACTCACAGAAGAATTTACAGAAAGGAGAGACAAGGGGAAAATATTTGCAACACATGGAACAAAAACTTGTAGCCATAATATGTAAATATTTCTCATAAATATATAAGAAGGTAATAAGAGAACTACAAATAGATTAATATAAATTAATTATGAGAAAGGTAAGCATAACTTACCATAACTCTAGGAAAAGATAAAAAATTGCTAGCAATTGGGGAGATACAATACAAAAATGAAAATCCGTAACTAATAAAAAATAAGGCACATATTTTTAATGCTTGTTTTGTATGGGGCCTCACCTTAGCAGAAGAGTGTGGTCTCAACTCGCCACCTTCCTGCCTTGTCCTCTCCGGTTTGTACCTGGTTTGGTCATCTTGCCTAGCCAGATGCACAGCTTTGCCTGTTCACTTGAACTGGTTGTAAGTGGCATGGGGCTGGAAGGATGGCTCAGCCATTAAGAGCACATGCTTTTGTAGAGGACCAAAGTTCAGTTCTCGGCACTCAAGTTGAACAGCTCACGGCTACCTGTAATTCTAGCGCCAGAGTGTCTGATACACCCATCTGACGGCCACAGGCACCTGTCCTCACAGGCACATAGCCACACACACATCCACGAAATTAAAAAATATTAGAACAAGGGCAAGTCTCCAGGAATAATGAGCGTAAAGGGTGTAGATGAGATTCCTTCTTCTGTAAGATAACTTAGGGTAGCCTTTCATAAGGTAGTTCTTAAACCACACCAGCTAAAAATATTTGTGCTTTTGAAATAACATCTTACTTTTAAGAAATATTTCTTTATAGTCTACTGACAAATTTGTGCCAGCACCCATATATACACATATACTCAGTTTCTCTCTTTCTCTCTCTCTCCATCCATCCATCCATCCATCCATCCATCCATCCATCCATTACTCTATCCCTCTCTTCTTCTCTCTCTTTGCTCTCCCCAATGTTTTGGTCATAATTAAAAGAAGGAAGAGGTATTTTTTTTTATAGGCATGTGCACCAGTGACTTGACTTCCCTCCAGAATGGCATGGATACAGTTGGGGGAGGGGAGCTCCAGCGGAATTGGACTGTTTTCTTCTATAGTGTTTAATTTTTTTTTAATTTCTACAATAAAATCCTTTTCAGATGAAATTCTCTTATACAGGAAGGCCTATGGGATTATGAAAATATAGCTTGGTTTTCTTTGCTGCATCTCCACTGCTTTCCACATTCAGGAAAAGTTAATTTAGAAAGAGCTGTCAAGCGAAGGGTTATCCAAAGGTCTGGGCGGCTGTCATATTGTTGTCCTCTGTGTCTGTGGAGCAGTGTGATCTCCTGGCCAAAGGAGACTCCGGTAAATGCTAGGGCATGCTTTAACCTGGAGAGTAGTTTGTGGTGACGCTGTCATTTCTTTATACAATAAAAAGTTGGGCAAACAGGGCCTTATTGAACATGCAGCCTTCATTTCTAAGCTCAGCTTCCTTCAGCCTGAGTAGAACTGGCTCCCTGCCTCCTTCACGTTCTGTACAGAGGTATCTGCCCTTGGATTTGTGACTGGACACATGGCATAGATCCCCAGGGCTCTATGGATGTTCCCATGGTCCTCTGCAGCCTGTGGAGGCCTGTCTTGCCAGCAATTGCTGTCCTCAGGGAAGGCCCAGTTGGGGCTGTGTGTATGAGCACCATCTTTGGGCCTGAGTGTGTTCCTGAGTCCCTCTTTGTTCTTCCTCTTACTGTTGAAGCCACTGAACTTCCTGCCAGGCACCACCATGTGCTAGACACTGAGAAGGCGATGTAAGCCACAACAGACTTGTGCTCATAGTTTCACAAAAAACACTGGATGTACACTCAGTTCAATATCAGGCCAGAAATGCTGAATCAGGCAGGGGAGGGACTCCAGACGTGTGTGTGCATGGCATATTAATGACTGTGAGAAGTCATTTGTAATGTTAGTGTTAGAAACTTGCCTTAACCTTACCACTCAGACGCTGAGCCTGCAGGGTGGGGATATGCTAAGTCACTTACAAAGGCAAATCTTCCCAGGGCCAGAAGCTTGAAGCTAGTCTCTTAATAGTTATTTTCCCTTTAATGCATAGCTCCTGTGAGTTGAGCTCTGAGAAATTGTACTCAACCAGAGAGCTGGGTGGGTTCATTTTCTAGAGGGATTGTGTAGGAGCAACGTCCTCAGCTCTGCTGGAGTAGAGAGATAGATGGTAGATGTCGCCTCACAGGAAGGGAGTTGAGGAGATGGTTTGAGCTGTCCTGAGGCTGGCGGAACATGAATAGGTGCCCATTTAGCAGCTGCCTGTGGTGAGCTCACTGGGCTGGGTTTGGATTCCATTGTGTCAGTGAGGAAAGTTGTAGGCAAAATCCTGGGGGCTGGTAGGGCCAGCAAAAGATTTTCTTTTTCTTTCTTTTCTTTCTTTCTTTCTTTCTTTCTTTCTTTCTTTCTTTCTTTCTTTCTTTCTTTCTTTTCTTTCTTTCTTTCTTTCTTTCTTTCTTTCTTTCTCCTTCCTTCCTTCCTTCCTTCCTTCCTTCCTTCCTTCCTTCCTTCCTTCCTTCCTTCCTTCCTTCCTTTCTTCCTTTCTTTTGAGACAGGATTTCTCTGTGTAGCTTTGGAGCCTGTCCTAGAACTCGCTCTATAGACCAGGCTGGCCTCGAACTCACAGAGATCCTCCTGCCTCTGCCTCCCGAGTGCTGGGATTAAAGGCGTGCGCCACCACTGCCCGGCAAAAAGATTTTCTTAAGGCTTTAAGTTTGAAGACCCGGTCTTAGAACTTCGCCAAGATGAGTAGAAGAGATCTTTGGGACAAAGCATTCCCAGAATCTCCATGTGTCCAAACAGTTACAATACCAAAGTCCTGCAAGTGACTGACCCACAGCATCTGCAGGCAGAGTTCAGGTGTCACCCCTGGCCCAGCCACACATCAGCTTTATGACTGCATTTTCTTCTGCAAAGTATAGTCATAGTTTCTGGATCTGAGGGGTCAGGTCTGCCTGCAGCTGCAGGAACTGTAGAGCCACAAAAAAATGCAGGTGCAGGTGCTGGGGTTGGGGATTTAGCTCAGTGGTAGAGCACTTGCCTAGCAATCACAAGGCCCCGGGTTCGGGCCTCAGCTCCAGGAGAAAAAAAAAAAGGATCAGGGAGTCAAGGCCAGAGTAATCAATATAACAAGTTCAAGGCCAGCCTAAGCGCCAACAGATCCTTTGTCAAAAAACAAACAGAAGAATAAATTAATGTGTCGAGGCAAAAAAAAAAAAATAATAATGCAGGTGTTGGGACCATTGCTCATTAAGCCTTCCTCTTCCTTACAGCGGAGCTGGAGTTCGCACAGGTCCTCATCATCGTCGTGGTGGTCACAGTGATGGTGGTGGTGGTCGTATGCCTACTGAACCACTACAAAGTCTCCACGCGTTCCTTCATCAACCGCCCCAACCAGAGCCGGAGACAAGAGGACGGGTTGCAGCCGGTAAGTGTGAGCCTGGGCCATCTGGAGTGCTCCTGGGCCCCGTTCTGGAGTTACCAACCCAGACAGGGTATGGCCAGGGCCAGAAGCCAGGGGAGCTCACCTGTCAGCTCAACCCAGTACAGAGGTGTCAAGGACGTGGGGTTGATGGCAGACACAGGAAAGTGCGTACATTGTATGCATAGAGCTCCGTGGAGTCTCACTTATAGCCAGTACCCAGTCAGGAAAGTGGCATAAAGCCCTTCCAAAGCTTGCCCAAGTCCTCCATCTGTGAAATTCTCCATTTGTTTATTGATCATAGTTTTGCTAGCTGTGGCCCTCACACTCATGAGGTCTCTTTCATGTCTGGCTTCATCTACACAATACTAGGTTATGTATAGATTTTTACTTGACTTTAGTCTTGGAGTTGGTCTAGGGATAGGTAATGTCCTCATACGTCTCCAAGCATGTCTGCAGTTCTTGGATGTGAGTCAGCTGAAGGAGACAGTGGGATGGGCAAGCAATGTATGCCTTTTTAGGTAGAGGGAATAGGGTGGACTAGAAATATAGGATGCTATAAGCCATCACATGAGGCTCCTCAGTTTGGGCTTTTTAAGTTTTTATTTCTCGCCCCACACTTCTTTCTCCCTTACTAAACCAGTGTGATGTGTGGCTAAGCTGACCCATAACCGAACTTGGGAGGCCTGGGGCTGCTGGGCATGTTCTCAGCCTGTTTTATAATCTCTAATTCTGCTGACTTTTACCTGGAGACTTGGAAATAGTGCATTTAAGTGACTTTAAGTTCTTAATGTCAGTGTAAGACATAGGAGGCATCTAGTAGTCATCTTTCATTCTTGTCTTAGTAGCAGGAGAGAGATACTTTATGGAGTTTCCTTTATTAGGACCAGAGATGCCCAGCCACTGCCTAAGGGGGGCCTGACTTATGAGAGGCTGTTGTTGGTATGGGGTGTAACCGTTGTAATGGGTAGTGTGGGGTGGCCGCTGTGCATGGGGCCCCTCTCAACAGGGCAGGGTCTTGCTTCATTGGAACCACAGAGTTGCCCAGGGAGCCTAATAGCTTGATGGCCCTTGTGCACAAAGGTGAGTGCAATAGGGAGCAGGAAGGGTATGCGTTTCTGTATCCTGTGTACACCTCACACCTGAAGTCCAGGCTGGGGCAGTGATGGTGGACGTGATTTGGCCTAACAGTCCCTTTTTCTTTGGGCTTCCTGCATCTTCTCTTGCTGCCTTCTCCAGGCTCTCCTGGTCCCTAGTTTTGCTTACCAGCTCCCCTGGGCCTCCTTGATTGACCTCTTTATATACTGCAATGGCTTTCTGTCGCTTGTCACCTGGTATCCATACGTCCACCCCTGACGTCACATGTCACTGTACAAAGACAGCTCAGATTTTGAAAGAGAGAACAGATTCTTCCAAAGTCCGGAGCTTGAAGAGGACAAGGAGCATCTTGTGATAGCGGCCATTTTAGAGCCCCGCGCGGGGTCTTTGCTTTGCCTTATAATAAGGGTTGTGGGTGCCGGCCGCTCCTTGGCAGATGTGGTACAACTCTCTCATGTTACCATCAGCAACAGGCATCAGCACTCGGGTTTGCACAGATTGCCAGGAGTGCTTGGTCCCGGATGCAAGCTCTACTCCCTAAGTAGGACCCAGCAGAGTTTCTTTTTCTAAAATTTACCCACCTGCATTTCCTGTCCTTCCCTTTGTGCTCCAAGAGTCCTCAAATACTCAGGGTTCCTGTCTGGGTGACACAGGTTTCTCCGGTCCCTTGTCTAGGCCCCTCCTTTCGTCGTCGTCTTCTTCTTAGACTTGCCTAGATGAGAGTATCGTCAGCTTCCAAGTGTCCGTGTCCCCACAGTGCAGACCCAGCCCCATGCTCTCTCGCCGTCACTGCCCTTAGGTGTTGTGTCCTGGCCATAGGCTCCACGGTCAGGTATTTCCCAACCAAGAGGCCTAGCAGGAAGATAACTCAAGAGGGCCAAGGAGCAAAGTTCTCCTGTGGTTCTACTTAGAAAGTTGCTTCTCCTTTACCTGGTGGTCCACCCTGTGCTGGCCTCTCTGGGAGCATGGAGGCCACGGGCCAGGAAGTGTCGGCATGCTGACTGGCGGGACGCTCCTTTCTGAAAAGTGGGAAGGTGACTTGGAGCAGTCCTGCCAGGATGCATATTGAGTAGCAACAAAGACAGTAGTTCGTGAATTTTATCTACCGAAAGGGTAGTTCTGTTGGTAGATGTTTGTAGGCTGTGTACAGAGAGCTGGGTTCTTCTGCGGAGCAGGAGCCTGTAGAGAGGCATGCCTTCCGTACCTGTGTTTATGAAGTGGGTGTGAGAACAGTGTGGTCTTTCATTCCTGAGCTACTGTGTAGTCCTTTTTCACTTTCCTTCTGAGTGATCCAGAGCTGAGTTCCATCCCTCCCCGGGATTTATGCATTCTTTCTCTGTTCATCACAACTGTAGATATTGCCTGACTTAGGAAGGGGGTCCAGTCCAGGCTTCATAAAATTTAAGGTGTATTTCAATACTGTGATTGGGGGTGCCCCGATCTTAGATTGTGGCTTGAAGTCCTGGGTAGGACTATTAGCATAGCTTATGGTTTTAAAAATGGGAGAGAGTGAAGGACAAACCTTCCTTCTCGCCTGTAAATACCTGAGTTTCTATCCTTTCTACCTCTTAACTCCTTCCATGGAATGTTCTCTCTTGCTAGGGCTAGAAACGCACGTCATTCCTTTGTAAGTCTGACTCTCAGTGAGGGGATATTCGGTAGAGGCTAGGAGGGTGGGACAGTTGAGGATGTAATGCTTCAAGAGATAGCCTGATCATCTCAGAGTGCACAGGAGACCCCAGAGAAACTGTCCCCTTAGTGCTCAGTGCCACCTGCCCAAGTGCACCGTTGACAAGGAAGGCCACCGTCATTGCAAGCAAGTTCCTCTGGCTGCTTCGATGTGTCCACAAAGAGAAGAGTACACTTCTCCCGTATCGCAGGAGATGTAGCTGTTCTGAGACTCTGTGTGGTAGACACTTTGCCTAGCCATTTTTATCTGCCTCTGTGTATCCCACCCTTCACTGGACCTCATCTTAGCTGGGAGAGTAAAGTGACCAGGAAAGAGCAGCCAGCTCTCATGCTGGAGTCAAGGCTCCACTACCACCCTTTTGATCCTACTGGAATGCTTAGGTCTCACCAGCCCCTTGTGTTTATGAAGCAGGCATGAGAACCATTGTCTCCTCTACTTCAGTGATTGGCCCCGTCTCGACAGCTTTAGTTACATTTCCAAGGGGCCTCCCTTGGCCTCTCAAAATGATAGTCTGTGTTCACCATCTTCCCGAAAAGAAGTAGCAGGAGCTGGGCAGTCACACCACGGAAGAGGGGATGCTCTGCTCTTGTTTACATTATGTGGCCAGCCAGGTTGCCCCTGGATGGGCTGTTGATTTGTGGAACTCGGGGCAGAGTGACAAGTAAGGATGAATGTGGATGTCCACTGTGCCTCTGTTGGGTGGTTTCATATCTGTTATCCAAGCCCTGTTCCTAGGCCCTGAAACACCTTTGTTTAGCTAACACTGAAGTCCCAGGCTCACCTCCCTTAGAAGCGTGGGCAAGTACCTTAGACACCCTGCCACTTGGCAGCATGTAGGTACAGAAGGTCCCTGCCAACCTTTCAGTGGGGGAACCTCTCATTGTGCTGAGCCTGAGTGTTGCAGAGATTCTTAATGTTTGGAGTCTTTTGCCTACTTATTACAGACCCAGGTGAGGTCGTTAGTGTGGTGGTAATGCTGTGTTCATCTTCAACTGGCTGAGAAAGATTGAGCCATCTTTCTTCCTCTTAGTGGGCATCTTACTTTGATCAAAAGGAAAAGCCAGAATGAAGTGACTTGTCCTTGTTAGATTTAATTGTCAGTCTGGCAGCCTAGAGTCAGTCATCTGAGAGGAAAGCCTGGACCGAGGAGTTGCCTAGATCAGATGTGTCCGGGGGGGCATTGTCTTGATTATTAATTGATGCAGGAGGGGCGGGCCCATGCCGTTCCAAGGTGGGTGGTCCTGGGTTGTGTAAGAACACTAACTGAGCGTGAGAGAGAGTGAGCCAGCAGCCAGCAGAGACATTCTTCCAAGCTGCAAGCTCCTCCCTGAGTTCCTGCCCTACTGCTTCCCTCACTGATGGATTGTGAGTTTGGGAAGCGTAAGACAAGTAGATCCTTTCCTTCCCAGGTTGCTTTTGGTCAGAGATCTTTTTATCACAGCAGCAGAAATCAAGCTAGAACATGCATAGAACAGGATCTCCAAAGCCTGACCGGCCTTGGGTACTGGGGACAGTCCTGTGGAAAGACACTTGCATTCCAGCTGCTCCCGGACCTTGAGGCTTTCCTCTAGACAGCACAGTCTTGAGGGGCTTCACAGAAAGGAGACATGATGCTCCTCCCTCCGCTGCCTCTCTTTTCTCACATTGCCAACAGCCTTGGTCCCTTCATTCTTTGGGATGAAGCATGAGGAGGGCGCCATGGACCTGAGGCCAGCCACCCTCCCTCTGAAGTGTGGGTGCCAGGGCTGACCAGTGAGAGTCACTGAACAAAAACGAAAATTTGTACCCCAGGCCCACATGAGAGGGAAAGTAGACGCTCAAGTGATAACTAACAGAAGGAGACAGGTTTGTGACAGAAATCCTTTTGTTTTTCCTGAGGCACTCTCAACTTGTTAATAAGTGTCTTGTTTCAATGGTTTGGAGCTTTGAGACCATCTAGATTTCTTTCCTTTATCTGAAATTACCAAATAATGGGAAAACAATAAAAGGCCCTAGGTATTCCACACCCAACCCTAAGGGATAGTTGCCAGAATAGCCTAGGCCAGTGGTTCTCAACCTTCCTAATACTGCCACCCTTTAATATAGTTCCTCGTGTTGTGGTGACCCCCAGCCATACACTTATTTCATTGCTACTTCATAACTGTCATTTTGCCACTGTTATGAATCATTATGCAAATATCTGATATGCGACCCCCGAAGGGGTCATGACCCACAAGCTGAGAACCGCTGGTCTAGGCTTTTCCTGCTGGAGAGGTCTGAGAAGTCCTTTCTGACAGCTGCACTGCAGCCAGCTGGGTCCTGCTGACCGTCTCTGGACAGCGCAGGGTTTGTGGCCAGTGGGCATGCAGAAGCGGCTGGTTTCAGAGCAGGACTGGAGAGGTAAGGCGTTGTACTCATCAGTGTGAGCTACACGAGACAGTAGATGTATTGAGCCACCTTTGACTTGTAAAAGCAGAAATTCCGATTTAAAAGTTAATGAAAAGAGTCGTGGCAAGCATTTCTTCATCACCAGCTGCTCCAGGAACTCGATCAGTTGCGAAAAGCCAGATGTCCAGGCTTCCCCACAGAGACTCTTGCACCAGCAGAGTGGGAGAGACAAGCATTCGTCTACTAGTCCAGTTGCACGGGCCACTCAAGGCCATTTCATTTGTCCTCCTGGATACTGGGAAAGGGAAGCAGCTTCTGTGGTTGTCTCCTCTGCCAGGGCAGAAACTTGGGCTCCTCAGACCTGGAGTGCCTTGGTGTGGGGCACATCTATACCTGAAAGAAATTATGGATGTGACCTGGAACATGGCCAGTGCCTGTCATTTGCCCCTCTGACAAAAGTTGACCCAACTGTTAAGATTTGGGGGGGGGGGTATCACTCCAATTTTGGAGTTGACATCTTCTCTAGCATATTGGACCACCCTGGCCTCGCAGTGTGGGCCACAGAGCAGAAGCCTCAGGAGATGGGCCAATGTACACGCGTGGTTGTAATCCTAGAGCAATGCCGTTGATACTGGTTTTTAGCATTTGGTAGGTGATGGATGGGGAGAGCTGTGTTAAAAGTGTTTTTAAATGATTTATTTTTATCTATGTGTATGAGTATTTGCCCGAATGCATGTGTACCTGTGCCTGTCTGGTGCCGATGGAGGGCAGAAGAGCGTGTGTCAGGTTCCTTGGGACCGGAGTTATGAACAGCGGTGAGCCGCCCCATGTGGGTTCTGGAACCGAACACACTGCAAGAGCATCCAGTGCTCGGAACAGCTTCTCCAGGCCCTCAACTCTTGTTTGTTTACAAGATCTCACTCTGGAGTCCAGCCTGGTCTTGAACTCTCCACTCCTGCCTCAACTTCCCAGGCACTGGGATCTGTAGGTGTGAGTCACCACCCCTGGCATGGGTGTTATTTTCAAAGAAAACATCGTTTAGCACTTGGGACTCAAAGCCCAGGGAGAAAACTGAAATAAATGAAGAGGGGGCGTTTCTGGTTTCCTGAAAACAAAACAGAGCGACCAAACAAACAAACCAACAACATGGGGGAAACGCCATTGTGAACGTGAAGAGTGCTTCTGCTCATTCAGGAGCGAAGCGTGTGTCTGAGTGAACAGAGTGCGGCATGTCCTGTGACTAAAGCCTGTGACTGAGAACAGAGGCTTAGCCGTGGGCTCTCTCGCTGCCTGTAGCCCAGTACTAACCACCAGCAGGCCTGGAAGTAAAAGTGGTTGGAGGACGGCAGTTCTGGGCAGCCAACAACAGCCTGGATCTTTTGGGAAGCGCTGGGGCTCAGATTCACTGGTAGCTGTACCTCCCAGGACGTGCTGAACGTGGCTGGTGCCTTTCCCAGCCTGCTTGTGCCTTCAACATCCCTTTCTAGGCAGAGGCTTTGAGGTGGGCCCCATACCCATAGGGATATTGTAGTAGGGCATAGGGAGTGTAAGCCTGCCTGCTACATCTCTGTTTTCTTCCAAGGTGACTGAAGAACACCTGTGTACCTATTTAAACTGTGTATAGAAAAGTATTTGTAAAATGATGGGGGGGGGGAAAAAAAAACATTTTCAGTAGGGTCTGTACTAAATGGTGCCATTGTCATAGTCCTGTTCCTGACACTCTGGACTAAAAATAAGTGTGGCAGAGGACTGTCTGGCAGGGTTGACGGGACGGAAGATGATGTCACGGGGTGGCTTCCTTGTCGGTGATAGCCTTGCACCCCGAAACCAGATGGAGTTGTCCATATTGTCCAGTCACCATTCTCAACTATTTCAAAAGATGCAGAAACCACATCTCTAAGTGCCGAGCAGACAGTCGGGGCGGGGCAGTGTTTATCCCGATACTCTCAACACTGGCTTCCTGTTGCCAGTTACACTGTCTGCCTCCCTGCCTTGGCAGGAAGAGCTTCAGCTGTCAGGTGGTCACTGAAAGGGTTTTTACCCTTTGATATATCTGTCTGAAGCCCTAGAAGACAGATGACTGCAAAATCCGAATGTAGCCATCCCTTCAAGTATGGTGTGCTGCAAAAGCGGAATCTGGGGGGCGGGGGGGGGGGGGGGAGGGGGATGCAGCCAATACCCATCTGAAGCAGCATATGTGGACATTTTTAATAGCCAAGTTTATCTTTAAAGCCACGTGACTCACATGGTCCTCTTAATGCCACCACCACCCAGAATTTAGAATTACCTTTAGGGCTTATAGATACTTGGCCTTCATATCAAGGACAACTTACTTTTTTCCCTTCTTTAGTATGGCAAGCCTTCATTCTTCTATTTATTTCCTGAGGATAGATTTGAGCTTTTGTATCATCCAAAGCTATTTAGAATGAAGTCCTGTGGATGACTGAGTGATGTAGCGGTGGGATTCCAGGTTGGTGCCAAGCCAGGAAGGTGGATGCTATCTAACCCACAAACTGAACCATACAAGATCAGAAAGGACCCCACAACAAACTGATGCTGCTTCTGGAAGGCGATGTGGACAACAGCACCTTAGCTGCATCCTTGAAACTCCCATGATGAAGGGCTCGAGCGACAGCTCAGTGTTTACTTGCTGCTCTTCAGAGGACCCGAGTTCTATTCCCAGCGCTCATGTTGGGTGGCTCAAAACTACCTATAACTCCAACTCCTGGGGATCCACTGCCCTTTTCTGGTATCTGTTTACCTGCAATGTGTAGGGCCTACACATCCCCCAACACACATGCACATAAATAAAAGTAAAGATAAATCTTAAACAAAACCTACCATGGTGAGAATGTATGCATGGTGAATTCTAGACCAACCCAAGTTCCACACTGAGACCCTTTCTTTTAGAAATTAAAAATCCTCTTTTCACACAACAAGAGATGATGGTCAATCTAATCATCTTTAGATCCCAGGGAAGTAGTTTGAGATTGGTTTGTATTGATGCAAAAATATGTAAAAAAAAAACATTAAAATTATTTATGAATATTATGAATATTAAAAATGTTACTTCTTGTTATAAACAGGCATAGCCAGAGCACATGATGTGGAGGTCGGAGGACAATTCTTAGAAGTCAGTTCTCTCCTGCCACTGTGTTCCAGGGGTGGAACTCAGGTCCTCAGACTTGCACAGGAAACCCTTTTACCCACTGAGCCCCTAAGACTGAATAAACACAATTTTAGTAACCTTGTAAGTTTATAAGGCATTAGCATTAGTCAATGGTAATTTTTTCCCCCTAGGTATGATTATAATAAAAGTTTCAAAGTTTTCAGAATTATTCTGAAATTCTAGGTGGCCTTTACTGAAGAGCCTCCCCTCCAGGGCTGATTTCTGGCTAGAAGTTAATCCCTTGCCTGCTCTGT
The DNA here is from genome assembly GCF_049852395.1 of Peromyscus maniculatus bairdii. NCBI lineage: Eukaryota > Metazoa > Chordata > Mammalia > Rodentia > Cricetidae > Peromyscus > Peromyscus maniculatus. Next base: position 59,497,549 of record NC_134870.1, read on the forward strand.
GCCATGAGGAAAGCATTCCCCTTATACAAAGGACTGGAGTTGGGAGCAGGATAGTGTCAGCTAAGACCAAAAAGCCTCCCCCCCCCATCCCTTAAGCTTCTTAGTTCTGGCTTGCTTGTATTGAAATGTGATGGTTCACTCCACCCCCGCACCCCCCAACTCCCCTATTCCCCCCCCCCTCTCTCAGCTGGGGAAAGCACCTGGGGGTTTCTTTTCTCAATACACTGCATACTGCATTATTCTACAAATGGAAAGGATTCCCATTCTCTCCTTCCCAGCAGGTCTTCCTGGAAGATTTGTCTGTCTCTTAAGGGATGTGCCCTAGATTGAGTAGAGTTAGGAGTCTTAAGAAGTCTGATGATGGATTGCCAAGGAGGAACGGAGATGGCTGTGTGGCTGCCAGTGGATGTGCCGCCATGCAGTGGGACTGACTTTATTTCTAAGCTGTTACTGCCACCTAGTGTGGAAAAGATAGTATGCTACTACGTGGATGGTGGGAAGGTGTATGGAAAAAGGCAGAAAGGAGAATTGATCTTATCAGAAAGTAAAGATGTTGCTGAGCATCTGAAAATCACTTCTGCCTCTGCTTTGAAATTCTCCCCATGGGACAAATAAAAAAACAGACGTGCAGTGATTTGAAACCATATGAGACCCTCGATCACTGGAAAGAAACCTTGAGATTGAAGCCGGCACCAGTGGTCTCACTGATGATTCCCATTATTCTCTACTTACGGTAAGGAGAGTTTATCTGAATAGTCACAAGGAAGTCCAAGCTATGAGGATATCCTCACACGTGGTCACAGTACACATGGACACAAGCAGCAAGCTCTGGCCCAAACCTATCAGCAAGCTGTAATTACAGACTGCCTTCTCTTGATTTAAAACATCCAAGATGTATAGAAATGAAGGGCATTGCAAGGGACAGTGAATAACTATCCATATATTAACAAATTGGACAATCTCGATAAAATAGACAAATGGTTAAAAACTCCTTACTAAAACTGACTTGTGAAGAAATAGAAATCTGAACATCCCTTTAACTAGTTAAAGGGATTGAACAGATCCAGTGAGTGTAAAAGCTTCCTATTATGTTTGCTTAATGCATTTGAGTACTTGGTCCCTGTCTGGTGGCGCTGTTTCAGAAGGCTGTAAAATCCTTGGGAGGTGAGCTCTAGATGGAAGAAGTGGGTTGCTAGGGGGTTATTCTTGAATGTTAGTAGCCTAGACCTGCTTCTGGCCCTTCTCCAAGCTTCCCAGGTATGAGCCAGCTCCCACTGCCATAGACATGAGCTGATCCTGTTGCCATAGCTTCCCTGTTATAGTGGATGCTTCCCCTTACACGAGGAGCCCAAATACCTCTTTGCTCCCTGAAGTTGCTTTTCCCCAAGAAGAGTAACTAACACACCTCTATGCTGGCTAATTTTATGTCAACTTGACACAAGCTGGAGTCCTTTGGGAAGATAGAACCTCAGCTGAGAAAATGGCCCCGTCAGACTGGCCTACGGGCAGGCGTGTGGTACATTTTCTTGGTTGATGGTTGATTTGGGAGAGCCCAGCTCACTGTGAGCAGTGCCACCCCTGGGCTGCTGGTGTTGGGTGTGGAAGAGAGCAGGCTGAGTGAGACACGAGAGGCAAGCCAGTAGGAAGCAATTCTCCAGGTCCTCCGTCCGCATCAGTTCCTGCTGCTGGGGTCCTGCTCTGAGTACGTGCCTTCCCCTCCTTCAGGGAGAGACCGTGATGTGGAGCTGTAAGCTGAAATCAACCTTTTTCTCCCCAACTTGCCTTTAGTCGGTTTTTTAAAATTGCATCAATAGAAACTCTTTCTCCCTAACAAAGGAAGTTCAGCTGACTGAAAGGGGGACCCTACCAAGCATGAGTTGATACCTCTCCTCAAATCTTTTCCGAAGACTGGAGAGATGGGAAAATTTCTGACTTGTTCTAGCAGGCCAGGATTTCCAATACCAAAGGACAAAGAAGACACAAACACCAAGAGAAAGCCATAAACCAGTATCCTTTATGGATATTGACATAATTGTCTTCAATATAAAATGATAGACACTTGATTTCAGGATTATTTCAAAAGAATGATAAACCATGGCCAAATGAGATTATTCCTGGAATGTAAGGCTGGCCCAGAATATAAAAATAAGTCAACATTATACACCCCACCAACAGAATGAAGAGACGGGGAAGAATACACATGTGATCATCTCGTTTGATAAGACTCAACATCCTCCCATAAAAATACTCAACAAACTAGGACCAGAAAAGGAGACTTCAACACCTTAAAAGCTCCAAGAAGCTCACTGACATTATAAAATACTAAAACTAATATAGTAGTAAAATACTAAAACTTTCTTCTAAGATCAGGAGCAAGAAAAAGATGCCTGCCTTTTCCTTATCCATTAGCATAGTATTTGTTGGAAGTTCTAGTCAAAGCGGTTGACCAGGAGAAACAAAAGGTATTTATCTTCATTAGGGTTACTCTGGCTGTGATGAATCACCGTAACCAAAAGCGACTTGGGGACAAAAGGGTTTATTTGGTTTGTACTTACATATCACAGTTCATCATTGAAGAAATCAGGGCCGGCAATCAAGAAAGGCAGGAACCTGGAGGCAGGAGATGATGCGCAGAGGCTATGGAAGAAGCTGTTTCCTAGCTTCTTCCTCATGGCTTGCTCAGCCTGCTTTCTTATAGCATCTGGAGTTGGCCCCACCCACAAAGACTGGGCCCGCCCACATCAGTGACTAATTATGAAATGCCCTACAGGCTTGCCTACAGTCTGATCTTATGGAAGTGTTTTCTCAGTTGAGGTTCCTTCCTCTCAGATGACTCTAGCTTGTGTCAAGTTGACATAATACTAGTTGGCACAGGTTCCCCATGGGAAAAGATGAAGGAAGATTACCTGTTAGCAGGTGACATACTCTTAGGAGCCTACCAAAACACAGAGAAACATGTTACATCTAATAAATGAGAGCCAGGGAAGTAGCAAGCTACAAAATCGGCACTCAGAAATCAGCTGTGTCTCTTTAAACTAACAATGGATAGTCTGGTTTTATAAGGAATTTTAGAAAGCATTTTCATTTATAATAGGCTTAAAAATAGTTCAAAGTAAAATTACTTTGAACTAAAGATTTAGTCACCAGAAACCATAAAATACTGGCGAAAATTTAAAGACAAAAAAATGGAAAGACATCCTATATACATGAATAAAATATTGACATCTTAATATTTTTAGAAAGTCATTACTGTCCAAAGATATCCACAAACCACTGATGCTTTTTTTTTTTTCAGAAATTAAAAAAAAAATCCATCTGACAACTTCTGTGATATCCCTGGGGATATCACAAAATGACTTCAAATGAGAATAACAGATTCAGGAGGTGGTCTCATAATTCATGATTCAAAAAAATACTACAAAGCCAACAGTAATTAAAACAGTGTGATATTAGCGTACAGGATGATGATATATGTATCAGTGGAATAGATTAGACAGCTCTGAAATAAACCTTTCCAAAGATGGTCAAAAGATTGTCAACATGGATGCCAAAAACACTCAATTAGAAAATAGGCTTTTCAAAACTGATGGGGGCTGGATCTCTCCATGCAAAAGAACAGTAACGGACCCTAATCTTACAACACATCTAAAAATTAAAATGGATTTAAATTTTTAAAAATTTATTTACTTTATATCCTAACCATAGTTTCCCCTCCTTCTTATCCCTTAGTCCCTCCCTAACACTTCCTCTCTGCTCACCCCTATCCTCTCCTTCATTTCTATTCAGAAAAGGGCAGGCCTCCCATGGATATCAGCAAAATATGGCATATTAAATTGCAGTATTAAAACTGGGCAAAATAGTCAAAGACAGCCCCAGCTCCCACTGTTAGGAGTCCTATAAGAAGACCAAGCTACACAACTGTCACATATAGGCAGAGGGCCTAGGTCAGTCCCATGCAGGCTCCCTGGTTGGTGGTTCAGTCTCTGTGAGCTCCTATGAGCCCAGGTTAGCTGATTCTGTGGGTTTTCTTGTGATGTTCTTGATCTCTCTGACTCCTAACAATCCTTCCTCCCTCTCATCGACAAGATTCCTGTGACCAGAAGCAACTTAAGGACGAGAATTTTAGCTTTCAGTTTTAGAGGGACAGTCTGTAATGCCAGGGAAGGCATGGCATGGTGTCAAGAGCAGGAAGCTGGTGGATCACATTTTGTCTGCACACAGGAAACAGAGAGAAAGGACAGGAAGTTGAGTGAGGTTATATGACCCCTCAGAGTCTACCTCAAGTAACATAACTTCTCCAGCAAGGCTCTAACTCCTAAACCGACCCATAACCTCCCCAAACAGTGCCACCTGTTAGGGACCATGCATTCAAATGCATGGGTTTATGAAAGACATTTTTCATTCAAACCATAGCATAGCCCATATCTATAGGTCTGTCTCACATGCATGTACATATGTGTTATTGGCCTTTTATAGACATAGATTGAGGAACATTGTTACAGGAAAGCTTCTCACTTAGCATGTTTATAACTGTCTAGGCTCTCTCCACACAGAGCCCTACAGACCTGAAAGAAAAATGTTCTTCTCCTACTCCAATGATCAAAGATGAGGAACTGTCTGACCATATAATCCAGAGAAGAAAAAGTAATGTGCTCATTTACAGCGAAGATTTGGTTGTAGAAAAAAAAAAAAATCCAAGAAAAAACGAAAGCCCATCATCAGCACAAACATCGAAAGGCCATTTGGAATCAACCTTATCCACTGTCCCCTTGTCAGCAGGAACATTGCATATTCCCCATTGAGGTTTGTGGCTCTGGATGTCCTTAGTGGGCAGCTAATTGACAGGCTGAGCTAATGTATTAATATAAGGCTTCAAAAGTGCATGAAGGAATAGGATGCCTAAAATGAGGAGACACCATTGAGTTCCCCATGTTAGACAGGCCTTATCTCCAGAGATAAAGGGGGCCATGGTTGCAGAGGGTAAGGCAGGGTGAAGAGAGGAAAAAGTCTAGACAAGATTCTGAGGGCTTAGCCATCTATCAGGATGTGATTAGGCACCCACACTTAGCCATCTATCAGGATGTGATTAGGCACCTGCTGAGGTGCACAGAGTGGTAGCACCAGGGAGTGACCACACTGTGTAATCCCAGTGCAGAATTTCCAGCAGCACCTGAAAGGTGTGACACAGGTCAGGGAAAGTGCAATGTCCCTTGATCTGTCAATTCTGAGGGAAATGAAGCCACTAAGAATCATCATTGCCATTGAGACAACGTGTACCCCTCGTTCCTGGGTTCTGGATGGTGCAGTTAAGTGACTGGAGCTGGACACTAAGGGCTGTGAGAGAGGAGAGTGGTGACAGTGACCGATGGCAGGATGGCGAGAGGATCCCAGAATACCGGTAGACTTGCTCTCTGGAGTCTGGTGCTAGTCATCAGGTGGTCAGCAAGCAGGAGTGTGAGAGGTGATGCCACCACTCTGCTGTACTGGGGAGGGGATCAGTCACGCCATTTGATTGAAGTTTGGTCCTTCATCTGTGGCCAGGCACAGGCTGTATGGTTCATTACATAATTTTATAGTCAGACCCTTATGCCTACACTTCCTCTGAGCAGCGGGGGCAGCTGATATTTTTGCTACTGAGTCCATGATTCCCCGTGAGTATCTTAGGAATGGTTCATATGTATTGTACAAAACAACGTGTTTAGCAACAGAGTGAATATTTCTGTTAGAATGCCAGCCACAGTGTGGGCTTACACTTGAGGGCCTGGGTATTTCACTGTGGACTTTGCAGTTTGGGGAAAATCAGTCCTCTCCAGAGCCCAAATAGTACATATTCCCAGAAGTTCACAAGTGTAGGTATCTTCTTCCTCAGCAGATCTTACTAACAATGCTAATGGCCAGGAGACCCCTGCAAATAGCCAATAATCTGAGCTCAAGAGGCATATCACTGTGGAGTGCTTGTGAACAAGTTTATGGTATGGAGGAGTGGCTGCCCAATCATGGAGTTATTCGCCTGTCACCTTGATAGTCTAGCCAGACCGTTTTTAAATTTTCCATTTATGAGCCAAGCAGGTGCATGTCTTTAATCTCAGCACTCAGGAGACAGAGGCAGGTAGAGCTCTGTGAGTTCAAGGATAGCCTGCTTTACAGAGCAAGTTCTGGGACAGCCAGAAATGTTACACAGAGAAACCCTGTCTAGAAAAACAAAAAGAAAAAAATTTTCATCTATGTATGTATGTTTATATGTATGTATGCAGATTTGTTTGTATGTCCTGTTGCATGTGTGGAGGTCAGAGAATAACGTTCAGGAGTCACCTCTCTCTTGCTACCATTACGACACCAGGGACCAGACTCAGGTCCTCGAGGCTTGACAGAAAATGCTATGCTAACTTGCTGGTCCTTGCCAAACAGTTCTTGAAAAGACAGCTCCTAGTTATCAGATTATATCTGTGAATATTCAGGCTGAAGGATAAACTCAATAGAAGGCTTTGGAAGGTCATCCAGGCTTTGGAAATTGCAATTAATGTTGAGAGCTGACCTGCACGTGGGTAGTGTCTCTGTGGCAGCCATAGACTTCAGGCTGTGGTGATGAGGAGGATGGAGGCACTCTTGGTCCTGGCAGGCCATGATGATGCATTCTTTTGGGGAGGCCTTTCAGAGTTTTTCTAGCCCAGGGACTCTCTAAGTGTTGACACGGACTGAGTATAGTTCAATGGTCATTTGAAGTACATGGTTATATGAACCAGTACTTGACTTCCAATTCATTATGTCTTAAGAGCTAAGCTTTCTCGTTTTTCTGTTGGGTCAAAACCTTCCACTTAGATGTGAGGCATGCAAGGGGGTCAGCTCTTTCCTCTCCCACGCTTTAGACAAGTCAGCCATTGTCCAAAGAGCAAAGTGATTCTTGTTTCAAACACTTGGATTTAGAGTTTTTGGGGGGCTACTGCTGCTATTCTGAGATAAATGATTTTCTTATCTCTTGTTCCTCACTTTTCTCCTCCCCACCTCCAGGAAGGGTCCCTGTGGCCTTCTGACAGCTCCGTGCAGCGGCCAGGGGCTTCAGAGGTAAGGTGGAGGCTGTGGGAGAAGCCATGGCCACAGTCTTGAATTTGAAATCAAATTCAGATTGAAGTCATTGTTTGGTTAAAAGGGGCAAGAAGGGATTCCCCCTTAGAATCGTATGTCTAAGCTCTATACAGAGAATAGGTTAAAAATTGCTGACCATTAGATTATCTTAGAGCTACCAACTGGACTTTGCAAGTGTAGGCATAGTTTGTATATATCAAAAAGCATGGATTCTTTTCCCATGTCTAATTTAATAATACAAAAATTTTGAGGCAGGGTCTCAGTATGTAGCCCTGGTTGGTCTGGAACTTGCTATGTCAATCAAGCCAGTCTTGACGCAGAGATCCACCAGCTTCTGCCTCCCAAGCTGGGGTTAAAGGCGTGTCCCATAATGCTCATTGGTTATCTGGATTTTTAAAGTATTTCGATATAAATGTAAAAATAACAAAACATATGTACAAAGATCATGAAACAGTGAAATTTGTGGAGCCCAATATAGGTATTGGCAGTCAAACTAAACCAGAACTCTCTCAAAGCTTCTCAATATGCACCTGTAGAAAAATAAAGAAGTCATGGTGGTCCCCCTTTCTGTCTGGCCTCCAGTACTCGGTGGCCTACACAGAATTCATGTCAGACTTTCTTAATGCACACACATGCATGTAACATTTGTCTTCCAGAAGGTAATTGGGATAAAGGGGGATTTGTTTCTATAATGAACGTTTACATTAGCATTAGAAGTAATGGGCTTTGTTATATCATTTCCGTACATCATGTGTCATGCTTGTTCACATTTGGTCCCCTCCCGACGGGCTTCTGTTCCTCTCCTCTCTGACTGCTTCCCTTCCTTCCCCCAGTAGCCTCCTGTATTCTCACCACACATATTCTATACCCTCTATTTCACATCTGTTAAGATTTCTCTACCCCCTCATGTTCCCTTTATAGCTTCATGGCTCCTCTCCCTCTATTGCCACCCCTCCCCCTCATTTTAAACTAGGTTCCTCATATAAGAAAAAAACCACATAGCATTTCTAAGTTTGGTTTATTTTACCTAACAATGATTCCCAGTTCCATCCGTTTTCCTGCAAGTGTCACAGTTTCATTTTCCTTTGTATCTTCACAAAACTCCATTGTGTGTATGTTCAATTTTTTTTTTTTACCCATTCATCTGTTGATGGGTATCAAGACTGGTTCCATTCACTAGATATTGTGAATAAGATAGCAATATATATGGATGTGCAGGTATTTCTTTGGTATGTTTACTTGCATACTTGGTACATATTTGTAAGAGTAGGTGTAGCTGGGGAATTTTGTAGTTCTGTGTCTTCCATACCATGTCCACAAGTCCTGTCTAGCAGGCCTTAAGTTCAATCAGAAAGTAGTCGACTATCCCATCACATCCAGGCCACTATTGTGCCAGTGGGCATAGCTTGTCAAAACAATTACTTGCTCTTGTAGCTCTCAAGGTTCCCAGGTGGGTAAGATGGAATCTCAAAGGAGTTCACATTTTCCCGATGCCTAAGGATGCTGAACATTTTTAACACGCCTCTCAGCTGTTGGCCTTTCTTCTTTTGGGCACTCTATTTAGCTCTGTGCCCTGGTTTTCACTGGGCTGTGTGTTTCAACACTGTCAGATGTATAGCTGGTAAATAGTTTTTCCCCATTCTATAAGCTGCCTCTCCAATGGTGGTGCCCTTTGCTGTGCAGGTTTTTAGTTTCATTTGTCCGTTGTTGTCTTAATGTCTACATTACTGGGGTCCTGCCAGAAAATTCTTTCCTGTTCCTATAATTTGAAACATAGTTTCTACTCTGTTCACTAGCAGTTTCAGGGTATCAAGCATTGGGCTGAGGTCCTTGATCCATCTGGAGTTGAGTTTTGTGCAGGATGAATAGGGGCCTGCTTTCATCCTTCTGCATGTAGTTGTCCAGTTTCATCAGCACCATTTGTTGAAGAGACTGTCTTTTCCACAGTGTGTATGGATGGTCTCCTTGTCTAAATTAGGTGGCTGTGGGAGTGCAGGCTTGATTTGGGTCTTTAGTCTGTCCCATTGACGAATATGTCTGTAGCGGGAATCTTAAAAGTTCTTATTAATAAAACAAACCTGGAGCCAAGTATTGGGGTGAACAGTGGAAGATCAGAGAGACAGAACAAGCCACAGCTACCTCACCTGGCCAACTTCTCAGCTGATCTTGTTTCCTTAGACTGGAAGCCTCTGTGTCTTCATATCCAAATGGCTCTCAGCTGAACTGTGCTGCTCAAAACCTAAAAGCTTAACCAGCCAAATGTTGCTAGTTTCTGGTCTTCACACCTTATATATCTTTCATTCCTACCATCACTCCCTGGGATTGAAGGCTTGCTTTCTGGGATTAAAAGCGTGCGTGAGTCACCATGCTTGGCTGTATCCTTGAACACATGGATTTCTGCCTCTGGAATGCTAGGATTAAAGGTGTGTGCTACCACTGCCTAACTTCTATGTTTAATATTGTGACTGTTCTGTCTCTGACCCCCAGATAAGTATATTAGCGTGCACAATATTTTGGGGAGCACAATACCACCACATGTGTCTGTTTTTATGTCAGCGCCATACTGTTTTCATTCCTGTAGCTTTGTAGTATACCTTGATATCTGGGTGGTGATACCTCTGCTATCCATGTCTTCAGGCACCCATGTTCTCTTTTCCACTTGATCACTTTGTTGGCAAGGCTTTCTGTGGAGCTTCTTACTTGGCTTATTGAACTTTTCATTTCACATTTGATTTCGGTTGGGCCTTTAGAAGTCCTCTTTACTAAATTGTATTTTCATACCTTGAAGTTTTTCTTTGTGTTAGTCAATTGTTTGTGTTTTGTAGTCTTTATTCTGGCATTTATGCATATCCTCATTGAGTCAGTCTTGGACATGTTTATAATTAATATTTTGAAATCATTGAAATTGAAAAAATTGGAATTGCCTTTCCAAGGGAACATAACTATGGGAGTACTGGGTTTTGGAGGAGACACACTCTCTTGTTTATTTCTGTTATTTGTGCTTTGCGATGGGCTCTAGGCACCTAAAGTTAGGTTGTGTTTTTCTTGGGATGTTTTTGTTGTTTGTGTTTTTTGTTGTTTTTTTTTTTGGGGGGGGGGAGTATGGACATCTGTCCTACCTTTATTGAGTAGACATTTGGATCTCTGTTTGCTATTACCCCAAATTGTCAGGTTATGGACCATGTGAATGGTGTTTGAGTTCAGTCTTGGAGCCACTAGGTGGTGTTGTGTGAATGGGGTCCCAGATCACCTGAGGCCAGGGCTATGGTTTGCTTCTGAGCACGGGAGCTAACCTTCCGTAGAGTTAGAATGTTCTCACTGTAGCAGGTTCCCAAAAATGTGTAGAAGGCTCACTCAGTTCTGCAGGTGGTCCTAGGTAAAGGGTTGGAGTCACTGTGGTAGTGAGACTTGAGGTCCTCAAGGCAGTGGGGGATCCTTACCAAGGGGATGTGCTCAGCCACATGCTCCTCAGGCAACAAGGGTGAAGTCAGGAACTGAGTAAGGGGTTCTCTACCTGAGGTGTTCAAGAGACCTGGTCTTCAGGTGACAGGGGTGGAGTTGTGCTATTTTAATTTGCATGTCCCTGGTGGCGAAGGAGGTTGAACACTTTCTCAAGCATTTATCATCTATTTGTAGTTCCTCTTTTGAGAAGTGTCCATTCAATCGTCCACTTATGGATTCAATGGCTTTCTTGGTGTTTAATTTTTAGAGTTCTCTATATAGTCTAGATATTCCCTGTCTAATGTGGAGTTGGAAAATATTTCCCCCATTCTGTGGTCTGAGTCTTCACTCTGGCCTGTTTCCTCTGCTGTGTGGAAGCTCTTTAATTTCGTGTTGTTATTTCTGTGCCCGCCCCCATCAATCTCAGGAATTATTTCCTGTGTCGATGGCATTCTTTTAGAAAGCCCTTGCTTATGCTGCAGTCTGTCTCCATGTGTCTAACCTGTGTTTTCCATGAGCAGCTTCAAAACTCAGGTCTTTGACCCATTTTTAAATTGACTATTGTATGGTACCAGAGGTACAGATTTTGTCTTGTTCTGCTATATATGGAAATCCAGTTTTCCCAGCATTATTTGTTAAAGAGGACTTTTTTTTTCTCTCCAAGGGATGTTTTTTATACCTCTGTAGAAAATTAGGTGGCTGTAGACATTAAGTTTATTCTAGGTCCCCTGGTCCATCCCATTGATCTATATGTCTGTATTTGTGCCAGTACATAGCTGGTTTTGTTATATGGCTCTGTGATATCATTTGATATCCGGAATTAAGCCTCTAGCATTACTCTTTCTGCTAATGATTGTTTTGCCTATCTCGGTTCTTTTATGCTTCCATTTTATGAATTTTAGAATTGCTTCTGCTAGTCTATGAAGAATGCCACTGGAATTTTGTGGACAGTGTACTAAGTTTGTAGATCATCAAATTCAATATGCAGCCATTTTCACAATATTAAGTTTACTAGTCCATGGACAAGCAAGGTCTTCCTATTGTCTAATGTCTTCTGTTTCTTTCTTCATTGCTTTAAAAACTTAATTTTAAGCCAGGTCTATGTAGTGGCACACACCTTTAATCGCGACACTTGGGAGGCAGAAGAAGGCAGATCTCTGATCTTAAAGCCAGCCTGGTCTACATAGGAAGACCCTTTCAAACACACACACACACACACACACACACACACACACACACACACACACACACACACACGCGCGTGTGCGCGCGCCATAAAACAAACAAACAAACAAACAACACTTTATTTTAGAAGTCCCCCATCTCCTTGGTTATTCCCATGTGTTTTATTTTTATTTTGAAGGTATTATGAATGAGATCCCCGCCCCCATATTTCTTTTGGGAAAGTTCATTATCAGTATGCATAGATGTGGATTTTGTATCCTGCTACTTCGCTGAAAGTATTTGCCAAGTCTTAAAGGTTTCTGTGTGGAGTTTTTATGGTCTGTTAAATACAAGGCCATGTTGTCTGCAAACAAGAGTAACTCAACTTCTCTTTCTTCCCTGTTTGTATCACTTCTACTTCATTCTCTCATCGTCACTGCTCTAGCTAAGACTTAGGACTCCATATTGAACACAAGTTGAAAAAGTGGACACCTTGGGTTCATTCCAGATTTTAGAGGAAATAGTATTTTCCCACTAGTATAATGTTGGCATAGGTTTGTCTTCCCTAGCTTTTACTTTGTTGGTATATCTTCCTTCCACTTCTAGTTTCTTCAGGTTTTTGCCATGAAGGGGTATTGCCCTTGTTAAAGGCCTTCTCTGCATCTACTGGTTGATCATGTCATTCTGTCCTCAAATCTGTTATGTCCTGATTTGCATTTGTGTCAATCTGATCATCCATTCATGTCAACTTTGTGTCCCTGGCATGAACTAAACTTGGTCTTGCTGATGTGCTCTTGAATTTGGTTTGTCAGAATTTCATTGAGAATTCCTGCATCTCTGCTCATCAGGGAAACTGGTTTATAGTTTTCTTTCTCTGTTGTGTTGTCAGACACTCTTGCTATTAGGGCATTCCTTGCCTTTGTCAGATAAGCTTCATAGTGTTCACTCCTTTTCTATTTTATGGAAAAGTTTGAGGAGCACTAATGTTGGCTTTTCTTTGAAGGTTTGGTAGGAGTTGATTGGAAGTCCATCTGGTCCTGGGCTTGTCTTTGTTAGAAGACACTTGCTATTGCTTCAATTTCATTGGTTGTTATATGTCTGTTTAAGTTGCTTTTGTTTTTTTGACTTAATTTTGGTACATCATATTATGTGTCTATAAGTTTAACTATGTCCCTAAATTTTCCAAGAATATAAGTTTTCAAATGACTTTTAATGATTCTCAATATTTCATTGGAATCTGTAGTAATCTGACCTACTTTTCTAATTTTATTTGTGTCTCATTTTTGTTTTGGTAAATTTAGTCAAGGTTTTGTCCATCCTGTTTATTGTTATTATTTTTAAACCATTCTTTATTTTACTTACTTTCCATGTATTTTTTTCTTCTCATTGCCATTTCATTTTTGTTGTTGTTGTTGTTGTTATATTGCTTTGGGGTTTGCATTGTTCTGATTTTTCAAGGACTTGGAGGTACATCATTAGGCCATTTGAGTTTCTTTTATTTTTTAATGTAAGCATTCATAGATAGGGCATTTCTGCCTAGAACTGCCTTTTTGTGTCCTTGATGGAAAAGTTAACTTGTGTATTCATTTCCAAATGATTTTGGAAGCTTTAAAATTGTCTTCTTGATTTTTTTTTAAACTAGCCAATTGGTCATTCAAGAGTGTGTTGTTTAGGGCTGGGGATGTGGCTCAGTTGGTAGAGGGCTTGCCTAGCATGCACAGAACTCTGGGTGTGGTTTTCAGCAGTGTATAATCCAGGTGTTGTGGTATACACCTGTAATTTTAGCACTCAGAGGTGGAGTGGGAGCAAAGTCAGAATTGCAAGGCTGCATAATGAACTTGACACTTGATGGTCAGTGTGGAGGCAGGGAAGAAGAGATAGGGAGAGGGAAGGAGGGAGAGAGGGAAAAAAAGAAAGATGAGAGAGGAATTTCCATGTATTTGTGTGGGGTTTGTAGGTTTTTTTTTTTTTTTTTTTTTTTTTTTTTTTTTTTTTTTTTTTAATAAGAAACAATTTATTTCAATGCTTTAGTATTTGTAACCTCCAATGTGTGTGTTTGTTTTTCGAGGCAGGGTTTCTCTGTGTAGTTTTGGTGCCTGTCCTGGATCTCGCTCTGTAGACCAAGCTGGCCTCAAACTCACAGAGATCTGCCTGACTCTGCTTCCTGAGTGCTGGAATTAAAGGCATGCAACACCACCGCCTGGCTACAATGTGGTCTTTTAAGAGAAGATCTCATGGACTTCTAAGAATAGTGTATATTCTGTATCTGTTGCATGGACTATTCTGTATTATCTTTTAAGTTTATTTGACTTATGGTGTACTTTAACTCTGAGGTTTCTTTGCTGATATTCAGCTTAGATGTCCTATCTAGGGATGGAGTGGGGTATTGAAATCATCCAACATTGTATCATCATCTATGACTTTTGTTTTATGAAATTAGGAGCCCCCATATTTGGTGATATATATTTATACTTGTAATATCTTCTTGGTTAATAATTCCCCTTATTAATGTGTAATGAGCTTGTTTCTTCTAATTTTGATATGAAGTCTGCTTTATCTTCTATCAGAATAGCTATACTAGCTTTTGGTTTCTATTTGCATGTCAAATTGACTTTAGCTCTTCGATTCTCAGCCTGTAGGTACCTTTACCAGTGAGGTGTGTTTTTTAGAGACAAGAGAAGTTTGGGTATATATTTTTGTAATCTGATCATCCATTCTGTATTTCTTTAGTATGTTACTTGAAGCCATTTCCATTTAAGGTTATTATTAGGAGATGTTTATTAATTCCTAACTACCACTTTTGTTAGTTGTTAGTCTAACTGGTTACTGTTGGCTTTCCCTTGTTTATCTGCTCCTCCAATGAAGTTTATTCTTTCCTATGGTTTCTTCCTCCTCTATACATAACATTCCTTTTAACTCTCCTCTGTGGTTTTGGCTTAAAGATCAGGTTTGTTTCAAGATTGGCTTTGGTTTGTGTTTGTCTTGATATGTACTTATTTCTCTGGCAATATTAAACCAGCTCTTCTAGATATACCAACCAGCAATTCTTTACTTTCAGGGATTGAAATATATCATCCATGCTCTCTTGGCTTGTAGGGTTGCTTGGAGAGGTATGATGTTAGTCTGATGTTCCTGTCTTTGTAGGTGAGTTTGTATTTTTCCCTTATAGCTTTTAATATTGTTTCTTTGCTTTGCATTTGCTAACTGACTGTAAAATGTCCTAGAGTTCTTCTCTGGTCATGTCTGTTTTGAGTTTTTAGTGCCTGTGCTGTTTGAATCTGTCTCTTTCTCTAGATTTGGGACAATTTCTGTTTTTTTTTTTTTTTAATAATCTATGCCTTTAGTGTTTATCTCATTCCTTTTTTTTCTATCCAAGGAATTCTTGATTGTGTCCTAAAGTTCTTAATCATTGTTATTCTTGTTCATTTTTTTTCTCTTATTTATGTTTTGTAAACTTTGTCCTGATAACTTTTTTTTTGGCATGGGTGAGTTTATTGAAGATTTCTACTGTGTTTTTCAATTTGATTTCTTGGATTTTGCACTTTAATTACTTGTGGGTTTTTTTTCTCCCCAAAACTCAGCTTCCTTGCTGAAGTTTTCTTCTATGTTGTTGAGTTTCTTCTTTTTTCTTCCTTCCTTTCTTTCTTTTTTTCCTCCTCCTTCTTTTTTTCCTCCTCCTTCTTTTTAACTATATATATATATATATATATATATATATATATATTTTTTTTTTTTTTTTCTTCTTCTTCTTGTCCACTTTACTGACTTTTTCCTCTCTGTTGCTGACTTTCCTCTCCAGGTTCTGGCATGAATTATCTTCTTGTTTGTAGTCTCTCTTACCAGAAAAAAACTTGAAATCTTCATCTGGCATTTTACCTATTTCCACATTCTTGAGTTCAGCAGTTGATGAATTATAATCTGCTGTGGAATCATGCAGCCTTGCCTTTTCATGTTTTTGTTTCTTTGTTGCAGTATGCACATCTGTTGGTTTGGATATCACTCCTATTGTGGGGGTATTGTCTTATCAAGCAACCTATTCTTGAGAGCTCAATCCCCAGCATCATGAACAAAAATAATAAAACTCTTGTAACAGCAGTAACAACATGCCATCCATGATATGGAAATACACTTAACATCAGTGACAGCCAGCTCACAAATATATCACCAAGAAGACCATATATAAGCTAGGTGTGGTGGTGGTAGCGCACGTCTTTAATCCCAGCACTTGGGAGGCAGAGGCAGGTGGACCTCTGTGAGTTCGAGGACAGCCTGGTCTACCGAGTGTGTTCCAGGAAAGGCGCAAAGCTACACAGAGAAACCCTGTCTTGAAAAACAAAACAAAACAAAAAACCAAAAAAAAAAAAATAGTTGAGTGTATGAAGGGGAATAATTAAAACATAAAACATTTTTAAAATACAGTACAAATGAAAGCCCTGCTATGTGTGTAATAAAAAGGAAGCATGGGTTAGTGAGACGGCACAGTGGGGAAGATGCCTGCTGTCAAGCCTGATCCCAGAATGCACATGGTTCAAGGAGAGAACAAACTCCTACAGATTCTTCTCTGACTGTTAACACACGTGTTGAGGGCCACGGACCCCCTCACACAAACAAATATAGTGTATAGTTTTTTACTTATAAATGGAATCCCAAAGGTGGAAAAAGATGTGGTGTTGGGTCATGTTTCTGGGCCCTTGGAAACTAGAGCCTGCCAGTTAAATGCAGGGGGTGGGGGGCTGTCACCCTTGTGGACTTGTGTCTCCCGTTACCGAGTCTCTACGGAACGAGTGTATGGTGTTGACAGAGCTGGTATCTTGGCAGTTTTCCTTTACTGGCCGGGAGTCTCCGGTGACTATACTTGGCTCTGCAGTGCTGGGCTGGGCAGGTTGTACCGCCCTCCTGAGACTCCCTGGTCATAATCCTGGGGTGGCTAATGTTTTAGCTGGTGGCTGTCCCCCAAGTACTTTGAAAGTGAGGAAAGTGGGCAACAGTACTGAGGTTGGTGCAAATGGGGGACCTATCTTTCCGCGCTCAAAATCTCCTACTCATCACCCTGCTGGAGGACTGCCACTTGTATGGTCAACTACACCCCTGGAACTTCAGAGTTCTCTGACTTTCTAGCAGCGAAGGGCAGATAGTTGGCTCCAGAATTTCATCCATTGACTGGCCTCGTTCGTGCTCAGAACTATTCAATTCCAAGGTTGTTTTCAATCCAAGACATCTGTCTCAGGCCACCCAGGGAGAGATGATCTCTTGCTATATACTTGCTGGCATGAGCCAAACCTCACGTGGCCACCCCCTTCCCTTTGGCCTGTCAGTATCTACCCATCCTGCAGTCCACAGCTGCTTCTCTGTCTTCCCTCATCCGGGGCCTGTGTCGGGCCAAACTGAGGGTCACTGACTGACTTGCAGCTGTTCCTTGGCTAGCTCATTTTTTGACAATAGATCCTATCTCAGTGTGGTGCCCAGAGCTGCCCTCTGCGTCATAAAGGGTGACAGAATGGCTTTTTCTCTGCTGATGATCTGACCACTTAAGGAGTCGCTGGCTCATCAAGACCTGTGACTGGAGGGCGGAGGGGTCGTCCTGAGGGTAGGGCGCCCGGTCTTTCTCCTGCTCACCTTTTGAAAATAAATCTCTACTTCTCTCCTCTGGCAGCCAGGGAACTGAGTGGCCGAGGCTCTGTTTAGCCCACTTCTCTGTGTTGTTTTTAACCCCCTCTTTTGACATCTCTATGGATTTCTGAAGGGTTTTCTGTCTTTTCAATAATGCCTATTTTCCCTCATACTGACTTTCTCTTCCACCAGCTCAGTACAGAGGCAGCCTGTACTCTACCATTTTACTGAGAAGACCCCAAGAGAGGGGCTTTAAAGAAATACATGCTTTGAGTTAGTTTTTGGGGAAAAAAATCTACAATCATTTACTTTGAAATGTAATTTTTTTCACATTAATAACTAAAAATAACTGTAGTCAATGTTTATTGCAATAACTGTAGAAGTCTAGAAATCCAAAAGAAAGTCGCTTTTCTGATTTATTTATTTACAGAAGTAACCTCAGGGACCCCTGCTACTTTGCTGAACCATGGGTTCCAGAGCTGTCCCATCCCAAGAAAAGTAGGAGGCTTGTCTATTTTATAAGTAAAGCCACCGAGGCTTGGATGAGATTACCTGTGACCGGGTTCCCAGAGCACCGCACCACCGCACCATGCTTCTTGCCCATCCCTGTCCCCTGTTCTCTACTCCATGAGGTCCCATTTGAATCCTTGTGGCCTGCCCAGATAACTCTATTACATCCAAGTCTTCAGTTAGGTCCGGTTCCCCCACTGAAGTTTAGCCTCCCCAGACACACTAATACTTATTAGGTTTAACCCCACCCCCTCTTTTAAAAACAAAGCAAAACACACACACACACACACACACACACACACACACACACACACACCGATTCCGGACAAGTTTTTTCCTGTTTTGCATGGGAAATGGCGTGAGAGATGGTGTGAAAACTGGTGTGAACACAGAACAAGCTTGAGCTTCCCTGAGCCTGTCCCACTGTGGGTCACTGTTGCACTGAGAATGTCCTCAGGCCTCTTCTCTTTTCCTTCCAGATCATGTGTGCCCCACGGGGCAGGGATAGGTTTACTACCCCATCCTTCATCCAGCGGGATCCGTTCAGTCGCTTCCAGCCCACCTACCCCTACGTACAGCACGAGATTGACTTGCCTCCCACCATCTCCCTGTCAGACGGGGAAGAGCCGCCTCCTTACCAGGGACCCTGCACCCTCCAGCTCCGGGACCCAGAGCAACAGATGGAACTCAACCGAGAGTCCGTGAGGGCCCCGCCCAACCGAACCGTGTTCGACAGTGACTTGATAGACATTTCTATGTACAACGGGGGACCATGCCCACCAAGCAGCCACTCGGGCATCAGTGCAGCTACTTGTAGCAGTAACGGGAGGATGGAGGGGCCGCCCCCGACATACAGCGAGGTGATGGGTCACTACCCAGGTACCTCATTCTCCCACCACCAGCATAGCAACGCACACAGGGGCAGCAGACCACAGTTTCAGCCGAACAACTCAGAGGGCACAATAGTACCCATCAAGGGCAAAGACAGGAAGCCTGGGAACCTGGTCTGATTCCCTTCAGGGTGCATTTTGCAAGGAGAGAGCAACCTCGGCAGGGAGAGCGAGGCCACCGGCCCCTCTGCCACAGTGTTGTCCAGCTTTACGTCGTACAGCTGAGTAAAACCAAATGTGCAAACACGGTCTTCGTTTCTGATTCCTGTCCCGGGAATTGCATGCAAACAAGACTGGAACAATACGAACTTCCATCCGGTTTGACCACAAACAGTGTTCATCTGGGGGCAGGGGTGGAGTCAGGGTTAGAGATGGTGTGAGCTTGGCAAAGGGCGTGCAGAGCAAACCGAGGATGCTTTGAAGACTTCATGAAAGTAAGACCCACAGAGGTATTTTTGACATATTTAATTCCAAAAGGAGACTGCCGATAAAGGAGGCCAGAATGGCCTGTTTTTATAATTAACTGAATAAAGAAGGAAGAATTATTATATATTATCATGGGGAAGAATCAGCCAGTTTGCTTTTTCTCCAAAGGTGTGAAACTTTTATTTTGTTTTAAAAATATGAGTCAAAACTCCTGTTTTGTGTGCCAAGGTATGAAGCGGATAGAGGAGCGAGAGGAACTAATTTGTGTTGTATTGGTATGCTTTAAGAGTTGCACTATCTTGATGTTTAAAATACGGATGAGGGAACTGTGTTGTGTGAAGTTCTGTATGTTGTCACCTATGGATGGCTATTACGCCCCAGGAACACCCTTGCGAGTCCACAGAGTCGTCATACACGAAAGGTATTTGGGGGATGTGCCCTGGCGTTCACCAAGTTATATACATTTAAGAAGTGGTGTGTTGCAAGAAGTTGCAGCCAGATGCAGTGCACTACTAGAGTCCTTTGGAGAGGCTGGTGAAAAGAAACGCCTGCATTGTGTGTCAAGTGTCACGCAGAGCCAGCCTTGTCCCCAGCAGCGCCAGAGCAACTTAGACTTTTTTTCACTGTAGCATGAAATATATTCAGATACATACCTTATTTTATGCAATAAATTGTTTAAAATGCAAGATGGTTATTTTGTGTACTGCTGAACTGTGTAGCACAGTGAGTCCCGTGGCCTCTCCCGTCCTAGGCAGCTCTGTTGAGTTCTGCAAGGATCTTCTGTTCAGCACCTGGCACCAGCAGTTGCTCCCAAAGCCCACTTGGTTTTCTAAGTGCCATCCTGGTGATGGTTCCTTATGCTTACTATCATCCCCCTGGGCCTGACAGAGGGACACATTTGGCACAATAAGCCATTACGTATCGCCAGTGTTGCATGGTAGAGGAATCCGGTGCAGACCTACCCACATTCATGCCACAGACTCCCTTCTGTCTAGTTCGTCTTTGAACTGTGGCCAGCTGGAACACAGAGGTGGTGGGTGAGGGTGTGACTCAGGACAAGGCATGGCAAAGTTGCAGCTGGACAATGGCTTCTCAGTTTTTGAAGTCAGTTTACTATTTCTACTATTTCTAAACATTCTTACATACAACAAAAAGCCCCGGTGACTTTCTTCCACAGATAGGAGAGCTGGCCCTGTAACTGCACCAGGGCGGGCTCATGTGCAGTGGGGCAGGGTCTCTGCCTGGTGCTCTGGCCTCTGCACCTAACAGAAAGAACAGGAATGGGGAGTCAGTGGCAGTTGGACACCAAATCAGTGTGCGTGAGTGCTGTGTGCATGTGTGCGTTCCTGTTTCCGGAGGTGAGTATGTGAAGTCACTATTCTCTTACCTGAGGACTAGAGATTGTTTGAAGCCCCAAGCTGTGTCTGGCCCCAGGCTTCCCATTTCTGCTTGTCTCAGTAGGCAGGCCACTGACTGGCTTGGTTGGAGACGTGACATCTCCATGGGATTTGTCCACTTCGCACAGTAGCACCTACAGGAACACTCAGTCAAAAGGAGTGAGGACAGATAGGGAACAGCTATCAGCCCACGCTTCAACACTGCTTGGAAGGATGTACACGTGAGGGTCTCTGGCACTCTGGAGTTGCTTTTCTGTCTTGTCTGGTGATATTCAGTGGCCTCTCAGGCTACAGGTTAGCTGGGCCAAAGATGACCTTTCCCATTTCCTTGAGGCTTCCTGAAAAGTTTCTGCCTCCTGGTCACCTATGCTTCAGACTGCTTGAATGGGGCTCTGAGATACAATGGCAGAGGAAGGAGGTATGTGTCCTCCCTGGGATCTCACCAGTAGGGAACTTGTCATGGTTGACTGCCAGGGAAGGTGAGGTTATGGCTCTGTCATTCCAAATCCTAACTATAGTTTTGGTGAAGCTGGTGTCCACTCCAAATGGCTTCTCAGTCCTTACTTTAGTCTTACTTTTCTGTCAGCTGTGAGAAAGAGCTAAGATCAGAGATTTGTAAATTCCTTCGGAGCTTGGCAAGCATATGGACATTTTGTAGATGCCAACAGTATTGGCAAAACATTGGGTACCCTAGAGGACTGCCTTCTCTCTCTCTCTCTCTCTCTCTCTCTCTCTCTCTCTCTCTCTCTCTCTCTCTCTCTCTCTCTCTCTCTCCTCTCTCTCTTTCACACACACACACACACACACACACCCAACTGTGACTTTGAAGTTTTTGAGGCTGGGTCTCTTTAAGAATTAGTTTAAAAGCCAAAGCCAGCCGGGCGGTGGTGGCGCACGCCTTTAATCCCAGCACTCGGGAGGCAGAGCCAGGCGGATCTCTGTGAGTTCGAGGCCAGCCTGGGCTACCAAGTGAGCTCCAGGAAAGGCGCAAAGCTACGCAGAGAAACCCTGTCTCGAAAAACCAAAAAAAAAAAAAAAAAAAAAAAAAAAAAAAAAGCCAAAGCCAAGGTCATAAAAATGGATTGGGCCATTTCTCTCAGCACAGGCAGGAGGAGATTTAGATAGCAGCCTTCTAGCTGACAGTCCATGCCATGCTGTCTCCTGGCTCTAAGGTGCTGACTAAGTAGCAGCTGTGAGGACGGGGCTTACACAGCAGGGGCTGTTGTCTTTCAAAAAGCTGGGTGCTTAGACCCTCCTGGGGGTTCAGTTTAGAAAGCAGTGAGTTTAGGCAATGATAGATTATTCCCATGGGGCACTGCAGTCAAGATTTGCATTGTTAGAAGGAGCAGTCCTGGGCAGGCCACTCTGACTTATCTGTTGTCTCATGGACTTCCAAGAATATGAAACATAAGGCCTACTGGAATTGTTTTTTGGCCTGCATTTGCTTTTTCAGAAACTCCATAAGCAAACACTAAAGCAATATTTAATACAAGAGATTGTGAAGCCAGCTACTCATCCAATTATGTTTACTGATAAAGCATGCCGCCCCATGCCTTCACCACCACAGACACAGACCTAACCCATGAGAGATCATGACATGGCAGTGACTAAAACAAGTATATTGTGAGAATTAAATTTTTCCTTAGTAATTTTTAGCTCAAACTCAAGAGCCAAGGAGCCAAATGGGATGGATGCCTCTTCATACAAACATGGGAATTGGGTACAAAAAGAGTATTAAATATATATATTTAAATTCTAAGTAGCTCCATTTGATCTTCATCTTTATTTTACTGGGACCAAAAGGAAGTACTTCTAGAAAGCTGCTTTGATCTAGAAGAATCTATTCATATACCTGCCTTTCTCATAGGTGTAGGTTTTCCATCTTATCCAACTGTTCTTTTTTAGAATGACTCGTGGGGTAGTCCTTTTAAGATGCCCTCAAGCTATATTATTGAGGTAGCCCATGTGGCCTCCATTGTGTTTTGCCAACACTGTTGTAGATCATGGCTATTCCTGGACAATGTGCATACTGTGGATGTTTCCAGAGTTTTGCTACTTAGAGTGGCAGCTCTATACCCCCTAAAAATCTCAGCAGTCAGGTTGACGGGAGCAACTGAGAAGGATACTTGCTGTTACCTTTTCTCTCATGTCAGTCACCCATCCAGACTTGCTTGTGCCCTAAAGTGCCAAGCAATTTCATGGCTTCCTTAGACTGTACTGATTCCAACAAACCCTGTTGTGTGGCTGTCAGGAGCTGATGACAGTGCTTGGAGATGTGGACAAATCACAATAGCATTCTCAGTCTCCCATAGTCCATAGGTTTTAGAAATAAAGATGTCATTTGATAGCTGGATGTAGCACAGGTTGATGTCGGAGCACAGGGCCATCTTGCTGAGCAAGGGATTTCTCCCCATACCCCATCTTCATCCCTAGGTTTGCCGGACAGCGTAACATGACAAGGCTAGCCTAGACAGATGATGCGGTTGCACACACCCAAGTCCATCTCGAAGCAGCTGAGGTGCCTTGTGTTCAGATGTCAGATGTAGGACCCCAGCCCCAGCGTGCAGTGCTCACCTTCGTCGTGCCTCACTTGAAATGGTGCTTCTTCAACTGTTTGCTTTCATTTGTAAGGTGCTGTATATACACTGAACATAATATGCACATACTCTACCCAATGGGTAGAATAAGAAATTAATACTGTAATATACTGTATAGACACCAGTTTTACTAGAAATGGCATAGAACTTTTGAATGCCTACGTACTCCATCTTTTGTAAGGAAACTTGCAAATGATTACATACAGATAAAGTCTATGTAGTTTATTTTCCTATTAAATACATTAACACCGTGGAATGAAGTCTGAACAAGCAGGCAGCAGTTGATGACCAGCACATACATAGGAACTGAGTTGCACCTTTGCTCGGAAACACTTTATCGACTTCTAAGATGTTTTTATTTTAATCTCTTTAGAACTAGTTAGACCAGTTTAGTTATATTTTAGGCGGGGGTGGGGGGGAGGTTGCTTTTCAGCTTGCTCTGTATGCAGGCCTTCCCTCTCGGCTGTCAGGCCTCAGTGGGATGTGCAAACCTTTGAAGACATGCATGACGTCAGGCAAATGAGTAACCTGCAGCAGAGGCTATTCAGTCTCAGAGGGCACTTGTGACCATTTGTGTCCCATGTTCTCTGTGCCTTGTCTTATAAATGGAAGCTATGGAGCCAATGAACTGTCTGGAATTTGTAGGGAGAGTGCCTCAGAAAAGAGATCCTAAAAGATTAGGGTAGGGAAAATGTTTGGGATTGTCATTAGAGAACGGTCAATCAGCCAAGTACAGACTCAAGTCTATTCCTATTGTGTTCTGGGGTAGTCCTGACCCCTAAAACAACTAGGTTTTACCATCAGTTAGGTTACATGTCAGGCTATAAGTAAAGTCACACTTCTCTCTTCCAGCTCCTGTTTAGTCTTTAGTGTCCAGTTGTGGCTTTGGTATTTTTACGTTTCTTCCTTTGTCCTCCCCCTGCCCTCCACCCCTCAAGCAAAGAAGCCTTGGTGTCCATTAAAACCACCATGGATACAAAGTGCGATCCATAAAGGCAATCCATGGAATGCTGCCTTCCAATCTAATCCAATATGCCACCAGATGATATTTGAGTAATTCCAGGCTTTTTATTTGTTCTGTGGTATATGCTCTGACTTTGAAAGTCAGAAACAGAATTATCCCCCAATCAGGGAAAAAAATGCTCCAAGCTATTACTTATTCTTAATGTGCAACTCTTAATGCCAATTCAGTTCTCTTTAACACCTCCCTGCAAGAGCTGGGCAAAAATGACAGTGGGTACCTCCTAAGTCTCACCCAAGTCCAAGTTACTGTCTCTGTCTACTGCAGGGCACACCCTCAGGATCCCTGAGGGTCAAGACCTGAGGTCAATCACTGTCAGAAAACAGGCACTCTACTGAGCATCAGAATGTTCTGGACTCAGTAGTAAGATGTGTGACCAACCAGACTCCTTTCTGCAGATCCGGCCCTGCCTGAGCATCCCTCTCAATGATGCTGGTTCTTTCTGATGTGCTTGCCTTTCAAAAAAAAAAAAAAAAAATCACAATTTCAACTAATATCCTTGTTGAGTTTAAAGGTGTTTTAAAATATATACAAAACTACCCACACCATTTAATTTAATTTTTTTTTTTTTTTTTTTTTTTTTTTTTTTTTTTTTTTTGGTTTTTCGAGACAGGGTTTCTCTGTGTAGCTTTGCGCCTTTCCTGGAACTCACTTGGTAGCCCAGGCTGGCCTCGAACTCACAGAGATCCGCCTGGCTCTGCCTCCCGAGTGCTGGGATTAAAGGCGTGCGCCACCACCGCCCGGCTAATTTAATTTTTTATTATAAAGCAATCTACTAAAAAAAGTACAGCTGTATTTGCATCTTCCAATCTTTGTGAGCTATTATAATTAGAAGTCAAAGTCCTTTTGTGTTTAAACAAAAACATGCTTATTCTTTAACATATTCCTGGTCAGGTACGGGAATGATTCACAACTGTTATCCACCTGCGTCTGTTGCCCGGGTGATGATACAGTTTAGGCCTCAGGTCTGTGATTGCAATACTTTTGATGACGGATGTTGCACAAGTGCTGTTTGTTAGTTATGAAATCAGGTTTTCTGCTTGTTCTTGATGCCATGGTCAAATCATAGCACATCATTAAAAATAATCAGTGATAAATACCTGTCCCCTGGGGTTGTGTTTGTTCACCTTTCAGCTACGACGTACAACGAACAGGAAACTGATGTATGATCAGTCTCAGAAAAATACCTTCTTTTTTGTGAGTTGGAGATGGAACCCAGGGAAGAGTTCTTCCTTGGGCTACACCCCAGGCCAAAGGATAGTGCTGATCATGCTCTAGTTACTGACTCAAGGAAAATATTTGTATGTGTGTGCACGCACAGCATATGTGTACATGTGCCACAGCTGGTGTGTGGTGAGGACAACTGGCTGAGTCAGTTCTCTCCATCCACCAAGGGATGGCAAGTTCAATGGTCAAGCCTGGCAGTGAACGCCTGCAGTCCCTATCTCACGGTCTGGTTGCTGACTTTTAAAAAGGATTTCCTAGTGTCCTGTAAACCTAGACAGAGCATAGCACAGACTTCTCAATTCTGAGTTCTAACCCGGGGCATTCAGAACTGGTCCTGAGAACATCTGACCTCACTGGGGGTTTGGATGGCTGTCACACAGCAAGCTAAACAGGCCTGGTACCAAATGTTGAAGACTGCCTGACAGTGGAGGCCTTCAGAAGATGTCTATGACCTACACTGAGAGGAGAGTACTTTATTTATACTCTAAGTGTATGGATTCTAGATGACACATGTATGCATAAAGCCCGCAAACCTACCAAACAATGAGAATAAGTGAATTGAGCATGATAGTAGAAAGATTTATTTTTCCATTTCTGTGACTTTCTAATAAACAAATGGAAACAATTTCAAGATCTTACTGGAATAACTGTGTGGGCCCAAATTCTAGTCCTACTGTTCATCTTCAATTCAGAGTGAGGTTATATTTTGATAAGGGGATTATAAAACTTAAGCAAATAAAGGGACTCTCATCCTAAGGCCCCAGCAGACCACACTGTGCTCTCAGAGAACTTCGCAGTTCGGCAGCTCATTAGAGACTGTCCCCAGATCTCCCCAACCTAACACCAGTGTGAGCAAGGAAAGGATGGCACGTGCCGGGTTCTCTCTTCCCTCTGCCACTGGTCCTGATCCCCTCAGTACGAGCAGATCTGAGTTCCTCTCAGAGTCCAATCCAGGTTGTCAGAGCTGCTGCTTCAGGGAAGCAGGAGACACTGCTGAGCAGTGGTTTTGACACAGCAGGATGGCTGAGCCCTTGAAGAGCACGAGGCTGGCACTCCAGTTCACAATGGAAGACTATCTTCTGCCCAGGTCCCCTGGCTGAGGACCTAGCAGGCTCTGATGCAGAAAACAAAGACCTTACAGACAGCAACTCACCCTGGGCCTTTGAGTGAAAACACCAATTCTGCTTCTCTGTGGTAACGCTTGCATTAACAGTTTATAAGAAACTTGCTAGTTAAAACAAGTTAGATTTCCCTCACTATACTGTTTTGATTTGTTTGGCTTACATAGATTCTAATTAAAACACACACTGGAAATAGCAGCTCCAAAGTAAAGCCTTTGTATTTGGAAATTCATTTTAAACACTGCATTTCTGTCAAGACTTTAACTTTTGCCTCAATAATGCAAATGAGATTTGCTCTGCTGTACTCACTTCCAAAAAAAGAAGTTAAGAGCAAAAGCTGATTCTAATAATGTAACTGCAACAGTGATGACTAAAACCACATACCCCAAAGGCCTTTCAAGTGAAGAATTCCCTTAAAAACCTTCAACACTGCAGTTTATAGTCAGTGGCTTGTCTAATTTAACCTGTGGAACAGTATTCTCACTTAGCATTTCTTCTGTTACCAACCTTTTATGAGTATAAAAACAATCACATGAATGAACAGCAAGTATGTCTGAAGCCCCAGCATAACCAAGCACCACTTCATTCTTCCAGGGGCCACCAGCCCAACTCGGTCCCCACGTTCTAAGCATCTCATGCTACCCTGAGGTAAGTTGGGACACACTGTTTGCCACAACATTTTTGGTGTGGTGTTTTGAGGTGACTTGGTCTTGTAAACATTTCCTAAATACTGCAAAGAGCAGCTCAACCTTGGGCCCAGCAGGCTTCAGATGGTTCAAGAGCTCACCTTAGGTAACTAATGTCCCTGGCTGGAGGTAGTTCCAAATTCCCATCTATAAAGCACATGCAATTGTTTCAGCCAGGCAGAGAGAAAGACAAGGGACCACCTAAGGCAGAGACAGCAGCCTACACACCCTCAGTGTCCACATGAGGTGGCGGCAGCTGCTCACCAATGAGGTCCCATTGCTCTTGCTGTCCAACTTGAAGGTATGGGCACATTAGCCACACGCGGTCTTCTAAGTGCAGGTCCTGTGGAGGCTCTTCCCTGCATATAAGGCACGCATCTGCCAAGGCAGCGAAAAACACACATGCTTTGTTGCACACAGTTGTGTGGAAGTGCCTGGAGTTTTGTTTGCATCTTGTGGTACTGAAAATACTTCATAGGAAATTTGTCCTCTTAACAAATGAATCATAGGCTTTAAATTTCCTTTTCTTGGGACTCAGCGAAGGCAAGCACTCTATTTGGTAAAACCTAGTATTTCCTAAGGCTATCATAAACTTCTCTGCACTAACATTTTCTATAAATAGCAGTTTCAAGGGCTTCAGGTCTTCTAGCAATTGGCAGAAATTAAATGGAAAAATTAGTCTCAGCTGTCTTCAAGTGTGGCCCCGACACAGGTTCAGACAACATGACCACTGTCTAGTACTGTACATGGGCAGGAAGGAAAAGGTGAACTCGTTTTGAACCAAGGAGACAGTCTGAGAATTTCTTGAGGCAAAGTGGTCCCTGATGTATGTAATATTTAAATGTTACTATTTATACTTAATGCATAAAATCTAGACTTGATTGAAGTTTTCCTTCATTGTTTTCAATGTGGTAATTAGGAAAAGGCAAAAGGTATTGTATGACTGGAAGAGAAACAGAGTTTCAAGTATGGATTTAGTTGTGTGAAAATTGCAACCTGAATGCTTTACTAAGGCCAACTTCACTAGGTGGTAACAGAGGACAGAATAAGACTGGACCTTTAGCTTCCCCAGCCTATCCCAAACTAAGGGGGAAACCAAGCTAGAGTAAAGTCACGGACTAGTTCAAGTATCTCCCTTTGAGATCACTCTAAGAAGATGGTGAACAGAGTAGTCTAAAGGACGTTAAGTTACAAGATTAAAAGTAAAAAATGAACAGTATCAGCAGAAGAGCCAGGCTACGTGTTACCGGCAAATGTAATGAACTGGCTTGATTTTTATTTTCCTTTAGTCCAGGAGCGTGGTCTGGCATACCTAAGTACCTGCCACAAAGGGAAAGGGACCACAGGAGTTATGACTGGCTGAACTTCAGACACAGGTCTTTGTGTTTTTTTCTTTAACCAAAACATGCCTTCAATGTCCTAACATGATTCATCAGTGTTATTTTCTACAGTTCTCTAAACTTTGGGTTTGAATTATCGGAGGTAAAAACAAAGGTAAAAGCTAATCTAAAAAACAAAATGAAAGAGTGCAACTAATGAATGGTCCAGCTTGCTCAAGAAAAACTGCATTAGATTTTGTGGACATACTTGACAGTATTTTTTACTTTGGGGCAAAGTACACCTGTTTGTCACTGGTCAAAAGAAGTACAGAATACACAAGCTGTCTGTCTCCCATAACCTGCCTCTGCTTCACCAAGGAAACAGAACGTACATGTTGCCTGAGGTCCCGGGGAACAGAGTCCTATAACTACACTGCTGTGGCCAAATACTAAGCAGGTAAGGACACCCAGGACCCATTGTATGAGAAATAAAGCAACAACTTGGATACCACAGTAAGAATCCTAAAGTATGAATTCAAATAAGTAAAAATACGCTGTTACAGAATCTCCAATCTAGCACTCAGAGGTGCAAACAAGGCAATACCCGAAACCATGTTCATATAAACACACTGTTGCCCTTCCTAAAATCAATCCAGGATTGAGAGTTAACATTTAACTGGAAAAGGACGATATAGAAATGCCATTATTTTGTGTAGCATCTTTATGGAATTGTTAAAATATGGCAGAAAGTGCCTTTTACTATGTGCATGGATGGATTAAAACAGAGGCAATTTTATCTTACTGAAACAAACAGGATGAAGTTGGGTTTCAATGCTGTTGCTCTAGAAGATGGTGGGTCCAGCCAATGGCTCCTGGAAGCTTCAGGTCCCTGTAAGAACGCTGTGCTGCTGTGCACACTGACCTGCAGGGCACACTTGCACTGAGCACATTCCCTGCACACGGGGTGGTCCTGCTCCTATCAGTGATTTTTTGCTAACACTTAAATTAGTCAAAATTCAAGACAGAAAAGGCTGACAATGGAAGGTGGACAGAAGGAAAGTTTCCAGCTAATCTTTTCAGGAAAATCAAGATGCAGGAAGGTGGACAGAAGGAAAGTTTCCAGCTAATCTTTTCAGGAAAATCAAGACGCAGGAAGCATATTGTGGCAGGGAGTCGTGTTTCTCACCACCCAAGGTTTGTTCTTTAGACTGATTTCCCAGAGAAAACAGCATGATGCACTTCCCCATAGCTCACTCTGTAAGAAGCCAGATTCTGAGCTTGATCCCATCGGGGCCATTTAAGCCAATCCTCAGAACAAACCATATCCCGCTCTGCCCTCAAGGGTTCTAAACTCAGGATGCATTCTTCCTACTATGACGATCATTCTTATCAAAATAACCGAATAACTGCCACAGGATGATTAGGATCTGTAATTACTGTTAGCAACTATCAGTGATGTATAGGGAAGAATACACCTTAATTTTCAAAACTCAATCCTGGAGATGTAGGACAATCACAAACTTGTTTTGACTAGTTAGGATGAACACAGGACATAGAAGTCACAAAGGGAAAAAAAAAAATCTCAGGAAAATCAATCCAGTGAGCCTAACTTAGCATTTAACTGTGAGAAGCTCAGAGTACAAGAGAAAGTTCTCTTAAGAAGGCCATGCCAAAGTTCATGGCAAAAGAGACATTCTGGGAAAGGAGTGGTCCTTAGACCATTCCAACCATCAGGAAGATGAGGTCCAGACTCTGCTGTCCTTTGGATCTAGAACTTCTTTCTCTTTTCTTTCTTTCTCTCCTTCCTTCCTTTGCTCATGGAAACTCCACTTAATACAAAACTGGCAAATAACACACACGTGGGCCAGTGGAGAGCAAGCACAGTTACTACTTGAAGAATGAGGAGGGACACCCTCCTTACTGCCTTCCTCACACCCGTTCTGCAAATTTCCAGTTCAGGGACCCACATATCCCTTGACACATGCTCATGCGCTAATCAGGCAAGGGGTCAATGCCTGGATGATTCTGACATCATGTCCTTGCTAAAGTCGATTAAATAGTGAGCTCTTAATGCCAACAAGTAAGTGGCATGCAAGAAGGGCACTTAAATAGGGCAGAAAGAACTTTGGAACATTTAAATTTACCTTATTTTAGGTCTTATGGAGACTCAGTTTTGGAAATCTGAAACAATATTTCAGAAAATGAACTGTAGCTACCAAGAAAATTATTCCTCTAATTCTACAACAACCTCATTTTAGGAGCCCTTTAATAATTAAAAAATATGTGTGTATACTGCAAAAATCTCGATTTCAAAAAGAACTCAGAAAGATGAACTCATTTTCCCCTGCCTCACTTGCTAAATTCACCTCCTGCCCATCCTCACTAGTACCATCTACAATAGTTCCGTTTACATTTGAAGCAGTTATGAAATCCTAAAGACTTGAACCCAGTGCAAAAGGCATTTAAAAAAAGCTCACTGTGTCTAAAATACAGCTTCATTTTCTTCAAACACCTCTTCTGCCCACACTATAAAGATGCTCAAGATTCCCAGAACTGTGGTCTAAGACCCCAGAAACAAGACAACTGCCCAGCTCCAGCTCACCAAGAGCATAAAGAATTCAGAAGATGGAGGCGGATTTACAATGGAAAACTCGGGAATATTTGAAGTCTTTGTTTTATTATTTCACTTTGGGGAGAAAGCTAATCTTAATATACACATACTTCTCTTCCCTTCAGTGAAATCCAAACAGCACCCCATTTTGCACAAAAGGCTCTCAATGATGTGGTATTTTAAAAGGCTGGTTTTACTCTTATTCTTTAACAAACCAAGCCTCTTACCTGATCCATTTTCATTTGAACTTGTTCATGTGCTAGGCAAATGTTTTCTGTCCATTAAAAATAAATCAATC
Source organism: Peromyscus maniculatus bairdii (assembly GCF_049852395.1). Taxonomy (NCBI): domain Eukaryota; kingdom Metazoa; phylum Chordata; class Mammalia; order Rodentia; family Cricetidae; genus Peromyscus; species Peromyscus maniculatus. The sequence continues at coordinate 59,528,950 of NC_134870.1, forward strand.
TCAGTCACAGCTTCATTCATGACATTAACATATCTTTCAAAAGGATAAATGTGCATCCCAGACATGGAGCTTCCTGGTTTCCCTTGCAGCTAAGAAAAATGCAAGATTTGCTGTAAATAAAATGCAATTCAGCATATATAAAATCTATATTATACAATGTGATAATTTAAGGTGACATGTTACTGTTGTCTGCTATCAACACACTGCAGGCTCCCCCATAAGTTGTTTGTGGATTGCTTTAAGGATAATATCGGCAACAGCATTTGTATGACATCTCTGATGCCAAGTAGTAATAATGTAACTTCTCAAATCTTTAGAGACTTTTTCATTGGATTTAAAAGCACATACAAGCAGCTCCTCATTTGCTATAATTGGGAGACACAACCCAGACATAAAATTGAATAGTGATAAGACTCCAATGGACTAGGCAGAAGATATCTACGCAGGACAAGAAAGTTGCAGTCTCATGATTATTAGAAATGTCCTGAGAGTCTCAGATTACCTCCACTAGATGATATATATGCCCTACGCACCAGGACAGGTAAAAGGTTTTAGGAGAAAGAATTCTATATATTACTACATTTTAGCATGGCATTCTTGGTCGTTTAAAAGGGGGGAAATGTTACTACATCAGCATTTAGTATTTTACTGTTTAAAAGCATGCTAAAGTGTGTTGCTGTCATGTTTATACTTGAAAGTGTGCCATCAATTTCTAGCAGTGCACTGAACTCTGCCTCAGATTAATCACCTGCCAAGGAACAAAAGAACAGAGGCCCATGACAAATCCCCCTCTCTAATGCTTCCAACCACAGCATTCTCACTTACAGTGCTTCCAGACAGTGACTGGGTATCTCAAATGTGATGTTATCCCCTCATTCTCTAAATCTGGGCAAATGAAGCATTTGACGTAAATCCTGTCAAAAAGCAGGGACTGAATGGGATAGCTATGTGGCAAGGTCTCTGACATTCTCCTGATGGCAAATCAAAACCAATGCCCTCTACAAAGGCCATTTCTTGCTCCAGTGTCACCCCAAGGGTTAGACCTGAAGGAAAGCCGAGAGTGCAAAATGACACACAGGCACTCCCACACCAACAGAGACAGTCTACAGGCAAGGGACTTGCCTGACAGCCACAATGAGATGTCATTACGAGCTATACACAGTCAGCAGAATATTTAAGCAGGAATTGTCCCTTCCAATATGAGAAACATTAACCACAATTCAACTGAGACCATGACAGACAGGCCTCTTGTTTTGACCAGGGATATAAGGACCAAGAATCCCACAAGGGTTTTAAGTATGGGAGAGATCTGAGATGAACCACATGGGTGCACTGCCCACCTGTTCTCCATTCTCCCCCATCGCGCCCCACCAGGAGCCTCCATTCTCGAGCACAGGCAGTTACACAGACTTGCTCCTTACAAAGTCAGCAGTGGTCTTTCAAAACTTGATGTAGTTAAGAAGAGTGAACTTGAGTTGCTCATGTATGTGATGTCAATAATAAAGTTTATAAAAACACTTTTACTTTCCTCCAAAGATTAGCTGGAGAAGACAGAAGTGAATTACAAGAAAGTCTGACAGTCCAAGTGTCCAACCACCATGCATAGTCAAGTTTGAAAAAGAATTTGCTTTAAAAATGTGATTTTGACAAGCTCCAGTTAAAAACCATTTTACAAGGGTCCATTTCATCACATAACCAATATATCTTATAAACATAAGACTGGATTTAGATAGCCTTCTTGAAATAAGATCTACCTGTTAACCGGTAGGTACCTTCTCTGGTCTCTCACCCAGAGTCGGAACGGTAGATGTTCATTCCCACAGAACTTACTGCCTTTGACTCTGGGCGTAGAATGCCCAGCACACACACTGCAGGGGTCAGAGACCAGGAAGCAAATTTGATTCTGAGGATATGGAAAAAGAACTCTGACTTCCAGGACATTAACTACTGCTTACTGCTGCAACTCATATACAATTTGTATGCTGGGTTCATTTCATTTTGAAAAACATTGATTTTTTTCCCTAATGTTATTTATCTTAAAAACAAAGCCAAAAAACTATCTCTGTTCTTTAACCCTCAGAGGACTGATACATTTAGGCAAGTAACCAAAGAAGAAAAAAAAAATTCAGAACACTTTCTTTGCCCAGAGTCTCCGGAGGGTTAAAGAGTGGGGTTTTCTCTAACATCTTACATAAGGCACCCTTATTCCACTTTTTTCTTAAAAGAAACTTTTTCTTTGGTTTCTTGTAATTTTTCAGTGAGTCTGTCCTTTGTCTCCTCCATTTTCTCTGTGATGAGCTCCTTAGTCTCTTCCATTCTGTCCTGCAAATACTCCTTGACAGGTGGTGGAGTTGACATGTAACCATGACTTCGCAAATACTTCACAGTAAAGGATGTTCCTCCCAAGGTCACAGTGTAGCGGGCAGGTGTCGCAATCTTAAGGGAAGGAAAAAAAGCAAACAGGCAGATCAACATCTGGTTATGACTATAAACAAAATTAAGTTGGAATTGAAAATTCTGGTAATAATCAGCATACACTATTCGGTTTGCGAAGGTGAGTATATAATACTCTCTATTGTTTGTCTTTCTAACAATTCTGCAGACTTATTTTAAAATGGAGATTTCAGGGTTATCACAGACAGCTGCACTCAGACCCTAAGGAATGCTAAGAGCATGGGAGCAGGTCTGCGCACAGGGCAGAAAGAGGGCATGTTTCTGAGCCCTCAGCCTCCGCCCTGCACTGCCCATCTGCAGCTGAACTAGCAGGAGGCTGAGCAAGAGTCAGACTCTTCCTTGCTGGTCTCACTTTCACTCCACTCTCAAATCGCCTCCTTTAACTCTTCCTGCAGGAGCGCTGCCATCTCACCACAGGGTCGGGAGCTGATGTCTCCCAAGGCCACTGGCAACCCTTCTTTGTTTTGACCAGAAAAGTAAGGACAAAAGCCAAGAGGCCCGAAGCAGTGGAACGGCTTTGTAAAACAAATGGCCACATGGTCCCGGGGCTCGAGCAGGCATATTACATAGCAACATTTGGAAAGTACCACCTATGCTCCCCATTCTTCTCCCCGTTGTTCCCGAGTCCCACCGACCTGCTCGCGTCAGTTTTAATGGCTTCTGGGAACAACACCCACCATTAGCTGTGAATGGCCTGGGCCACTCTAAGATGATTCCCAGGCACTTGGAGCCAGGACCACCCCCCACCCGGCCTTTCTCAGGTGCACTGGTCACTTCTCTCTAGCGTTTCAACAAGGTCTGCAGACTCTTCACTTTCTCACTCCTGATGGCCTGTCCAGGTTCACTTTTGTTGTCATCTATATATTAAGAATTCTTAATCTATAGCTCCATACTGCACCCCTTCCCTGAATTCAAATACACGTACAGCTAACTACCTAAATCATTTGCACTCGCACTTCTGACTCCATTTTAAAAATTAACATGCACAAACTTACTGACCTCTACTGCCCCAGTCAGACCTGCTTCTTCCAAAATTTTACTCACCACAGGAAATGGTAACTTTGTTCTTCCAGCTACTCAGGCCAAAATGAGTAGCTCTTAATCCGTTTCTTTAACATAATGTGTATGCACATCATTAGGAAAGCCCACTAGTTTCTTTCAAATATATCCACTACCCAATTGTTTCTGACTGCCTTTCCGGACACCACTAGGGTGTGAACATGAGGGCATGCAGTCTAGGCTCCTGCAACAGCCAGCCTCGCCCCGATGGCTTGGCCTTAATGAGAACTATTGTCACTACAGAGGTGCAGTGGTTTGACGTCACATGCTTAAAGTTACCCTATAGTTTCCTGCCCTGCAGCACACAGGCTCCTGATCTGGCAAGATGTCTGCCTCTCTTGCTCATTCCGGTCACAGTGATTCCTAGCTAGCCCTCTAGCATCCAGCAGTCCTCAAGGTTTCCTTTGCTGGGACCAACCCCCTCACCCCCTCTCCCCAGCTCCCAGAGATACCAGATCAATCTGTTAACTGCTCAGAGCACCTCCCACCTAAATCTGCAATCTGGGAGGACCTGGGGTGTGGGGATGGGAAAAACAAACTAACACACACCAAGACACCTCCTTATCTGGTTTATTCTTTCTTAAAATATTTTTAAATATTTATTTTCTGTGCATGTGTGTTTTGCCTACACGTGTATTATGCATTCAAGTGCTCTTAGCTATATTCTCCTTCTCCTCCTCCTGAGACAGGTTTCTCTGTTTAACAGTCCTGGCTGTCCTGGAACTCATTCTGTAGACCAGGCTGGCCTCAAACTCACAGTGATCTGTAGTGGGTAGCCATTCCAGCTTGGATCTGGAAGTTCCAACCCCCATTGAGACTCTGGCAACTGTCACACCTATGAGGCGGAGCCAAGGGAGGCGTCTGGAGACCCGAGACCTGGATGGGTGAGCGTTCTCTCTGTTCCTGGACCCGAGACGGTGGAGGTTGACTGAGCAGAACTCCAGAAAACACTGCTGGACTGCGATACACCTTCCCTAGACCCCCGCGATCTACCTATTCCTTCATTTGTAAGTCACCCACTAAATAAATCTTCCTTTTAACTATGTGGAGTGGCCTTAATAATTTCACCAATATGCTGAGAAACATTAGGTGACTGTCCAGGCTGCCAGCTGTCTCTGTCTACTCTTGCAAGACTCCCGAAAGTTGCTTGCATCCATCTTCCATTTCTCAGGTACCATTATGTTCCCTCTCAGGTCTTTGATGGGATTGAAGACTAGCAGTTATAGTTACAACTTAGTATATATAATATCTTAGATAGAACACATTAAGTATTAGATTCAGGTTCTTTAGGATAGGACACCTTTTGGAATGATCTTTATAACATGCCATTTACCTATGCTCTATACTTCTCTGGATTTTAGTATGTGTTTCTTGCTTGATATTGTTTGCATTGGTTGTAGTTCCATCTTATCTAAGTCATTATCCCTCATTATTTCTGGACAATATTTGATAACCATTCCTTTGTATATAGTCTTGTACTAGTTTAGAACCTTCTTATTTAGACAAAAAGGGGGAGATGTAGTGGGTAGCCATTCCAGCTTGGATCTGGAAGTTCCAACCCCCATTGAGACTCTGGCAAATGTCACGCCTACGAGGCGGGGTCAAGGGAAGCGTCTGGAGACCCGAGACCTGGATGGGCGAGCACTCTCTCTGTTCCTGGACCTGAGACGGTGGAGGTTGACTGAGCAGAGCTCCAGAGAACACCGCTGGACTGTGATACACCTTCCCCAGACCCCCGCGATCTACTTATTCCTTCATTTGTAAGTCACCTACTAAATAAATCTTCCTTTTAACTATGTGGAGTGGCCTTAATAATTTCACCAGTAGTGATCCACCTGCCTCTGCCTCCTGAGTGCTGGGATTTAAGGTGTGTACCACCACTGCCTAGTGTATATTCTTTTTTTTTTTTTTCCTGGTTTTTTTGAAACAAGGTTTCTCTGTATAGTTTTGGTGCCTGTCCTGGATCTTGTGCTGTAGACGAGGCTGGCCTCGAACTCACAGAGATCCGTCTGGCTCTGCCTCCCAAGTGCTGGGATTGCCACTACCACCCAGCCTCTTTTTTCTTAATGTTCAGTAACATTTAGTATAAATACACGCATGCACGCAAGCACGCACACTTGAGTATTTTCAACCCTTCCTTTTCTGTCTCTCCAAATTGCTCATGACCTGCCCACTCGTACTCCCTAGACTACATGCTCTACATGGGAGGTACTTAGTGTTTCATTTTCTTCTCTCCCTTTTTTTCTTTTTAAGAAAGGGTTTCACTGTCTCAGAATGTATCATGTAGACCAGGTTGGCATTGAACTCTGAGAGCTGCTTCCTGTCTCCCAAGTGCAGGAACTAAAGGTGTGCTCCTCCATATCTGGCCTGACAGTGTTTTCTTGAGTCAGAGCTAGATAAATATTAGTAAGCTATAGTGCATTGTTAAAGGGCATTTGAGGGAGCTCCGATGTGTACCCAGCTAGCGGCCTAGTACTCTCTATGTCTAGCATACCTCACTTTGGAGCTTTGCCTTAAGGAAGAAGGCATCTCTGCTGTTCTACTTGAGGTACTGTGGGTTACAGAAAACATAGGACATACTCCATTTCTCACCCTACAGAGGGACATGACGGGGAGAAATCCACAGGGTTTGTAGCTTTCCAAATGTGCTAAGTACTAATGCACCTAAAAGTATACCAGAGAGCAAAAAACCCAAAACAGGCTCCCGAATTCCTGGGAGTTCATAAGCACATAAAGAAAACACAATTAAGTCAGATGCTATGAAGAAAGGAGGAGAAAAAAATGACTTCAACTGCCATCATGTACTCTGCTACATTATGGTTAAATTTAACCTCCCATAGCTATAAAACACTGAATTTAATGTGAGAAAAACAGAGCAATTAAGCTTTGAGAAAAATTGAGCTCTCAGATGATTCTAGTAAAGATGACAGGAAAAATATTACTTCTGAATAATATTGTAAATCATTATGCTATGTACTTTATACAACATAGTAACACCTACTTCCCCAACATTTTCATTTTATTTGGATATAGAAATCATAGAATCTTGTAGTTTCAAATGAAAAATGAGATTAATATAGCTAAATTCTATGATTTACAATGAGACTTCCCTTCTACAATAAAGATATTCAGGTTCATAGAAAGGCAACACTGTGTCTACATATTCTAAGAAGTTAAGACTACAACAAGAACTAAGTCTGACATGTGTCACACAGAACAATTTGGATTAACCCTTTGCATCTCATTTGCTAAGGAAGGGTGAACTATTATAAGCAATAAAACAAATGCTAGAATTCAGTAACAAGTTAGGCTTACCTGTTTTTAAGGCACTTCTCCCTAAAGCCATAGTTTTACTCTTGGACTTGCTGTTCATTAGAAATACAAAATGTGAAATAGGATATTTAAATTATATATAAAGTTCAGAGCTCAATGTGAGTTTGACAGGAGTGTGCACTCTGTCGAGTAAGCAAGGAACCCACCTTAAACATGGCATATGCTGTCAGGGCATTCCCACTTTGGGAGTTTTTCAGGATGTCCACTACACTGTCAGGTAATCCACACATCTCTAGGAAAGGGATGACATTCACTCCTCTGAAAAAGAAACAAAAATTTAGTCACCTATAAGTAACCCTTTAAGGACAGCACTTTAGGGAGATTATCTGAAAACATAAACTACAAGTTAGCCATAATATACATTAAATTTTATTTGCTCAGGAGGCTAAAGCTGCAGGCTCAAGAATTGGAGGCCAGGCTGGGCTACATAGCGAGGCCCTTTCTCAGTAAACTAAACAACAGTAGCAAACCCAACCCAAACCACCACCACCAAAAAGAGGGAACGTTTAGCAGCTGATTCTGTATTGCCTGCTTTCATTTCTCTCGACCCTTTCCTGAAGTTCAATACAAAAGTCGTACTGTCATCCTTCGGCTCGCACGGCTTAAAAAAGCAGTACTTTGGCCGGGCGGTGGTGGCGCATGCCTTTAATCCCAGCACTCGGGAGGCAGAGCCAGGCGGATCTCTGTGAGTTCGAGGCCAGCCTGGTCTACAGAGTGAGTTCCGGGAAAGGTGCAAAGCTACACAGAGAAACCCTGTCTCAGAAAAACAAAAGAAAACAAAAAAAAAGAGCAGTACTTTGATTATAGCCAAAGTACTGGCTTGAACTAACAGAAGAGCGGTCAGAACTGTTCACTTGATGTTCATCCCCTCACCCAGAACACACTGCAACTCACATTTCAGGATCTTAAATTCTTACCTTTAGAACTCTACCAATTATCAAATGAATTATTATTATCAAATGAATGAATGATTCTGTGGGTTGGACAAAGCCAACTATTCTAAAAGCAAGCCTTTATGCTTATTATCAGATAAGGAATATCTGTAATAGTAATTATTCTTTAATAATAAGGAATAATTACAATAAATTGCAACAGATTCTTGGATGGAGAAAAGGGAGAAAATCCCCCAAGCTGGTAAGCCCTGACTTCTGTAATTTTAGTTTCCTCATTTTATTATACCACATCGTTCTAATCTTTCCTGATTGTAATTCTGTATCTCTGTATCAGGACGAGGAATCATCCACACAAACTTGTAATTATCACATTCAGGAAATTTAATGCACATAATAGTATATGGTTCGTGTGGGATATCTTTCTGTATGCTTTGAATATGTGTTGCTCCCACTGGTTAATAAATAAAACTGCTTTGGCCTATGGCAAGGCAGGAGAAGAGCCAGGCAGGAAATCCAAGCAGAGATCCAGGGAGAAGAAGGGTGGAGTTGGGGAGACGCCATCCAGCCACTCAAGGAACAAGATGCCAGCAGACCTAACGCCATGGCCACAAGGCAAAATATAGATTAATAGAAATGGGTTAATTTAAGTTGTAAGAGCTAGTTAGTGATAAGCCTGAGCAATAGGCCAAATGGTTTGTAATTAATTTCAAGCCTCTGAGTGATTATTTACAAGCAGCCTCGGTACAGGGCAAGACAGAGAAAAGCCTCTGTTTACAATGGTTAATACGAAAATGTTTATTAACATAAAATCTGTAATTTAAAAAATTGCCCCAGTATACTCTCGGCCTCTCCTCTTTGCAGTCTCTTCTTCCCTGGAGGTGACTGTGAGAGCCTCTGGGCAGAAGGCATGGGGACTTTTAGATATCCAGATAGCAAGCATGCCATCTGAGAGTGGGATTGTTTTCTCATGAGGAAATTCAGGTTAAATACTGTCCTACAGGGAAGCCTTGCAGGTTGAGCTATGTCTCGTTTAGCATATGACAACAATTTATAGCATCCCTTTCTCTCCCTTGTCCCATTCCTGGCAATTCAAAGGGTGCCTTTTAACAAAGGCAGGGTCCTCAGGTTGCTCCCTTATAACTGTCTCTTTCCTTTGTCATTAAGAAAGGGAACTGCCTGGACATACTAAGACAGTTGTGTGCTATTAATTTATTTTTAATACAAAAGTAATTGAGGTAACAGGGGAAAAGGTGACTTCTCTATGACACTAAGCCACCTGGGAGTAGTCTAAGTAGACACTGCTAATCATTACCCAGGAGGACTAGCTGGCATCAAAAATAAGACATCAGAATGGCAGAAAGAACTATCTTAAAAAGGTAAATTTCAAAATCAACCAGGAGCTCAATATACTACCATTTATCTGTACAGTCAATTTCCTTTTAAGACAACAATAAAATCCTATTAAAGTAAGGCCCAGTATTAGACTTGGCCTTTTAATGGATTAATTCTTTAAAGTAACATCCTATCATAACAACCTAGCTTAATCTTCCAGCACAAAGATGATTATGAAATTATTTCATAATTTCCTACTTCCAACTAAACCCAGCATACAAAATCTGTACAGTTAACACCAACAATAAGTAAAGACAAAATCTGACCAAATAAGAAAATGAAGAAGAAAACATTTATCATAAAGATAAGAATCTGAATCAAACCAGAAGATCCAATGTTTGCCACTTTCTGGCCTGGCAGGAATGTGTGCTTACTAATTGTCAGTTTATGGACAGCTCAACAAGGCCTAAAGAATATTCACTATCTAGAGGAAGTACAGTAAGCACCAGCAGAGCTGTGGCTGAGAGGGCATCTGTGTGATTAGGAACCCGAGTCTATGGACACACAGAATCTGAAGGCAGGGACAACATAGTTGTTATTGAGCTGTATGTGACTACACAGAATACTTATGTTTAGAGAACATAGATCTATCCCACCTTTTCCAGACAGCAGCAGTCAGGAAGCTCAGTATAAAGCATACCCATTTGCATACTTTAGCTCTGTCTGAAATAAATACATTAAGAGCTCTGGAACATTGCCACTTAGCTAAATACAGAATGATATTTTACTTTCAGGTTGTGGGAGTAACTAAGACAATCAGGTCAGAAATACAACACTGATGCCAATGTCCATCCTTCCAGAAACAGTTCTTTCTCCCTGCCTTTTTTTTTTTTTTTTTTTAACAGTAAGTAGGCAACCAACAAGGAAAGAGTGTTTTCCAGTTAGGACAAAATAAAAAGAACTACAATGGTTTTGTTAGCTGGATGGAAAACTGAAGCTTAATACACCCGACTTCAACCTGACAATAAACCATTCCCATTGGAACACATACCAATTTGTTTTCTTCTGTAGACAGGATTTTCTAAGTATATTACTTGTGGTTAAGTCATCCACTCAAATATGTGAACTTTCAATCATGTATAATCTGCACCCATTAGGAGAAGCTGTCATGCTGGGCAGTAGGTGGTAGCTCTGGCTATCAGAGTCCATGTTGACCAACAGCCCCGGGGCAAGCTGTGATGCCCAAGGTGTGTGATTTTAAATCAGGCAGTCTCACTTCTGTATTTTGACACAGCATTTTACAGAAAAAGAGGAAAGACAAGGTCAGGTATCTTACAGGGGATTGACAGAATTACCCCTGCTGCTTTAGGTGAACTAAAGAAATCTAGAATACAGCTAGTATCTCCAAAATATTTAGGGTCTACTTTTTCAATAACATAATTTGTTTATCAAAAAAGCAAGGGGAAGTAAAAGGAAGAAATTCTTTTTAATAGGCTGTTATGTGATATTTTGATCGTATTCTGACAATAAAGCTTGCTTGGAGTCAGAGGGTGGAGCTAGCCACTAGCTGACCAAAATGAACCACAGAGGTTTTGGAGGACTGAGGACAGATAGGAGACAGGAAATAGTAAGGCAGCACTGAGAGAGGATCTCAGCCCTTTCGGAGGGAGGAAGGAGAGAGAGAGGAGATCACTGGTTGCTTCTCCTGCTTCTCTCATCATTCAGGTTCTTACTGGATAGCTGACTCCTGAGTTATTATTGACAAAGAACAATAGGCCAAACACAAACTTCATGTTCAGTTAACTAAAGACTAGGTTTCCCCCAAGACCAGAAACTGGGAGAAGACATGACCTTTGACAATACTGAACCACAAGATTCCTCAAGCAGCTCCAGAAAGAAAATGTAGTATGTCCAAAGCCACATACCAGATGGCAGGACTAAATGGCCGTCAGAACGGAATACCTTCTGTCAACAAATAGGGCAGTTCTGAGGACTTCTACAAATATTCAACATGTATAGAAAGTGTCTTTAACAAACAATATAATGCAAAGAAACAGAACATCATCAATTACATAAAACCTGTTCCTCTAGAACTGCAGTGAAGAACACCCAAACCCCATGTTCCCCAAGAAGAGCACCCCATTTCCTGCCATCTTGGGAAGCTACTGTAGCTATCCTGGCAGGAGGGAAGATTATTTAAAGGGAGACACTTGTCCTTCTGCAGTCAGCTATCTGCAGAGACAGTGGTCCCCAAGGACTGGAACTGCCTCAGGGGTCATCTGCTAAGAGGAAAATGCTAGAGCCCCGGAGGCCAGCCAAAAGTGAGTGGAGGGCTTGTTGACTTAATGAACAGATGTGAGCCAAGACAATGGCGGAAAGTGATGTATTGTGACCACACTTTGACCAGAACTGAGTAGTTATACCTACCTCTTGTCTTCTATTTAAACCTAAACCTCACATCAGTACCACAAAGGTGGACTCAGGTCTGTGTTTGTGGCTAGTGGTAACAGGACCCATGCTGGTCAGTGAATCAACCAGCTTTCTCTGCTTTTCACCATCACTTGTCTTTTAAGTAGAGTAGTAAAGGGGGCTAAGTCTAGGCCCAGAATTTGACCCTAAAAACTCTGGTAACAGTATTTTCCATTTAGCAGGCTCATCAGCTTTTCTGCCAAACACAACTGTTATATTTTGTTAATGCCATATCACCAAGCCATTAAACACAACCAGGCATTAAAAATCAGTGGACTTTGAAAGAGTCAGCAAGTGTCTCCTTCCCATGCTTAGGCCACCCTCAGGCCCAGGCATGTGGCCCTTGAGGGCAGAACTGCAGGGTTCCCCGCTTCCAACAGAGTGATAATACACCTTACCTTAAAAGGTGGGAACTGCAACAAAAAGGATGCATTTCAACACTTTATATTCAACACCAGAGGGCAGGCCTACCAATCTCACTTCTGATCAGAACAAAATGTCTTACCATGCTATTAATCAGAGTGAACAATCAGTCTCAGCCTGCCATGAGTTCAGGTTAGCTAGGCTCTGGCAAAAGATAGCCTGTCAAATTTCCACCAATGCCATTCACCCACCAAAACGAGTAGCTTTTCGCATGTAGAAACACCATAGAAACATGTAAGTACAGAACTCATGATTCTGTGGGCTGGTAAGATGGCTCAGTGGGTTACGGTGCTCACTGCTCAGCCTGCTGGCCTGAGTTCAACCTGGGACCCACATGGAGGAAGGAGAGAAGTGACTCCTGCAAGTTCCCTTCTGAACTCCCATCCATCCGACGATAAATGAACGTAACAAAACAACAACGGTGACCTTACTTCTGAGTCCTCCTAAACATGCACAGCCGTCAGCAATGAGACCAGGAGACAGCTCAAAGAGAGACAAACCTACTCAGTTCCACCTCTCATTAGCTGAATTATTTCCCCTCATCCAAACTTTCCACATTCATAAATGGGAAGAACCGCACCACTTACTGTATTTGGTTGTTGAAGGAGTGAATGAAGATGGCAGTTAAAAACGGATCAAAACACTGTACCCATAAACAAAATGTTAGATATTCTCATTAAATGTGAAGATAGCTACAAAAAGTAGTTTTCCTCTATCAATGAAGGCATGAGAGGAAGGAGGGCTGGAAAGAGAGCTCAGTGGTTAAGAGTGGATGCTCTTTTTGCACAGGACCAGAGTTTGGTTCCCAGCACCTCCATAGGGCAGCTCACAACCACCTCTAACTCCAGCTCTAGAGGAATCTGATGTCTCTGGCCTCTGTGGGCACCTGCATTCACATGTACATACCCCCAACACAGACACATGTGCATATCAGAAGCAAAATAAATCTTTAAAAAAAAAATGAAGGGCCAGCAAGATGGTTTGGTGGGTACAGGTGCCTGCCTACATCCTGACATAGCTCAATCCTGGGCATACAAGGCGGAAGGAGAGAACTGACTCCCACAAGTTGTCCTCTGCCCTCCACGTGCTTGGCCACACACATACACACATACAGGTAATAAAATCAAAACTATTTAAGGCTATCAGTATAAACAAGAAGACTAACATTGTGATAAAACGTGAGAAGGCAGTCAACTAAGCCAAGACTTACTTTATAGCTGCATAGTAAAATGTTCCAAACCAAATACCGGAAGTTATTAGATGCACAGGAATTAAAACTTTTCCATATTGTCTAAAGGTTTTCTTAAATCGTTGATAAAGACTAATAGACTTGTCTTGTAAAGGATCTTGCTCTTCCTTTTTTTCGGATGGAGAGTCTCGGGATGTGGCACTGGAAGATAAAACCCTCTTGGATAAAATATCCTGCTCCCATCGTTCCTGGCGAAGGACTCCTAGTTGGGGTGGCTGAGCATCTAATAGATTCCTTTGCGTTGCAAGGCACTGAACAGCAGGTAAATGAAGCCACTGCTTTCGAAGGTGTGGTGTCCAAACCACTCTGCATTCACCTCTACGCCAAAGTAACGGTCCTTTTATGCTCTGGTGGTGTTCAAAGAGCCTGGCTTTCTGTGGTTCTGAGAATGTCCTGAGTGTCAGCCGAGACATAGTCCGTGGTACATTCCACTGCATTTTGAAGGATGATGATGGATATCAGCTTCTACAGAGACTAGATTTAGAAAAATTATTGTATTATACACAGATTTCCATTTTAAGTCAAACTCTTTAAAAAATTACCCATTATCCATTAGAAATAAAAGGACAGACAAACTGCTACCTAATCTGCAGGAAATGTGGTAAGGTATATAGTTTTAAGGCACTGGGATTTTAATATTTCATAAAACATCCTTCAAACACCAACAGTCTGCTCAGCAGACACCACAGAGGGTAATGTGAACAAGCCCTTTCACAACTAGAAACAGGATGTTTGCAAGGACTCTTCTGTTGTACAAATCTGAGTTCAGACGTTTTGGGGACATAATTTCATGTACTTTGCTTGCAGACTTTGCCTAAGTCAACAAGTAAAATGATGCCTGCTTTAACAGAGTTCTTACAGAATCATGTGCTACTTCTGATATAATCCTCTCTGTAAATACGTTACTTTCACAAGTGTTAAGGTTTGGATAGCTGTGATCAGTAGCATCTATTCTGTAACAGCCTTAGTAATAACAAAGTTGTAAATCACATACATTATTGATGATGGTAAGAAACAGCCTGGTATTTTATCTCCTTTCACCCCTATATCAAGAGAAGAGAAAGAGAAAAAAAGTGTCTCATAATTTGACTTGGCTTTAGTGTTGAATTCAGAGTGACAAGGTACTTGGGAGGCAGGGGGAGCACAAGATGGAGGCTGGGGGACAGCCTGGGCTACAAAGGGTGATCCTGTCTAAAGAATTCAAGGGGCTGGAGAAATGGCTCAGCAGTTAAGAGTACTTATTTTTCCAGAGGACCTGAGTTCAATTCCCAGCACTTTTACCAAGCAGCTTATAGCCCTCTGTAATTCCTGCCCCAGGGGATTCAACACCCTCTTCTGGCCACACATACAATCATGCCAAGATAACCTTCCCTCACTCCGCTGAAAGAGAAGACATACTTTTAAAAGAATATGGACTTCAGAAAAAGACAGTCCTTAATCAAGAATATTTTTGAGCAAAGCATTTAGTCTCTTTAAATGCATGTTTCTCAGCAGTAGATGGAATTTTAAGAACTACCAATGTATAGTCCTTATTCCATCCCAGCAATTTATTACTTCTAACATTGTGAAAACAGATGATCTTATATTATAAATTGCATTACTACTAACAGCCAGTAAGAGTTAAAAAAAAACAAAACAAAACTAGTAGTTCCTAATACCTACTTTTACATGAAGGCTCATTATCTGGAGTAGACAGTTGACAGAGAAAGCAAAATCTGTCATCATATACAAACCTTTATTAATGAATTATCCAGCTTATAAGATCAACTCTAACTTATTTCTTCTCTAGTAATTAATATCATTTCCTACCAGCTCTCACAGATCACCCTACATCAAGTATTATGTGGCAAGTGAAAATTCCATTGTAGCCTCCCTTCATAAAGGGGTACTGCTTGTGTGTTGACATGGGTTCTCTGTTCACTTCCTACTACCCTAGGCCATACATAGGCTGCATTCCATAGCATTAATGCCCTACTTGTAAAAGCTGCTGCTTTAGTGGCTGCTAAAGCTAAGCCTAATCCTGTAGAGATGTCCAACATTGTTATTGCATATTTTTGTGAGCATTGGCTTTGTACTGGTTCTATAGTCTAACTATATAAGGAAGTCAAAAAAGTATCTGGCTTGTGTATATTTGTTAGTATTCTGAATTTAAACTTTTCCAGTGGTGTTTTATGTTCTTCATGTCTCTCTGTATTGTCCTTCATATCTTGTGCCATGTGACTTTCTGGTTCCTATCTATGTTCCACTTAATTTTTTAAAGACTTATTTGTATTTCAATGTGTATGAGCAGATACCTGCAGAAGCCAGAAAACTGTCAGATTCCCCTGGAGCTGGAGTTACAGGCAGTTTTAAGTCATTCAACATGAGTACTGGAAATCTGAAAGAGCAGCAAGTGCTCTTAAAGACTGATTCATCTCTCCAGACCATTTTCCACTTAGATTATTTCAGGGGTGCCCGTATGTCCTTTAAATACACACTAGCTCAAGTGGTACATTTTTTAGGATATGGGTCTTTACTGTCCATCCTCTCCTTCCCTTCTCATTATTTCCTATCCCTTTCCTTGGGAATTCCTAGTATGTCCCATTCTCGCTTTGTAAAAGTTATGGGTAGAAATGTATGCTTATAGTAGCTGTTTTAATTAACTTCAGTTCAGGTAGTTTGCACCCTATGTTCATGTTCTTGCTAGTGCTTCTATCTGGTATTATACTCAGTTGTTTCTGAATCATCTTTCTGAGGCAAATTTTTTTTTAATGAGGTTTCTTATAATCCTTTTCAAGACTGGCATGGCCAAAAGTCTTTGCCATTTCTTTCATAGCAATTTTTGGGTTCACTTGTGGAACCCCAGGGCTAGGCCACTTGTCACTACCCGTGAGTCTCTGAACATGTGAGTTTGGGTTTGTTTTTCTAATTACAGAGTCTGGCTGGAAGCAGCACTGTTCTACTCTCTGCATGCTGTAAGACAGTGAAGTGTCTTGTTCAATGTCCTGGGACTGCACTGTTCTGCAGTTTGAGGGCTATAATTCTCCATTTCATTTTTTCTTGAGCTTTGATGGCTAGTAGGGCTCCATTTCTGATATTGGGGTGGTATGCTCTGCCCTTGGAATGAATTCTGGCAAGTCTATCTCTATTTTGTGTATCCTTTCTTTGAGGAGCCCTGACTTAAAGCCAACATCCCTGCTTTGCAAGCACTATTTCTAGGTAACAAGTTTCTGGCCAACTTGGATACCTGCCAATTCTTTTGGACTAAACTTTATCCAGTAGAGCAAAGGTACCATATACCTGGTTATATCAGGCCTCTTGCTAGTACAAAAGTCTGCATAAGTTAGCTAAATACTTTTTCCAAAAGTATATTATTTATTTGGTGCTACAGAAATTTAGTTTTCCAGAATTTTACTGGAATAAAACTATGTTGTTTATATGTTCCTTGATCCAAAATAG
Source organism: Peromyscus maniculatus bairdii (assembly GCF_049852395.1). Taxonomy (NCBI): domain Eukaryota; kingdom Metazoa; phylum Chordata; class Mammalia; order Rodentia; family Cricetidae; genus Peromyscus; species Peromyscus maniculatus. The sequence continues at coordinate 59,545,600 of NC_134870.1, forward strand.
CCATGTGTTTAATGACTTATAACCTTAATTGTGCACTAGGTGTTGTGTATTACGTTTTATAAAGTATAAAAATAATCTTTTAATTGTTTTTGATCCTGCTGTTCTTCTCCCCAATAAAATTCTGTGTTTTTTTTTTTTTTTTTTTGTGTGTGTGTGTGTGTGTGTGTGTGTGTGTGTGTGTGTGTGTGTAGGATAATGTTTACATAGGGTAAATGTTGCTCCCAGTAACCAAATAGAACTTGGCAACCTTTGCACATCCTCTTTAGATGTAAGCACCCTACTGCCTAATTTTTTTCTCTTGCTTTTGATTATATACCTGCTATTTGATGACCATTGAAGTCCTAAAAATCTTTAAGTGGTGTCTGGTCTTAATTTTTCCTCATTAATTCCTTTTCCACCCTGATCACCTAACCACTTTCATAATCAACACACAACACTCTGTGACTAAATATGCACCCCCTTTTCTTCTTTTTTAATTTAAAACACACATATACACACCATGCAGTTCCTCAAAGGGACAACAGAATATTTTCTCTTTCAAGGTGATTTGGACACTACATTTCAATTAAAGTCAGATCTCATTGTACAAGGTTAACATGACTCTGACACTAAAACAAGACAATGGTACAACTAGTATCACTGATGAACAGACAACACTAACAACAACCCCCCCCCCACACACACACACAAAATACTGGCAAATCAATTCTAACTACATAGCCAAAAGTTTATACAGCATGAAAAGTGAGATTTACTACTGGGGTGCAATAATGCAATAATGTTTCAACGTATGAAAATTAAAAGACCTAACAACACATCAGCTTAATGAAAAATTGTGATTATCTTTATAGATGTAGAAAAAGAACATATGCAATAACTATCCCAAACAGATCAGGTATGGAAGAATCAGTACTCAACACAACTTCTACATGTGACAGACCTGTAGCCAATGCCATACTAACATGAGGAAAACCTCACCATGTTTCTTCTCCTATCCAAACACAAGGATATCTACTCTTTTTCAATATATCACTTTAGCCAAAGCAATGATGAAAGGGACATATGTGTATGAAGAGAAGTGAAATCTTTGTTTGCAAATGACATTATCTATTAAAAAAAAACTAGACTCTACCAAGACTCACAGAATTGGCAAATTTAATAAGCTGCATGATTAAAAAAACATATAAAATCTATCATTTTTATTTACCAATTCAAAACATGCATTCTTTGGGAATTAACACCAAACCTTGATACAGACCCAGCTTTCCTCCTTCCAGTGGGCTTTCCTCTCTAACCCATCCCCATTCCATTGTGTCAGCCTCCGATACCAAGACATACTAACTATCTACCTGGGCCCCCTGTGGCAATTCACACCATCCCTCCTGCCCTCCATTATCATCCCCCCTTCTTACCCTCAGCTCTGTAATAACCAGCTCAAAGGTGCCCCTTCTCCCACTTTAATTCCATTCAGTGGAGGCTCTTGATACAAGTGCAGGATCCTCCTAGCCTGCTCATCCCTGTCTCTCCAGATTATTCTTTGTCTTACTGTAACTCACTTTCAGGGGCTCTTCCTCACATCACATCTCTGACTTCCTGGGGAGTCCACCTCTTGGTGTGGACAGGACCCCTTAGCTCTTTCCCTTGGCTTCTCTCAGCCTTTTCTCTTAGGCCATCTCTTACTCCTCTCTGCCACCCACTACTACAAAAACACTCTCTGCAGGCAACCCACAGCCACACACTTTCCGAGATTAGCAGAAGCCAAGGACGGAAACACTCAGCACACAAAGATCAAATATCCACACCTAGAATCACCTCAGTCATCAGAACTCCAGGTGCCTAGAAACCAGCACAAAAATACAAATATTAACAGCCAAGACAATATGCTTCTACCAAAAACTGTAACCTTAGGAACTAGGCCCTGAGAAATGTAAGACAAGGACTTCAAAATAGCAATTATGAACATGTTCAAGTACATTAAAGAGGATATGAACAAATTCCTTAAGAAAGTTTGTGAAAACAGGAACAAACAGTAGAATGAAAATATTGAGAACAATTCATGACAGGAAAGTATTTAACAAAGAAATAGAATCACTAGAGAAAACCGAAACTGAGATAAAACTGGAAATAAAAAACTCAGAGGTAAGCCTCATCAGTAGAGTACAAGACATGAAACAGAATCCTGGGTGCCGAGGACATGGCAGAAGACATGGGGGTCCCAGTCAAGGAAATGTCTAAACCTCTATGCACAAAACATGAAGGACACCTGGGTCACCATGAAAAGACCAGATCTACAAATTACAGGAATAGAGGAAGAAGAAACCAAAGTCAAAGAGAAAATATTTTCAACAAAACCATGGAGGAAAATTTCCCCAACCTAAAGAAGGGGGTGTCTATCAAGGTATAGGAAGCATACAGAACATCAAATAGGCAAGACCTTTAAAGAAATCCCCCACAACACATAATAATCAAAGCACTAAATGTACAGAACAAAGAAAGAATTTAAAAGCTGAAAAGGAAAAAGATCAGGTAACACAGAAAAGCAAGTCCATTAGAATAGTGTTTCTCAACCTGTGGGTCATGACCTCTTTGGGGATCAAACCACCATTTCACAATGGTCACCTAAGACCATTGGAAAACAAAGATATTTGCATTATGATTCATAACAGTAGCAAAATGACAGTTATGCGTAGCAATGGTTGGGGGATAGGGTCACCACAACACAAGGAACTGTATTAAAGGGTCACAGATTAGGAAAGTTGAGAACCACTGCTTTAGAATAACAAATGACTTCTCAAAGGAGATTCTGAAAGCCCGAAGGGCCTGGATGAATGCACTACAAACTTTAAGAGACCACAGGTGCCAGGCTAGACTATTATATTCTGCAAAACACAATCACAAACAATGGAGAAAGAAAAATATTACACGATAAAGCCAAATTTAAGCAGTGTCTATCTTAAAATTCAGCTCTAAGCTGGGCAGTGGTGGTGCATGCCTTTAGTTCCAGCACCTGGGAAGCAGAGGCAGGCGGATCTCAGTGAGTTCAAGGCCAGCCTGGTCTACAGAGAGAGTTTCAGGACTGTTACACAGAGAAATCCTGTCTCCCCCCGCCCCCCCCCAAAAAAAATAAATACAAAAATAAAAAAAAAAATTCAGCTCGACAGAAGGCACTAGAAGGAAAACTTCAGTTTGAAGAGGTTAACCACACATCCAAGACACAAGGAGTAAATAATCCTAGACCAGTAAATCAAGAGGGGGGAAATCCACATCATAACAAAATAACAGGGAATCAATAAATTCAGCTTATTGATAACTCTCAACATTAATGCCCTCAATTTCCTAATAAAAAGACAGATTAACATTGGATAATAAAAACAGTATTCATTTTTCTTCTGCATCCAATAACATCTGCATACCTTAACATCAAGGAGAGATATTACCTCTCGGTAAAAGGATGGAAAAAGATATTTTCCAAACAAATGGACCCAAGAGGCAAGCCAGTGTAGCCATTTTAATATCTGACAAAAATAGACTTCAAACCAGAACCAATTAGAAGAGATAGGGAAGGACACTACATACTACAACAAAAGAAAAATCCACCATGAAGATACTGCAATTCTAAACATTAAGGCACCCAACACAGGATGCCCAAGTTCATACAAGAAATGCTACTACAGTTAAAATCACATATTGACCTTCATACAGTGATAGTGGATGACTTAAACACCCCACTCTCACCAATATACAAGTCATTCAGATAAACACTAAATGGAGAAATGCCTGGGTTAAATCAAATGGACCTAGCAGCTACTTATATAACACTGAATCCAAACACAAAAGAATTTAACAACTTCTCAGCAGTTAATGGAACATTCTCCGAAACAGATACTTGGACACTATACAAGTCTCAACAGATATACGAAAGCTGAAATACCTTTTATCCTATCTGACCACCATGAATTAAAGCTGGATACCAACAACAATAGAAACAATGGAAAGTATACAAATTCATGGAAGCACATGTTAAATGAGCCAAGACAGAAATAAAGAAATTGAAAACTTTTTACAATTGAATGAAAATGAATATACAACATACTCAAACCTATGGGACACAATGAAGGGTGTTCTAAGAGGCAAGCTCTAACACTAGGTGCCTATACAAAAAAAAAAAAAAGAACTGGAGAGATCTCATATTAATAACTTAATAGTATACATGAAAGTTCCAGAACAAAAAGAAGAAATAACACCCAAAAGAAGCAGACAGCAAGAAATATTCAAACAGCTGAAATAAAAAAGACAGAAACAGACACATACAAATACTCAATGAAAGAAAGAATTGGTTCTTTGAGAAAATCAGTAATACTGATAAACTAATAGCCAAATTAAAAGATGAAGAAAGAGAGAAGATCCAAATAAATAATATTAGAGATATAAAAGGGTGCATTACTATAGAAACTGAGGAAATCCAGAGATCTTAAGTACATACTTTAAAAATCTGTACTCAACCAAACATAAAATAAATGAATACATTTCTTGACATAAAAGACCTACCAAAGTCAAATTAAGATCAGATAGGCAAATTAAACAGATCCACAATCCCTAGTGAAGTACCAATAATTAAGAATCTTGCAACCAAAGAAAGCCCAGAGTCTGATGGAGTCAGCACAGAATTAAGACCTTCAAAGAATAGTTAACACCAATACTACTCAAATTATTCCATAAAATAAGAACTGAAGGAACATTGCCTAATTCTTTTTATGAGGCCACAATTACCCTGATAGCTAAACCACACAAAGACCCAACAAAGAAAACTACAGAACTTTGTCACTTATGAAAACTGATGCAAAATTTATTAATAAAATATCTGCAAACCAAATCCAAGAACATATCAAAACAATTATCTACAATGATCAAGTAGGCTTCACCCCAGAGGTGCAGGAATGGTTCAACACATGTAAACCAATAAACATAATCCACCACATAAATAGACTGAAAGACAAAAACCACATGATCATCTTATTAGATGCAGAAAAGAAGAGGCTTTGAGCCGGGCGTTGGTGGCGCACGCCTTTAATCCCAGCACTCGGGAGGCAGAGCCAGGCGGATCTCTGTGAGTTCGAGGCCAGCCTGGGCTACCAAGTGAGCTCCAGGAAAGGCGCAAAGCTACACAGAGAAACCCTGTCTCGAAAAACCAAAAAAAAAAAAAAAAAAAAAAAAAAGAAGAGGCTTTGGACAAAATTGAACATCCCTTCAATGATAAAAGTCTTGAAAAAAAACCTAGGGCTACAAGCAAGTCCATAAGCCAACATCAACCTAAACCTAAAGATGCCCTGAGGGTCACGTATCAGATATTCTGCATATCAGATACTTACATTACGTTTCATAATAGTAGCAAAATTACAGTTATGAAGTAGCAATAAAATAACTTTATGGTTGGGAATCACCACAATATGAGGAACTATATTAAACAGTAACAGCGTTAGAAAGGTTGAAAACCACTGACCTAAACAGATAGTATTAGAAGCAATTCTACTAAAATCAGGAACAAGACAAGGCTGTCTACTTTCTCTATAACTGTTCAAAATAGTACTTGAAGTGTCAGCTAGAGCACTCAGAAAACTGAAGGAGAACAAGGGGATCTAAATATGAAAGAAAGAAATTAAAATATCTTTATTTGCAGATGCCATGATTTTATACATTTACTGTAACAGCTTCTTAACATATATACATGTATGAAAGAACTCCAAATAATGTGGGAGACAAGGCCCCAACCAGACATCTTTCCCCTCCAAATGAAGCCTCCAGTTCCAGGGATAGGTTACATCTGGTTGAGTTGTTGGCTACTGCCAAGGCTGTTTAGTTGCTTTCCACAAACTGATGGTAAGGTTCCATTACTGAAGATAACACCTACCTATTTCATCAAAAGGGAGAAGTCAAGCAGGTTCCTAACTAGAGTCTTCACCCCTACTGACTAGTGTTCATGGTACTGGAAGGTACTCTGCAGCTACCAGAGGAGGGAAGGCAACCAGCAACCCATATACAAACGCTGCCATCTACAATGGTGACCTGCCTGCATAATGGTGCAAACATGGGAGCAACCAACCAATCTCTGATTGGATTTAAGGCCTGCTCCATGATGTGGAACCCATGCCTGACACTCCTCAGGTGGCCAAGAACCTGAGACTAGAAAGGCCCTGGGCCCAAGTGAAAACCAATTAGTATTGTTATGGTAAAGGAATATAGCAATAAAATGACTTCTAACAACATTCTGCCATACCCAACGATCAGTGGCTTGCTTAGTCACTGTGAGAAAAGCTTCCTCCTGGCAGTAGATGGAACTAACACAGAGACCCACACCTGGACAACGTGCAGAGTGAGAGACTTTGCACTCAGTCCTTGCTGTAGGATCATGTTCTTGTACACTGTAAAGACGTCATTCAAATTGGTTTAATAAAACACTGATTGGCCAGTAGCCAGGCAGGAAGTATAGGCAGCGTGACCAGACCAGGAGAATTCTGGGAAGAGAAAGGGCAGAGTCAAGGAATCACTAGCCAGATACAGAGGAAGCAAGATGTGAATGCTGCACTAAGGAAAGGTACCAAGCCATGTGGCTAAACACAGATAAGAATTATGGGTTAATTTAAGTGTAAGAGCTAGTTAGCAATAAGCCTGAGCTACCGGTCGAGCATTTATAAGTATTATTAAGCCTCCCAGTCAATTATTTGGGAAGTGGCTGCTGGGTATTTGGGAACAGGCAGGAGGGAGAGAAACTTCTGCCAACAAGTCCTAAACAGAATGTCTCCATCAAATCCCTCCTCCAGGGCTCAGGGAGCTATAAGAAGTGGAGGATGAAAGATTGTAAGGGCCAGAGGATGATACTAAGGAAACAGTATCTTCCAGAAACAACAGGACTGCCATCTAGGAGCTCATAGGAACTGTTACAGCATGCATAGGGCCTGTATAGGTTTAAACCAAATGAGGTGCCAGCTCTGAGAGAGGGAAGTGGACATGAGCTCCCATTCCTAACTCTTGTGGGTATTAATTTAAGATGTACTACATTCGTTTATGCCATGGAGTATTTGTTTAATGATGTGAAGACATGTTACCTTTGTTTGATTAAATAAAATTACCCTTGGGTCAGAAGACTGAGTCAGCAACTGAATGACAGGAAGTGGTAGGGAGGAACTAGGTGTAGTTAGGGTTCTTAAATGGGAGCTGAGCAGAAAAACATGCTGATTTGGGGTAGACTTGAGCTAGGAAAGGAGGCTAGCTACTAGCTATTCAGCCTCTCTAAGCAAATGTAGTTCTATGAATGCCTCCAACTCTGTTCTTTTGTTTAGTATCACATTTCCTATTATGGATCTTTTGTATTTGCCTTTGAATCTTGAGTTCTACAGAGGAATAGAGATCTAGATACAGTTCCCTTTAGCTGCTGTAATACAGTCGGTGCCTGAAGGAACGGAATTCCCACCAGGCTACAGCCAATGTGGCCAATCCGCTACTGGTAGCTGCGGAATCGCAATTACCAGTTAGGACAGGAGTTGCTTAAGGGGCAGCTACTGAATTTAGTGAAAAACAACACCAACCAAATGGCACCTACTTGCAAAGGAAAAAATTTTCCAATGGAGTCTCACCTAAAGGTAGGCCCCATGCCCAGCAGTAGGTGGCCAACACAACATTAACCTGAAGACTTTTTGTCTTTTACTGCATGTTTGGTCTTTTTTTTTTTTTTTTTTTTTTTTTGGTCTTACTGGTCTTTTGTATATTATGGTTTCTGATTTTGAGTTTTCATTATTTTCTTTCTTTTATGTGTATGTGTGTGCGTATTTGTGTTTCTTCTGCCTTTTCTTTGTTTTTTTATTTTTTATTCTGTTTTTTTTTTTTTTTTTGGTCTGTTTTTGTTGTTTTGTTTTTCTCTCCCCTGAAAAGACAGAGAGAAAGGAAGGCTTGGAAGCTGGGTGGGTGGGGATGTGGAGAGGATCTGGGAAGAGTTGGAGGAAGGGAAACTGTGATCAGAATATATTCTATAAAAAATAAGGGCTGGCCGGGCGGTGGTGGCGCACGCCTTTAATCCCAGCACTCGGGAGGCAGAGGCAGGCGGATCTCTGTGAGTTTGAGGCCAGCCTGGGCTACCAAGTGAGTTCCAGGAAAAGCGCAAAGCTACGCAGAGAAACCCTGTCTCAAAAAAAAAAACCAAAAAAAAAAAAACAAAAAAAAAATAAGGGCTGGAGAGATGGCTCAGTGGTTAAGAGCACTGCCTGCTCTTCCAGAGGACCTGGGTTCAATTCCCAGCACCCACATGGCAGCTCACAACTGTCTGTAATGCACATAAAATAAAGTTTGTAAAAAAAAATAAATAAAATAAAAAAATAAATAAAAATTTAAAACTTGCTAAGCAATCCCATTCACAAACAACTTGGGAATATATTTAATCAAGGAAGTAAAAAAAAAACCTCTACACTTACAAAACACTCGATAAAAGAAAAAAACCCATATAAAAAGACTTCTCTTCTATAAAGGACCAGCAGACTTACTACTGTTAAAATTTCTACACCATCTAAAACAATTTAGACTTTGTGCAATACCCATTTAAAAAAAAAAAAAGAGCCCAGTATTTTTTTCCCAAAAAGCTATCAAGTACAACCCTAAAATTTATAGGTAAACACAAAAGATCCATAATAGGGAATGTGATACTGATCAACAGAACAGAGTTGGAGGTATTCATAGAAGTACATTAATCAAAACAGCTTGTTACTATCATTAAAAATCAGACACACAGGACTGGAGAGATGGCTCAGTGACTAGTCTCGCAGAAGATCCAGGTTCAGGTCCCTAAACCCACATGGCAACTCAACTGTATGCAACTCCATCCAGTTCCAGGAATTCTTACACCCTCTGGCTTCCATAGGAACTAAGCACACATGTCCACATACATACATGCAGGCAAAACACTCCCGCATAAAACAAACAAACAAACAAACAACAAAAATGCCTAGAAGAAACAAGACACAAATCTGGGAGGAACAGAATAGAAATCCTAGAAATAAAGTCCTTATATCTACAGCCATCTGACTCTTAACAGAAGGCACTAAAAATAAACACTGGAGAAAAAAGACAGCCTTTTCAATAAATGGTACTGAGAGGGTCTATGAGAAGAAATTCAAATTTCACATTTTGCTCTCATCTAATACCATCTTATACAAAACCAACCCGAACTAGACCGGGCCATTCAAAGAGATGCTCCTTTAAAAACAAGCAAACAGGATTGATTGTAGCGCAGCTGTCAAGAGTACTTGACTAGCAGTCATAAAACCCTAGGTTTGGGTTTATGCCCAGCAAGGCATAAACCACATGTGGTGGTGCACACTTAGAATTCCAGCACTGGGGAGGAAGAAGCAGGAGACCCAGAAGTTCAAGTATATCAATTATGTAGTGAGTTCCAGGTCAGCCTGGGCTATTAGGTCTTATCTCAAAAACAAACAACAGACAAGCACTCCTCAATGAAATATCATCTCACCCAACTTAAAATGGCTATTATCAAAACTACAAAAATAACAAGTGCTGGCTCTGGTGATATTTCATTTGTGCTGAAATGTGATTTTATTTGTATGTAAATAAATAAAGTTGCCTGGGGGTCAGAGCTAATAGCAAGTCATAGCAGAAGCCGGGGCGGCGGTGGTGGCGCACACCTTTAATCCGATCACATGGCAGGCAGAGTCTTTGTGTTCAAGGATATAGCCAGTTTGGAGACACACACCTTTAATCTCAATACAAACCATCGAGACCTGGAGGTCTGTATAGACAGGCAGTAATGAGGTCATGCGGTTGGGTTTACAACCAATGAGAAGGCAGAACAGAAAGTCAATAAAAAGACACACAGGAAGTAGGTCTCTTTCTGAGGGGAAGGATGGCATCAAGGGGTAAGAAGGCGGTTTTAAGTCTCGGCTCTTAGCTACTGTTCTGACCTCTTGGGCTTTTAACTGCATTTGGCTCTGTGTTTCTTATTTAATAAGACCATTACATCTACAGCTGGCTGCTAAAGATCTAGAGAAAAGGGAATTCTTATGCAGTTGGAGATAACGTAAATGAGTTCCATAAAAAGTTAAAAATAGATCTATTATGATCCTGCCACTCTACTACTGGGTTATATATACAAAGGTGATGAAGTCACTATATCAATTTGCTATATCAATTTGTGTGTGTGTGTGTATGTGTGTGCGTGCGTGCGTGTGTGTGTGTGTGTGTGTGTGTGTGTGTGTGTGTGTGTTGGGGGAAAGGAGAGTGTGAAAGTGAGAACACCAATGTTTATGGAGGTACTATTTATAACAGTCAAGATGTAGAATGAAGCTAGGTATCAGTGGGAAATGAGTGGATAAAGAAAATATGGGCTATAAACATACACACACACACACACACACACACACACACAGATTATCTAGCCATAGAGAATAAAATCCTGCCATTTGAGGCAAAACATGAAACTGGAAGATATACCATTAAGTGAAAGAGGCCAGATACAAAAAGGCAAACATTACATGTTCTTTCTCCTATGTAAATGTTAAAACTATAAATCTAAATGTAGAATATAGATTACTGAGTTTGGGGAGGGTGTGGAGGAGAATGACAGAGGGATGTTAGATGATGGTTACCAAAACACAGACAAGAGTAACTGCTAGTGTGCTATACAGCACAGGGGAAACAACTGTAGTTTACCATAACCAATCACTTACTTTTGAGAGATGCCGGCCAAAACAGAAAAGGAGGATGGGAGGGAGGGAGGGAGGGAGGGAGGGAGGGAGGGAGGGAGGGAGGGAGGGAGGGAGGGAGGGGAGGAGGAAGGGAGGGGGAAGGGAGAGAAATGCTAGTCACCTTGATTTGATCAGGATACCAAGTATGCATTCCTTTAAATATCACAATGTACTGTACTCCATAAATCTTTTACTACAATTACTACGGTAATAAAAAATTCATCTTGACACTAGTGTCAAACAGAAATATCTTCTCAAACATACAAAAGCCTTCAACACTACAGATGGTCTGAATATTTGTGTCCCCTGCAAAGGCAGTAGTATTAGGATGTGGGTCTTAAAAGTCACTGGGTCAAAAGACCAGAGATCTCAAACTGGAGTAAGTACCCTTTTAAAAGACTCCATAGAGCTTATCAGCCCTTTACCATGTAGATTTACATGGGAAAGATGGCTATCTAGGAACCATGAGTGGGACCCACCCAAACAACATAATTGTCTACATCTTCATTTTGAACTCCCTGCTCCAGAAGTGTGAGAAATCAATTTCCATGGTTTCTAAACTATCTAGCTAATGGAATTTCAATATAGCAAGGAAACAAACTAATAACTTTGAAACACCAGTCATAGTATTAAAAGGCTGACAGCAGTATGTTCTACTGGGAAAGCAGATGATATGGTGGACTTGGACCATGTAAGTCAACCTCTGGGACACTTCACTTTGGTGTTGTTGGCTTTCTCTAGCTCTACCTTTCACTGTTAGAGTCTAGAGAAGTAAACAGTCAAAATCCTCAAGTCTTGAACAATGACTTGGTCATATTCTTATCTCTACTCTCAAGTTTGAACTGCAGTTACAAGGAACCCTCTTTCCTGACAGAACTTTCAATTCTACAGTACAAGTTTTTCCTTCTTTCTCTCTCAAGTTTTACCTTCTTAATGTTAAGACCATTAATTTCTTTCTACTGTGCAGTTTTAACTTCTGTTGCTCTTGTATGTTATAAGTATAGAACATATGTGGCAATAAGAAAAATAACTTACACTTTCCATACCAAGGGTAAGCCACTGTCATTTTTGGTAGCATTTTTATCCACATTTTCATGATATATTCCTTATGCTTTTTCCTGACCACTGCTTTAAGGCTTTTCAGTTTCAAAGCACATCTTAAACTCAATTGACATCAACATCACCCTATGTGTGACGTCTATACATAATCTGAGTATGTCTGAAAATAAGAATTAGCACAAACACACCCCTCGTTCCTGAAAACAATACTTGGGTCCTAGTTAGGGTCACTGTTGCTGTGATGATACCCATGACCAAAAGTGAATTGGGAGGGAAAGAGTTTATTTGGCTTACACTTCAACATCATAGTCTATCATTGAAGGAAGTCAGGACAGGAACTGAAGCAGGGCTGGATCCTGGCTGGAGGCAGCAGCTGATGCAGAGGCCATGGAGGAGTGCTGCTTACTGCCCCCCACCCCTGGGCTTGCTCAGCCTGTTTTCTTATAGAATCCAGGACTACCAGCCTAAGGATTTCTAATTAAGAAAATGCCCAACAAGCTTGCCTACAGCTGGATCTTATGGATGCATTTTCTCAATGGAGGCTTCCTCTGCTCTGATGACTAACTGGGTCAAGTTGATATAATACTAGCCAGCACAGGTGAGTACATACAGACGAGCAGGTGATATCTCAGGCCAAGCAGCAGCCCTAGCTCTTTCTGTCCTGACAGTCAAAGGGAATTAGGTCTGCTTCCTCTCTCTACTTCTTCCACTGGAGCCTCTACTGTTTTAGTGGTCAGTACTCAAGCATTTAGTAAGCATCTCTCATTGCCTAACATTACCACTGTAAACTTCACTCTTGTAAGCCTTCTAGGGGTATGGACCACAGTGCCTTATTTTCTGTTGTACCTCTTGAGTACCTACAGTATATCGAAGCAAAATAGTCATAAAACTGTCCTGTGTCTATTTACTCTAAATTAAAGCACTCATTCCTGGATGGAGAAAGCACATAAGTCCCAGACAGCTACAAAATTCATGAGGCCCCTCTCTAAGAAAGACTTGGGTAGAATTGTTTCTTTGGTCTGTCTTCAGGTATTTGCTTATATCTCCCTAGGAAAAGTCATGAAACTAAACTAAATGAATGCATTTTTTATTGACCAAGCACTGGACAGTACACAGAGCTGTAACCTTTTAGCATGAAGAACAAATTTGTATAAATATGATCACTGCCTTCAAGTAGTTTACAATTTAGTTATGAAAAGGTAAATATTCCAAGATTTGAGAAACATTCATAAGCCTACTGGATATTAAGGAGGAAAACAAAAACACAAACACAAAACTAAACAACAAGAAGAATCAGAAAATGCTATGAACTCTAGTGATTCGGTAATAATTACCCCAGATACATTTGAAAGAACAACTCAGACAGAACGGAAAGGGGTGGTTATTCTAGGCTCAGGCAGAAGTGGCAGGTGGAACAATACAGAGAATCAGTATGCCAGGATTCTTCGTCAAGGTGTAATTTTTGGCTCACGGCTGGACAATCTGTCTATAGTTCTGCACTCATTTTGAGACCATGGAGCAGCAGAACATCACCTCAGTAAGAGCATATGAAGTGTCTACCCACAGTAGACAGGCAGCAAAGAAAGGGGAATGGAGACCAGGTACAACCTTCTAAGGCTTCCTCACAAGGACCTCCTTTCTTCTGGAGGTTTCCACCTTTCCCAAAGCAGCAGCACCTGCTGGGCATCAGGCCCTCAGCACCTGAGCCTGTGGAGGCCATTTCAGACTTCAACCATAACAAGGGGCGATGAGAATTAAAGCTGGCACTGCAGCGCAGAACTGTCGTGTACTTACGGAACTACAAGAGACTTTGGATTTGTAAGGAACAAACGGAAATTACGACACTATGTTAAAGGCAGTACTTGAAGAAATGGCAGAGTGGGGAAAGCGAACTTGGTGGTCCCTGAAACTAGATTATTTGTAGAGATCTTCCTAAACAATTATCTAAATGTTCAGTCTTTGACCTTTGTACACAGGAAGCTGCTGACAATGAAACATGGACTTTAATTCAGAATTCTGGGTTACTGTCTTTTGTATCACATGAAATGGCATCTTATTTGCCACTAGTCTGTTTATAGATGAAGAGCTACTCAAATTATCAGCCAGAAGAGCTAGGTAAGAAATAATTCATTTTGAAAAAACAGAACTGATTTAATCATTTACTTAAGTCTAAAAAACTTGTTTCCGCCGGGCAGTGGTGGCGCACGCCTTTAATCCCAGCACTCGGGAGGCAGAGCCAGGTGGATCTCTGTGAGTTCGAGGCCAGCCTGGGCTACCAAGTGAGCTCCAGGAAAGGCGCAAAGCTACACAGAGAAACCCTGTCTCGAAAAACCAAAAAAAAAAAAAAAGAAAAAAAAAAAAAACTTGTTTCCAATTTTAATGTACTCTATTACATAAAACTTTGCCCACCTTTAAAAATCTTTAAGAAGCATCTATAAGCAGAATTTCTGCATTAGTGAGCATTTTATGGCACTTAATACTAAGTTCTTCAGCTCTGATTCTACTTGAACAGAGCTTCAGAATACGGAGAAGATGACACCAAACATATGGGGGTGTTCTAAGGAAAGCAAGGCTGTGCCAGGATTATTACCAGGGCTCTATACCCCTACATAGTCACAACATCATCTCTATTTCAAACTTCAAGGGCCAATACCAAAGTGTTATTATCTGGGAGTACTGGACAATAAAATAGTTTTGTACTTTTTCAATAGAAAGGGGGCTTTAAAAAGCCCAGTAATTTTATTTTTTTGTTTTTTTTGAGACAGGGTTTTTCTGTGTAGCTTTGCGCCTTTCCTGGATCTTGCTCTGTAGACCAGGCTAGCCTGGTCTACAAAGCCCAGTAATTTTAAAAGCTAACTAGTATCCCAAATATTGTATTATCTCATGAATAACCTTTATTTCTCAAGTGGGTAAATTCTAGGTCATATAATCACTAATAAAATCTAGTACAATTTTTTTATGTGTATGTAGGTGTGTTAGTATCCCTCTGCGGCTAAATATTTAGACAAAAGCTTCACATGAACAACTCAGAGCAGCTCTGTCTGTAGTTTTCTGTAACAATGGCAATGTTCCACATTCACAATGAACAATAAGGCAGGTGCTCTTGACAGGCAGGCTACTCAACACTTGGAGTCTGACTAGTGTGACTTAACTACCCCAAAATTTCAGCTTTTATTTAGAAAAAATAAAAATAAAAAGACGATAGTCACAGATTCCTGAAGCTACTGTAGATCTGAAAATTTCAGAGAATAACTAAAAACTAAAATAGATACTATGTCAACTGAACTACTTGGCACATCAATATAATGGATACTATTAGTTGCCTACTCAGAACACTTTTAGAAGCCCTGTATAGATAGTTTTATTAACTTTCTTTCAGCTTCAATATTGAAATCTGATTAAAACTCCATATGGGGGTAGGATACCTGCAAGAAGGCTCCTAAAGGCACTTGCAGCTAAGCCTGATGGCCTGAGTTTGATCTCTGGAACCAACACGGTGCAAGGGGAGAACCTTGCAAATTACGTTTTTGCTGTGGGATGGTCTGTATGTCAAATCTGTTGCTCTGATTGTTCAATAAATAAAACACTGATAGCCAGGCAGGAAGTATAGGCAGGACTAACAGAGAGGAGAATTAAGGGAACAGGAAGGGAAGGAGACATTGTCAGCCGCCGCCATGACAAGAAGCATGTGAAGACACGGGTAAGACACGAGCCACGTGGCAAGGTATAGATTTATGGAAATGGATTAATTTAAGATATAAGAACAGTTAGCAAGAAGCCTGCCATGGCCATACAGTTTGTAAGCAATATAAGTCTCTGTGTTTACTTGGTTGGGTCTGAGCTGCTGTGGGACTGGCTGGTGACAAAGATTTGTCCTGACTGTGGGCAAGGCAGGAAAACTCTAGCTACACATTTTGACTTCCATATGCATCCAGTGGTTCACATGCAAGGTACACATACTCATACACACAAATGTGGGGAGAAGTAACAATGCACAGCTTCTGATGACTGTTGTTAGTTTAGAGTGGGCCTGTTGCTGTGGAATAATCCTCTTGTACCCTGTAAAGATTTGTCACTCGAATTGGTTTAATAAAACACTGATTGGCTGGTAGCTGGGCAGGAAGTTAGGTGGGAAAGCAAAACAGAATGCTGGGAAGAGAAAAGGCGGAGTCAAGAAGTCGCCATCCAGACACAAAGGAAGCAAGATGAGAATGCCACATTGAGAAAGGGTACCAAGCCACCTGGCTAAACACAGATAAGAATTATGGGTTAATTTAAGTGTAAGAGCTAATTAGTAATAAGCCTGAGCTAGTAGGCCAAGCATTTATAAGTAATATTAAGCCTCTGAGTCAGTTAGTTGAGAAATGGCTGCTGAATATTTGGGAACAGGCAGGTGGAAGAGAAACTTCTGCCTACAGCTAGTGACAGAACAGTTTAAGGAACTGGGGGTGGGAGTGGTTTTAGGAGGGAGGTGAAGAGGGTAGGTGGCTAGCTTATTTCCTACCCAAACACATACAACAGAGACTACAGGAAGCTTGACAGCTCTTCAGTGTCCAGCCTTGGAGCCACACTAACATGTTAAGGCAGAGCTAGAGCTCTGGAACAAGGAGAGTCTTGCCTTTTAAACTTCTTGTTATTGTCTTTTCCCATTACTGTTAGAGCCAACTTAAGTCCATTTCTGATACCTAAAGCAGAAAGTAATTGACTGGTAAAGCCAGGTGTGCAAAGCTACCATTTACTACTCCAAGGGGCTCCAAATACACACAACTACCATCTGTTTGGCTTTCCTCCTCACACTGCTGAACCATTTAAGCAGCATTTATGGTATGAAGTCTTTTACACATAAACTGACTAAAGATAATTTCTGAATGAGATTAATGGCACCAGTTGCCTGAATTTTCAATTTCACCACTGCTTATAGAATGATTTTAGTTTACACTAGTCTATGTTGTAGATACACTGTGGAGAAAAAGGAAAACTACCAAATGTTTAGAGATCTACTCTCCAAAGTTTGTTTTTAAAAAAAGGTGCAGAGGTCAGACAAAGACATATTTGAACTATAGACTAAAGAACAAAAACCCATATACCAGTGAGTCTTTTGATAATACAAAGGTTAATCAATTTGTATGAAAATTAGCAGGGGTCGGTGCACTAGAATATCACATCTCAAAAACAGCTTGGTAGGTTCAAGAAAAAAATTTAGGTAGTACATAGGGTAAAAGAGTTTCCTAAAATAAGAATGGTACTTTTAAGCCGGGTGGTGGTGGCGCACGCCTTTAATCCCAGCACTCGGGAGGCAGAGCCAGGTGGATCTCTGTGAGTTCGAGGCCAGCCTGGGCTACCAAGTGAGTTCCAGGAAAGGCACAAAGCTACACAGAGAAACCCTGTCTCGAAAAGCCAAAAAAAAAAAAAATGGTACTTTTAGAAGCTAGAAATCCATATAGGTTCTTGCTTTATCCTTCATGTTAAAATTTATTTTGAAAAAAGAATCAGAATTGAAGATTCTACTTTTGTCCCCAAATACTCTAATGCCTCGGTTTCTTGACCTCTTATCTTTAATGACCTCACCCTCTGATACACCTCAGCCACTCCACTTTATAAACATTTCATACATTTCCACTGGTAATTATCAATAGCTACACTCCACTATGAACTACTTTGTGTACACAATATCCTACATTTCTGTCACTTCTTCTAGACTGTCATCATTGCAAAGTCTTCCACATCATGGAGTCCTACCTTCATTTAACTTTCTTAGGAAGGACAGAAAGCTAGGGAATTACAGTGACATGGGGAAAAGCCTGGGAGATGGAGGAGGCTATGTTCCTGAGACCTTATCTGTTTCAACTACAGAGAAAGGCAGGGAAAAGAGAATGATGAATGCATGCTTCTGGTCAGCTTCCTTTCTCTATGATACAGGCAAGGATCCCAGCAAGAGAATGGTCCTTAGTGGACCTGCCTTCCCTACTCAGTTAATAATCACTGACTACATAGCCAAAGGCCATCTCCCAAGTGAGTCTAGACCCTGTTAAGTTGACAACCGTAGCCACCATGGCTCCCTTATTGGGTATGTAATTCTGTGTACAAACCTTGGATTTCTCGATTTCTCTCTCTCTCTCTCTCTCTCTCTCTCTCTCTCTCTCTCTCTCTCTCTCTCTCTCTCTCCTCTCTCTCTCCTATCTCTCTGTTCCTTTCTTTTCTTTTCAAGACTGGCTCTCCCACAGAGCATAAGCTGGTCTGGGTTTGGGGTTATCCCTGCCTCAATCTTCTAATGGCAGAATTGTTTTAGCCTGTCTGACCGGATTCATGTTCCCCTTTCTCTTCTCATCTACCTTTAATTGGCACTTCTGGCAGTTCCTTTACTCTCTGAGAGTCTCTGGAGTTTAAGAGTATTGTTTGGTTTCCTATTACTTGTCGGCATACTTTCCCAGTGGATGTACCCATCAGCTGTTGTTTCTGTAGTCTATGTTGGACGGTACTGGAGATTGGGCTCAGTGTCCTGAGCACAGAGGTTGAGTGGTTAGCTACTGAGCTCTACCATTAGTTCAGTACACCTCAATCATAGCGTAAACCAGTTCTACCTGAATACAGAAAACACTTCAATTTGAAAGAACAGAGGTGATTAAAATACCTAGTCATGAACCCCACCCCAGAAAAGTCTCAATACAGAAGCACTAGAAACAAGAACTATCAAAGCAATGTGACTTGTTCAGAAAATATTCATTCTACAGTAACGAATTCCACTGAGAGTTGGGTACGCGGACTCTCAGATAACTCAACAGAATGCTTGTAAGAATGTTCAATAAAGTCAAAGATGACGTAAGTAAACTCCTGAATGATTTCAAAGAAAAGTAATCAGTTGAATGAAATAAGGAAGACAGTATAGGTTATGAAAGGGGAATTCAATAAAGAAATAGAAACATTGGGGCTGGAGAGATGGCTTGCCCTGCGTAAGGCCTGGAGTTCAGATACCCAGAATCTATGTAAATGCTGGATGGGCCACCTGGACTTCCAGCCTGGAAGGAAGGCAGAGAGGGGATCCTCAGAGCAAGATACCTAGTGAGATCCTGCCTCAAAATGAAAATGGTGAAGAGTGGTTAAGGATGATTCTCAATATCATCCTTGGGACTCTGGGACTCTACATGCTCAACATGTGCATGCTCATTTGCACACAATGCAAACATGCATATACATAGGCATGCACACTGCACACATGAAAATGGGAAAAACAGATAACAGAAATTTTACAAAATCTCAATATATCAAATAAAAATCCTTACCACTAAAACAGATCAAATGGAAGACAGAACATTGAGTCCTGGAAACAAGGTAGATGAATTAGAACAGTCAAAAGTAACAAGAAAGGCAGAACATGAGAGATCTATGGGACAACATTTAAAACCAAGGTGGAAGGGCAAGAAACACACCCAAGGTGTCCTATGGTGTCCACGTGCCACACTCATACTTGCTACACAAACACAGACATTCACATAAACACATAGACAGCCCCCAAGGTTTTTAAAAATGAAGAAAAAAATAGTAAATATTGCTGTTTGTGGAAATGGGAATCTTTAAACACTGCTGATGAGAATGTAAATCAACTCAGCCAATGTAGAAAAAACTAAAAACAGAACTGCCATATTGATTTAGTGATATCACTCCTGGCAATACACACAAAGAAATACAAACCAATATACTCCAAAGATACCTCCACATCCATGTTTACTGTGTTATTACTCACAACAGCCAACTTCTGGAATTAGCCTAAGTGTACACTAAGAGATAAATGGATGGAGGAAATGTGGTACATATACAAAATAGTTTTGTTTAGCCATACAGAATGAAACTATGGTGGCACTGGGGAGACAGTCTGTGGGTAAAGTGTTTGCCTGCATTTCTGAAGACCTGAGTGAGACTTACCAGAACTCATGCAAAAGCCAGGCCCAGTGGTGCCTGTCTCTAATCCCAGTACCCTATGATGGCATGTGAGAACACAGGAGAATCCCCAGAAGCTCAGGTCACTGGTACAACAAGGAGACCATGTCTCCAACAAGATGGAAGGCAAAGATTGACAGCCAACATTGTAGTTTGACTTTCATACTCCTGCCTGCCTGCACACACACACACACACACACACACACACACACACACACACACACACACACACAAACGCGCGCGCATGAAATACTGCCATTTGCCTGGAAATGGTACAACTGCTGATCACTATGTTAAGTGAAAAAAGCAAGACAAACATTGCTGTTTTCTCATATGTGAATCCAAGTTTTTGCAGGTAAAAGCGTTTACATATGTAAACAAGTGTATGACATGAAAGTGAAGTGGGAGTATCTTAGAACAGGAAGAGACAAGTGGGAGGGAAGAAAGTGAAGGATTTAAAGACAGAGTAAATGTTGTCAAATGTATACTTAAAAAGGGTTTATGAAATTCATCAAAATGACAACGACCTTACTTACATCTATATCTGTATCTATAAATTTTTGGCTTTTTGAGACAGGGTTTCTCTGAGTATCAGAGTCCTGGCTGTCTTGGAACTTGCTTTATAAACCAGGTTAGCCTCGAACTCACAGAGATCTACCTGCCTGTCTCCCCAGTGCTGGGATTAAAGGTGTGCGCCTCCACGCCTGGCCCAGCGCTGCTAATAAACATATTTTTTTTCTTTATTTTTTTTATTTTATTTTACAATACTATTCAGTTCTACATAACAGCCACAGATTCCCTTGTTCTCCCCCTTCCTGCCCCCCTCCCCTTCTCCCCAGCCCACTCCCCATTCCCACCTCCTCCAGATCAAGGTCTCTCCCGAGGACTGGGATCGACCTGATAGACTAAGTCCAGGCAGGTCCAGTCTCCTCCTCCCAGATTGAGCCAAGTGTCCCTGCATAAGTCCCAGGTTTCAAACAGCTAACTCATGCAATGAGCCCAGGACCTGGTACCACTGCCTAGATGCCTCCCAAACAGATCAAGCCAATCGACTGTCTCACCTATTCAGAGGGCCTGATCCAGTTGGGGGCCCCTCAGCCTTTGTGGTTCATAGTTCATGTGTTTCCATTCGTTTGGTTATTTGTCCCTGTGCTTTATCCAACCTTGGTTTCAACAATTCTCGCTCATATAAACCCTCCTCTTTCTCACTAATTAGACTCCCAGCGATCCACCTGGGGCCTAGCCGTGGATGTCTGCATCCAGATTCCTCAGTCCTTAGATGGGGTTTCTGGCACAACTATTAGGGTGAATAAACATATTTTTTAAAGTCACCACCAGAAACACTCTCAATACAAAATCCACAGCAATATAAAACCAATGGGAAAGTTAGACACAAGCTTGAAACATTTATAATTACATCTAAGTTAAAACAGAGGTTGTCATTGACAATAATCACCTTAAATGTCAACAGGTAACTGTATCTTCAAAACACTGTAACAACGAACACCGAGATTAGTGTATGATTAAATATTAGGTACTACAGCCTGGGCTGACATATATTACTCATCACACATAGATTCAATTAAATATTCCTTTCAACTCTAGAAAAAGCCTGTTTTAAAATATTTTTTTTTCCTGCTTGGAAGAGATGTCAGCTTTCAGCTCAGCAAACAGAGTGAAGCAGGAAAACTGTCACTTTATGTAGTGACTATTTAGAGAGACTAAACAAAACTCTTTACACTTTCTGTCCTCACAGAACAAGATCATTCTTAAGAAACTCCAACATCTTATCTACATGTTAGAAACAATATGTTTCAAAAACTACATTCAATTTAAAAACAGAAACCACACATTAAAAGTTCACCTCCGAGAGATATATTATAGCTTTCTTATAAAATGGTTTCAAGCAAATTCTGTTACATTTTTAAAAAGATACATTTTTTTTTTCTTGGAGATTCAGTTATCCATTACGTATGTACTATGTAGCAGGTGCTGTTTAATGAACCTGAGCTAAATCACCAAGGAACATGATGGTTCCAGTCTCAGCAGAGCTCATAATCTGGCAAAGGAACACCCTTAGCCAGCTGTTTCTTTCTCTCTGAACATGATTACTGGAGTGTTAAGAATTGTGAAAATAATTTTGAAACATCTGTGTTGGTAAACTTTCAGTTCTGAGTGTGACCTTCTAGGAGATCCTGTTTGATTACTAGCATAGACGTCCTGGGTCCAAATCTTGGTTCCACCATTTACTAGACCAATCCTGGCAAACAAAACTCAATCCTCATCTGTAAAACAAAGATAATCCTAACTGGGTTACACAAGAGAATGAGCAAGGAATGTGTGAAACAGTAGGAAATACTAAAGCATTAGCTATTATTTCAACCCAATTTCCTGAAAGCCAGATCACACTCAGACAGTAATGAGGACAAAGGTAACTGTGAGAACACTTGTACCTGGTGCATACAGTTCCTCCCTACTTTAATACTTTCAAGAATGTTTTCTCTGTGTCATTTTACATGAGTCAAATCCCTCAAAGAGTAAAGTTTGAATATCTCCTTTATAACATCAATTCATTGTGGGAATCTTATAAACAGGGAGTTAAGAGGCTTTAATTCCATTAAGAGAAAAATGTAAGACATGTATGGCTGGGGGTCTGCCTGTAATCCTTGCATAAGGGAGGCCTGACACAGCAGGATCTTGAGTTTAAGTCCATCCTGGGCTACATAATGAAATTTTTTAAAAGTCAAAATTAGGCTTATTATGTTCTCTAAGATGACAATAGCAATTATGGGGGTGTGTGTGGGAGAAACAACAAAATAAAAATCACTGGATCCAATAAGCTCCAATGCTTCAGTATGCACACAGCACTTCGGGGCTCTAGGTCCCACAAGACCTTTGCATTAGTCAATATTCATGAACGGAAGTTAACTCTTAAACTGGATAACGGCACACAATAAAACACAATCCCAGTTATCTGAAATTGATTTCTCACAGTTGTTAAAAGGAAGCCGTTTAGTTCAAGGCTTATAAAAGAGTCAACAACCTCAGAAGGGCTAATGTCCACACATTGCAAGCGGGAGCTATATCCTACAAACTCTACACCAAGGCCATGTTCATAAAATTGCCTACAAACAGGTAGACGAGCAAAACACACGTTCAAAGCTGCTTTGGACGGATCAGATTTGCTGAGGAGTAACTCAGAATACATTGGAAATCTGATTGTGGTTTTTCCACAACTCGTGATGGAGGGATGGCGAAGCACGTTAACGTGCTGGTGTGTAAACTGTCTCACTGCACAAGTAGACCCTAATCTTGTGAAAGCCTGTAACGGTATGCCTCCCTGGAGCGCACGGCACGACTACAAACAAGGCGATAAGAAATGGCTCGTCGGTCCCAAAGGTGAAGCTGTGGGTTGTTTTTGAAAGGACACCGCAACTACTCCGGACGGAAGAGCAGGGCGTCAAGGATCATAACGCGAGAAGGTGTAGAAGGGCACCAGGAGGCGCGAGGTCGGCCAGGACTCCGGAAGGACCTAGGACAGGGGTGACCTCTTTCGACTGCCACCGGCCGTGGGGGTCGGGAGTGCTGACGACTCCCGCCTGCAGGAGCGAGGCCGCCCCCGACCGCCCCCGCGGCCGTCAGTCACGCGCCCGCCGTGAAGGTGCCCGCCGGGCCCCCCCTCCCGACGCCCCACTTGCGAACATGGCCCCAGGCTACCTCTCGGGATGTGTGCGTTGGGGGGCTCTCCACGGAATCCCGCCACACGGGCCGGAAGAAAGCTGCCTCGGCAAGGCGACCCGGCCGAGCGTGGGGCAGGGGGCCGTGTCGCAGGACTCGGGCCAACGCTCGGCCTCCAGCGCCCGGGCCAGCCGCGCCCACCAGCAACGCGCTCCGACCCTCCGCGCCCGCTCGCAGGGCCGCAGGCACGCCGCCGCGCGAGGAACCCTGGGACTCGTAGTTCCGGCGCGGAGGAAGCCACGCCCCGCGCCTGACCCTCGAGTTCCTTAATCCCGGGCGCACTCCCCGGACGTGACGCAACAAGGCCACGCGTGGCGCCGGCCGGCGTTTCCGCAAACAGAATCGTGGAGGACTGTGTGGGTGAGTGTGGCGTTCGGCGTTCTGGCCTTGCCTTGCTTCTTTGTCTTGAGGCTTGCGCGCCGAGAGCCGAGTCAGGCCGGACGCCCGGACGCCTGCCTGGCTGGGCTCGCTCCCCTTTCGCCTCTGGTCTCGGCTGCACGGGGTTTATTGTGCCCGTAGCCGGAAGCGGTGTGAGCACGGCTGGGTCTTGAGACGGTGGCCGCTGTTGCTCCTCCAGAGCACGCTAGTCCCCGGAGGAGAAGCTCCAGCGCTTCTGCTCGGGCCGAGGGCCTGTGATGAGGCTGCGATGGGCCGGGTGGGGTGTTGGGAGCCAAAGAGGGTTTGTTCTGTCTGGAGCAGTGCCGTAGGAACCTGAACCAGAGGCTGAGTTGCAGCTGGGCCCGGTGAGGGGAACAGATGAATTTAGTTGGAGAACGGCCTGCCGCCCCCCCCCTTCTGTTTTATTGTCTTGTACCCTGCTCTAGACAGTCAAGGTGGTCCGTCGAGGTCATGCTTGACCATTAGCTAGCAGGCAGAAGCTGGGATGACCAAGAATAAAAATGGGTTTACTTTAGGGGCCTTACCTAAAGGGGCGAACTTATGGAGGGTCATAGCCAGTGCACAACCCAACAATCACGGTTCCGCCCCCTCAGTAAACCAATGAACAGAGCCAGGTTAATAATGAAAAGCAGAAAAAGGAGATTCACTCTGTGACCAACCCTTGGGAAGTATCACCGAGATATCCATCTGATAACCCTTCCATCTCTGTGGGTCCTGAAATGAGGATGAAGTTTAAATAGGAGGCAAGAAAACTGCAGTCTGGCCAAGGTGTGGTCCCGCCTACCATTTTGCATCTTTCTCTGGGCTTCAGTCCATTCCTGTAAGATGTTCTTACTCCCGTTGGCTTGCTTCTTTCTTTCCTCTCAGCCTAAGATTCCTAGGAGAAATATTCATTCACAGTCTCTCTTTCTCTCCCATCTCTCCTCTCTCTCGGTGTTCTTTGTTTCAACAATTTAATAGATTAAGAGACCCTGGTATCTCTAGAATATCTTGATTTCTGTGAGGCAAGTTACAGTGTGATTGCAGCCAGGTCGAAATACCCATCTTCATGTCAAGTCTACTTTTTACCATAAATTCCCTTCTCCGTTCTATCGGGACATCTCTCAAGTATTTTCATTATCATTGTTGATAGTTTTATTATAATCATTATTGATGCAAAGCTAAGCATCAAACCCAGAGCCTAGAGAATGCTCTGGTAAACAAGAATTCCTGGAAAGAAGCTGTGACTACAAAGCTGTTGACTGATGTTTTAGGATCTTGGTGATTTTTTTTAGAACTTCAGTGATTCTGATAAGATGGAAGTTCCAAGTCCAGATCCTACTTATCTTGGCCCATTTTTAGCCTCCTTATTAGCCATTCTGCTCTGTATGTGACCTAATGTGACCATTAGGTAAATCCTTAGGAATGTATAAACAGACCTCTGGTTCTGACCAACTAAAAGGCCAAGGATTCTGTCAGATAGCATTTAGGTCTTATAGCTGAGATTTCCTTGCTCTTCTGTGACCTCCCTACCTGATATTTCTGCCAATGTATTTGAGAAGTGTCTGGACTTAAGATTTCCCTTCTTTTGTTACTATAAAACTTACTGGAACTGTTACCATGTTAGAACATGGAATTTGAGTAACCTGAATCTGTGTCCCTTAGCCATTGTCACACGAATTTGGCTCCAGAATAAACTATCTACTATTCTTTTTTGAGGTAAGAGCTATTGCTATCTTGTATACTAAGTAAAGTGCTCTGTAATTGAGTTGTTTGACATATAATTCTAGACATTCATAACCATTTTATAGTCTTGAATGCTTTTATGACAGCTAATTCGTGGAAGTATAGACTGTCTGAATAAATGCCAATACTAATTTTAGGCAGCAGTTACAGCTAGCAATAATATTTTGCATGGTTTCATGATTGTATTTTTTTTTTTTTTTGAGCCTATCTTGGAAGTCACTTTGTAGACCAGGCTGGCCTCGAACTCACAGAGATCTGTCTGCCTCTGCCTCCCAAGTGCTGGGGTCAAAGGTGTACACCACTACAGTTTCATGATTGTAAAAGGAAGTTTCTTTTAGGCATTAAATGGTAAAGAGTTTTGACAATTGGATGAGCAGTTTTCCTTGATACTGATTTATAGTAGTTACTCTGTAACTTATTTTCCTAGTTGATTTTGTTTCTTCTCTGATTCAGTTGTTCCTCTGTAACATATTTTGGTATTTTGTTACTTTGAGTCAATACTCAAAGTTAGTGAAAACTATTGTCTCCTGAAATTCTTCCCAGTTTCCCATGACTTGTTTTTACTAATTTACCTCTTAGTTACTTTTCTATTGCTGTGATAAGACAGACATTGTGACCAAGGCAGTCTTTTAGAAGAGTTTATTTGGGGCTTAAAGTTTCAGAGGGTTAGAGTCCATGACCATCATGCCAGGGACATGGCGCAGGCAGGCAGGCATAGTTCTGGAACAATAGCTAAGAGTTGACATCTTGATTCAGAAGCACAGGCAGAGTGCTATCTGGGAATGGTCTGACTTTTGAAACTACAAAGCCCACTCATGGTGACATGACCTCTACCAAGGCCACATCTGGTCCTTCCCAATCTGGAGCACCGAGATCAAGTATTCAAATATATGAGCCTGTGGGGGCTATTCTCATTCAAACCACTGCATGTCTTCATTACTTTTAGAATCTGAAGTTTCATGGTCTCTAATTGTTTTGATTTTTGTTTTCCCTTTTCCATTTCTTTCAGTAACACAGCTTGATATTTTAGTGAAAGTATTTAAGTTGTGAATTTAGTGATTAGAGTTCACACTGCACTTCTTTGTAGTAGTAGGTTGGCAAATAAATTGAGTGAATAAGTCGAACATAACAATTCCTTTGTAATAGATGACTTTCTTCCTCCCATTTTACATAAATGCCTTAGAACATACTTGAAAGCGATTTAATGGTTGGTACACTGAAGGCTGAGTCTTCAATGTGTTCTAAAGCTATCACCACTCTTTACTTCCTGTACGATTACAGGGTTCATTATTAAGTAAGGATTTCAAGAGTCTTGACTTTTCTGTATTATTTTTGCATAGTCAGAATACCTAATGGAGCAACTTAGAGAAAGGAAAGATTTATTTTAGCTCATAATTTTGGAGATTTCAGGCCATACTACTTGATTTTGATGATTTGGGGCCTGTGGAAAGGCAGGCCATTATGCTGGTGAGAGTGTGTAAAGGAGGAGACAGTTTACCTCATGATAGTCAACAAGTAATTACTGACAACTAGGTATAATTTACATGCATTCTCCAAACAGACTTTACCTCCCTAAAGTCTCTAGAACCTCCCCAAACAGTGCTGCTAGCTGAAGACCAACCAAGCATTCAGCACATAAGCCTGGGGGTGGGGTGGGGGGAATTTCACAAACAGTAACACTGTACTCTAGCCTCAGAGTTCCATGACTGTTTGATAATGCAAATGCTTGTAGCCCACTCTCACTCAGTCCCACTCTCAGTCCCCACAGTTAGCAGTTCCAGTACTGTTCAGAAGTCAAAGTTCACAGTCTCACTCAGGGCAGGCCCTTAGCTGTGAGACACTGTAAGATAAAAAGAAAATTACATGGTAATTCTGCTGGGAACCCAAAAGATTAGAATGCCAGCAGGAATACAGTGAGCCAGGCTTAAGAGGTCTCGGAATAAGGATGCTTTGGGGAATTGGACTACAGGCCATTCACACTATGTTCTGGTAAAGAGTTTGTAAAGATTTGTCCCTGCTGTTGAACTTTGTTCCAGGCTAACTTTAAAAACTAATTAATCTAGTGGAAGAAATGTCAACATTCAAGCTGTTGCATACTTTTTTGTTGTTTTTGCTTTTTGAGATGGGGCTTACTGTGTAGCCCTAACTGGCCTGGAACTCTATAGATTTGGCTCCAACTCACAGAGATCCTCTGATCTTTGCCAGCCAAGTGCTGAGAGTAAAGGCACATACCACCGTGTTCAGCTTATAGCATGGTTATCAGTAACTACTTCTTATCAGCTTTACAGTGAGAATCAAGAGCAGAAATTTGAAGTTGGATCAAATTACTGTGTTTCAACATATTAGGCCCATATACACATATTGTTTCAAATTCTTTCAAAGGTGTCTGCACCACATTGTCAGGTAGTCACAATGTAGCAACCCTACTTCTTTGGTACCAGTCTTAGTTACTTTTGCATTGTTGTGACCAGATGCCAGAGAAAGTGATTTAAGGGAAGCAGGATTACTTTCTCTTGTATTATTTGAGGTTTCAGTTTGGGGTGGTTTGGCTTCTTGCACTTGGGCAAAATACCATGGCAACAGTAGTGTGTGACCAAGGAGCTTCACTTTATAGTGATGGACAGGAGGCAAAGAGCAAGTTGTCAAGGATGGGTATGACCTTCAGTGGTATCTCTCAAGTGACCTACTTCCTCCAAACTAGTCCCCATGTTCTTGTAATACTACTGTATGTTTATAACTTCATATGTAAGCATTTTTTGTAGTCCTGATGTGCACAACCTTTTGACATTATGAAACAATGTCATCTACAAAGTTCATGCTTGAGATTTGCACTGAATAGTTTATCATTTTTGTGTCGAGCCGCATTCACAGCTGTAACAAATGGCCATAAGAGGTCCTGGACCATAGGTTAGACATGCCTGCATGACTGAAATTGTTTTTAAATCTTTTTGGTTTTTCGAGACAGGGTTTCTCTGTATAGCTTTGTGCCTTTCCTGGAACTAACTTTGTAGATCAGGCTGGTCTCGAACTCACAGAGATCCACCTGCCTCTGCCTCCCAAGTGCTGGAATTAAAGGCTTGAGCCACCACCGCCCAGCTTTTTTTTTTTTAAAAAATTATTTATTTTATTTTTACTTATTTGTTTTGCCTGTATGTATGAGGGTGAGGGTGTCAGATCTTGGAGTTACAGCTGCCGTGTAGGTGCTGGGAATTGAACCTGGGTCCTCCAGAAGAGCAGTCGGTGCTCTTAACCACTGAGCCATCTCTCCAGCCCCCTTAGATCTTAACACCTTCTTTTCTTGCCATTACAGTGTTGATTCATGAGTTTTTGCTGTCAGTTCAAGTAACTAGAAATGGAAAGTTCTGCAAAAGCAGACAAACATGAAAAGATGTCTTTTGACAAGGCAAAAGTATCCATAGATTCTGAAACAGCATCCCCTCCCAGTGTTAATGAGTCCATTGCTGCACCTGAGCCGAGGCTTTCTGAAAAGACTCCTACGTGCCAGCAGGCAGATAAACCAAGAGCGAGGAAAGAGTTTGAAGATGACCATGCAGAGGAAAATTCAAGTTACGTGGAGGATTCTCCAGCCAAGAAAAGAAAACTTGATGTTGAAATCATCTTAGAGGAAGAGTGCACTGGTGATAATGGAAGTGCTTCAAAGAAAAGGAAACTGGAGGGGGGTGATGTTTCCAAAGATGAGCCTTCCTCTGGAGAAGTCACCCAGAGAAAGAGAAAACTACAGTCTGAGGATGCTCCAGAAAAGCGGAAAGTATGCTTTGTGTATTTTTTCTTTTTGTGTATTTGTAATTCAGTGTGCTAACCAGAAGTATGGAACAGTCTTGGGGATACATATGTATCTTAAGGCACAATAGGTGAAAGTTGTGCTGTTAACATTTTCATGTTATTTTGGAACGCCTATTTGTCCAGAACCTTGAAAGGTAGTTTCTGTAGTTTGCTTTTTATTAATTTTTTTTTTTAAAGATGGCAGTATGTGGCCCACTTGATTTACCCTTTGTCCTTTTTTTCCCTCTCTTTTTTAAAGATTATTTTATGTGCATTGGTGTTTTGCCTCAATGTATGTCTTTGTGAGGGTTTTGGATCTCTAGAACGGAGTTACAGACAGTTGTGAACTGCCATGTGGGTGTTGGGACTTGAACCTGGGCCCTCTAGAAGAGCAGCCAGTTCTCTTAACCACTGAGCCATCTCTCCAGCCCCCTGGTTGTCCTTTTTTTTAATCAGGTGTTTCAAAGTGTTGCCTGATGATCACTTAAAGTAATGTGTCAAAATTGTGCCCAGCTTTACTCTCCATTATTAATGTGCTACACTATAATTGTTTGCAGCTTCTAGTATGGTTTACATAGTTATTTAGAATAATTTTGGTTAAGTTGATGTAAAAGGCTGATATAGAGCAAGTGGTAACAAACATTTACCATATTGTAAAGGATTCTGAGGCTGAGTCTGGGATTGGCGAGAAAGACTACTTTACAAATTAGTAACATTTGTTATCAGGCCTGAAGAAGAAAGTAGCAGGCCAGGCTTTTACCAGTGGTGTCCTTGTAAAAAGGTGACCTAAGGTGTTAAACATGGGTTTTAAGACTTAGACTGGCAGATTTTTTTTTTTCTAGTAAAAATGTACTCTTAAATTTGATACATAAAGTAAGCAAAGAATTAGGTCCTTTGAAAAGAGAGATAGCGGGTGCTGGAAACCTTTACCTACTATGGAATTTTTATAGAGTGCCTAAGGTTTTACTAAATGCAGATAGAAAATTGTTGGCTTTAGATGTAATGTGTAATAAAAGTCACTGATATTGAGTGTAACCTCCTAAATTCTAACTCATATGCATTATGTAATCATAACAATAATTTCCTACTGATATTAAAATGTAGTAGCTTATTTCTCTTACTCCCTTTTAAGAAGTTTATCCATTGACTGTAATTTATTGTTGAATAAATCAAAACTCTGGAAATAGAGTAGTCTCCTTAAAACATGTAGCCTTAAATGATATAGGTGAAGATCACGATGAAGACCTTAAGCTGGGAGACTTTTCCATAAAGAATTGGAGACACCTCTTAGGTACAGTAGTAACTGCTGTATTACTGTGGGGCCAGCCATCGCTCTGTGAAATGCACTTCAGTTGGGTTTGCTCCTTCCATAGTCAGGTGGTCTGGGGCCTTTACTTACTTTCTAGATCATGCTCTAACCCTTGACTTTTGTCCTTTCCATTTCAGAAGCTGGAGGAAGGTCACAGCTCTGCGGTTGCTGCCCACTATAACGAGCTTCAGGAAGTGGGGCTGGAGAAGCGCAGTCAGAGTCGCATTTTTTACCTGAGAAACTTTAATAATTGGATTAAAAGTATTCTTATTGGTATGATTGGTTTTTGCCCTTTAGTTAAGAGATTTAAAATTTGATTGAATGATATTTTACAGGCTGGACATTGAAGCCAACGGTGCATGCATTGGAAGTGCTCTCCCGAGCTGATCCACAGCCCATTTCTTTGTTGTTGTTTTTTCTTCTCTCTTTTTTAAGTCATATATCAAGCTTCGAAGGCTGTTATTTGTTTTTCATTTTGTGATCACACTTTGGCTTTAAAAAGCTAGAGAGCCAAATAAATTCTTGTTTGCTGTTGGTTAATGGTATTGGAAATTAATGATGTTGCGTTGATAGTAAGTTAAATAGGCTTTCATCTGACAGTGTGCTGCTTTATACCTGTAGTTAATGGTACCCACAGCTGTTACACAGTTGTCTTATCTAATAGTTTTAGTGCGGTGGCACGTGGGATTGAACATTGAGTTTTTGTTATGTCAGGGAAAGGACAGTGTTATGATGAGTCCACTTACAAGCCTTTAGTGAATTGACATCGGTTATCATAGAGCTTGTTTGTCTTATGTGATTTCTTGGGAAAAAGAATGTTTACTTTGAGAATTGATAAAGACATACAGCTTTGGAGCTAACATTTTTGTTCATGGAAACTCACCTTTCAAATTATAATGGAAATGAATAGAGAAAATAGGATTTAGAATGTAGTATTGCTTCCTCTAGTTAAATCAAGTTTTTTTCTTTTATTTTTCTTTTTGTCTGTTTTTTTGATTCAGACAAGTAAAGTTTAATGGGAATTCTGGCAAGTTGACTTTATGTTTATGCACTTAACATGTCATTTTGTTATTTTGGTGAATAAGTATAAGATTCATGGCAGAAACTTAAATATGGAATAGTTATGGTGCTATTTAAATCTATATTAAAAGGCAGAAATATTTGTACTGAATATTTTAGCTACCCAAATAGTATATACACAAATTATAAAGTATGCAGAGTAATAAAACAGGAAAAATAAGTGTAAGATTCATTATTGTATCAAGTTTTAGTACTGCTGAGTACTTCATTTATCTCAGACTATTAATAAGCCTTTTAAACCATTGTTTGAACTTTTGCTTGTTTAGGAGGTAAAAGATGTTATAGTTTTTGGGTATTTCTTAAGCCTGATTATAGAGAATAGGAATCAATTACTATTATCTATAACTACTTCAGTTTAAGTATGTATGAAGTTAAACATTGGCTTATGGGAAGAAATAGAGAAAGCTATAAGAAAAACAAATTAATTCCTCTCATCACAAATGTTGTAGCTTTTTAAAATTAGAACTTAAATATTATGTAATGTTGACTCAAATTTTGAAAATAGCCTTCAAAAAACCACTTTAACATTGTAAAATGGTATATGTGTACCCTTTAATGCTAAAGGATCAAGTTGTTACTATGTTAGATTTTGGAATACAGATTACACTATATAATACATTAATGTGTTATATATAGTTCATATGCTTTGCCAGCTTTGTCAGACAGAAGTTAGTAGGTTTTAAAGAATTGGCTGTAGTAAAAGAAGGAAATGCAATATGATTGATTTCTCTCTTTTTCAGGGGAATTTTTAGAAAAGGTACGACAAAGAAAAAATCGTGATCTAACTGTTTTGGACCTGGGATGTGGAAAAGGTGGAGATTTGCTCAAGTGGAGGAAGGGGAGAATTAGCAGGCTGGTGTGTGCTGGTAAGATAGATACTGACATAGTTAAGCATTACTTTGGGGCCAGTGAAATGGCTGGCGGGGGTGGGGGTGGGGTAGAAGCACTTGCCATGCAGGTCTAGCAGCCTGAGTTCAATCCCCGGACCCCACGTAAAGGTGGAAGGGAAGATGCTTGCCTGTGCTTGGTCTCGCCCTTGCTCAACACACATGCATATGGTGATAGTAATAATAGCTGAGTAACTAATGAGTGTTAACCATCAGAATTGTTTTAGTCAGTTAGGTGAATGGGGAACTAGAAGGTTCTCCTTGCTAGCATAAGATATCTTAAGGCAACTTTTCTCCTGAGACCTATGCATATGATGTTTTGAAAAATTTGTTAAGTCTTTCCTGATGGTTTTGTTACAGTTAATGTTAACTTTTCTTTCCCAGAAGGAAAGATATATTTTTGTTGTTGTTGTTATTATTATTATTATTATTACATTATTATTCCCACCAGGCATCATGTTCTGCTTGATGGGTTGCAGGAAGTACAACAGCGTTGCCTCCAAAAGTACTGCTCAAATCAGTAGTTTCTTTTTTCCCACTTTTTTGTTTTGTGAGCCTTATATACTAAAAATATTACTGAAGAATTAATGATTCTTTGTGTGGCTATAGCTGTTGATGTTTGACCATGTTAGAAATTGAGGCTGTGATTTTGAATTCATACAAAAAGTTTAATGGAAATTCTGGCAAGTTGACTCTGACAAGTGTTTCTACATTTAATGTGTCATTTTGTTATTTTGGTGACTAAGCAGTTGTAAATAAAAGGTAGTGGTAGCCTTTTCAGATAATTGTGGTTATTCATCTTTGGTGAGCAGTCAACAAGTGGCAGTCTGGTAAGGTTAGTTATAATGTGCGATCTGAAGCCTTATTGACAGATGTCACGTATTCCTTACCTTCACACTCACTGGTCTGTCTTACAGTTTCAGAATGGTGTTATAATACCTGGAAAATGCTGTTTACCAAAGTTACATAGATCTTGTGACTGACATCAAGAAATCAAATTTGCTTAATATTACCAGTCACAAAAGTGATTGATAGAAGGGTTTTTTTTTTTTTTTTCCTTTCTTTCAGAACTGTATTTGTTTTTTTTACTTGAAGTCAAATTTTATCTCTGGTAACAAGTACTATGCATTGTGTCCTTTAAAATGACCCTGTTCATCTTTGAAAATACATGTATAATAGTCCGAGTTTGAGAATCATTCTTTCAAGTTAAAGTGACTTATTTCAAACACATGACCAGTATTAGCTGTAACAGGCTTTTTCTTTTAGGCCATCAACCAGCTTCCAAATCATGACACGGAGACTTATTATTAGTTTTGAATGCTTGGCCTAGCTTAAGCTTATTTTTGGCTAGCTCTCTTAACTTCTGTTAACCTGTTTTCTTTTTATCTACCTTTTGCCTTGGTGCTTTTTACTTTTCTTTCCTTCTGTAGATCTTTCTTTTACTGCTTCTCTTGGCTGGCTGGCTGGTGCCTGGCTTCTTGCCCCTGGGGTGTGATCTCCCTTGTTCTCATCTCCTCCTTCTTCCCCTCTTCTCTCAAGCCTAAATTTCTCCTCCTATTTATTCTCTCTGCCTGCCAGCTCCACCTATCCTCCGCCTAGCTTTTTATTAGACCAATCAGGTACCTTAGGCAGGCAAGGTGAAACAAATGCAACACACATTTACATAATTAAACACACATCCTCACATTGTTAAACAAATGCAGCATAAACAAATGTAACATACCTTCACATAGTTAAAGTAATATTCCACAACAGTTTGCTCACAACTCAGAAGTCGTATTCTAGGTGCTGGTGGTAACAAGAGAAGTTTGCTCCATACTTTACCATGGTGATGTTCAGAGATAGGAATCAGATGGCCAAGATTGACTTCTTACTGCTTTATGAAGGATATTCTAAATGAAAACTGGCTTTCCCCACTGGTGTGAGGGTGAAGAACACAGGACACCTACACAGTACCCATCATCCCTCTTTCTGTCACGAGTGCAAATCTCAAAGCAAGGACAAGAACAGAGACATTCATTGTGAAAACAGTAACTTGGTATTTACAAAATGAGCTTGTAGATGGTGTTAAGTTTCATAGTTCAAATTGGAATCTAAGTTGTCCGCCTCATATTTTAAATGAGCCTTTAAAACCTGGGGCTGGCAAGATTGTCAGGCATCAAAGCCCTTGCTGCCTCAGCCTGACAACTGAGGTTGGATCTCTAGATCCCATGACGGAGGGAAAGAAGCAGTTCCTGAGAGCTGTCCTCTGACTTTCACACACCTAATAGCGATGACAAAACTGATCATCCAGCACTTGCCCAGCATAAGTACTGTGAAGAAAGCCTTTGTCTAAAGGAACTAGATGGAACCCCACAGCCATTTCCTTGTTTTAGCCTGAATTTCATGCCCCACCCACCCCAGCTTATCAGTGGAATTGCTATTTTTTTTTTAATACATTTTTTCCCCTGGGCAGTAGTGGTCTACACCTTTATTTATTTTTTATTTTTTTAAATTATTTTTATTTTATGTGCATTAGTGTATGTATGTCTGTGTGAGGGTGTCGGTTACCCTAGAACTGGAGTTACAAACAGCTGTGAGCTGCCATGTGGGTGCTGAGAATTGAGCCCAGATCCTCTGGAAGAGCAGTCAGTGCTCTAACCACTGAACCATCTCTCCAGCCCCGAGTTGCTGTTTTGTGTTATCACTTACTAACGTCCTTTACCCTTGTAGATATTGCTGATGTTTCTATGAAACAATGTCAACAGCGTTATGAAGACATGAGATGTCGTCGTGATAATGAATATATTTTTAATGCAGAGTTTATAACTGCTGACTGTTCAAAGGTACAGAACCTTTGTTGTTTTAATTTTGAGATTTATTTTTATTTTATGTGCATAAATGTTTGCCTGTGTATGTGTTACATGCACCACATGCATGCTTGGTACCTTTGGAGGCCAGAAGAAGGTATCGAATCCCCTGGAACTGGAAGTGAGAACAATTCTAAGCTGCCGTGTAGGTTCCTGCAATCAAACCAGTGTCCTCTCCAAGAGCAGCAAGTGCCCTTAACTGCTGAGCCATCTGTGCAGCCTCATCTTTTAACATTTGTTTTCTCCCTGCGGTGTTGGGGATCAAATGCAGGGCCTCGTTCATGCTTATCTCCCATTTATAGAACTGACTCATTTGTTAAAATGTGTGTGAAATTAAAATTTAAAATCTTAATTCTTAAAATTAAAAATCTTAAGGCATGCATTTTCAGTTTACTGGAAATTTATCCTTGGGTACTTTTAGGAAAGGCTTACCTTTAATAATTGGATATTAGAAATCCCTTCATTGCTTTTTGATTTGGTCAGGTTTTGTTTTTTAATAGTTATACCTTAGTGTCCCCCAGAGTCCACAGAAGCTCTAAGTCCCATGTATGAAGTGTCATACTATTGTGGATAATTGCACATATACTCATGCATTCTTTTTTTTTTTTTTTTTTTTTTTTTGGTTTTTCGAGACAGGGTTTCTCTGTGTAGTTTTGCGCCTTTCCTGGGACTCACTTGGTAGTCCAGGCTGGCCTCGAACTCACAGAGATCCACCTGGCTCTGCCTCCCGAGTGCTGGGATTAAAGGCGTGCGCCACCACCGCCCGGCTAACTCATGCATTCTTTAAAGCATGTTTAGATGATTTTATCATTGTACCTAATGCTGCAGTGAAAGTGCTATGTAATTAGTCACACTGTACTGTTTAGGAAGTAAGCGTCAAGGAAAAGAAGTTACAGATTTGTTTAAACAATAAATTTTCCTCTGTCATATCTTCAGTCCATCGTTGGTTGAATTCACTGTTAAAAAAAAACGTAAGGATGGGAAGGGCTGCTTTATTTTGTAATAGACCTGGACTTAAAAGTGTGTTTGGTCCAACTTGTGGTTTATAAGGGGGATTTCCCATCGTGCTGGTATCACTGTGTTTTCTGCCTTCCATTTGTTTCTGAAATTCTAAACTGAATGGATGTCTCACTGGGAACTTGATGTTCTTTGTCTTTAAGTATTATATTTTAAAACGTTTAAGTGGTACATGTTTAGTGGTCATATTTTGTTCTCAGCCTTGAAAATGAGGATAAAAAACGAATGCTGCTAAAAATAGTTCATACTTAAGCACTATTTCTTTTAGACGCCAAAGGCTGAATGTTTTTTGTTTTTTATTACCCAAGTTATCATTGAATGTCAGTTTATTTTAGCTGTCAAGACCAACTGAAATGTTACATAGCATTTTAATTATTTCTGTGTCTATGAGTATAGTGTGCGTGCGTGTGTGTGTGTGTGTGTGTGTGTGTGTGTGTGTGTGTGTGTGTGTCAGAATGGGGTTTCATTTGTGACAACAGAGATGCCACAGAGGTCCAAGGGCTATGGTCTTCACCTTCCACTTTGAGGTGAAGCCTTCCTTGTTTGCTTCTGTTCTTTATATCCCAGGCTAGTTGGCC
The DNA here is from genome assembly GCF_049852395.1 of Peromyscus maniculatus bairdii. Lineage (NCBI taxonomy): Eukaryota > Metazoa > Chordata > Mammalia > Rodentia > Cricetidae > Peromyscus > Peromyscus maniculatus. Next base: position 59,582,704 of record NC_134870.1, read on the forward strand.
TGTGAGCTTTCAGAGGATTTTCCTGTGTCCACCTTATCTCAGGAGAATGGTGGGTCTGCTGACCCATCCTACCATGTCCTGATTCACCTGTATCCCAGGAACCCAAAGTCAGGTTGTCAGGCTTGCAGGACAAGCACTTTTACCTACCGAATTATCTCTCTGGCCTGACATATATTTTAAACACAATTTTCAGAATCCCCAGATTTTTAAAACACTATGAAAATCAGAATCATGATTATTTTATATGAATGTGTTGGGTAGGTGGGGGAGGACATACTCATGTGGATGCATATGTGTGTATTGGCCAGGTGTTGACTTCGGGGGTTGCTCTTCGTTTTCTGAGCAGAATTTTTCCCAGGTGCCTTGGGATCCTCGATTAGGCTGGCTGACTGGCCAGTAAGCTTGTGCTACTGCTTCTCTGTCCCCACTGTTGAAATTACAATCACACAAAACTGCACCCAGTTTTTTTTTTTACATTGGTTCTGGGCAACTAACTCAGAAACTTTCACTTGTGCGATCTACCCAGACCTGCAAATTGTTTTAGGCCAGGGTAAGAATACTCCTTTTAAATGGTCCTTGTAAAATATGTACATGACAAGAGAAAGAATAGGTCAAAGACTGAAGAAATCGATTGATACTGTCAGGGAATGTTTACTTTAAGAACCCGACATTCTAGTAATTTACTAAAGCCACTTTTAATCTATGTTGTATTCATTTGGAATCTTAACCCATTTACATTTGTTACAGGAACTTTTGGTTAAAAAATTCCTTGATTCAGAAATGCGCTTTGACATCTGCAGCTGTCAGTTTGCCTGTCATTATGCCTTTGAGTCCTTGGAACAGGCTGACATGATGCTTAGAAATGCTTGTGAAAGGCTTAACCCTGGGGGCTATTTTATTGGTACCACTCCCAATAGCTTCGAACTGATGTAAGTAACTTGAATCCAATTAAAATTAGTAAGATACCTTTAAAAATTGCATCATGTAGTTTTTCACTTGCATGATTTGATTGATAGGATCAAAAATGTTAATCATAATTCTTTTATTTTGGTTGTGGAATAACCCTAATAGAAGACGCCTTGAAGCTTCGGAAACAGAATCATTTGGAAATGAAATATACACTGTGAAATTCCAGAAGAAAGGAAGTTATCCTTTATTTGGCTGCAAATATGACTTCAACTTGGAAGGTGTTGTGGATGTCCCTGAATTCTTGGTCTATTTTCCATTGCTAACTGAGTAAGAATGTCTTGATCTGTTGCTTTTTCTTTCCCCTCACCCCTTCTCCTAAGGGGACAATGCTGCTATTCATACTGTATTTTAAATGCAACCCCAAGAAAAAGCCTTGGCTGCAGAAGTGGTGTCCACTTTAAAGATTTATTTTTTTATTATGTATACAGAAGAGGGTACCAGGTCTCATTATAGGTGGTTGTGAGCTACCATGTGGGTGCTGGGAATTGAACTCAGGACCTGGAAGAGCAGTCTGCTCTTAACCTCTGAGCCATCTCTCCAGCTCTCATGGTGTCCACTTTAAATAGCTTTCTTTCCTAAGAGAAGGGAGTCAGCCACTTCTACTCAAGGTAGAAGGTAACTGACCCTTCAGGTAGCAGACACAACTTTGATAATATAAAAATGAGAAAGTCTAAGATCCTCCCTTTGAAAGAGCTTATCAAAATTTGTGTTTCAGTATAGCTTTGGAACTGCCTGTGGAGTAGTTATTTTGTTTATTTTTCCTTTTTTTTTTTTCTTTTTCTTTTTCTTTTTTTTTTTTTGAGACACAGTATTATGTAGTCCTGGCTGTCCTGGAACTCGCTATGTAGACCAGGCTGGCCTTGAACCACACAGAGAACTACCTGCCTATGTCTCCATAGTGCTGGGATTAAAGGCGTATAACCACCATGCCCAGCTTCCTACAGTGTTGATTATAAAGTCATGATTCCTGGCTATATTCCTCCTGTCCACATTAATTCCTAAGAATTCTAGTGAACTGCAAGCACAGGAGAAATTGATAGTCTGGACTTTATCCTGTGGCTTCACGACCTTGTGAGATAGACAGACTGATAAATAGACAGACAGACACATTAATCTGCAGGATTTCCCTGCACCCGAATATAATAAAAGCCAACTTAGATCTGAGACTATATACACATGACCAAATTTTATTTTGTACTTTTTAAAAACAAACGTTTTCTAATTTGAATATTAACTGAAGAAGCAGGAGGGTTTTTACTTACCTAGATTTAGCTGGTGATTATTTTGATCTAGACTCAGTCACCTTGTCAAGTTGTCACATAAGGTTTTCTTGAGTTGTGCTAGCTTGGTGGCTCATCCTTGTAGTCCCACACTCAAGAGACTGATACAGGAGGCCAGCCTGGGCTACAGTTAAGACTGTCCCAAAACAATGGAAGCAAGTAGAGAGCTGGGGCCAGAGGAAGGGGAGGGAAGAGAAAATCAAGTAATGAAGCCATGGCAGGACTTTAAAATACTGAACACAGTGTTGTAGATATAAGCTGCCAACAAAATTGAAATTTTAAATCAGTGTGCTTTTTATTTTAAATCATTCAGCTTTGGAAAAATGTTTCCCTTCAACTTTTCATTTGTTTTGTATGTTAGCTTGAAGGTTTTGCTTAACAAAATTAATAGTTTTAGTAGACTCTGAAAAATAAAAGGATAAAGTGAAAACTATTGTTTAATGCTAAGCAAACTTAGCATTATTTTCTACTTAAATTGCTTGAACATAATAAACTTAGAAAGTCATAGATTCTTGCTTTAATATATAATTGTTTTCATCTCATTAAATTTTTTTGAGAATTTCATGTAAGAGTTACAGTTATGAAATCCATCCCTTCCTCCCCATATTCACTTCTTTCCATATTCCTCTCATATCCTCCTCACAAATTATTTTCCTTTTCTATTATTATTATTATCATTATTATTATTAAGTAACCGATTAAGTCCAGTTAGTATTGCCCATATCCTCATGGCCTTTTCCTATTGCTTGTGTTTTGTGATGGGATTGGTCATCTGGAGTTAGTTTGTTGCTTGTGGGTTTGATAAGAGTTTCTAGTCTGCCTATGTTGAGTGGGAATGTGTTTCTGATTTTTCTGTTAACTAAATGTGGTTGATTTAATCTTAGGCAGGAACGTCCAGGTCTGTTAATTAAAATACTTGTTTTAGTTTTTGACTGTGAGGCTCAGGTGATTCCAATACAGGTTTTTCAGTAGATTAATTATAGTCAGTGTGTGTGATTGGCTCAGTGAGGTCCTGGACAGTTCAGGTGTGGTTGAGATACCTAAACACTAATGGAAGTGTAGGCCAGTGGTTGGGCAAGGTTCTAGAGTTGAGGAAGTGGAGAAGGGATCTTACCAGCATGTGTCACAGGTGGGGCAAGAACTGAAGAGAGTGTCTGATTGTGGGGAGCTGAGGAGTCACACCGAGAAAGCCTGCTTGTATTCCTCCTTCCTGGGGCTGAGTCAGTGGAGGCTCAGTATGGATGGAAGGAAGGAAGGACATAATAGTCTCACAAGAAAACCCATGGCTATGGCCTGATGTGTTTGTGCATGCATTTGGTGATCTGAATGTTCAGTCTAAAAATGGTGAGGTTGAAATGGCTTCTTGCCATTTAATCAAGAAACTAAACAATACTCTAACTTATTGAATGAAAAGTCCATTCAAATTGCTCAAATTGGGTTCTTTGTAATGATGTGTTTTTCCCTTTTTTTTCTCGACTATAACTTGCTTTTGTTTCTAGTGGCTTGTTTGTCTAGGAGATTTATTATAATTGAGTTGCCTTAAATAAAAGAAGTACCTATCTATACTCATGCTTTTCTCTCCAAGAAAGGCTCACTCGGTTAACAACCCAGTCTCTGTGTGTGCCTTCTGCAGTGGACAAGTGCAGGAGCCTCTGCCATGCCTCGTACCTTCTCCTCTCACCTGCCCCCTCCCACTGAGCTTTGTCTTGTATGTTTTCCCCCTTTCCCCACTCCCTGAAATCATTTCCAGGAAGAGAATTGTTAAGACTAATGTTTAAGTTGAATGGGATATGGATGTAGAAGACAGAAATGATGTTCCTACAAAACTCAGGAAGTGGCATAGAGGCTGAGCTAAGAAGAGGAGGGCAGACTAGCAGGCTGAACCAAAGACTAGCTGCTAAAGGCAGCAGTATCACGTTAGAAATGAGTGGCTTGGAGACCATGTGCAAGGATTCTGAATTATGTCCTGGAGCCCAGTGAAGGGAACTGCAAAGGATAGTTAGTAATAGGACCAGCTTTGTATATTTGAAAGCTTAATCTGGCTGTGCCTGGGAAGTTCATTGACGGAGAGTAGGACTGGAAGCAGGGCACAGCATGATGGTGCTAGTGATTGGTGCAGGCTGGCAGTGAATGGATGTGGGGAGAAGTGGAGCTGTTTGAAGTAGACATGTTGTGGGTAAGAGAAAGAGAACTTTCTGATGTATTGACCACAGGGAGTATAGAAGAAAGAGGGTGAATTCACTGCATTGATGAAGACGAGAAGTTAGAGAGTGTCTGACACATCCAGGGATGATAGCTAATGAGCAGTGATGTTAATTAGTGTCACAGAAAGCTGGAGACAGGTTCCAACATTCCATGTAGTTGGTACAGCGAAGTAAGTAGGTTCTGGAGCAAGCTTCAAAACTTTAACAGTTAAAGAAATACCTGTAAACAATCTGCAAGAAGCCGTCCAAGATAGACTTCTGATTTAAAAAAAAAAAAAAAAAAAGTTTATCTTACCAGAGAATACAGGAGATAAAAATGAATATCCTACTTTTTTTTTGTTTTATTTTGTTTTGGGTTTTTTTTTTTTTTTTTTTTGACAGGGTTTCTCTGTGTAGTTTTGGTTCCTGTCCTGGATCTCACTCTATAGACCAGGCTGGCCTCAAACTCAGAGATCCGCCTGGTTCTGCCTCCCAGGTGCTGGGATTAAAGGCATGTGCACCACCACCCAGCTAAAAAAGGAATATTCTAAGAAAGATGTTGACATCATTATTGGATGTGGGGAAGTAAATAAAGTAGAGCTGATAGAAAAGTGCTCTTATGTGGCCCTTTGTTCCATGACCTATTTGTAACGCTAAAGGAAGACATGTCTGCAGCTTATAGATATTTAGAATGTTTGTTTCTTCATAGGCATGTAAGTTGTTACTCATCTTCCATTTTTATTTTTGTTCAACATAAGTAAAGAGTACTCTTTCTAGTTAAACCCAGATGTCACTGCTCTCACTTATAAAGTCAACTATGAAATTAAAGGACCCAAGAAATGGCACTTGCTGCCAAGCATGATGACTCGAGTTCAGTCCCTGGGACCCACACTGTGGAAGGAGAGAACCAGTACCCTCAAATTGTACTCTGCCCACCACCCAAAAGCACACACACATAAATTTGATGAAATAATTTTTAAAAAGAAATTACAAACATCTGAAAGCCTTTCCATTAATCTTTTTTGGACAGAATGGCTAAGAAGTACAATATGAAGATAATCTATAAAAAAACATTTCGGGAATTCTATGAAGAGAAGATTAAGAACAATGAAAACAAAATGCTCTTAAAACGAATGCAGGCCCTGGAGGTAAGTATACAGAAAAAGTATAGACACTCTAGGATGTGGTGAATTTGTTTGGTATTTTGGGCTCCTTTCAGAGTTCTTCAAACATTGTGTAGTTAGGTGTATTGTGTAGTTTATAGTTGCTGTAGATACTCTACCTTTAAGGATGGAGGCAGATAAAGACTTCCATAGTGGATGTTCAGTAAACACTTGGTGAATAAATGAGTGGTCCTCTTATCAAATTCTGTTTCCTAGGTAGAACTACTTTAAAACAAGGTTTCTCAACCCCAGAACTATTGGCATTGTGGACTGGAAAGAATCCTCTTCTGTGCTCTGGTAGTACATTCAGAGCACTCCTGACCTCTACCTATTAGATGCCTACCTGTAGTACCCATGTTCCTGCTGTGACAGGCATGTTTCCTACTGGGTAAAAATCAAGATCTCCCTATCTAGAACAGCTCTTTATGACTAGAGTGGTTTAGGGCCCTCCTAGCCAGGATCTACGGCAAGCTCATACCAGGGAGGAATTTGTTCCGTGATGACTCTCTGGTGGGTTACATACTAAGGCCAAGGCTTCTTGACTCCTGTGCTTCTCCCAGTGCAGCAGTGAGAGAGAGAGAGACAGAGACAGAGACAGAGACAGAGACAGACACTGCACTCACTGCCTGCTCTCCCAGTGCAGTAGTGAGAGACACACTGCACAGTCACTGCCTGCTCTCCCAGTACAGCAGTGGGAGAGACACACTGCACAGTCACTGCCTGCTCTCCCAGTGCAGCAGTGAGAGAGACACTGCAGTCACTGCCTGCTCTCCCAGTGCAGTATTGAGAGAGAGAGACACTGCACAGTCACTGCCTGCTCTCCCAGTGCAGCAATGAGACACTGCACAGTCACTGCCTGCTCTCCCAGTGCAGCAATGAGACACTGCATAGTCACTCTCTGCTGCCCCTTTTCCTTTTATTAAGGCTATGTAAAGTATTCAGTGTGCGTGTTATTTGTTAAAATAATAGAGTAGCAGAATATAGTCATGCATTATTTAAGATGTTTCATTTAGAGTATTCTCTTATTTTTTTTTTTTTGTTTGTTTTTGTTTTGTTTGTTATGAGACAAGGTCTCATTCTGTATTACCACTTGGCCTGGAATTCACTGTATAGAGGAGATGGCCTTCAAATTTGCAGCAGTCTTCTTGCCACTCCTGAATGCTGGGCTACCAGTGTGAACTCCATCAACTTAGAATATTCTCTTAAATGCTTGAAACCTAGCCTGTCTTGCTTATTGTATTCAACCCATGAAAGAAGCAAAACAATCACTTTTTAAGAAATGGGCAGCCTAGTATGGTTCAGGGTCACATAGCTGTTAGATAATTCAGTTTTATGGGTAGCTGTCATTCTGTTCAAGTTTCAACCGTAGTTACTCCCCCACATTGTCAAATGGGAGAATCTTAAAATACTAATTGACTTTTGAAACCTGTAATTAATAAACTGTTCAGCTATCCATCCTGTACTTTAAGAATTAAGAATGTGGGCAGGTGTCTTCATGATGGGTAAGGTGATCTGCTGACGTCCCACGCAACCCAAGTCAGAAGCTCATTTTTTAATAAAAGGGGGACCTGCAGGGCCCTGGCCCCTGTTTTGGGTAACTGTTGCCTTGCTTACGGACCTTGACCTTGATATCCTCCCAATGCTATTTCCCTGGTAGGTTTCTCCCTCCTGAATGCTTAAGGGAAGTTCCTTGTCTGTGTATCCTGAATAATGGGCATTAACAGCTTAGATGCAAGATTGTAAAACATCAGTAGCGAACTTCTGCCCTCCGGGGTCCTCCCATTGTGCTGTAAGCCTGTAAATAAGACCTCCTACCCCCTTCAAGAAATGACATTCGACATCTAAGCTCTCCTAGAACTGGCAGTGCCGTGTCTCCTGAGTACTGGGATTCTAGGCATGTGTCACCAGCATGAACAGCAAATAAATAGCTTTAGTTCCATCATCTGAATATACAGTAGAATGTTCATAAAGAAAAAGGAAAAGGGACTGGGGGATGGCTCATTGGAAGACTTGAGTTAGAGCCCCAGACCAATAAAGTAGCTGGTCACAGTTGATGGGGTTTGTAATCGTAGGGCAGAGATGACCTAACCCCCAAGCTCCAGAACTGTGAGAGACCCTGCCTCAAACACTAAGGTGGATGATTCGTCCTAGGTTGACCTCTGGCCTACACTTACACATACCCTAAAAAAGGGGTGGGGGTTGCAGTAAAGTAGACATTTGTACATCATCCCCATGTAAGTTTCTTAGGACAACCTAGGTTTTAAAGTGGCTACGACCAGCCCGGTTTCTTAGAATATTAAAGACAAAAGACTTATAGTATAGGATATATTGCTTAAAATGAATTAAACATAGCACTTGAGGCAATTTACAGCACTACCTTTTTTCAACAAATTTAGATTATAACAGGAAAAGCCCTTTGACAGAAGTCAAGAAGATGTGTTTTCTGCTAAATGACCCCTTTTGAGGATTAAATTATATAGTCCGTCCAAGCTGTAAATAGATTATGATAGAAAGTGACCAACATTTTGGAGATAATTCCCTCTTCTGCCTTTTTCTGTTATGTAAAAACTGTATAGGGCCTGGAGAAATGGGTCAGCGGTTCAGAGCACTTGCTGCCCTTGCAGAGGATTTGAGTTTGATTCCCAGCACCCACATCAGGTGGCTTAAAACCATCTGTAACTCTAGCCTCAGGAGATCCCCAAGGGCTTTCTGGTCTCTGTGGGTACCAACACCTACACACACACACACACACACACACACACACACACACACACACACACCACAAATCTTGAAAAGAAAGAAAGAATGTGCAGTTGTGAAACAATACTTAAGGATTATTCTTATAGTTTCAGTGATTTACTCTGTCAAACTTCTATAAATGTAGTGAGATCTCTTAACTGGAATTTGCATTTGCTTCCTTAGCCATACCCTGCAAATGAGAGCTCCAAACTTGTCTCTGAAAAGGTTGGTGACTATGCACACGCAGCAGAGTACATGAAGAACAGTCAAGTAAGGTTACCTCTGGTAAGTTTCCAGCTTGTAAAGTCAGAAAAAGGAGCATGTGTGTATGGAGGTTATTTCAGTTGTTTACAATATTTGGGCTTACTTAAGGATTACAAATTCGGCAAATAATAATCTGTTTCACCTAAATTGTGATAACTTTTGGTGCTGTGGAACATAAAATATATTTCAGTGAGTAGCATAGAGAGCTTTTATGAGGCAGCTAAGGGTGGGGAAAAATCATAGGCTTGGTTTGTAAGATTCCTTGCTATTTCAGTGTTCTAGAGACAGAATTCCAAGCTCTGTGAAATTAGAGGATGGGAGAATAGTATGTTTTCATTTGTATTGACTTTATGCAGGCTCTCACTTTTTTTTTTTCCTTTTTTCTTTTTCTGAGATGAAGTTTCTCTGTGTAACAGCCCTATCTGTCCTAGAACTCGCTTTGTAGACCAGGCTGGCCTCGAATTCACAGAGATCCACCTGCCTCTGCCTCCTGAGTGCTGGGATTAAAGGCGTGCGCCAGCACTGCCTGGCTTTTTCTTGTTCTCTTTTTTCTTTTTTTTAAGGCAGGCTTTCACTTTTAAAAAATTCAGTATGTGATGGTAAGACAAGCCATAACAGTCCCAGTGAAAATTGCAGACATTTTCATAGCACATTTCTCTTAATATCTTAGAATATTCTTCCCTTGTAATTTCTTCAAACTTCCTAGGTCCTAGAACTGACACTAGATCTTAGGAAGGCAGTACGTAGCCTGTACAAAGCTGCACATACCTTACTTACTGTCTTGAAATTTTCTCTTTCTCTTTTTTTTTTTTTTGGCAAGTGAAATTTATTTTATGATGCATACTTTATGGTTCTTTTGGTAAAACACAATGTTTTTCATTTTTAAGTTATCGATTTAAGTTAGATGTTTGTTTCAGTTATTATGACCCCTTCAACAACAACTCAGCAGTGAGTTTCTTCCTATAAAGAAATTTGTATTTTCTTGCTAAAACATTTGCTACTTCCCAATATTATGGACAATGAATATATAATATAATATAATATAATATAATATAATATAATATAATATAATATAATATAATATAATATAATATAATATAATATAATATAATATAATATATAAACTAAGACTATGTCTTTAATATTTTTCAGAAAGTTAATCTTACTGATTGTTTTTAGATGTGTATATCATAGTGTTATGTGCATTGTATGTGTTTTTATAGTGAAGTTACAGGATTTGCCACCTATCCTCTATTAAACAATAAGCTTATGTTTACTTCTGCATTGAATCTAAAGCTTCCTTTCTTTTATAATTTTAGGGAACCTTAAGTAAGTCAGAATGGGAAGCTACAAGTGAGTATATCATCCAGCTAACTGACAATTTCAGTGATTCTATTTTAAGGAAATCATTGAGACTTGAAAATGTTAGAGTTTTTCTGATATATTTTGTGCTTATGCTGATCATTAAAATACCTATCGCCCACATATTTTTATATATATGTAAAATCTCCACTTGTACATCTGCACAGTGACAAAAGAAAGTATCTGTAGGCTGTTATTCAACATACATTCATGAACATACATAAATATTTTCATTCCATGTTTGTTAATAAGGAGCTGCCTCTGTCTTCACCTCAGGATCCTGTTGAATTCCTTGGCTGTAGGATACTCCCATGGATATTACTTTATTTAGCCATTCATATGCTGACAGTAAAGGGAGTCTGTAGAACACTTAAGCAAAGAAGAGTGAGCAGGGGAAACAGATGGTATACAGACACATCCTGACACGAGACTGGTGTCTTCAGAGGCTAATCCACACTTGTGGCAGATATCGTACAGAGTCCTGGACTTCTGCAGCAGAGTGATGTGAAGGATTTCCATTTGTTTGCAGATCCTTAATGTTAAGATAGAAGGATCCTAATCTTTTACACGGATGTCTTGGGAACTTGAGCACGTTCCTGCTGTCCGTTTAAATGTTTATTGATTATGTTGACGGCAAAAGTAGTAATCAGAGACACTATTTAATAACATTGAATGTTGACTTACAGAATTATATGAAAGGACTTCAGGGGATTAAAATGCAAACATGTCTACCTTCTAGAGTTTAGTGGAAGAAACAAACACAAATAAATATGGCCAGACAATTTAAATGCTGAAGAGGGGAAGGTAGATGGAGAGTTTAAAGGTAGATTATCAAACCAGCAAAATCTGAGAAGTACTAATACTGATTACTATTGAGTGTTCAGTAGTATCTGATGCTGCTCTAAACGTGTCATCTGTTGTAATTCACGTAATCTCCACAAACATAGGAGTTGACTATTTATTATGGCATCACAGGAGATGCAGTTTAAGGCTTGGGCTAAGTGACAGAACTAACCTGCTTGACTGAGTTCCCATTCTCTTAATCATAACCTCATAGAAGTCCTTACTGTGAGCAAGACTTTCAGAAATTGAGTTTCAGATTGTGTATCTGAAATCCGATTCTAGCGTTCTTAGTGGTGTTAAATGGCTAAGAAGATTTTTGTTTTGAAATATACTTAGGTGATTCTATATCTACTCCAAAACCACTCAAATAATAGACCTCAGAGAATGAATGATGTTTTTCTTTCTCAATGCTGCTTGAGAACATTTTCCCTGATGAGATGAGTAACTAAACTCTGACTTCTCTTATTTCTTCTTTAGGTATCTACTTGGTTTTTGCCTTTGAGAAACAGCAGTAAGCACTTAGTTGCCTCAGAACAGCACTCCATCCCTACAGATGGAGCAAACCATCTCAGATACATGTGACAGCTGTTTGTTTATTTGAATAGTAAGTTCTAAATGTGGAGGATGCTGCCAGAAAGTCCATTGTGTAATTGACATTTACTGCTGTGACAGGTTAGCAGTGTGTGTGTGTTTGTGTGCGCGCGCATGTATATAAGAATGCTTCATCTTTAAGACCTATTTTTAAGTGATATTCTAAGAATTGTTTCCCTCTACTTCGAAAACGATAACAGAGCACTTCAGAGCAGCTGACCTCTCCACAGTGCTGTGATTTGCTGAGTGTGTTTACAGAGTTGAATTTACAGCAGCTGTAGAATTGGCAAAGGAGTGCTAGTTCGCCACCGTGCACTCGAGGTTTTGTTACAGTGTTTTTCCAGATGTGTTCTATACATTTGAATGTAAGTCTTCACTATATATTGCTAAAGTTATAAGATTAAAATTGGATTTAACCTGGCTAGATTTTGTGTTTCAATAAAGTAACTATTTGCTAATACCATGAAATTCTGAGAATCTATAGAAAATTTTAGATGGCAGCATAGAGAAATTGTGGAATGGTTTGGTATTCTGTTAAGAATTTCCTACCATAGCAATTAATATATCCAACTATTGAGATTTAATTGAGGTACTTTGAACTTTCTTCATTGGACAATGATTCCATGGTTCACTTTTCCTAAGCTTTTGTGAAAATGCCATGTCATAATCCTGTTCCATATTTTCTTCACATGTATATATGCAAGCGCAACAGGAGTAGCGCAGTAAGGGAAACAGGTAGACTGGAGATGGATCCTCACCACTAAGAGATCCCAGTTACTAATGCTGTTTCCTTCCCAGCCCATGTTCTTTTCTTCCAGCGTTGATACTTGACACAGCAGAACCCACTGTCTAATCGTCATTAAAACATGCATTTGTTGAGGCATTAATGGTATAGAGGTTGGCATGGCTGCCTTCCAAATATTTATTTGCTCTCTCACAATCATTAAAATTGTCATTAAGTTGTGAGTTATAGAATTGACTTCTAGAACTGATGCCTGTGTGACCTGCTGTCTTACATTTAAGAAACTTGACAGCATTTAGATGCATCAAAAAACTTGAGAGCAAATACAATTATATATTCTTTTAAAATTCATTTATTTAAAGGACAATTTACAAAGATCCTGCTTTCTGTAACACTCTATAGTACTTGCTTTAAAAGTAGGCTCGGGGCTGGAGAGATGGCTCAGCAGTTAAGAGTGCTGGCTGCTCTTACAGAAGACCCAGATTCAGTTGCCAGCACCCACATGGTAGCTTATAACTGTCTCTGACTCCAGTTTCTGGGGATCTGACACCATCTTTTGGTCTCCATGGGCACCAGGCATGCACATAGTGTGTGTGTGTATGTGTGTGTGTGTGTAGATATATACACACATATATATACACATACATGCAGGCAGAACACTCATGCATACAAAATAAAAATAATTATTTAAAAAATTGAAAGCATAATCAGTTTATACATTGTCACTGCTCATAGTATTAGAGAGTAGCTTTAGTGCAGGGTTTGGGGTGTGGGGATGAAAGTTGTTGCTCTTAGAAATTTAGGCTCATTTTATTTCTGGGGAAGGTACTAAGTATTTGAATGGTTTGGCAGGTAGGGAAAGCTTTGTCACAATTCATGATCTCAGTTAATAGATAATGCATCAATTTTTAGTCTTTCTGTCCTTTCCATTCCATTCCATGGGTTGTTTTTAGGAGAGAAGAATTCCTCAAAGGGTGGAGTAATTGATGGCTGTCCAATCAACAAGAAGAGAAATGTGGAGTTCCTAGGCCCTTTGCTGAGGAGTCATAAGGAACTGGACTGGGTCTGAGATGGGCTGTAGTTATTACACCTACTGTCATAGGCATAGGAGAGTTCCCATGAGGCCACCCTGCAGGAAACAGGTCAAGCAGCTGCCTTTTTCCTTTTGTGTTCTTATCTGTTCAGCTTCCACCCCTACACTACTTGCTGAAGTTAAATGACTCAAGATGAATTCTTGAGGACGAGAATGGGAAGGTGGCCTTTTCCACTGTATCAACAGATGAGGCTTTTTCCAGCATACTGGAGTCTACATGTTTAATTTTGTCAGGACTTGTAGTGTCTGATGAGAAAGTCGTGGCTTCATTACAGGATCCAGGAAGAGTCCCTTGTTTTGGTTCAGTGATAAGAATGGTTCTGAGGAGCTGTTCAGACACTCCCAGGCCTGCCACACAGGGTATCCTCCAAGGTTGAGTTCAAAATGAAGATCAGGGGCTGGAAACATGGCTCAGAGGCTAAGAATGCTTGCTACTCTTTCAGAGGACTGGAGTTTGGTTCCTAGCACACACATCAGGTGGTTCACAACTGCTTGTAATTCCAGCTGCAGGGACTTCAACACTCTATTCTGGGTTCTGCTGGCACCTGCACACATGCACAAGCATGCAGACACATAAATAAAAATAAATCTGTAGAAATGAAGACCACGTGGGCCATTTGTGAGAATGACACAACTTGAACTGGAGATAGTTGGCTCGGGGACAAATCTGCATTGTAGTAGGACCTAAAAAGCTGACATGGAATTATTTGGGTCTAGAATTTACTCAGGGAAACACTCCAGTGTATACAGTGTTGATGGAGAGAAAGTGAGGAGTTGTTGGTCCCTGCCAGTCCTTCTGGTGGCCTAACGTACAGAGAGCCGCAGGCCTGCTGGAGCTGACTCATACACCTTACAGACTGACTCTCCTCAGTATGAGAAGGCTCTGACTGAGCAGTCCCTTAAGAGTGATGGGCCTGTGTGGTGACTGAATGGCAGAGGGAGGATACAGATTTTCTCAAGACCACAGCAACATAACACTCCCATCCTGTGGTGAGTCTACACTCCTGCCCTCACATACTTCCAAGAATGGAACACGGGAGTCCTGCGGCCTGAGCTGTTAGTTCTTGAGGCACCTTAACTTAGGTGCTCCAGTCAATAGGGTGTCCTGGTAGGAAACAGAGATAGATATCCTCTTCATGGTATGGAGACCTGGTCCTTGAACCAGCCTTGTGGGATCTGGTTATGCACTACGGGTGATGGTGTTTCCCCAACCTTACTCTGGATGTATCAGTGCAAGATACAGAAATGCTGCTTTAGTAGGAGTTAAGTAGGCAGGCCTAATTTTATGGATTTGCTGGTTTAAACTCTATTGAAGTATTGTATCTATACAGGCAGTTGGATTCCTCACAGACAGAACATACATGAATTCATAAGCCAGAAGCTGGAGACTCCCTTCTACTCAACTGTCCCCATCCAGTTCTAAGCAAAAATCCAGTTTCATCTGGCTTGGAATATTACATGAATGAAATTAAAAATACATTCTTTGGCTTTCATTTGTCAGTGTTCATGAGATTCTTATTCTCAACAGTTGTAAATTGTTCTCATGATTGTACAGTATTCCATTGTGTGAATAAACAACATTATCCAATGGTATTTTGGTTCATTTCTAGCTTGGGAACTGTACTACCACAGTTATTTAGCAAATGAGTTTTTGTGCACATAGCTATATATTTCCTACTAGGAATAAGATTGCAGGACCATAGTACATGCACCATATATTTATTGACAGCCACCCAGAAGCTTTCCAGAGTTTCCTACATTCTTGATAACATCAGCTATAATTTGAATGAGAATGGAGGCTCAAATATAGATTTGAATACTTAGACTGTAGTTAGTGGAACTGTTTGGAAAGAGTTAAAGGTGTGGTCTTGGAGGAGGTGTGTCACTAAGGAAAACACCCAAATGAATAGAGGTAATGAGGTGTTGCAAGAGACACCAGTGAAGTCCAGAGGGTTGTAAGGACACACTTCAAAACTCAGATTCTACTAAGTTGGAAAAGCTAAAAGAATGAATTTCTTAATGCATCTGACCTACCAAAGTTAAACCAAGAAGAGATTTAGAAAAATGACATTGAAATGTCATTTTAAAACCTCCCATCCAAAACAAACAAGCAAAGAAATCCAAGCCCAGATGGATTTCCCACAGGACTTCACTGGATATTCAAAGAACTCACACCGATGTTTGTCGAACTAGTCCGTAAGACAAAACAGGAATGATACCTCCAAATTCTTTTTATGAATCCAGAATGACACAGATGCCTAAACTAGATGAGCACACATACAGAAGAAGAAAATTCTAGAACAAGCTAACTCCTTCATGAACATAGATGCAAAAATTCTCAATAGAAGATGTGTGAACCAAATTTTAGAACACATCCAAAAGATCGGCTACCGTGATAAATGAGCTTCATCCCAGAGTTTACTGTGAGCGAGCCACCCCAATTAGATGTTTCCTTTATAAGAGTTGCCATGGTCATGGTGTCTTTTCACAGCAGTAGAAAACCCAACTAGGACGGATCTCAACGTAAGACTTGATAACTTGAATCTGTTAGAGGGAAAGGAGGGAATATGGGCGTGTACATAGGACTATAGCAGGAATTAAGACCTAACAGTTGACAAATGAGACCTTAGGAGACTGAAAGACTTCTGTACAGTAACCTATCAACTGAGTGAAGAGGCAGCTTACAGAATGGGGGAAAAATAAACAAGCTCCAATTTGACAGAGGGGCAATATCTATACAATGAACTAAAAAAACTAAACACTAAGAAAACAGACAACTCTTTTCTCAGAAGAAATACGAGTGGTTAAGAATTTCTTAAAATAGCTGTGAGGTGGTGGCGCACACCTTTAATCCCAGCACTTGAGAGGCAGAGGCAGGCGGATCTCTGAGTTTGAGGCCAGCCTGGTCTCCAAAGTGAGTTCCAGGAAAGGCGCAAAGCTACACAGAGAAACCCTGTCTCGAAAAACCAAGAATTTCTAAAAATAATCAACATCCTTAGCTGTCACAAAAGTGAAAATTAAGACTACCTTGAGATTTTATCTTACCCCAGCCGGAATTGACTAATATTAAAATCAAATCCACAGATGACACCAAGTGCTGGTGTGGATATGAGGTAAGGGGAATACTTATTCACTGTTGGGAGTGAAAGCTGCTGCAGCCACTGTGGAAATCAGTATGGGTGTCTCCCCAACACTAGAAGTAGATCTATTATGTGACCCAATAGTACTCCTGGGTATATACCTGACTATAGAGAGATGTTTACTCATCACTGGTGCTGTTCTATTTACAATAGCCAGGAAATGAGCATATCCCAGATGTCCATCAACTAGTGCATGGATAATGAAAATGTGATATATATGTACAATGGAATTTTATTCAGCTTTAATGAAAAATGAAACAAAATGTGCAGGTAAATGGATGGAGCTGGAAACAATCATTCTGAGTGAGGTAATTCAGGTCCAGAAAGACAAATACTGCATGTACTTTTTCATATGTGGATCTAGCTTCTTTAGATGTGTGTGCTTAGATCAGAGTGGCTGTGTAAGTCAGGAAGCTAGAGTATGGGATTCAAGAGAAAGAGACGGTAGAACACAGGTAACATAAAGAAGGAAAGGAATAATGAGGCAGAAAATGTTAGTGGGGTGAGGGGTGGAAGGGCAGGATCGAGGAGCGAGTACAACCAGGAATGCCTAACTGTAAAGTCCTTTGAGAAAAGCCACACGGGAACCAACTATTGTATAAACTTCTTAAATATACACACACATGTATAAAAGTTTAGATGGGGTTACCATATATAGGGGGGTAATGCTCCCATATGCCATAGGCTATCATACAAAAAGCCCAGTGACAGGTTTGTACTGCCTTTTTTCTACTTGTTGGTCAGTGGAGTCTCACAGAACGCCCTTCCTCCCCCCCCCCCAAAAAAAAAACCTTTAAAAGTCATTGCCATGGCTTTAGTTGTCTGTAGAACTTGGTGATAAGACCATCATATTTCCATCATGTGGAAGACATCACATACTCAAGTAATAGAATATGGAGAAAGCAAGCCAGTGTCCACCTGGAAGCTTCATCTATATTGGCTAGCTCTCGTAGGGTAGTGGGTGCGGTGCACCACTCCTGGGGGAGAAAAGCAGTCAACGTTCTTACCCCACTGAGAGGCCTGCAAACTATGGTAACAACCAGCTTGGCAAGATAGGCCCATTGGTACCATAGTGGCATAGATGTGACAAGGTAGGCAACTACTTTCTGATTGCATATAGAGCCTGCTCCACAAGACAACTCATGCCTGTGTCAAGAACCCATAGCTGAGTAGGTGATGGGCCTACTATGACTGACTGCTAGTATTCTAAATGGATAAGTTTCAAACTGTCCTCTAAATACTTATCACTAAATACAGGGATGGGTCACTGTATAAATCAATGTGTAATATATAAATGGACTGAAAGACAAATCACTTAATTATCTTAATAGATGCAGAAAAGACTTTTGACAAAAACCCTACATCTTCGTAGTAAAATGTCTGAAGATACTAAGAATATGAGGAAACTACCTCAACATAATAAAAGCTATATACAACAAATTTACGGTCAGCATTATATTAAGCAGAAACCTTAAGGAATTTCCACGAAAACCAAGAGGAGTAAGTAACTGCTTTTCTCCACACTTATTCCATATACTTGAGACTTCAATGAGACCAGTAAGATAAACACATAAAAAAAGATACAGATAAAAAGGAAGAAATAAAATTATCTTGACCCTAAAGAATTTGGATAAGAAAAAAACACAGCAAAGTGGCAGGATGCAAGTTTACACATCACAACCAGCAGCCTACCTGTATGTCAGTAACAAACATACCATAAAGAAAGCTGGGAAACAATCCCATTTGCAACAGACAAAACAAAACAAAAACTTGAAATATACCTAAACAAGGAAGTAAAAGACCTGTGTAATGAAACATTTAAAACTGAAGAAAAAAGCTGAAGATGCTAGAAGATGGAAGGACCTTCATGCTCACAGATCAGCATTTTGTGAAAATAGCTATAATATCAAAATCATTGTACAGATTCATTGCAATTTTCATAAAATTTTCAGTAATGTGCTTCACAGAAATTAAGAAAAAATTCGTATGTAAGTACAGAGATCCTAGATAAAGCAATCTTGAGCAAAAAAGAACAATTCTGGAAGTATCATCATGCCTGGTTTCAAGTTATAATAGAGTTTAAACTCAGCAGCAACTTGAAGGAACCAGTCCTGGTGGCTGTGAAATGTTCCTCACAGAGACCGTGGTGTGCCAAAGCACGGAGCTCCTCAGCTGGGCTGCCAGCTGTCAGATCCCATCAGTGCTTCCCAGAGCTGGAAACGGGGTTTTGCTGTATAACCTCAGTTTGGGCCGCCTGCCCTCCCTCTACCCATCTCCCTCCCTCCCTCCCTCCCTCCCTCCCTCCCTCCCTCCCTCCCTCCCTCCCTCCCTCCCTCCCTCCTCCTCCTCCTCCTCCTCCTCCTCCTCCTCCTCCTCCTCCTCCTCCTTCTCTCTCTCTCTCTCTCTCTCTCTCTCTCTCTCTCTCTCTCTCTCTCTCTCTCTCTCTCTCTCTCTCCTCTCTCTCTCTCTCTCCTCTCTCTCTCTCTCTCCTCTCTCCTCTCCTCTCCTCCCCTCCCCTCCCCTCCCCTCCCCTCCCCTCCCCTCCCCTCCCCTCCCCCCCCCCCTCTCTCTCTCTCTCTCTCTCTCTCTCTCTCTCTCTCTCTCTCTCTCTCTGTAGCCAAGTCTCACCAGAGCTTTCCAAAGAACGAGTAGCAGGCACACCAGCTCTGACTTTTCCAAAGAACGAGTAGCAGGCACACCAGTGAACCACTTTGTCCCAGAAAGACAAAGAACAGGGCGGATCAGGTCATTTGAGCCGGGCAGTATTTAATCAGTGAGTTAGAGGAAGAGAGGGGAAGAGGTAAAGAGAATCATTAGCTGGAAAATTCATCTGTGTGCACCTAAGGGGGAAAAAAAAAGATTTGTCACAGAGCTAAGAGTTATTAAGGTGGACCACTAGGTGGCATTGCAAACACGACTCCTAGACTGCTTGCCGGTGGCAGCAAGTAGCTGGAGACCTGAACTCAGTAGGTCAGAGAGGCGGCGATCTGGGCGGGAGTAGACTGTTTAAAGGCAGAATGGTGAGGTGCTAGGTCAGGTTGGGAGGCGACTGCGCGCTGGTGATGGCCCTGCTCTCTTGCTGAGGTCCGCTTTGGTGGAGATCAGGTGCTCTCGCAGAGTGAGGCGTCAGTGAGGGCGCCTGGCCCGGATGCGAGACCAAAGCCGGGGAAACAGACACAACTCTATAATTTCCCAGAAACCGCCTGGAAACAGTGAGAAATCATGCCTACCTTTGCATGGAGGAGAACAGAATGGGTGAGCCAGCTTGTGCAGGGAGATTTTAAACAGCTGGGTATGATGTTTAAAGCAACAGTGGAATGGGTCCATACCTTTGAGGTGTAAATGTTTTGCAAATGATTACAATCCAATAGCTTTACCTCATTGCTAATACAACAGCTCTCTGAGTGTGTCTTGTTCTAACATTTCATAGGCATTTCTTCATACTGTGCTCATGTGGGACATATAAATTAGCAGTCAGACTCAATGAAATTCAGATTCTTTTTTTTAGAATTTAAGGAAAATATTTATTGAGGGGAAAGTACTGTTGTTTTTCTCTATTTAACATACTGTCAAGTAAGCTTATGTATTGGAGGCAGTAACTGCGTTTATTCTCAAGCTAAGCAAGCACTTTGCTGCAGTCTGTTACAACCCTGGAGAGTATGCAGTGAGGATTTGTGGAGAGCTCTGGCTAGTGAGAAGACAGATCCACCTGCCTTTCTCCAGGGAATGTTGGTCTGTGTGGTCTTCAGAAATCTGGGCTCCCTTAAGCAAAATACGATGCAATAGCCCCAGTCATGTGAAAATCTGGAGACTGGCTGGGACTTTTATGGAGTTTTGATAGGGTTCAGGGGACGCTCTGAAAGTGGACTTAGGGGCCAGGAAATCAGACATGGAAAGAGAAGCTGTGCTTGGCATAAAGATGATGGAAGCTATTCCTGTAACTCGGGAATGACAGAATATGAGTAAATGAAAGCAGAGGCCTGCGAGAACATTATGTCTGTGTGTTACAGGGATGGAATTCCAGGCTCCAGGAACACCGGTCAGGATGAGGTGAACCAGGGTCCAGCTTCCAGTATGTTGTATCTATCCACCCATCCTCTTCTGTGTACTTGTTCTTGACATGCTAGCGTGGTCTGTGTTGTATACTCTTACGCTCTTGAGATCATAATAACACAGCAACAAACACATCTGTCTTAACAGTACATTTGATGCTAAGAAGTGGAGCCGTTTTCTTCCAGCCATGAGCTCCTCGTTTCAACTGCATTTCTTGAATCTTACTCCGAATGCCACAGAGGACAATTCAGGACCAAATGCCAAGAACATGTCTTCAGCCTGTGCGGACATGGGCATCGCTGTGGAGGTGTTCCTGACTCTGGGTCTTGTCAGCCTCTTAGAGAACATCCTGGTCATTGGGGCCATAGTGAAAAACAAAAACCTGCACTCACCCATGTACTTCTTTGTGGGAAGTTTAGCAGTCGCTGACATGCTGGTGAGCATGTCAAATGCCTGGGAGACCATCACCATATACTTGATAAATAATAAACATCTGGTGATAGCAGACACCTTTGTGCGTCACATCGACAATGTGTTTGACTCCATGATCTGCATTTCTGTTGTGGCCTCCATGTGCAGTTTGTTGGCCATTGCAGTGGACAGGTACGTCACCATCTTCTATGCCTTGCGCTACCACCACATCATGACAGCGAGGCGCTCGGGGGTGATCATTGCGTGCATATGGACTTTTTGCATAAGCTGTGGCATTGTTTTCATCGTTTACTATGAATCCAAGTATGTCATCATTTGCCTCATCTCCATGTTCTTCACCATGCTGTTCTTCATGGTGTCTCTCTATATACACATGTTCCTTCTGGCACGGAACCACGTCAAGCGCATAGCAGCTTCCCCCAGATATAGTTCTGTGAGGCAAAGGACCAGCATGAAGGGTGCTATTACCCTCACCATGCTACTGGGGGTTTTCATTGTGTGCTGGTCTCCCTTCTTCCTTCACCTCATCTTAATGATTTCCTGCCCCCAGAACATCTATTGTTCTTGCTTTATGTCTTACTTCAACATGTACCTTATCCTCATCATGTGCAATTCTGTGATTGATCCTCTGATCTATGCCTTCCGCAGCCAAGAGATGCGGAGGACCTTTAAAGAGATCATTTGTTGTCATGGCTTCAGACTAATTAGTAGGCTCTTTGGCAGGTATTAAACACGTTCTCCTCTCTGTGGCTCTCATCTCTCAGTCAATTAGGTTCAGCCAGAGGATAAGCAAGGTCTCTAGGGATCTCAAATGTATTCTCCTTTATCTCTTCTGCTGTTCAAACTTTTTTGAAAACTTGTGTTCATTGTGTATCAAAACTATGCACATGTGGATTGTCTCCATCGTGGGAATGGTCTGTGACACGTATCTTTTAACATCTTACTCTTTCTCTACTTCCCATTCCATTTCTAGGAGGCTTTACCATCCTCTACCTGGCCTGATGAGTGACCTTATGAGATGTATAATATCCTGGGTGAACTGTTATCGAAAGAAACACTGTGGAGGTCTATGACACCAGGAGTGGCTATTTTGTTTTGTTTTTCTCTGCATTCTTTTCAGGAATAGAGAGGCATCCAGATCTTTTCCATTTGAAACTTCTGTTTTACTTGCTACAGGTTTCCATACAGCTCTCCTATCCTATGCTTCTCATTTGTAGCTTATATTTAGAATTGTCTGAGGATCAACCTTAACTCCCTATTTTTCCATCCATCATAGTTTTGGGCTTATTCAGACATAAAATTCTGTGCTACAAATCTTGCTTCTTGTTTTGTGAAAAATCTCCACGACTCTTTCCCCCTGTCTTATTTTGACTCAACTCAGCATTGTCAAGAAATGGTTTGGGGTCACATCAGGCACACTCCCACCCTTCCTCCACGTAGCACATGCCCGTGGTCACCCTAGACTGGCTCTCTCCCACACTGTCTTTCAGCATCTCTTGGTGTCTGAAGCTTGTCACTCTATGCTCTGCACTATTTTAACCTGACTTGAGCAGTCATCAAAGGCCCATTCTACAGCAAAGAAACACCAAGTTCTCCAGTCTGGCATGGAGGAAAGGAACGCAAGCTCGGGTACTAACTGCCATTCCTTAATTTCACTCCAGGCTCCACATCTGTGCTGACCTCCCAGGATGGCCCAAAGAACTACCCGAAAAAAAAAAAAGGGGGGGGAGAACTTCTTGTAAAATTCAAAAAACACAGCCGGGCGGTGGTGGCGCACGCCTTTAATCCCAGCACTTGGGAGGCAGAGGCAGGCGGATCTCTGAGTTCGAGGCCAGCCTGGGCTACCAAGTGAGTCCCAGGAAAGGCGCAAAGCTACACAGAGAAACCCTGTCTCGAAAAACCCAAAAAAAAAAAAAAAAAAAAAAATTCAAAAAACACATAGGATTCTCTTTTCACATAAAAGAACTGACCCACATGGGCTACCACAGACAGACATGAAGGGAGGATTCAGGTGCTGGTGACCAGGGCAGTGTTTGGACACCCAGACATGCTTTGCTCAACTGAGCCAGTGGCCCGCTGGGTCCCAGTGTTCTCATTGGAAGGGAAGGGTATGAGATTCGAGAGCTCACAGGCTCCATTTTGCAGTAGTATCTTGGTTTTAGTATTTTCTCTTTCACTGGACACCTGGCACCTAGACTGTTTCCAAATGAAAGAAAAAATGTAAATAAAGCAATGGGTAGTGAGGTCATCCCTCAAGGAGCTACTGGTGTAAGAGAGACCCTTTCTACAGAAGATTTTAAAGGCAGAAGAACTTTCAAGTGTAGTTACATAAACAGCTTGTGGGCATGGCCCCCTACCCCTCTAGGAGCTCAGTATAGAAAAAAATGTGCTGGTATTCACAGCAAAGTGCATGAGATGTCCAAATCTTTACAAAATGGCAAATTAACAAGTTGTGTGCAACTGATTTGAAAAGAGCATCTATCCTTTCAAAATGTTTCCTGTTCATTTGTATTTGCTGAAAATTCAGACACATCTATGAATAGGAAGTAAACGTTCTCATTATAACCATTAGAGAAAACAGAGGCCATTGTCATCATGGATGTCACAGAGATATGGGTTGTATGCAGGCTTCCTCTCATCTGTACAGAGCAAGTAGCAAGTACTTGTAACTGCTTGTAATTTCCATGTTGAATCTTCTGCCTGTCACACTTGAGTATTAAACAAAGTGACTAGAGTTGCAGTCATAGAATAAGACATTGATCGTTGTGGTTACACTGTTCATCTGGACACTCAACTCTCAGTAGGCTAATTCTGGGCTCTGGGTGCTAAATGGCTTACTACAAATCCTAACCTTATATAAGGTATCTAAGAATGTATTCAACTGCATTTTAAACTCTATGTAAACAAAATAGCCCTTGTGTTCAAATGTGGTCACTTTTGGGAAAATATATGCATGTAGTAACTTGTTAAATTTTTGCAAATAAGCCGACCTCTGGCACTCAAATTGAAGTCCCCTTAACAGAAAAAAAAATATACATACGTGTCAAACATGTACCATTGTAAACTTTCTGATTCTGTGGGAAATATATTTGCATGAAGTCCCCTTAACAGAAAAAGAATACACCTACATGTCAAACATGTACCACTGTATGTTAACTTTATGTTTCTAAGAGAAATTTGTTTGCTGTAAAATAGGTGTTCAAAACTTGTTAGTAAAGTAAAAGGATGAATCAATTAAAATATACTATTAAATATGTAAATTATAATTAATAGAATAAATGTACTAAATTATACATTTGAATTGGTCATTTAGATATATGATATTTGGAGGTTTTTTAATCTTTCTGGAAACTTTCTAGTAGGTATTAAAAAATGAGAATGTACATACATTGGTGAATTTTACTTGAAAGTATTTATTATCTATTGTATTGACATTCAAAATTATATTAATCTTACAAATAAAATAAAATAAAATTTATACTTGACTATATATTGTTGAAAATATGCCTTAGTATATAACTATTCTGGGGCTCTCACTTATTATGAGCTCAGTATGGGGCTGGAAGTACTGGCTGTCAGAGAAGATCTGCCACCCAAGAGCCAATGACATGAATTGTGTCAGGACAAGGTATGTGAATACATGCACACAACTCAAGATACTTTCTATAGTTAAATGTAAAGTGGTAAGACATATATGTTATATGAAATGACACCTCGACACCTCTAATGGCACATCTCCCTGGTGGATGTAGAGGCGAGTAGGTGAGCTTTGAGGTAGGTGAGTAACTGAGAAATATTCCAGGTTGCCTTTAAATCCACGAAAGGACAAAGACAGGGCAATTCTCCTGCTGTAGCCTCTTGAGTCCTCAGATTATAGGAGTGTGATGGCACACCCATCTGGGATTTTGCATTTTTCAACAAGTTACCAAATACTGTAGGTCCAAGATCCCGCTTTAAGAAACTCTGGTTCCCAAGTCTCAGCAAAATCACATGACAACAGCTTATTGCTTGTTTTTCTACCTTGCTCTATGCTCAAAACAAATTAGCAGAGACTCTTACAGCTTCTCAGGGACCAGACTGTTTAAGGTCTAACACATGTGACTTTCTGACTCACACATGTGAGTTTCTTTTCGTACTCAATTTCACTTGGAATGTCTAAGTGGGCCAGGAAAATCCTGTGTGCCTGAACATTCACTATTCATGAACAGTGCCTTTGGTATGCTCGGCATGGTGCCAAGTGTGTGACCAGCACTGTCGTATTTTTAAGAAGCATATAGGCCAAGAATAATGACCATGGTTATGTGTATGAAAAGGATACATTGTATAGTTAATAAGTTCACATAGCACGACCGCACATACCTGGAATGAGGGGTTTGATGCCCCCCTGCACTGGACTGAGCACTGGAGCAGGTACCGCAGTTCCAGGGTGTAGAGATGAGTTTGGGAAAGCTCCTAAGCAATCAAGATGTTTGGTTCTTTCCTCCTTTCTCATTAGGAATTACTGTCATGTATAAAAGAGGACATCTTAAGTCTAATAAAGTCAAGAGAGATGAATCTATCGGCCTGCAGAAATTCTTGAAGAATGGATGGACTTTTAACAGAGAAAAGGGGAACATAGGGTGGAAAGGCCATCTGATTCCAGCCAAAGTGAGAGGGCAAGAACACTAAATTGTGCCAGAAATCTGAGTCAAGATCTGTGGTCTTTCAAAGACAAAGAGAGTGATGTATTTTATGTCAACTCAAAACAGGGTAGAGTCATCTGAGAGGAGGGAACCTCAATTGAGAAAATGCCTCCACAAGACTGGGCTATCGGCAAGCCACGTGAGCAAGTCAGTAAGCAGCACTTTTCCATAGCCTCTGAATCAGCTCCTGCCTCCAGGTTCCTGCCCTACTTGAGTTCCTGTTTTGACTTCCTCCAGCGATGAACTGTGCTGTGGAAGTGTAAGCCAAATAAACCCTTTCCTCCCACATTGCCTTGGTCATGGTGTTTCGTTACAGCAGCAGTAATGTTTAGTAAGACATTATTTTACCTTTCTGTGACAGAAGCTAGGGAACACTTGGAAGCTTTTCTTTTTTCTTTCTCTCTTTTTAAATGAATGATACCATCCAGAAAACCCTTATAAATTAGTTTGAAAGAAACTTGCATTTCCGCAGAGAGGTTCAGGAGAAGGCAGAAACACTCAAGGATGGTGAAAGTCAAGGCTGGGCGCTGTGTTAGGTGGCAAGGATGGAGAGAACAGGAATTCAGTGATGTTAAAGGTGTGATCCCTCAGTAAGATACTTAGTCAGGAAGTTTCATAAAAGGAACTCAAGCCCAGGCTGGCCAGGCCTGTGACTGTCTTCCTATGTCATGTTCCTTTTTCTTTCGGCATGCAAAGGCATCTTTTTGATATCTTTCATATCAGAACTTGCTGTGTGTCTTTTCCATTCTCCCCATCTCTTCTCCCTCCCCTCCCATCCCTTCCTGCCTGGCTCCCTTGCTCTCTCCCTTCCTTCCTTCTCCTCCTTTGTTTCCCTGTTGGCTCCCCCCCCATTTCCATATTTCTAAAGAAACTTAAACTTTGTTAAGCCTTTCAATCTTAGCTATAAAGAAAAGACATATCCAGATTTTTTTTTTCAATTTGCCTTCTTACATTATGAAGGAGTCTCTGTGCACAGAGGCAGGGGGAAGGCCAGCTTAGCCTGTGAGTGTCCCCCTGCCCAACTTGACACTTGAGCAAGCCTTGATCATATCTGCTAGTGCTATGTTACTAGACATACATGAATATTGAGAAGTAGAGCTAGCAGTTTTGCAACACATCCTTGATGGTTTTTAAAGCTAATTCCCAATTTTCTTGTTCTTTACCGCCAACTTCCCTGTTTCCTTTTATTTTACCTTTGCCGCATCACTGAGCGCTTCTCACCAACTCCACAGTCTTCTCTGTCTCTAAGTGCCTTGCCTCATTTGCTACTACTGTCTCCTCTGGAAACATCTTTTCTCTGCTTCTGGAATAGTCCCTGTCCTGATTTACGCTATCTCTTCTTGGTGCAAACATTCCAACCTTGTCTGTCTCTTTCCCCTGTCTCATATTTAGACATGTCCTGAGTCTTTATCTTTAGCAATCTTAATTTTTTATATCTAATTTTTCTCTCAGTGATTTCATCAACTTCTATGATTTTTGGCCCAACAAATAAAAACACCCTTTTGATGAACAAATGATAATTCTACACATTAGTAGAGTTCAGGTATCTACATTTGCAAACAATATGCACTGGTCAAATTTAGCTCAGTTTGGCCCACTCTCTGATACTCAGCCTCTAGTAGTAATCACTATAGTCCATTCAGGTTGACTTGCTTTTTTAAGATTTCACATATGAGAGAACATGAGGCACTTGTTTTTCTGTGTGCAGCTTTATCTCACTTTGGATCCTGTTCTCAAGGTCTATTTTGGTATAAAGGACAGGACTTCATTGTTCTTCATGGCGGATATAGTTTAATGCCTTGTTGTTATGATAAAATACTCAGGCAAAGGCAACTTTGGGGGATAATGGGCTCACAATCCTAGGTAATAGTGCAGCATTTCAAGGGAATCAAGCTGGCACTGAGAGAGGCCAGGAGAGGCCATTGGTGAAGGTGCAGCCTCAGTGGCAGTTGAAGGTCCAGGACTGAAGGGGTCATGCAAAGAAGTTGAGACTTGGCACCGTGAAGAGAGCCTAGGAGAGGCTGTGGGTGAAAGTGCAGCCCAGTTGCAGCAGAGACCCCAGCTTGGGGATGCCTACCAAGAACAGCAGCAGCAGTAGAGTGGAGCCAGCTGGAGCCTAGAAGACAAGCTGTGTGTGTTGCAGAGGGCAGAGCTGGAGAAGTGACCCAAGCCCTTTGGAGGAGTCCAGAAGATCATGAGTGGATCCCAGCCATTGGACAGTTGCAATTTGGTTTTGCTTTGATTTGATTGTGACTGCCCTGATTTTTCCCTCTTGAAGTAAGAAAGTATTTAATTGGAGTCCGCAGTTGTGAGACTTTGAATTTTAAAAGACTGCAGATTTTAAAAGAAATTGGCTATTTTAAAGGGACTGAAATTTTAGTGTGTTTGAATTTGTAAAGACTGTGGGACTTTTAAAGTTATGTTTTTAATGTGGTATCTTGGGAATGAATAAGAAAGGAAGGGTTGTGGCTTAATAGTGATGCGTTTGTGTGTCAAGCTGACAAGGGGTCAGTTGGACTGGCTGGTTTGTGTGTCAACTTGACACAGACTAGAGTCATCAGAGAGGAAGGAGCCTCAGTTGAGGAAATGCCTCCATGAGATCCAGCTGTAAGGCATTTTCCCAATTACTGATCAGTGGGGGAGGGCCCAGCCCATGGTAGGTGGTACCATCCCTGGGCTGGTAGTCCTGGGTTCTATAAGAAAGCAGGCTGAGCAAGCCAGAGGAAGCAAGCCAGTAAGAAGCACCCCTCCATGGCCTCTACATCAGCTCCTATCTCCAGATTCCATCCCTGCTTGAGTTCCCGTTCTGACTTCCTGCAGTGATGGACTATGACCTGGAAGTGTAAGCTAAATAAACCCTTTACTTCCTAAATTGCTTTTTGGTCATGGTGTTTCATCACAGCAATAGAAACCATCACTAAGACACTATGTAAGCCAGGATAGCCTGGAACTCATAATTTTCCAGCTTCAGTCTTAAAAGTGCTAGGATTATAGGCATATACTACCACCTTTTATTGAATTTTAAACTCAGAAATCTGTTGCATTTATATGACTTTTTATTTATCCATTTGTTGTTTCCTTTTCATGGCAAGCTATTTTTGAATGCATGGCTTCATACCCTGTCTAATTCTCCCCTAGTTAGAACAAATTCAAACTTCATACTCTAAACGTTTTCCTTTCTTCAAAATCAGTGATTTCATTTATAATGCTCTTTCCTTTTTGTATGGCTCATTTCCATCAAAGACAGGGAAGTCTCAATTTTACATTAATATTTGTAAATGAAGGGCTGGTGTGCTTGATTGCATATTGCATGAGTGTCCTTGCAGCATTCTAGACTGAAACATGCAGGTAGGCTAACTCTGTGAGTGGGTGGGTACATCAACCATCAGACTTTCCTCAAACGGTGCTTATACTGGAAACAGGCTACTAGACTGGGCATGCAGTACTCTTCTGGCCCAGGATGAGAGCTTCACTTAGGTATTTCTTCTGGGAGCTTAGCTGTCACTTTTGTTGGTATCTGGAGGCATGATTCTTCACTACTGTGTGTATTTGATAAGGTGCAGTGGAGAAGGCCATGCCATGTTTTGTAGGCAGTATAGACCATCTGTTTTTTCATTCTACCCTGACTTCCAACATGTCACCAACCATCCTCTTTCCAGATTGCTTGTGTGTCTCTTTGTCATTCAACCCTGTGAACTTCCAGCTGCAGAAGTTCATTCTGAGTTCTAGATCTTTGGTATCTTCCGTCTCTTCACTCTTACAACTCATCCGTTTTATACTTCTAACTCATTTCTGTAGAGGTGCAAGTAGGTACTTGAATTTGTACACCCAATCTCTTGTAGGAGAAATTTTTTGAGTATGGTTTTTAGAGGTGGTTTGAATCCAGCAGGGTCTGCCTCTCAAGCAAAGATAAGGCAGGAGATTGCCAAGGTACAGACTGACTTTTCACCTTGGTTCTATTTACAAGCTGGCAGCCACATCTACGGCAGGAATCTGTGCCAATGCCAAGTAGGTGGATGAATCTTATCTTCTGCCACTGTGCTCAGTCTTTTTTTTTCTTGTTCTAGATGCTAAGTAAAGAGCATCTATTTCAAGCAAAGAGCATAATCAGGCCAGAGGAGATAAGGTTCAAAGTTCAAAGTCTCAGGGTCTCTGGACAGAGGCATCCTTTCAACACTGTAGTGAAACATGCTTAAAAAGTTGTCCAACTCTTGGATGCCAGTAGGTGGCAGTGAACAGACCACCAATGGATAAACTCAAGCAGCCCCAGGTGAGAATTCTTCTCAAGCTCTCATTGCATAAGGTACTCAGAATATTATGAGTGTACTTTTGCAATGCCCAATGCACTTGAAAGGGATTAACTCAATTCTATAACCACCTTAAAAAGTAGGTAAATATTACTAAGCTTTACCTAGAGCTCAAGCAACTTGCCTAAGGTCACACTTCTAACATGTGCTTATCTCTGAATTCAACCTTAAGAGCTTTGAAAAGTCATCACATCTTTTTGACTGTTAGCTTTCAGTCATTGGTTGTCTTTGCTGACTTTGGCTTCCTGTTGCTCTCTGCATGGGCCAGATGGATTCTGTTGTTTTAACTTTGGCACAGTGGCTGCACCTTCATCTACTGCTATCTCAGCCAGCAATTGCAACTCCACAGTTACTGGCCTGCTTATCTAGCACTGGCCTAGCTACTTAGGCCGCAGCCTGGTGAGAATTCTGCTCCTGCAGGGAGGGACCAGCCCTGTTACTGCCTCTCTATCATCCTAATTATGAATAAGACTAGCGATTCAAAGGGTGGGGTGAACCTGTGAACTTTGAGAGGCTGCGTAGTTAGTAGACTAGTTAACCCACTCTCCTTGCTGCCATCCACAGAAAGCCTGTGCTTCCACTTTGCCAAACTACAAAAAGCTGCACCATTCCAAACCCTACACTACTACTCCTGTGTCTCTCCATCTCTCCTGAATGCCCTCTGGTGCTCTATGATTACTTTCCGTCAACTAGTTGCTAATGCAGCCTCCTGACCCAAGGCTAATTCTATTTAATTAGCACAAATGCAAACTCAGGGGTTCCCAGTGTGATCGCATATCTACCAACACTTCCCCCCCTTTTTGTCTAAATAAAAAGGAAAGGTTTTAACTTAAACACAGTGAAACTATATACAATAAGAACAATTATCAAGTAAGGATTACATTTACAATGTCCAGTCCATTTGTATTTGGCATAGTCAGAGAAACTATTCTATTATCCTATTTTAGTGAGTCCAAAGTTTTATAGCTAATTTACTTTCTATTCTAACTTGTATTACCAACCCAAAACTATCTTAGAACTCAAATCATTTTCTTAGATGAACAATCTAAGCTTTATGTCTCTCAACCTTATACCCCTTGTACCTCTTTTGGGAGTTTCTTTTATGAATTTGGTAACAAAGAAAACTGTAACTATAACTATTTCATTTTCAACTCCATCAGAGACCTAAGAAGGAGATAATATTACCTGAGTAAACAGGAAATGCAGAGCAAGCACCTTCCAAAACTATAGAAATGACAGAAACAGTTGGCTGCCTGGACAGTCACCCAAGGTTCCTTTGCAATGTTGGGGCATCCATTTTTGGCCTATAGGCCTTTAAAATGCCTAACAAACTTTTTTTGTGAAGCAAGAATTTTGAGGGATTGTCCCACCTTGCCTTGGTAAAATTCAGCAGTCTTTTTCCTTTGTGTCCTGATTGTCCAGTTTGTACTGCATATTGTCAACAATCAAGGCAAGGGCAGTTTCTTACCCAAATGGCTAGCTTTGCCACAGTAAAGTGAACTCTAGATAGAAGTTCTTTGACATCCACCATCCTTTTATGAAGTAGATTGGTGCTGACAGGAGCAGACATGTCTCACTGTCAAGAAAAGTCTTAGGTTATTAACATCTTAAATGTAGGTCTCTGAAGAATTTCAGGATCATCTATCTAAAATATATCTGTTTAACCTTAAAAACATACCTAACATGACTACAAGTTTGATTGTTATAGATGACTAACTACTAACCTGCAGTTTTTAATTCTCCCAGTTTGTAATAATAGCTTTCAAAGACTAGAACTTTATGTTACATTTTAAAATGAGCTGCATATATAATACCTTAAACAAAAGTAGAAACACACACACACACACACACACACACACACACACACACATATATGGCATAACAAAAATAACCTTAAATTTATATCAATGTATAAAAAACCATACCAATATAAAATATTTGAGATAAATAGTTGTCTTTTTATCCTATATTCCTTATATTGTAGGGGTGGTTGTCTGTGCCTTACCCTAAAGCACTGCCCCTAGTGAGGCAGCAGGTGACTGCTAGGTACCTGCCCCCACCCCCACCCCGGGCATGGCCCAGGGTGGGGACCTCTTAAGACCTGGGATGAGTACATGCTTGATCTCTCTTTGCTATCTCATGGTCTTGTACGCTAGTGCTGCCAATCAAGGCAGAGCTCTCCTGAGAACAGTGCTGAGCCACACCTCACCCCTCCTAGATTTCATGACCAACTTATTTATTCTTGTTGTGAGTTAAACCCTGAATAAAATTTGACCTTCAAATAGACTCTGTGGAAGTATCCCATTACTATATCCCCACTAAATGATGACAAACATCCCTAACCCACTACCTCTTGGGGATGTAGGCATTGTGTTCTCTAGAGTGCTTCTTGTTGTCTGGGGGTGACAGCATCCCCAGGAGACCCTGAGAAAATTGAGATAATGGTCAAATCCTAAGAAAACTAGCTATAGCATTTGTTGTCCAGTCTCTGTGTAACAAGAAAGTACAAGGCTTATCTGAAGTCCTGGCTAGAATAGTCTGTGAGGCTGGACCATCTCAGCTAGCAGCCTTGAAGTTGTTCTGAATGCAGAACTCTGAGGAAACTGCAACAGAGGCACTCTGAAAGTCTGGATCACCTGGGCCACCCCTTCCATTGGTGTCTGGTCCACTTGCTCTGAAAACACACAAACTTTCAAAGGTAATGTGTGTGTGTGTGTGTGTGTGTGTGTGTGTGTGTGTGTGTGTGTGTGTGCTCATTAACACAAGTGTGGACTATGCATTGTACACAAGCCAGCCAAAGATGAATTTTTGTTTTATGTTTGAAGACATAGACATCTGTTAACTTTATATGTTTGTTTGGACTGTATAACCAAACCTCTATCCATGTTATATAAAAGGATGACATATAGTAATAAGTCATGAGGACTCTGTAACCAACAAGATTTATCTTGTCTCATCCAGTCTCAGAGCTATTCCAGTATCAAAGGATCAGCATATATATCACCTGTCTTGTAGTTTTTCTAGGTTTATTTCTTTATGTCTGTAGCCAAGATTTTCAGGGTGTCTCCTCCAATCAAATCTGGTCTCTATTAATTTTGAAGGAATCCACATAATCTCTCCCCCAATGCAATACATTTTCTGAATTCCATTTTAAAATTAAGACATCCCTAAAGTATCTAGGCTGGTTTAATTCAACAGTTCACTTTACAATCCCATGTCTCTCAGCAGCTGTCATTCACTCATCATCATTAAAAAAAAATTCAAAGTCAACAAAGCACCATACAGGATTCAGACCCCCTGTGTATTTCCCATCTTTGTGTGGCTAATTCTTTTTATAGTACTTTATTCTTTTGTTAAAGACTTTAATTGCTTTTATACTATTATTTTTCCTATGACTGTCAATACCCATTTTCTTCTCTTTCTTAAACACCTCTGCACAACTTACCCTCTTTAAAGTTTTTTTCAGTCTGAACCTGTATAACTGTGCGCCTGTAGCATTCTCTGGACACATGAGCCAAACCTTAAACTACTAAGTGGCAGCAAGGCTCTTCCTCATGGCTCTGGCAGTTGCCTCCACCCCTTCCTCAGGTCCATGAGAGCTGAGCGTTAAGCCCATGGACCTGGCTGAGAACTGCATTTAACTGCCCCAGCTCTAGGAAGCTGGTACCTACATTGTGACAGATGTTGTTACCTAACTTGCTGTTTCTTAGCATACCAGCTGCT
The DNA here is from genome assembly GCF_049852395.1 of Peromyscus maniculatus bairdii. NCBI lineage: Eukaryota > Metazoa > Chordata > Mammalia > Rodentia > Cricetidae > Peromyscus > Peromyscus maniculatus. Next base: position 59,616,270 of record NC_134870.1, read on the forward strand.
CAAGTGCGCTGTCGCACAGCAGTGCCTCTTAAAGGAGCCACATACTTTTTTTTTTTTTTTTACCCCAACTTTCTCAAGCCCTAGGTGGAAATTCAGGCCCCATGTTGGCCGTGATTTGTAGCTGGAATTTTCTTGGGGCCACCAACCAGCCAAACAGCTCCCAAATAAAGACACAGAGACTTTCTATTAATTATGAAAGCTTAGCCTTGGCTTTGGTTTGTCCCACTAGCTCTTATAACTTAATTTAACCTGTTTCTATTCGTTTATGTTTTGCCTCGGGGCTTTTTACTCTTCTTTCATCCTGTATGTCTTACTTTCTTGCTTCCTCCATGTCTGTCTGTCTGGCTCTCAGTGTCTCCCTGTTGTCTCTTTTTCAAGCCTTAATTTCCTCCTCCTACTTATTCTCCCTGCCTGGAAGTTCTGTCAATACCTCTTCCCCTGCTATTGGCCATTCAGCTTCAGCTTTTTATTAGACCAATCGGGTGCCTTGGGCAGGCAAGGTAAAACGGCAACTTATCTTTACATAATTAAACAAGTGCAACACATCTTTACATAGTTAAACAAATATTCCACAGTAGGATTCTGTGCTCCCATATCAGAATTCTGGCTTATCATGTGCAGGTATATAGGTGTATGTGTGCATGTAGCAGAGAAGAAATGGGTATGGGAAATACCAGTTAAGATTTACTGATAAAAATAGGTGCTACTGGTGGCTGTATAAAGCCTGATATAGATCTTGGTTGTCCAGAATCTATGCTGGTCTACCCAGGGACTGCATTAGAGGGGATCATGGTGATTAGCTGTTCACAGTCACTATCAAGTGATGTGCCTCAGGCAGTATTTCCCCCCCCCCCAGCTACTGTGCTTGCCTTAGCCCCTTCTGCTAGGAGTGCATTAGCACAGCCGCTCTAGCATCTCACCAATATTTATGAATGGCAGGAAGAGAGGAGTAATAAGACAAGGGGACATGAATGACAGCAGAAGAGGACATGGATCTGAGTGGAAGAGACTAGTATATGGCATCAGGAGGGCTCTGTGAAAAGCCATACCATGATAGTGGCTCTTTATGACTCAAGTATGTGGTATCTTCGACAACAGGATCTTGCTGTCAAGTTCTGGAGAGTAACCAAGAGAAATGCCAATAGCCTGTAATGTTTGGGGTCTATGGGACCTAATTGGCCATCAACTCCAAAGGAGGTAAGCCATTCCTGGTCAGGGTTTTTTATTTGCTACCATGTGATGTCTAGTTGGGGTATTGTTTCCCTGTTGTAAGGTAACTTTATTTAAAATTTCTCTCCCCCTCCAGTTTGGTTTTTCAAGACAGGGTTTCTCCCTGTAGTTCTGACTGTCCTGGAACTCACTCTGTAGCCCAAGCTGACCCTCCTTGAACTTACAGAGATCCACCTGCCTCTGCCTCTTGAGTGCTGGGATTAAGGGCATGTGCCACCACTGCCCGACTTTCTTGTTCTCTCCCCCTTCTTTATATCCCTGTACTCTATGTCTCCACCCTTGAAACACCCTGTCCATACCCAATGGCCCTTACTAGGTTTCTAACCACTATGAGTGTATTCCAAATGAAACACACATATCTTAAGATTCAAAGTTAACTCCCACATATGAAGAGAAAACATGATGTTTTTCTTTCTGGGTCTGCATTACCCCACTCAGGTTGATTGTTTTTAATTCTGTCCATTTAATGGCAAATGTCATAATTTCATTTTTCTTAACAACTGAATTAAATTCCATTGTGTTCATGTAGCACATTTGCATTATTTACTCATCAGTTGGTGAAAATCTAGGCTGTTTCCATTTTCTGGATATTGTGACTGGAGCAGCAATGAACACGGTTGGGCAAGTATCTCCATAGTAGGATACAGAGTCCTTTGGGTAAAAATCTTGAGAATGGTGACTGGATTGTGCGGTAGATTTATTTCTAGCTTTTGGAGAAAACTTTGCACTGATTTCCCTTACGGCTGCATTTCACACTCCCACCAGCAATGGATGAGTATATTCCACCTTCTCCATATCCCTGCCAGCATTTGTTGTGATATCTTTTTAATCTAAACAATCTTACCGAAGTAATAGGAAATCTCAAAATAGTTTTAATTTGCATTTACTTGGTGGCTGTGGATGTTGGACATCTTAAAAACGTGTCTCAGTCAGCTGGCAGTGGTGGCACACACCTTTAATCCCAGCACTTGGGAGGCAGAGGCAGGTGGATCTCTGTGAGCTTGAGGCCAGGCTGGTCTTCAGTTCCAGCTGGTTCCAGGGCAGCCAGGACTGTTACACAGAGAAACCCTGTCTGGAAAAACAAAAGCAAACAAACAAAAATGTGTCTCATTTGTTTTTATTCGTTTGAAAACCCTCCATTTAGTTCCTTGGCCCATTTTAAAATGGGTTGTTTGCTTTCTTGATGTTTGGTGTTTTGAGTTTGTTGTATGTCCTAGGTGATAATCCTCTGGTGGATTTATAGGAGATAAAGATTTATTTCCCACTCTGTAGATTGCCTCTTCACTTGAGTGATGGTGTCCTTTGCAGAAGCCTTTTAGTTTCATTGGTCCCATTTGTCAATTGTTGGTCTTAATGACTTTTGGGGTCTGTTCAGAGAGTCTTCTCTAGTGCCTGTAAGTTCAAGAATACTCCCTACTTTCTCCTCTATCAGATTTAGGATCTTATGTTGAAATTTTATCCATTTGAAGTTGAGTTTTGTGCTGGGTGAGAGATAAAAATCTATTTGTATCCTCCCACATACAGCTGTTCATTTGCTCAACATCACTTGTTGAAGATGCTGTCTTTTCTCCAGTGTGTATTTCTGCTTCTTTGTCAAAAATCAGGTGGCTGTGAGTGCATGGACTGAGTTCTCAATTCCATTCCCTTGATCACTGTGTCTGCTTATATGCCAAGGATATACTGTCTTTATTACTACAGTTTCTGTAGTAAAAGTTAAAATCAGGGTGATGATACTCTACTGTGTTTTTATTGTCCAGGATGGTTGGGCTGACCTGAGTCATTTATGTTTCCACAAACAACTTTAGGTTTTTTAAATTTTTCCTTCCAATTTCTGTAAAAACAAAACAAAACAAAACAAAACAAAACAACAAAAAAAAACTACTTTGGAGTTTTGTAGGATGGCCATTTTCACAATATTATGTGAGAAGTCTTTCTGTCTTATAATATCTTCTTCAGCTTTTTTCTTCAATGTCTTAAAGTTTTTACTATACAAGTCATTCACTTCCTTAGGTAGATTTATTTAAAGCTTTTTGAGGCTCTTGTGAATGGGAATGTTCCCTGATTTCTTTCTTGCTGTGCTTATCCTTTATATATAGGAAGGCTACTGATTTTTGTGTGTTAATTTTGTATCCTGATACTTTACTAAAGTGTTCATCGGCTTGTTGGGCTTTCTGGTGGGGTCAGGATCTTCTATGTACAGAACCATGTCATCTCCAGTTACTTTACTGTCTTCCTTCCTCACTTGTATTCCTTTCCCCCTCCACTCATCTTACTGCTCTGGCTGACACCTAACATTGAACAAGAGGCGGGAGAGTGGACACCCTTGTCTTGTTCCTGACTTTAGTGAAGTGCTTTGAGTTTTTCTCTGTTTAACATGATGATGGTTGCCTGGGTGCTTGTTGTGTATTGCCTTTATAATGTTATTTGTCCCTTTTATCCCTTAATTCTCCTGGCCTTTCATCATGGAAGGATTTTGTCAAAGAGCTTTTCTGTATATGAGATTCTCATGTGGTTCCTGTCCTTGAGTCTATTCATGTGTGAATTATATTTGTTGATTTATGCATGTTGGACCACTCTTCAATCACTGGTATAAAACCAGACCAAACCTGATCATGATGGATAAACTTTGTTGATATGCTCTTGAATTTGGTTTGCAAGCATTTTATTGATAATTTTTGTATCCATGTTTACCAGAAGGCTTAACCTGTAATTTTTTCTTAGGTTGGGCCTTTGTTTGGTTTTGTATCAAAGTAATAGTAACTTTTTAAAAAGAATTCAGAAGTGTTCCTTATTTTCTATTTTATAAAAAAAATTGAAATGTATTCATGTTAGCTCTTTGGAGGTCTAGTAGAATCTGTACTGTTTCCATGTATTTCTGTCCTTCTTTTAACTGGGAGATTTTTAACTACTGCTTCTATCTCATTATTTGTTATGTGTCTGCTTAAATTCTTTACTACATCTTGATTCAAATTTGGTAGAATATATATACACAAACATACTCATCCATTTTTTGAGATTTTTCTAGTTTGGTGGAATATAGATTTTTAAACCATATCCTTAAGATCCTCTGAATTTCCTCAGTATACATTGTAATGTTTCCATGGTCAGCTCTGATTTTATTACTTTGGGTCTTCTCTCTCTTTCTTTGGCTAATAGTCTGTCAATCTTATTAATCTTTTCAATGAAATAACTATTCAATCCATTGATTCATTGTATTTTTTATTATTTCATGAATTCCAGTCTTCATTTTGATTATTTCTTCCTGCCTAATTTTTCAGTGTTGTCCATTCTTATTTTTCTAAGGCTTACTCTTATATAATTAAGTTATTAATATGAGCTCTCTCAAGTTTTTTTAATTTAGACACTTAGTGGTATGTTCTTTACTTTTAGGACTGCCTTCATTCATCTCATAAATTTATGAATATTCTTTTTATTTGCATTTAGTTCTTGAAAAATTTAATTTCTTTCTTAATTTTTTCTTGACCCAGTTTTCATTCATTGCTGTACTGTTTAGTTTCCATGAATTTGTGTACTTTCTGCCTTTTCCATTTTCATTAATATCCAGGTTTATTCCTTTGTGGACAGATAGAATGTAGAATGCTGTTTCAATTTTTTTAAATCTGTTGAAACTTGCTGTGTGTTCTAATATATGGCCAATTCTGGAGGAAGTTCCATGGGTCCTTGTGAAAAAAGTATGTTCTTTAGTGTTTGAATGTTCTGTAGATGTCTGTTAGATCCATTTGATTTGTCATGTTATTTAACTCCAAAATTTCTCTGTTTAGCTTTTGTCTGGATGGTCTGTCTATTAGTTAAAGTTGGATACTGAAATCACTGTTACTGCTTTGAGGTTAATCTTTGGTTTCAGATCCAATAGTATTTCTTTTTATGAAATTGGGTGCCTCTATTTTTGTTCCACAAATGTTTAGAATTGTAAAAAAATCCTCTTATTGAATTTTACCTTTAATGAGCATGGAAAGTCCTTTCCTGTGTTTTCTGATTAGCTTTGTTTGAAATATATTTTGTTAGATATTAGAATAGCCATGTCTGCTTGTTTCCTAGTTTCATTCACTTAGAATACCCATCTTTTTTTACCAGAAGGTGGTATCTGTCATTGATGGTGTGGTCTGTTTCTTGGAGGCAGCAAAAAGATGTATCCTGTTTTCTAATCCAATCTGTTAGCCTATGTCTTTTGTTGGGGAATCGAGATCATTAATAATGAGAGTTATTATTGAAAAATGTGTATTAGTTCCCATTATTTTGTTGTTGTGGTATTTATTTCGTAGACCTCTTTTGATTAACTGCTCTTGAATTATTTATTCATGTGCTCTCCTGGTTGTATTTAATCTTTTCTTAAGTATTCATTTTAGTATCTTCAATAGTCCAGCTTAGTTGTCAGAAATTCTTTAAATCAGTTTTTGTCACAGAATGTTTTTCTTTCCCCTTCAGTCATGACCCATTGTCTTGCTTGTGTAAGTCTGGGATGGCATCTGTGGTCTTTCAGGAACTGTCAAACATCAGTTCAGGCCCTTCTGTCATTAGAAGTTTCCACTGAAAAGTCATGTGTTATTGTGAAGGTCATGCCTTTATGTGTGACTTATTCTTTCTCTTTTGTTGCTTTCCATGTGGTTTCTTTGTCCTGTACATTTAGTGTTTTGATTATTATGTGAGTGTGGAGTTTCTATTCTTGTCCTGTGCATTTTGTGTTCTTTATTCCCTGTTCATCTTGATAGGCATCTCTTTTCTTAAATTATGGAAGTCATCTTCTATAATTTTATTGAAAATATTTTCTGTGCCTGAATTTCTTTTCCTTCTATATTTGTAATTCTTAGGTTGGGTCTTTTTATAGTCCCCTGTGTTCTGTTCCTGGATTTTTTTAGAATTAATATTTTCTTTGAATGAGTGGTACAATTCCTCTACCTTGTTTTTGAGACCTGATATTTCCTCTTCAATTTGATTCACTCTATTAACGAGGCCTGCCTCTGAGTTTCCTGTTTGAACTGAGATTTTCATTTCAAATTTTATTTTGCTTGTCTCTTCTTCAGGGACATTCTCTTATTAAACTCTATTTTCATATCTTGAACTGTCATCCCTATTTCCTTCAACTGTTCATGTTTTTGTGGTCCCCATTCTGGAATTCATACACATTTTCTTTGAGTTCCTTGTACATATTTATAATTGCTATTTTGAAATCATTGTCTTGTACATCAGCCACGTTGCCTTTCTTAGAAAATGTTATGACAGAGGCACTAATTTCTGGACGAGACACACTGCCTTGGTTATTCATATTGCTTGTGATTTTATAATGGGATATGGGCTTCTGAAGTTAGGTTGTTGGTGATGTGTGTGTGTGTGTGTGTGTGTGTGTGTGTGTGTGTGTTTGCACGCGTGTACTTGGTCTTGCCTTTGTTGAGTGTGTGTTTGAATCTTTATTTATTTGTATTTGTCAGGTTGTACTAGCTGAACAGTGTTTGGTGTTCAGCCTTCAAGTCACTTAGAGTAACGACTTAGGGTAAACACTTAGAGTAACGGCTGTCAAAAGAAAACTTTAGTCAGTTATTGTGTGACACATCTTTAATCCCAGAACCTGAGAATCAGAGACAGGTGAATCTCTGTGATTCTGAGGCCATCCTCGTCTATATAGCAAGTTCTAGACCAGCCAGGGCTACATAGTGAGACCCTGTTTCAATAAAAGAAAAAAAAAAACTTTACATGGAAGACCATTAGAGGAACATGACTCCCAGGGGCCTGGGTTAATGCACTGGAGATACTTTTTCAGTTTCAGGCCATTCTGGGTTGATGTATATATGGGGTGTCCAAAGTGTTCTTAGCTCAACTAGGGATAGGTGTAAATTCTGAGGCCAAGAGCAAACCTTCCATAGGGTTAGAAGGTACTCACTGCTTAGCTTTCAGTGTCTGTGGAGGTCTTGGATTCTCCAGGTAGTCCTTGAGTGTAGGAGCTTGGGTCCGAGTGGGAATAGATGGTGCTCCCTGAAACGAACTGAAAAAGTACAGTGAAACTAGAAACGTTATGAACCAGAAACTACTAGCTAACTTTTTTTTCTTCTTGAGACAGGTTCTTGCTGTGTGGCTTATATTGGCCTGGAACTCATTATTTAGCCTAGGCTGAGATTAACCTTTAACCTGCCACCTCTCTTCTCTCTGCCTTCCCAGTGCTGGGATTACAGATGTGTATCTCATAACACCAGCTGCCAGAAATTTCTAAGACAGAATTTACCAATCAGAAAACAGCTAACCTCTCACCACAGACCTTTCATCTAACAAGAGAGCTTTTCTTTATGTTGTTTCCATGAAAATCTTACAAGGGCTTCTCTCTTCCTACCCACCTAGTGGAATGCTCAAGCACTTGCAGTTACTGCCATGTGTTTAAAATTGTCTGTGCAAGAAATTCTTGAAAGCTTTAATGTGCCTGTTTACATGTGCACAGTTTTGGTGTCAGGAGTGAGGATCCTTAGGAGATGTCTAGCAGCCCAGGAACACTGAGGTATGAACTAAGGTACCTATCAAACCTGGTGTCTTAGAGTTTCTATGGCTGTGAAGAGACACCATGACCACAGCAAGTCTTAAAAAAACAAAAACAAAAACAAAACATTTAATTTAAGTGGCTCACTTACAATTGTGAGGTTCAAACCATTATCATGGTGGGACATGGCAGCATGTAGGCAGACATGGTGCTGCTGGAGAAGCAGCTGAGAGTCCTACATCTTGCAGGCAACAGGAAGTGATCTAAAACACTGGGTGTGACTTGAGTATATGAGACCTCAAAGCCTGCCTCCACAGTGACACACTTCCTCCAAGACCACACCTAATCCAACAAAGCCACATGCACCAGGCTCTTTTTTTGGGGGGGGGGGCCACCAACCAGCTCCCAAATCATGACACAGAGATTTATTATTGGTTTTGAATGCTCAGCCTTAGTTTATGCTTGCTTCTGGCTGACTTTTTTTCTTTAACTTAAATTAACCTGTTTCTCTTCATCTATGTTTTGCCTCAGGTCTTTTTACCTTTTCTTTCTGTATGTCCTACTCTGTCTAGCTGACTGGCAGCTGCCTGGCTGGTTGGCACCAGCCTTTTCCCTGTTTTTTTCCTCCCTTGTTCTCTTCTCCTTCTTCTCTTCTCTCCTTTCACTTTCAAGCCTAGATTTCTCTTCCTAGATTTCTCTACTTATTCTCTCTGCCTGCCAGCCCTGCCCATCTCTCTTCTGCCTAGCTATTGGGCATTTAGCTTATTAGACCAATCAGATGCCTTAGGCAGGCAAGGTTAAACAAATACAACACATCTTCACATAATTAAACAAATGCAGCATAACAAAATGTAGCACATCTTTATATCATTAACCAAGGCGACAGAAACAAATGTAACACACTTTTACATAGTTAAAGTAATATTCCACAGCATAAACAAATGCAACACATCTTTGCCCAGTTAAAATAATATTCCACAACAGCCACACCTCCTAATAGTGCCACTCCCTTTGGGGGCCATTTTCTTCAAATCACCACACCTGGAATATCCAGTGTCCTCCCATTTGCAACAGGAGATCATAGGTCAGTTAGTCTTTCATGACTTGCAATTTTGAGTTCTCTGGATTTAGTTTATCTATTTACTTATTTGTTATGTTATGGTGCCAGAGATGGAACATAGGCCTAGAACATGCTAGGCAAGCACCCATCACTGATCTATATTCCTTAGCATTTTCTAAGTTTTATTGAACATTTAAATCAAAACTGGGCCTGGAAGTCAGATTTGTCTTCTGGATTTGGTCTAAAAGAAATTTGCCTGGTGCCAAAGAAAGGCCTCGTGTAGATAGGATGTGGAAAAAAAAGAAGGAAATCATTGGCTTAACTAATGCAAAGAGTCAAGAACTCTAGATAACTGTATATGCAGAAAGTGTGGACCAGAGCCTACATTTTCCTGGAGTAAGGCATAGAATTTGTCAATGACAATTTAAACTCCATGATCACAGTAGAGAAGTTTATTTTTATCCCAAGCCAAGATAGTCATCTCTGGGGTACATTAGTGGGGAAGAAAGGATCCAGAATCTTAGAGTTGATGGGAAACATCCTTAGACCACCTTCACAAAAGTCCCTGTACAGAAGGCACATGAAAATTATATGCAACTGATGAAACAAAAGCACATTGCCCAACTCCGCTCTGGTTGCGCCTTCTAATTCTATGTCCATGGCTTAATAATTATCATGAGCCTGTTGGTCTTTAAAATAAAACACTAAAGAGATAGCTCAGTCATTAAAGAGTGCATACAGCTCCTGTAGAGGTCCTGGGTTCACTTCCCAGCATCCACATGGTGGCTCACAACTGTAACTACAGTCCCAAGGGATCTGATATCCTTTTCTGACCTCTGTGGGCATGTTGAATGTGATGCACAGATATACATGCAGGCAAAATACTCACACACAGGAATTAAGGAAACCTTCATTTTAACCAGTTGTCTCTATCTTAAAAATGACAAGAAACTTAGACAAATGCTTGTAAAGACTTATTAACCAGACTGAGATCTTTAATCTCCTTTTTCCCTTGGTCAAAGTTTCAGCTCAGTACAATAGTAAAAAGAGTTTTCTGATTCAAAGGAAAACACCTGGAAACTTGATAAATAATTTGGAACATATGATCCCAGATTCCCTGATTATTATCAACTTATGATGTTAGGACCTGGTGAACATTGCTAAGGAATGGCTGAAACTGCATAGAAAACATGAAGACAATATCAAGGATTGTCTTCCTTAGATATTTGTGAGGGGTAGGAAGAAAAAAGCTGGAAAAACAGCAGAGTTTTTGAAACTTATCCCTAAGGTTTTAATATAAACACTGGCTGATCTGTCAGAAAAAATATTAGAAGCGAAGGGACTAACCATGTCAACACAGAAACACAATTCTCACCTTAACAAAATAAGAGATAATTCTGGAGTCAAATATGAATAATGATAGCCTGGGAACAAGGATTTGGGTTACACTAAATGCCATGTGCCAGTGTAGTAAGTCCCATGAAGTTGTTATTGTGAGACCAAAATGAGCCATCTTAGAAATAAGACCAAAATGCTTTCACCCTAAAATTAAGGCCTAAGATTTCTCCTTTTGGGAATAGGCCATTAGTTACTGAAACCAGTCAGTTCAGATTCCAGAAACCAGGAAGTGTAAAAGTACAGAGTCACAAGATAGTTATGAGGTAATGCCTGCCAGACTATGGAATGTCCTCTCCCTGGTTTCCAGGGAACTGACCATAGAAATGCCCCCACCTGAGGGCAGCCAATGAGAAATGGTGGCAGGCAACCATTCCCTTAGAAGTAATTTCTAGAAGTCCCTAGAAGTGAGCCAATCAGAATTGTATCCATACTAGCACTGCTAAATGATGTAACCTTGTGACTTTTCCCTTTAAAAACTGAGCTTGCAGACAGGTGGGCGCTTCCTCCAGCCTCCACTGCGTTGGATGTATTGGACGAAGTCCCTGCCTAGGCTTGTATTGTTTTTGGATATCCAGAATTAAACCTTGCTTTTGCATTCCGGCATGCTCATCTTTGGTGGTCTCTCTGGGGGTCACGATCTGGGCACAATAGTTACAGTAACAGAACAAAAGAAATTAATGAATAAACGCAGTTAAAATACTTCAGTATGAACATCACGTAAGGAAGTTACAGTGAAGTAAGGACACATCTGCTGCAGGTCTTGGATGCTGTCTGATGACACCTGTAGCCCCCCAGTTGGTAGAAGGTAGTTATCTCTCAGTACATGCCAGAAGGATTTACTTAGCAGTCACAATGTTGTCAGGTCAAACACAGACACAGGCAAGGAGTGGCTTTTAAGAGGGCTAAATATAGTTCAGGAAAATTCATTCTAGACCTACAATATTCTAGTTCTCTACAATCAGAGACATTCTAATCTATCAGTCGGGCTTGTAGAATTTAAATCACAGCTGTGTGTGTTTGTATGTGTGTATATGCATGTGCGCATGTGTGTGCGTTTATATCATTACATGTGCATGGATGGAGATGGAGACAACTTGTGGGGGTCAGTTCTCTCTTCCTACCATGTAGGCTCTGGGGATTGAACTCAGGTCATCAGCCTTGGCAGCAAGCTCCTTTACTCACCAAGCCATCTCATCAGCCCTTACACACACTTTCCCATTCATACATATTTTAAACCAACAGCAAGAATTCCAAAGCGAAGAATTCCATGCCTCACTGTGGAGGACCCCAAAACAGCTTGACCACACAGCAGCCATGACAGGCTCAGAGGTCTAGGTAGACACAGCTGTGAAAGGCTTACTGGCAGGCAACATCCAGATCCAAGAAAAGCCTTAAGCTAATACCACCCAGAGATCCACCCAGGGATGAGGAAGTGCCTAACATTCCAAACATTTTAAGCATTAGATAAGGTGGCCAGATGTCTTTAAGTCGAGCACACACTATTTTTTTGTTTTACAGATATCTCTAGACAGTTGTCAGCCAATCAGGGTCTTGAACTCTGGAAATCCCCTCACCCCACCCTCTGCTATGATAAAAACTCTGCCCCACCTGAGCTCAGGACTCTCTTCTCTCACTGCTGAGTTGGACAGACAGAGGGACCAAGCTCCGGAGCTTGAAATAAAGGCTCTTTGCTTTTACATGTGGGATTCGGTCTCCATGGTGGTCTTTTGGGGGTCCCTGTGATCTGGGCATAACATCACAAAGTGTGCTTTCATTATCAATACCCAGATATTGAAAAAGAAAATATCCACGTAAAAAGTTAATTTCGTTCTAAGGATTTCATAGATGTGTATTTATGTCATTTTCTCTCCCTTTCCCACTTCTAATCCCTCCCATGTCTCCCCTCCTCAGCTACCTCTCAAATTCATGGTTTCTTTTTCTTTAATTATTGTTACATACATACATGCATATGTGTATGTGTGTGTTTAAATGAATATGTACACAAACACTACCTGCTGAATCCATTTATTTCAGAAATTATTGAGGACTAGACTCTTTAGATTCTTAACCAGGGGGCCAGAAGAGATGCTACTAACAGCAGGGGTAATCTGTGGGAAACTAATCTAAGTACACGGAGCTCTTTCATCCCTCCACTTTATTCCTCTGAGATTAAATTCTATCTACACAGCTTCAATTCTGTTCTTATACTTAGCTCCTCTCTGTCCCTTCTCCTCCTGTCCTCTCATAACTCTAACTCTTTTCTGTCTCCATCCCCATCTTCATCCTCATTCTTCTCCAACATGGTTCCTTCCGGTTCCTCTCCCAGAACTGGTCTCTCCCTACCAGCAGCCTGACCTTACAACACAATTCGAAGCTTCCTAGAGCTATGATAGCCAGCTTCATTTGCAACCCAAAAGGGGAGTGAGTAGAGGAGGTGGCGTCAGACAAGGCCTGGAATAAGTCAGAAAGGGAATTTATGTGCTCAAAATATATTTCTATAAGTGGTTAGGTGAAATGATGTGTCTATCATAAATGTGCTCAAACTACAATCTTACAGGTGGTTAGGTAAACAAGTCTATAAGTCACTAAAATAAAACTGCCTCTATTTTCCTATGCCGCCATATGCTGGCAGGGTGAGGTAACTTTGCTCAGAACTAGGAAGTCTGCCTCATATCTACAGTGCACCTGGCATGCAAAAAGCCCTTTTGTTCTGAGGCAATTGCTCTGGAATGCCATTTGGGCTGTGAGAGAAAGGAGGGTCTGAGCTTCTGCACAAGAAACAAAGTTATGCCTGGGGTAAATGCACTGTTAGAAGTGCTTGGAAGCATACATAGCATACAAGAAAATCATTACAGGAATCGGCTAATATATACACAAAAGCTAAAATATCACAAAGACTTCTTAAGCCATGGCTTGACCTTTGGAAAAGTTCTTGACCTTTCCAAATAGTAGCTTTTGTGACAGTAGCTGGGTTCCATTTCATTTTCCTGGGGCTTGCAGCACACTTAGTGTTGTATATATATATATATATATATATATATATTTTAGGGTTGACCACTTGATATTGGATTGTGCCTACTTACTCTTGTCCAGATGGTTTCTCACTGGAAAAGCTCCCTTGATCTGACTCCCAGAAAGAGGATCAGTGTTGCTCTGATGGGTTCTCTGTTAAATTGCTTCTTATCATACATTTAAATAAAGAAGATTAAGATTAATAGGGAATCCACAGTATTGGAAATATGAAGTCACTGGATAAACCCAATCATCATGTATCAACAAAGATATTTTTGCAGTGGTAGTTAAAATCAGGTCCAAAATGCCCTGTGTCTAAATATACCATTTGTCTCTTGGATAATTTTTATAATATGTCTTCTTATGAGGGGCTACTGCCCACACCTACGGAGGTCAGATAAAGAGAAAGAAATTTCAGAATTTCTCATCTATCCCAAACCTCAGCTGCTCTGTCCATTGCAGATAGAAGCTGGCAATTCGGTGGCCTTACTCCCGAACTGACAGGGAAAATTAAAAATTAAAACCACAGAAGTTATAAAAATCCAAATGGAACTTGTGAAATTTCTCCCCAAATTACAAAATAATGTAATTAACAGTGATAATAAATGAATTCCAAATCAAAAGAGGACGAGGGGGACACAGGAGGAGTTGGAGAGGGTAGGGATGGTTGGAAATGATGTAATACATTGCTCATGTAAGTATTTCTTGATGGTAATAGGGCGCTGGTTGGTCGGCGGAAACGTCATGGGCCACAGCGGAACCCAATGTTAGTTTTTAGAGCTTTATTGGAGGGAAAGGGGAGAGAGAGAGGGAGCCAGGCCTGGGTGGGGGGGAGACAGAGAGAGAAAACACAGGAAAGAGAGCACAGAGAAGAAACACAGAAAGAGAAGGGTGGGGGTCTGCAACAGGTTTTTTAAGGCAGAGACTACGTGATCACCAGGGAGTACGCAGTCACCCGTGCCCACTGATGATGTAAGACATTAGACACAGGACCCACAGCTGCGCATGTACAGAATCCTAACATTTCTCAAAGTTTTAAAATTAAGAAGTCCAAATGTGGGGTATTTCTTTGTGGATTCATTCTAAGGTGTTCTTTAAATTATCCCTTGGCCTGTGTGTTAGGATTCTGCCACTCCAGCTATACGACCGCACATGCGCAGTTCAGTAGCTAAGCAAGGGGTCTTACGTCATCTATGTGCTGCGTGCATTTGCGCAGTCACGCAACCAGCGCATGGTGGCAGAGCCCGGTAAGCCCATCTACGCATGTGCAGGGAATCCTTAAAAAGCTAGGAAAAAGCCGGGTGGTGGTGGCGCACACCTTTAATCCCAGCAGAGCCAGGTGGATCTCTGTGAGTTCGAGGCCAGCCTGGGCTACAGAGTGAGTTCCAGGAAAGGTGCAAAGCTACACAGAGAAACCCTGTCTCGAAAAAACAAAAACAAACAAACAAACAAACAAAAAGCCGGACACAGACCCCTCCCTCCTCTATTCTGCTCTTTCCTCCTCCTAATAAAGCTCTGATACTGTGTTTTGTTGTGCCTCTGACCTTTCCTCGAACGGTAAAAGCGCTGCATTTAAACCCAACACTGTGAAAGCTAGGCCTGTTCAGGGACTCTTGCCAGTTTTAGTGAGCTTAATTAAACAAGAACTTTCAATTTTTGCTCTAGTTCTTATAATACTTCAACCCTGAAAGGCAACAAACAAACAAACAAACAAACAAATAAATAAAAATCAGTGGATGAAGTTGGCAATTAGTTAAGGATATTTGTGAAGTAAATAAGAAGGCAATACTAAAGATACTAGTAGTTTGCTAGTGTAATCCTTTCTTTGCTAGTGTACCCACAGTCCAAGTGGTTCCCAGTTCCCTTTACTTAGCTTTCTTTAGTTGTTTAAGACTGTCAGGGACTTGAAAAATCAACAACATGCTTTGCTTCAACTCTAATGGCAGAGAGGTTTATTCAAGTTCTGTCTATTTTTCACACACTAGGATTTGGCCAAGGCACAAGCCCCTAGGAATCCTGTTCTTGTTCAATATGTATGGGCAGTTCTGAGCTCCTATGGCAGATTCAGACTTAGATTACAATTACTTTTTACAGCCCTTGGCATGAGAAATCCACAAGACCTTCCCAGAAAAATCTCTAAGTTGCCAGAGAAAAGATCCATTATTCAGAATAAGATCTGACTGTGGAAGTGGTTGCTTTTTAAGCTGAAAGAATAAAAATAATTTGCAGTTTTCTCATTTCCCTTCTTAAAAGGTGATTACTCGAATTTTCATTTAGACCCTCGGAATCTTATAGGTCTTACAATGTTTATTTGCTGGCATCTCCCTTGAGTTACTTCCAATAACCTTTCTTCTAAAAGGATGCTACCAGCAGCCCTTCGGCCATCTAAAACTGGCTCCAAAACAGTATGCAGCCTCAGGACTATCAGGTGACACTCGATCTTTCACCTCATTTTTATAGATATGAGTTTTTACTCAGGAACTCGTAAAAGTAGGAGGCATTGCTTATTCTAGTCTGTAATTGGAGCCAGTGACTAAAGCACACACAGTTACCTAAAAGTAGTCAGGGTGGCAGCCAAGTTGTTAGAAATTTCACCTCAGCTAGTATTGGTAAATAAGCTATATTTGTTCATCCCACATGCTATTGAAGGCTTCTTCAATCCTGACCAGAGCCAACATTTTTCTGGTGAGCAGACTGATATCTTATATGACATCTCCTATGCCCGTCTAATCTTTCGCTCAGGTGCTGTAACCCATACAGCACTGCTACTTGTTACTCTTGCCTGATAATCAAAACCAACCATGGGAATGTGTAACACAGATTTTGACCCTCATTGGCTTGCAAGATTGGCTTGCAAGATGCTAAACAATCTTAAGCAAATACTTTTTGTTGATAGGTTGTATGCCAAACATCAAGACGGCGGGGGCTGAGGGAAATGGCTCAGTTAGCTGACAAAGTGCCTGCTGTGTAAGAATGAGGACCTGGGTTTGGATCTCTGGCACCTTAAGGCAGGGTTATAAAAACATCTGTAACTTTAGCAGTGGGTGCAGAGGCAAATGGATTCCTGGATCTCAGTTGTCATCCAATTTGTGAGTGTTAGATTCAGTGAGAGACCCTGTCTCAAAAGATAAGGTGGAGTATGATTGAGAAAGACACTGAATGTCAACCTCTGGCTTTTACACATGTGTGTGCATACACACATGCACACTAACACATGTGCACACATATAAACACAGAAAGAAAACCTTCTTCCAGTTCTTGCACTTATTTTCCATTATCTGCTTTGGTTTGTGGGGGCTTTCCAGTTTTGGTGAACTGATATTTGAAGTCCTACTCAACTTGAGTCTTTCAAACAATAAGACAAGATGTGCCCACTTGTACAATAGTGGCGCAAATAGTTGGAGGGTAACCAACTGCTCTCTGATTGGGTTTGAGGCCTACTACATAGGAGGAAATTGCCTGGTATGGTAAACCTGGAATGGTAGGTGAGGTCTGAGTAGTATTGTTTAGCCAAATGTACACATCAAACTGCTTTCTAAATATTTTATATGTTTACAGCCATAGGCAAATATTAGTCTCAGCTCTAATGGGAGATGCCTCTTTCTAGTAAATGAAGGTAAATGCAGAGATTCACAGCTGTAAAAGGTGCTAAGAGTAAGTGACAAATGAGAGCTAAGTTCTAAATAATAAATTTATACCATCCCTGCTGAGGCTCAGGGAACATTGTAGATAAGCAGAAAGCAGGTAAGAACTGGAAGATAGGTGTGCTGACTAGTTTTGTGCCAACTAGATACAAGCTGGAGTCATTTTGGAAGAGAAAACCTCAATTGAGAAAATGTCCCCAGCAGATTGGCCCCTGGGCAAGTCTGTGATATATTTTCTTGATGGAGGATGGGGTGGGGTGCAGCTCACTGTAGGTGAGTTCTATAAAAAGCAGCCAAGCCAGTAAACAGCATTCCTCCACAGCATCTGTATCAGTTTCTGACCCAGGTTACTGCCTTTTTCTTTTCCAAATGATGGACTTAGAAATGACAAGGTGACATAAACGTTTTCCTGTGGTGATATATTGTGTCCCCCAATATATTGTGCATCCTAATAAACTTATGTGGGGTCAGAGAGCAGAACAGCCACTAGATAGACAAACAGACCAGAAAATGGTGGCACTCACACCTTTAATTCTAGCATTCTGGAGGCAGAGATCCATCTGCATCTCTGTGAGTTCAAAGCCTCACTGGAAATCGCCAGTCATGGTGACGTAAGCCTTTAATCCCAGGAAGTGATGGCAGGAAGCAGAAAGGTATATAAGGTGTGAGGACCAGGAACTAGCCTGGTTAAGCTTGTAAGCTTTTAGCAACAGTTCAGCTGAGATTGATTTGGACAAGGACACAGAGGCTTCCAGTCTGAGAAAACAGGATCAGCTGAGGAATTGGCAAGGTGAGGTGGCTGCGGCTTGTTCTACTTCTCTGATCTTTCAGCGTTCACCCCAATAACTGGCTCCAGGTTAGAACTTTTAAGATTCATGCTACATTTTCCTTCTCAAGTTGTTTTTTGCCCATGGCATTTTGTCACCTCAAAATGCCGTCTTCTGAGCAAGACACAGCCCTCACAGTCATGATCTCAGAGCATTGGGTCTGCCCAATAATGTGCTTGAGAACAGAAGAGCATAGCTAGAGGAAGGTCTGGGGGTGGGCCCTACCCCTCACTGCTGGCTATTTGCTCCTAGGAAGTTCAGGGGTCAAAGGATTTACTGCCTTTAATCATATACCCCCTGGTGACCTCACCAGACCCCAATGGATGGTTCCGATCTAAAGGTCACACAGATGATTTTTATTAAACTAAATGGGTTACAAAACAAAATAAATCTTGGAAAAAGATTAATAGGGAAGAGGAGGAGTTATTAGGGATGAGAGGGAGAAGAGAGAAAGCAAGGGAGAGTAAATTAGAATGTATTATATATGTATAGAATTATCAGAGAACAAACTGTAAAATGATACCTTTTGCTACCTATGAAACCAGAGTAAGGGAAATTTAAGCAGAAAATTCCATATTATTCTCATACTTAATATATTTTAATTTACTAAACTATTAAAAAGGGAAGCAGCATTATAAATGCCTTCTTAGTGAATATAGGCACTGGCATGGCTGAGGCAGATATAAAGACTTTAGGGACCATTGCTAAGTCTGGCACAAAAGCACAGAGGGCCTTTAGCCTGGGCAATTTGGTGATGGCTTTATCTTATCTCCTTTGTGGCTAAATAAGTAATCATGATCATTAGGCACAATGATGATGAACAGAGTGCTTAAGAGTCTTCTGCTGGAGGGTCCTTGGATTGTATGTGCTCACCCTGCTGAGCCTGCTGGCTGGGGTACCAAAGTGACCCTCTGTCTTGAGGAAGAATAGACAGAATGCTGAGAGGAGATACAGGTTAAGTGGTGGCAAACTCACTGATCTTAAGTTATCTAGCTACCCTCGATTTGGAGGAGGAAGTGGGAGGAAGATAATGAAGGCGTAGATGAGGGTGATAAGGAGATGCCCAAGGTGGAAAATGTAGTCACAGTATTACAGTGTCAGGGGTAAGAGGAAGGACTCCATGAAGATCCAGGAGGAATATATTGGTCAGAAAGAACCAAGCAAACCCACATCCATTTTGAGATCCTGAAGACATCACCAAGGAGGAATGTGGAGAACTGTACCAGAGCCTCACTGATGACTGGGAAGACCAGTTGGCAATCCAGAGGCTCTCCGTAGGAGGGCAATTGGAATTCACAACATGAGTCTTCAGTTCTCTGTGGGCTGTCTTTGACATCATTGAATACAAGAGCTGAAAGAACAATGTCCAATACTACGTCTATCAGGCGTTCATCACGGACAGTTGTGAAGGGTTGCTATTAGAGTGTCATAACTTTATCATTGTGTGAATGACTGAGGACTTGCCACTGAGTATACCCGAGAGACTTGCAAACACATTGTTAAGATTACCTTTTCTTAGCTGTGGGGAGACAAGAAGAACTGTTGATATGAGATTCTAAGAATAAGAAGTTGGGACCCCCGAGAATGAAACTGGGGCTTGGATGGAGGACTTTCTGTGTAGAAACGAGTGTGCTCTCTAATGTCCTCGTGGCCTCAAGCAGCCTTGAATGGTCATGAATTACCAACACCTTCTGCTGATGTCTAGCATTCTCTTCTCTCCTGACCCTGTGTCTAAGGCCTTGCCCACCATTTTGTTTTGTCTTCATTTTTTTTTTTTTTTTTTTTTTTGAGACAGAGGCTCTCATTGGCCTGAAACTTACCTAACAGGCTCAGCTGGCTGGCCAG
This sequence comes from Peromyscus maniculatus bairdii, assembly GCF_049852395.1. NCBI lineage: Eukaryota > Metazoa > Chordata > Mammalia > Rodentia > Cricetidae > Peromyscus > Peromyscus maniculatus. Next base: position 59,635,767 of record NC_134870.1, read on the forward strand.
AGAGCCCCAGGGATCTACTTGTGTTCGCCTCGCTAGTGGCTGGATTACAAGAGTACCCTAACACCAGTTTTTAGTGTGGGAATTGAACTCAGGTTTTTGGGCTTGCAAAGCAAGTTCTTTATCAATTGAGCTATCTCCCCCACCCAGAATCTAGATAAAATTTTTATGAAAAAAAAAAAACCAAAATGAAATCCAAAACTCAGCTGTGAAGTGATGGTGCATGCCTTTCGTCCCAGCACTTAAGAGGCAGAGGTAGGTAGATCTCTACGTTCAAGGCCAGCCTGGTCTACAAAATGAATTCCAGGACAGTCAGGGCTATTCAGAGAAACCCTGTCTCAAAAAACCAAAGCAAACAAAAATAAAAATAAAAACAAAAACAAAAAAACAACCCCCCAAAACCCCCCCAAAACCAAAAAAGAAAAGGAAAGGAAAAAACTCTGCCATTATTTATATCTGCAAATATATGCATGCCCAAGCCACAGACCCACGCTCCTAATGACTTCCATGCCCTGACTATACTTGGCCTTTCCCTCATATCTATATCTGTTATCCTCACCCACATATAGGTGCATCACCACACCCATACCTTTATCTGTGTATGTTTATATAATAGAATTCTTCTTAGGTGCACTGTATTTTCAAGTTTCCTTTGTGTTCATGTGTGGCCACAAATCCCAAATGGCTGATAAAAGTGCACAGCTTATCTCTGAGTGTGGATCTTAAAGCCTGGGATGGACTTTTCAGGTGATAGATGCTGGAGAACCCGGGCAGGGCCTAAATTCAGGGAGTGAGAGTGACTGAGGAGAAGGAGGAATGTTTCAAGGATGGGCTGTTTCCATTCTGCCTCACAGTACCAACCGTGGGACAAGACAGACACAAAACATTTTATTATGCTGTGTCACTATGGGTTTAGGGTTGGTTTTTTTCTTTTGTTTTGTTTATTTGGAGACATGGTTTCTTTGTGTAGCTTTGGATCCTATCCGGGAACTTGCTCTGTAGATCAGACTGGCCTTGAACTTACAGAGATCCGCCTGCCTCTTCCTCCCGAGTGCAGGGATTAAAGGTATATGCCACCACTGCCTGGCCCTAGCGTTGGTTTTTCTACGTGAGGTTATTCTAACTAATATGTACGTCAATTGGAAAGCAGCGCCATCCTTGTTTTTATCTGTATTGTGGGATTATGAATGACTTTTATTTTCTAATGGATGACAATATCTTTTCTATTTGCAGCAAATCAGTATTTCTCCAGAAAGAAAACACTGGCTTTATTATGTTATTAAATTGTGGGAGCCCGTTCTGGGGTTCCTCGTGGCTTTACCCAGCAGGTCCAAATAGAAGGATGATCAGGACCACGGGCCTGAGTGCAGGTGTCTGAGATGGTCTGCACTTGGCTGTGCTGGGGGAGGAGGTCTTTTGCTCCACCCCTTGGCGTCTCTATAAAAACCCTGGACCAGAGACAGTCCAGGCCCGTTGGAATAGGTTCCAGGCCCTCTCGAGGCTATCCTTTATTTTCTATCTGTTTATCTCCACAAGATTCTCCGCTATAAATCCTTCTATCTAATATTTCCTGCTGCTCGCACTCAAGAAAACTCTGGGAAGCTGTGGGGGTGGTGGGTAAACGCCCCACATTAAATTGTTTATATTTTTAGTCAAAACTGCCTTTGAACTTGATTTAATGATGTTTAATTAAAATCTGAGGAAAACTCAGGGTTTCACCATTGCATCCACATTATCACCAGCTCGGTGAATGGGAAACATGCCTGTTATTGTAGTTAGGTCTGTCTGCAGTGGGAGGCGCAGCCTGAGGAAGAGTGGGCACAACCTCAGTGCCTTCTCATCTGTTTTTAAAACTTTATCTATTTATATTACTTTTTTATTAGGTCGTTGGGGATTTTATACAATTTATTCTGAAACACAAATGAAATACACATGTCTGGAGTCAAGTCTACAAATAAGAGAAGACATGTAACCTTTGTCTTTCTGCCTCAGAGTTACCTCCGTCACTCAGATGTGTTGTTTCCAGGTCCATCAATTTACCCGCAAATGTCATCATTTTATTTTATTTTTGACATCTGCATAGTGTTCCATTTGTGTAAGTGTACCACATTTTCAGACATCTCTGTTGCGGAGTAGAGTCTATATGGAATATGCTCTGGAATGGCTTAGCTGGATTGTGTGGTGTATCTAGCTCCTCCTTTGTGAGGGGCCCCCACACTGATTTTCAGAGAATAAGTGGTCCCCTTGCCTCCCATCCATGGCAGCATTTGTTTTCTTTTGTTTTTAACCTCAGACATTCTGACTAGAATAAGACGGAAGTTTTAATTTGCATTTCTCTGATGACTAAGGATGTTGAACATTTAAGGAGTTGTTTCTCAGGTATCTGTATTTCATCTTTCAATTACTCCGTTTAGTTCATTATCACATTTTTAATTAGCTTGTTTGTTTTCTTGAAGTTTGGTGTTTTGAGTTCTTTGTATGTCCTAGGTGATAATCCTCTGATGGATTTAGAGGTGATAAAGACTTATTTCCCACTTTGTAGGCTGTCTGTTCACTTGAGTGATGGTGTCCTTTGCTGTACAGAAGCCTTTTAGTTTCATTGGTCCCATTTGTCAATTGTTGGTCTTTATGACTACTGGGTCTTGTTCAGAGAGTCTTCTCTAGTGCCTGTAAGTTCAAGAATACTCCCTACTTTCTCCTCTATCAGATTTAGGATATTGGATCTTATATTGAAATTTTATCCATTTGAAGTTGAGTTTTGTCCTGGGTGAGAGATAAAAATCTATTTGTATTCTCCCACATACAGCTGTTCATTTGCTCAACATCACTTGTTGAAGATGCTGTCTTTTCTCCAGTGTGTATTTCTGGCTTCTTTGTCAAAAATCAGGTCGCTGTGAGTGCATGGACTGAGTTCTCAATTCTATTCCCTTGATCAATGTGTCTGCCTATGTACCAGGGATATACTGTCTTTATTACTACAGTTTCTGTAGTAAAAGTTAAAATCAGGGTGGTGATACTCCACTGTGTTTTTATTGTGATTTGGGCTGTTCTGGGTCATTTGTGTTTCCATAAACAATTTAAGAGTTTTTTGTTGTTTCAATTTCTGTGGAGAACTGCTTTGGAGTTTTGATGGGGATTGCATTGAATATGTAAATTGCTTTTGGTAGGATGGGTGTTTTCACATATTAATCCTACCATTTCATGAGCATGGGCAGTCTTTCCATTTTCATATATCTTATTCAATATCTGGAAGTTTTTATTAACAAGTCTTTCACTTCCTTAGATAGATTTATTTAAAGTTATTTTTGAAGCTATTGTGAATGGGATTGTTTCTCTGATTTATTTCTCAATCTGTTTGCTATTTGAATATATGAAAACTACTTTTGAATGTATAAAAATTTTGTATGTTACTTTTGTGTCCTTCTACTCTGCTGAAGGTGTTTATCAGCTGTAGAAGTTTCCTGGTGGAATTTTTATGTTCATTTATGTATAAATTATATTGCCTTCAAATAAACATACTTTAACTTCTTCCTTTCCCATTTGTATCCCTTTGATTTCCTTTAGTTGTCTTATTGCTCTAGATAAAATTTCAACTATTATATTGAATAGGTATGGAAAAAGTAGACATCTTTATCTTGTCCTTGATTTTAGTGAAAATGCTTTCAATTTCACTCTGCTTAGGTTGATGTTGGCTGTGGGCTTGCTGTAAATTACCTCTGTTATGTGGGGGTATGTCCCTTGTATCTCTAGTGTCTCCAGAACTTTTATTACAAAGGAGTGTGGGATTTTGTAAAAGGCCTTTTCTGAGATAATTATGATTATGAGATAATCATATGGTTTCTGTTTTTCAGTTGGTTTATGCGATAGATCACATTTACTGATTTATATATGCTTAATCATCACTGCATCTCTGAGGTGAAGCCTAGATGATGATAGTGGATAATCTTTTTGATGTATTCTTGGATTTCTTTTGCAAATATTTTATTGAGGGTTGTTTTTTTTTTTTTTTTGCATTCATGTTCAGCAAAGGGCTTGACCTATAGTTTTCTATTTTTCTTTGGTCTTTTTCTGGTTTTGGCATCAAGGTAATACTGACTTAGTAAAAAGATTTTGGAAGTGTTTTTTCCTTTTCTATTTTATGAGATAATTTGAGCAGTATTGGTATTTCTTCTTCTTGGAAGGTCTGGTAAAATTTTGGGCTGAATCTACCTGGTATTTGGCTTTTCTTAGTTGAGATATTTTTAATAACATCACTTTGCATGTTATGGGTATATTTAAATTATTTCAACTTGATTTAACTGGCAGTTTATATACATCTATAAATTCAAGTATTTCTTCTAGATTTTCCAATTTGATGGGATATAGATTTTTAAATTATGTCATTATGACTCTGAATTTTCTTGGGATCTGTTGTAATATCTCTGTATTCATCTCCAATTTTATTATTTGAATCATGTCTCTCCTTTTGGTTAATTTGGTTAAAGGTTCATTACTTTAGTTAATCTTTTCCAAAAACACACCCTTGGTTTCATCATTCTTTACATTTTTTGTTTTTACTTCATTAATTTTAGCCCTCATTTTAAATAACTCTAACCATCTACTTTTTGGGCATCATATCCTGTGTTTTTAAGCTCTTCAAGTGTGTCATTGAGTTATTAATTTGAGATCTCTCAAATTTTTTGATATAGGCACTTAGTGATAAAAGCTTTTTTAAAGGACTGCCTTAATTGTTTCTCATAGAGTTTTTTCATTCAATTCTAAGACTTTTAAATTTCCTTCTTGATTTCTTTATTGACAAAATTATCATTCAGTAATGTGTTGTTTAGTTTCCATGAGTTTGTGTACTTTCTATAGTTTCTACTGCTGTTGACATATAGCTTTATTCCATTGAGGTTAGGAAGAAGGCAGGGTACTATTTCAATTTTCCTATATTTGTTGACACTTACATGTGGTCAGTTTTGGAGAATGTTTAATGGGCTATTGAGAAAAATAAGTATTATTCAATGTTTGGATGGAATGTTCTGTAGATATCTGTTACATCCATTTGGTTCATGATGTCATTGAACACAATCATTTTTCCATTTATTTTTCTCAGATGTTCTGCCTATTTGTGAGAATGGGTACTGAAGTCACTCCACTATCACTGGTTAATCTGTGATTTTAGATCTAATAGTATTTCTTTTGTGTAATACGGTGCCCTGTGTTTGGTCATTGTTACATTCAAGTGATAGATTGTTTTTCTTTAATGAATATGAAATGTCTCTCCCTCCTCATCTTTCCTGACTAGTTTCTGTTTTAAGTCTATTTTGTAAGATACTATAATACCTATGACTGCTTGTATCTCAGTTCTATTTTCTCAGAGTACCTTTCTCTAGCTTTCTACCCCAAGGTGGTTGGTATCTGTCACTGATGATGAAGTATGTTTTTGGGAGGCAGCAAAAAGATGGATCCTGTTTTCTGATCTATCTGTTAGTTCATGTCTCTTTATTAGAGAACTGAGACCATTGGTATTTAGAATTAACATTGAGAAATTTGTATTAATTCCCACCATTTTGTTGATTCATTTTCTTTTCTTAGAACACTTGAATACCTGTTCTAACATTGTTCCCTATAAACTCTTGGGTGTGTTTATCATTTACTTCAGACTGAAGTATTTCTTCTAGTATCTGTTGCAGAGTTGGATTTGTAGTAATGAATTAATTTAATCTTTTTTTTTTTTTTATCATCGAAAGCTTTTATTTCTCCTCCAATTTTGATAGTTTTGCTGGTTATAATAGTCTGGGTTGACAGTTTAATGCTTCCAGAACCTGGAGTACATCTTTCCAGGCAGGCTTGCCAGGCTTCCAAGGTTTCTGTCACACAGTCAGATGCTGTTCTAAAGGGACTGTCTTGTGAAGTGACTTCACTCTTCTCCCTTAAAGCATTCAATACTTTTTCTTTATTCTGTATTTTTAATGTTTGAACTATAATATGCTGTGGAGAATTTATTTTATGGTACTATCCATTTGCTGTTCTACAGGCCTTTGTATGTGGATGGGGATCTCTTTCTCTAGCTTTGGAAATTTTCTTCTGTGATTTAACTGAAGATATTATCTATGCCTTTGCTGTGGCATCCTTCTCCTTTTTTGTGCCCATAATTCTAAGGTTAGATCTTATTATGTCTTAAAACTCTCAGATGTTCCATTCTTTTTCTTTAAGTTTCTCATTGAGTGATTGAATTCTTTTTTCTGTTGTTTGTTTTGTTTTTTGTTTTGTCTTCTTCCCTGACTCTCTGCTTTCAATGTGACCCATTCTTTCTGCGAGGCTTTCCACTGAGATTTTTAGAATTTTGGGATTTCTTTAGAAATTCAAACTGTTTTTAGTTTTTTGATTGATTGCCTTATTTTATTCATCTCTGTCTTCCTCAAGATACTTGACCATAGTTCATAGTTATAATCATTCTTTTGAGTTAATTTTCTGGACATTCTTTTAGATCATTTCTTTAGGGGCTATTACTATGGAATTTGTTTTTTGAAATATATTTGTTATTTTGATTTTTAGTGTTTTTATTTTTGCATTGGGATTGCACATCTGCAGTTAGCTCTTTTTGGTCTTTCAGCAGGGGTTTTATGGTGTTCAGTAAGGAGACTAATTTACAGCAGGTTTGGGATGTCAATTTCCTCTGTTTGGTATTTAGGGCTAAATCTTTTGCTATTGTCTGGTGCCTGCAGCTGTCTGTTAAGGATCTTGGAACAAATTTCTCCTGGCAGTGTGGACTGATCCTTGATTTTAAGACCAGAAGGGGAAACTGGATGGCCCCAGTCAGGAAGCTGGCAGACTGGTGAGTCCAGAAAGGAGGAAGGAGCCTGGGTCTCCTGGACATGTTAGAGCGGGGTGGGATAGTCCCTGGAAAGCCGCTTGGAGCTCTTGGGGTACTTTAATGGAGGGGTTTCAGGAAGGAGGTTGCAGACAGCCTATCAGGGTCTCCATACCGTAGGATATTGATAGAGAGTCCCCAGTTGGAAGCGAGCTAAAATATGGTAAGTTCCAAAGGAAGGAGATTGGCAAGATGAGGTGGTGGGTCCCTGGAAAGCGTCTGTGGCACTTGGGGACAAATTGAATGAGGGGGATGTGAAGGAGGCTCAGGTAGCCTACTTAAGTATTTAGGCCACCTGGGGTGGCTGTAAATTCCCCGGTGGTGAGTAAGCTGGGATTTGGTGAGTGCAAGAGAGAATATGGGTTAGAGGAAATGGTGGACCCTGACAAGAAGCGTGGGGTTTTGAGGTGACCTTAATTTCTCATTTGCTTTTGGACATAATGTGAATAGGCAAAGAAATTCACTAGTTATTGTAATTTTTAAAACTCCTAGGTTAGTTTGATATAGACAGCCCAGTTTTTGCATTAGAGGATTCTTAGCTTGTTCTTAGTAGAGAATTTCCTATCGCAGTGTGACTGAATTGAGAGTTAGTCAGTTCTCTGCGGCCCATGAACCAGGTATGCAGCTTCCTGCTCTTCCTCTGCTCCCTTTGACTTCTTGTTTTGAATGGTCTGCTCTGGGGAGGAGAAAGAGAAGAGATAATAGGGATGGAGGGGAGAGTGGGAGCAACAGCAAGAGTGGTTCTTAGGCAACATTTTTGTTTTGGTTGTTGATGGTGTTTTATTAGAGCAATAGAGACTCTAACTGAGACAGTGACTAAACCAGTTTACACGTCCACCAATAGTGGACGAGGGTCCCCTTCACCTACATCATCACCAGCATTTGTTGCTATTTGATTTCTTGATGACAGCCTTTCTGATTGGGGTGAAAGAGGATCTCAACGTGGTTTTAATTTTTCATTCCCTGGAGGCTGATGACATTGAACAACTTTTTCTTTTTCTTTTTTTTTTTAAATTCTTCTCATATACATTACATCCTGATCACAGTCTCCCCTCTTTCCCCTCCCTCCAGTCTCTCTCCCCACCTCTTCTTTCACCCACATCCACACCCCCTCCATCTTCCCTCAGAAAGAGCAGGCCTTCCAGGGACATCAACTAAACACGGCATAACAAGCCACAATAACCAAGCACATACTATTACATTGAGGCTGGACAAGGCAACCCAGTAGGAGGAAAAGGACTTAGGCAACCTTTAAGAATTAGTTCAATATTAGGCTTTGCAATAAATGAAATAGAAAACATTGATTAAAATGAAAAAAAATTCATTACCCATAGATTTTTTTTTGTTTTTGTTTTTGTTTTTTGTTTTTCTTTGAGATAGGACTTCTCTGTGTAGTTTTGGTTCCTGTTCTGGATCTTGCTTTGTAGACCAGACTGGCCTTGAACTCACAGAGATCTGCCTGGCTCTGCCTCCCAAGTGCTGGGATTAAAGGTGTTGGCCACCACTGCCCGGCTACCCATAGTTCTATAATTCATAGTCTTCCTAAAATGTTAAAAGTTGTAGACTGTCTTTATCATATGATATATATGGAAATTAAATGTGTGAGCCAGATTAAAGGGAAGGATTGTTGTTGAAATGGAAAAGAACTTTGAGCCTTTAAGCTTGAGTGGGCTGACCAGGTATACAAATTCTTTCTGTGATAAAATACTCAACAAAAATAATATCAGGAAGGAAGGGTTTATTTTGGCTCACAGTTTGAGGGCATAGCCCATCCTGGTGGGGAAGGTAAGGTGACAGGAATATGAGGCAGTTGGACACATGGTATCTCTAGTGAAGAAGCAGAGGGAGGTGAGTGCTGGCACTCTATCTAGGATCTTAGCCCAAGGAATTATGCCATCCATTTAGTCTAAGAGACCAGTCTTTAACAGATCCAAGGCTGTTCAAAACACATATCCAATTTCTTCCAAGACTCAGGTATTTTCTTAACTGGGAGCCTCTATAACCCTAAGCAAGTTACATGCTTCCAGTATATAATGACAAAGCATAAATAGTCCTGATATAAAAGGGAATAACTGGGGCATAGCAAGGAAATATTAGACCAAAGTGAGACTGAAGCCTAAAAGGGAGAACATCAAATCCTACAATGTAGCCTCGTATTGGATATCTGGGGCTCTGTGATGGAATCTCTGGGACCCAAAGGGTTTGGACCACGCCAATCAACTCTGTACCTGTAGAACTCTTAGTTTCTTTCTTGCAATGGTTCCAATCTGCACACATAGTTTTTGTTTTGTTTTGCTTCATTTCATCTTGGTGTATGTCTCTTGGGTTGTAATCATTTTATGGTTTAATCTAATTTTTTTTTTGGAGATAGTTATCTGGCTGAGTAGCTCAGGCTGGCCTGGAAGTCACTATGTTGCCCAGACTGACTACACACTGACGGTGGCTTTCCTGCCTCCTCCTCCCAAGTGCTTAGATTGCAGATGTGCATGACCACGCTCAGCTTATTGCTTCTTCTTTATCAGATCCCTGCTAAGAAACGCATACAGACATTCTCTCCCACCCAGTCATCTTTTTATGGAAAACAAATCTCAACTTTTATTCCATACTTAATCTGAAAGCCCAATCATGCTTATAGGCCAACATAGAAATCTCACTGTACCAAAACCCTGTTTAGCTTAAAATTATGGTATTTAGAGTTGGATTCTTACAAGATGTTATATATTATGTACATACTTGAAAATATATCTGAAAGTGAAGATTTTGGTGGCTGCATGAAGTTTGTTCAGCTTACAGCAACAATGAACATGAGTTGTAAAAAATGAGTTGTCAGGAAGCTAATTTCTGTACTTATTGTACTACCTCACATCCAGTGGTGAAACCCTACTGTTCACTCTGTCTAGGCCTGTCCCTTTTCTCTCCTAACAGGGATTTTTTCCCCTACAAGTATATTGCTTATTTATTTTATGTGTATAGATGTTTCATCTGCATCTATTCCTGTGTGCCATATGTGTGCAGCGCCCTTGGAGGCTAGAGAAAGGGATTCCATCCCCTGCAGCTGGATTTACAAGTGGGTGGATTTTCATGTGGGTGCTGGGAATCAAACCCTGGTTCTCTAGAAAGGCAGCCAGTTAAATGTTGAGCCATCTCTCCAGCAACAGAGATGTTACATCTGGACCATCTGGTATAAGAAAAAATAAAACAAAAAAAAAATCCTCAGTAGAGGACTGAAATACCAGAATTAAATATAGAAGGTATAATTGCTACTGTTTCTATAAAGAACATATTACCTAAATTCATCTGAAGTGGCAGCCACAGGATCTCTCTGCAGTCTGCAGGGCTGTTCACCCTTTCCTGAATTTCCTTGAAGATGAACAAGCAAATGCTACGGTTATAAAAATAAGACCAATGTTCCTTTTCTTCCTATTTAAGAATGCTGGTTTCTTTATCAGAATCTGATAAGATTTAGTCCTTTCCCACCTTTAATGAGTATGAAACTCTAGGCATCACGTGCAAACATTTATCTATATGAATCATAGGGTTGTTAGGAGTTTTAAGACTACATTGTTAACTTATAAACAGGCTGTCAAATGCTTCACAAGGTATACTTTCAAGGTAAATAGTTTCAGTGTATCAACCATATGGTAGGGTTTCTCACGGAATCTATTAGTTACAGTGTGGCAAGGCACTGTAAATGGGAATGCAGCAGCTTCCACAATCTGTTCCTTGAAAAGGTGCCGTGGATTTTCAGAATGGAGACTGACAGGCAATGCCCCTGCTCATGGATGTCAGGGAGCTTCGGTGTTACGGCTCCTTAATGTTATTTAATAATTTCACTAACACAATGCCCCTGCTCATGGATGTCAGGGAGCTTCGGTGTTACGGCTCCTTAATGTTATTTAATAATTTCACTAACAGTTTGATTCTTGGCTTTGGTCTTTTCAAACTTAATGTACATGTGTGAAAGAGGATTTTGAAGATATATTGAAAATATCCCATGTACTCTAACGCTGGATTAAAATTATAGCATTGAATAAATAATAATTTTGGTTGTTTTGGGGGTGATTCAGCTTTTGGTGGATTTCTCTTCACAATCTGGCAGACCTGCATTCATCACCAGACCCTGCTGCTTACTAGTCCTGGTAATCTTTGGTGTGTGACTTACCTTCTCTTAGCCTCATTTCCCCCTTATAAATGGGTAAATACTAATGTACTTGATCTCAATAGAATAATGGGAGCACTTACTTAGCACATTGTTTGGCAGATGGTCCTAATTAACAAATTATTCCTACTGTGATACCTTCAAGTAAATAGGAAGTGTTGATTCACAGATTTGTACAGAAGCATGAGCTATTTTTCCAAGCATATATTAAAGAAATTACTTTCAATGATAATCAGATATTGGAATCATTACAACAAGTTGCCATTAGCTTTGACTCCTGAGGTTTTTCTAGACTGTGAAATGTTGAGGGTACGTGCAATGGTAGAGGAATTCATAGTTCCCCCCCCCTTTTTTTTGTAAATTGAAAATAATTTTTTTCATACAATATATTCTGATCACAGTTTCCCCTCCCTCATCTAACTTCATGCCTTCTTTTCCTCTTTCTTTAGAAAATAAACAGGCCAATTAAAAATAAATACAGAGAGAAAGTGGGAAAGAGCCTCGAATGCATTGGCACCGGAGACAGCTTCCTGAACTGAACAGCAATGGCACAGATACATTAGTTACAGTGTGGCAAGGCCCTGTAAATGAAAATGCAGCAGTGGATTGACAATTAATAAATGGGACCTCATGAAACTGAATAGCTTCTGTCAGGAGTAGTTGGTTGTTTTTACTCTTTGGCTCTTTGGGGGCCCTGATACCCAGCTCCCAAATAAATCACACAGAAGTTTATTCTTACTTATAAATGTCCAGCCTTAGCTTGGCTTCTTTCTTGCCAGCTTTTCTTGACTTAAATTATTCTATCTTTTGCCTCTGGGATTTTACCTTTCTCTATTTCTGTATATCTTTTCTTTTCTCCTTATTCTGTGTCTGGTTGTGTGGCTGGGTGGCTGGCCCCTGGCAACCACCTCTCCTTTGCTCCTCACCCCTCTCTTCCTAGATTTCGCCTCCTATTTATTCTCTCTGCCTGCCAGCTCCACCTATCCTTTCTCCCACCTTGCTATTGGCCATTCAGCTCTTTATTAGATCAATCAGGTGTTTTAGACAGGCAAAGTAACATAGCTTCACAGAGTTAAACAAATGCAACATAAAAGAATGAAACTCATCCTTGCATCATTAAACAAATGTAACACATCTTTAACTAATATTATATAACAGTAAGGCAAAGAACACTGTTAATAGAACAAAACAGCAGCCTACAGAATGAGAAAAGATCTTTCACCATCTCCATATCTGATAGAAGACTGGTTTCCAAAATATATAAAGAATTCAAGAGACCAGGCATCAAAAAAAAAAAAATTCAGTTAAAATATGGGGACTGATATAAACAGAGAATTCTCAACAGAAGTATCTCAAATGGCTGAAAAACTTTTATAGAACTGTCCAACATCTTTAGCCATCAGGGAAATTCAAATCAAAATGACACTGGGATTCCATCTTACACCTGTCAGAATGGCTAAGATCAAAACCACAAGTGACACCTCATACTGGAGAGGCTATGGAGAAGGAGGAACACTCCTCCATTGCTGATGGGAATGCAAACTTGTACAGCCACTTTGGAAATCAATATGGTGTTTTCTCAGAAAACTGGGAATTGATCTACCACAAGACCCAGCTATATCACTCTTGGGCATATACCCAAAGGATGCTCAATCATACCCCAAGGACACTTGCTCAACTATGTTCATAGCAGCTTTATCTGTAATAGCCAGAACCTGGAAACAACCTAGATGCCCCTCAATTGAAGAGTGGATAAAGAAAATGTGGTACATTTACACAATGGATCATTACTCAGCTGCTAAAAAACAATGGTATAGGAAATTTGAAGGCAAATGGATGGAACTAGAAAAAATCATCCGGAGTGAAGTAACCTACACCCATAAAGACAAATATGGTATGTACTCACTCATAACTGGATATTAACTGTAAAGTAAAGGATAATCATGCTATAATCCACAGACCCAGAGAAGCCAATTAACAAGGAGGTCCCAAGGAGGAAAACATGGATCTTTCTGGGAAGGGGAAATAGAAGAGATTTGGGGATGGACTGAGCATGGGTGGGGATGGGAACATGAGGGACTGGGTTGGGGATGGATGGAGGGGGAGAGTACTGAAAGAAATGACTGGAAAGGGGAGCATTTCGGGAACAGATGGAAACCTAGTGCAAGGGAAACTCCCAGGAATCTACAAGGATGACCCCAGCCAAGAGTCCAAGCAATAGTGGATATGTATCCTGAATTGGCCATCTCCTGTGACCAGGCAAGACTTCTAGTGGAGAGACTGGGACAACAACCCAGCCACACGACCTTTGACCAACAGTCTGTCCTGCCTATGGGACATGCTGGGGTAAGGGTGGCACAAAGATTGTGGGAGTGGCCAACTAATGACTAGTCCAGCCTGAGACCCATGCTGTGAGAGTGTGTCCACCCCTGACACTGCCTGGAAGGCCAGGATCCAGAAGTTGGATGACCCAGAGACCTAGCTAGAACCAAATATGGTAGGAGGGAAAAAATGTTAACATAATGATGCCTGATGATATTCTGTTATACTCATAGTCCCCAATTGTCATCAGAGAGCCTCCATTCAGTAACTGATGAAAACAGATGTACAGACCCACAACCAAATATTAGGCTGAGCTCAGGGAATTCTGCTGAAGAGAGGGAGGAAGGATTGTATGAGCCGGAAGAGTCCAGGGCATCACAAGAAAACACAGAAACAACAAACTTGGACACAATAGGAACTCACAGAGTCTGAACTGACAACCAGGGAGCCTGTGTGGGACTGACCTAGGCCTTCTACATATGTGTGATAGTTGGGTAGCTTGGTCTACTTGTGGGACTCCTAACAAAGGAAGCAGAGGCTGTCCCTACCGTTCTGGTTGGCTTTTGGGAACATTTTTCCTCATACTGGATGGTCTTGCCCAGCCTTCATGCAAGGGGAGGTGCTTAGTCCTGCCTTAACTTGGCATGCCATGCTTTGTTGATATCCATGAGAGGCGTGCCCCTTTCTGAACAGACACAGAGAAGGAGTGGATGGGGGGGACGGTTGAAGAAGAGGGAGGGGAAATTGCGATCAGGATGTAAAATAAATAAATAAATTTAATAAAAAAAAGAACAGAATAAAACAAAGCAAAAAGAGAAACAGAGAACCCTTCCCCCAAAGAAATAGCATAAGCACAAGAAACATACATGTGCGACATAACACAAGCAAAACCCATAAAAACACAAAATTGGAACCCATAATGTATAAGAAAAAAACAACAACAACAAAAAAAAACAAGTAAAGTAAAAATACCCAAACAAAGCATTATAAGAGAAAACATCTTTAAAAATACCATGGAGTTCATTTTGTGTTGGCCATCCACGGCTGGGCATGGGCCTGCCCTTAAGTACATGTGGTTAATATGCCCAGTGAGACTCCATTAGAGAAAAGTAGTCTTCCGTTAGCAAGTGGCTGTCAGTTGGAGATAGCTTCTGGGTTAGAGATGGAGACTCGTGTCCACTTCCCCTCTTAGCTCTGGGACCCCATTTGTCTCGGGCTTGCACAGGCCCTGCACATGCTGCTGAAGTCTCTTTGAGTTCACATGTGCATCAGTCCTGTTGTGTTTGGAAGGCACTGATCCCTCGATGTCTTCCACCCCATGGGTCTTTGAAACTTTCCTCCTCCTTTTTGGCATACCTCCCTGAGCCCTGAGAAGAGAGTTTGATGAAAGCATCCCATTTAAGACTGAGTGTTCCAAGATCTCTCATTCTTTGCACATTGCCCAGCCGTGGGTCTCTGTATTAGTTCCCATCTCCTGCAGGAGGAGGCTTCTCTGATGCTGGCTAAGAGAAGCACTGATCTATGGGTCTAGCAGAATGTTGTTAGGAATCATTTTATTGCTATGGTCCTTTAGCAAAATGACAGTCTATGGTTTTCCCTTATGTCCATGGCCTAGCTAGTCTCAGGTTCTTGGCCATTCAAGCAGTGTCAGGCATGGCTTCCATCTCCTAGAGTGGGCCTTAAATGCAATCAGAGAGAGGTTGGTTACTCCCATAGCGTTTATGCCACTATCACACCAGCATGTTGTGCAGGCAGGTCAGTGTTTGTAGATATCAAGGATTATGTCTGGGTTGATGGTTGCTGTTCTCCTCTTGTAGCATGCAGAGTACCTTCCAGTAACCATGAACACTCATCAGTAGGGAGGAAGGCTCTGTTGTATCTAGAAGGCACTGATGAAGGTACCAGAGCAACTTCTCCATGTTCAATGAAAATAGTAGGTGTTGCCTTCAGCAATAGGGCCTTACCATCACTATGTGAAGAGAAACCAATACCCTTGGCAATAGCCTGAGTTATTTGGTTTTATTTTCATGGGGCCCTTTGGCCAACAACTTAATTAGATGTAACTCATTCCTGGAACTGGAGGTTTCACTTGGTGGCAAGAGAGGTCTAGTTGGGGCTTTGTCTTCCCTATTATTTGGCGATTCTATTTAGATTTTTTTCATATATGTCTATATTTTAAGAAGTTCATACTGTAGTAGGTTGACATATAACCCCTCAAATGTCCCTTAGTGTTAGCTGTTCCTCCTCATATTTCCCTTTCCCCCATGTCTCTTCCCTCTCTCTACTTAATCATCCTGTTCTGGTCTCCACATCCCCTGCCTCTACATAATAATGTATCCTATTTCCTCTATCTTAGGAGCTCCTTCCCCCCAACTCTTCCTCTATACCTAACTTCTGAGGTTGTGTAGATACAAGCCTATCAAAGAGGCTGAAAAGCTAACATTCAGATATAAAACACACCACATTTGTCTTTTTTTAAAAAAGAATTTTTTATTTGTTTTACATACCAATCACAGAGGTACATACCTCTACCCTCCTCCCACCCCTCCAGCCTCCCCCAACCCACTTCCCATTCCCTCCTACAAGAAGGTAAAGCCTCCCATGGGGAGTCAACAGAGCCCAGCCCATTCAGTTAGAGACAGGTCCAAGCCCCTCCCTCTGCCTCAAGGCTGTGTGAGGTGTTCCACCATAGGTAGTGGGCTCCAAAAAGCCAGCTCATGCACCAGGAATGTATTTTTGATGGTGAGATGTGTTTCTTAGATGAGGCAGAAGGATGGATCCTGTTTTTATATCAATCTGTTAGTTTGTATCTTTTATTGGGGAATTGAGGCCATCAACATTGAAAGTTATCAATGAGCAGTGTTTATTGATTCCTGCTATTTTGTTGTTATGATGTGTCCTCCTCCATCTTTTGAGTTGGTGATTTGGAGGTTAGTTACTTCTTGAGGTTGCTTGGGTGTGGTTAACCTCTTCAGATTAAAATATCCATCTAGTGTCTTCTGTAGGGTTTGATTTGTAGATAGATTTTGCTTAAATATTGTTTTTATCATGGAATATCTTTCTTGGTCTATTGTGATTGCAAGTTTTTCCTTTTCATAGTATCCCAGATCTTCAGATATTTTGCACCTGGGCTTTTTAGATTTAGTATATTTTTTTTTTGACTGAGGTATCCATTTCTTCTATCTTCAGAGCCCCAGATTCTCTCTTCAATGTTTTGTACCCTGCTGGCAAGACTTACCACTGAGGATTTTTTAACTTCCTACTGGCAATTTTTCATTGCCAGTTTTATCTCAATTTTGGTTTCCTTACTGATTCTATTTCTACTCTATGTCTTGAACTGATTTCATCACTTTGTGCCACTGTCGATGTTTTCACAGACTTTATTAAGGAATCTGTTCATACCCTCTTTCAGGTTCTGTGGTGGTTCCGTAGGGATTGGCTCTATTAGAAGGTGTGGCCTTGTTGGAAGAAGTGTGTCACTGTGGAGGTGGGCTTTGAGGTCTTATAGATGCTCCAGCCATGCCCAGCGTGACAGTTCACTTCCTGTGGATCCAGATGTAGAACTCTCAGCTCCTTCTCCAGCACCATGTTTGCCTGCATGCTACCATGAAGATAATGGACTAAACTGTAAGCCAGCTCCAATGAAATGTTTTCCTTTATAAGAGTTGTTATGGTCATGGTGTATTTCTCAGGGTCTACTGTAGTAGGGTTGCTGGGTTCTGGTGGAGACATATCGCATTGGATGTTAATGATTGCATTTTTATGTTGTTGTCCAGGGCTGGAACCTCTGGACTTTCAGAGAGTATAAAACATCAGTCCAGTCACTTCTGACATCCAAGGTCTACAATGAAAGGCCATACATTATTCTGACAGGCCTGCCTTTCTATGAAATTTGGTCTTTCTCTTTTGCTGCTTTCAAAATCTTTTCACTGTTCTGTACATGTAATGTTTTGAATACTATATGACATGGGAACTTCTTTTCTGTTCCTTTCTATTTTGTGTACTGTATGCCTCTTGCAATTTGGTTGGCATATTTTTCCTTAGATGATAAAGTTTCTTCTATAATTTTGTTAGAAATATTTTCTATTCCTTTGACCTAGGTTCCTTCTCCTTTCTCTGTACCTATGATTAGTAAGCTTCTTTTTATAGTGTTCTGGTTTCTACATAGTCTATTTCTGATCTTCTTAGATTTAACACTTCTGTGTTGAAGTTATCTAATTCTATTTCCTTGCATCAAGCTTGATATTCTTTCTTCTACTTGACCCATTTTGTTGATGAAGCTTTCCATTGAGTTTTTTTTTTTCCCAACTGAATTTTATTTCAAATTTTATTCCATTTTAGGTTTTCTTCAGAAATCCCACCTCTATTACATTCTCTTTTTGCATCTTGAATTGCTTTCTAATTTTATTCAAGATCTAGAATTTATACTTATACACTTTGAATTCTTCGATATTTATATCTGATTTTTTGAAATCATTATCTTGTGCTTTAACCAAGTGGCTTTTCTCAGGGAACGTTATTGCCCTCCTTATTCTTGTTGTTTGTGTTTTGATGATAGATCCTAGACTTTAGAATTATGTCATTGGTGCTATTTCTTGGTATGGATGTCTGATTCCACCATTGTTGAATGAGTGTTTCGAAGTTTACTGTTACTACAAGTTGTCAGACTGTGGACAAGCTGATTGGCACTTGGGGGGCAGTCTTGGGGCAAGTCTGTGTTGATGTATTGATGGAGTGCCAGAAATAGCATCAGCTCAGCTAGGAATAAGTATAATTTCTAAGATTATGGACAAACTTTCTATAGGGTTAGAAGATGCTAGCTGCCAGTCTCCATATATCTGTAGAGACTGTGCTGAGTTCTACAGTTGGTCCTTGGGTGGCAAATGCTAGGTCACAGTGTGAGTAGGCAATGCTCCCTAGAGGTGAGGCACAGAATTCCAAACTGTCCTCAGGTAGAGGTGGTTGGGGTACAGTACAGGCTTAGTGTCTTATCTAGTATTGGGGCACAGGATGCCATGCAGTACCCTGGTATCCTGGTGAGTAGGGTGGTGGCTAGGTTCAGGGGATCCCTGATTGGGGTTGGGGCCTCAGGATGTCATGAGGTCTCTGAGAAGCACAGTGAATGGTATGGCTAACTGCTGGGCAAGCAGGTGGATATATGAGTTCTGGGGATTCTTGCCTGTCCTTGGGTTCATGAGACGCCATGGTTTCTTTGGGCAGTAAGACAGTTGTTTTTGGTGGGTAGATCGGAGGGCTGACTTTAGGGGCCCCTACCTGGGGTTGAGTTTGTAGGGTTGCTGTGGATATCGCTCTATATAAATAAAACACTGATTGGCCAATAGCCAGACAGGAAGTATAGGCAGGACTAACAGAGAGGAGAATTGAGGAAACAGGAAGGGAAGGGAGAGACCTGCCAGCCGCCGCCAAGACAAGCAAAATGTAAGGTACCGGTAAGCCACAAGCCACGTGACAACTTATAGATTAATACAAATGGGTTAATTTAAGATAAAAGAACTAGATAGCTAGAAGCCTGAGCCATTAGGCCAAACAGTTTAAATAATATAAGAGTCTGTGTGTTTATTTTATAAATGGGCTCCGGAACTGGTGGGGTTGGCGGGAGTTGGAGAGAAAACTCTCCAGCTACATAGGGTATCACTGGTGAGTTATTTATTAAAAAGAAGTCATCTCTGAACACATGTTCATAATAGTAGCACTAAGTGGACCCAAGTAGTTTATGTGTATACTTAACAATACTAATTAAAACAACAAGCTCATGAATTTGAGAAGGAGTGCATAGGGGGAGTTGATGGGGGGGAGCACAGGGAGGGGACAGGAAGAAGTGGGAATGATGCAAATATCACACTTATGTATGGAATTCTAAAAAAAATTTAAATAAAAAGGAAATTGAGATATGAACAGAATAGCTATAAGCCATGCTTATTTCAAAGAGGGATAAAAGATTTGGTATTGGGGTGTTAAGACTTTTATTTTCCCAATATAGATAGGACTTTTGTGGGGTCTATTAAAATCCACTGTTGGTCATAGCAGAAAGAGCTAACTTGAAGGGCTTTTGGAGAAAAGATATAATCTCACCAAGGGGGCAGGTTGGGACAAGTAAGGCGGTTTGCTTGATTAAATAGAGAGCTTTTATTTAAGAGTTTTGTCAGATATATTGGCAGCACATGCCTCTGAGACCTCTATGTTATCTTGGAATTAGAGGTGATTATGTGTGTGAGGGAGATTGTTTTTGTCCTATCTAGTGTATGTTCTTTAGTCCAACACAAAGATCTCTGATCCTTAATCCCTCCTTGAAATAGTCTTGGATTCTAGCTACTTCTTTCATACTTCAATTTCCTCTTTTAAAAAAATGACTGGCCAATTACATTTCCACCTAGACATCACCACATGCCTTAACTGCTTAGTTGCATGATTAAAAGGTGACCACAGGTATGTACTTTTCCCTGTGGGAGGGGACCTTAATACAAATGGGAGCCTGACTTCAGAGGTTGATGTTTGCAAGAGTGAGGAGACGATTTAGATATGAGATTGCTGGAAGAAATGAGAAATTTAGCAAGTGAGGAGTTCTATTGATACTGGTTAAAAGGAATGAAAACATCCTGATTAAAGACTGCTATCAGTACCAGAGTATGGTAGACTAGAAACTGGAGTCTAGACTGGACAATGTATTCAGTACAGAAAAAGTAACTCTTGTGTCAATAAAGAATATACTTCTGGTCTCTTCCATATCTAGGGTTATTTGTTCCTTATCCATACAGATGAAACTATGGAAGCCTCAGGGCCCTACCAGTCCTTGGTTTAGTTAGGGTTTATATTGCAGTGATAAAGACCATGACCAAAGCCAACTTGGAGAGGAAAAAGTTTATTTCATCTTATATTCTTGGTAACAAATCATCACTGAAAGAAGTCAAGGTAGGAGTCCAAGTAGGCCAGACATCTGGAGGCAAGACCTAAGCAAAGGCTACGGAAGGATGCTGCTGTCCTGGCTTGCTCTCCATGGCCTTTCATGCCTGCTTTCTTATACAGCCCAGGACCACCAGCCAAATGGGCTGGGCCTTTCCACATCAATCATTAATTAAGAAAATCCCCACAGGCTTGCTTACAGGCCAGTTATGAAAGCATTTTATCTATCAAGGTTTCCTCTTTTCAGGTGACTCTAGCTTGTGTCATGTTGAAAAAAAAATATCCAACACTGTCCTCATCAGAGAGGCCCTTCTTTCCTTGATGGACTCCTCCGAGTCCAGGAACAGCATTAGGGGCATTGATCCTTCTTTAGGTTTGACCTAAGGATGAAAGGTCCTTGGGTTGAGATCTCCTTCCATCCTGAGGGAGAAAGGGATATTCCCACTTCTAGTGGGTCTCAACTTTGCAGATTGGACATAGCTCCCAGGGAGAGGCACAGCTTATTGGCTTTGCTATTCTTAGTTAAAATGTCCTGGCTAACCACAGTGGTAACACAAAGAGTTCTTTGGAATAGGAGCTGAATATATTGCTGTGGAAACAATGAGGTGGCTGCTAGATAAGGATCTCAGATTTTCTGCCTTGAGCAGAGAGTATGCTGTGGTCATACACTGAACTTCTAATTTATTCCTCCTCCTCCCTCCCCAGGTCATCCTTTGTAGCCATTGGGGTCTTTACCTGCTTATTAAAGATCTTAAATCTGTGTCTAATTAGATGGGGAAAGAAGCCATGTTCCTGGTTGAGTTTTTAAGCTTTCATCTAATATCTATAGAGACTTGACTAATAGGTTGCATAGCCAGAAGAGCTTGGTATTCCCAACTCTTGGTGTTCAGGTTCATACACTTCTTCAGATTTTAGGTAGCCTACATGGGAAGGCATTAGGGTTATCAGAAGTTTCCCATGTTATCTTTCATAACTTGCTATATAGTTCATGTGTTTGATAAAGGACCTTTTCACAGAAAGGTGGTTATATAGTCTCAGTGAGTCTTTCTTTCATCATTTCCTGCATTTGTGCTCAGATATGCTCAGTAGGGCTCCATTTTATGTGCATCAATGCTGCCTAAGCTGGCCGTAAATGGGTGACAAGCATGAACGTTATCAACCTAGGTACACACTAAAGAGGGACTCTTCTGCATGCATTTGCAGGTGGCTAGGATGATACAGATGTCTTACCAGGTTAGGTCAAAAGCCTTTTGAAGTCATTAACAAAGATAGATTCTAGATAAATGACTCTAGCTTGAATTGTGTTGGGGACAGGTCAGACATAGGGAAGGGGACAGATACACAGAAAAAGACCTCATAGCTACCTTGTGAAAGAGAAGGGTATTCTCGGAGGGAGAGAGGCTTTTGTTTCCCGAGTTGCTTTATGAAGTTCCAGAGTGAGTGAGGTGAAAAGTTTGTCTGGGTAAAGGGGGTAGTTGGAAAGAGATCTGCAGGTAGAAAGGAAGAAGGGGGAGGAGGGGAAGAAAGAGATGGGTGGGAGCAGAGTTACCAGGTGAGGGATGGCTAATGACAGAGAGGTTGGTGGTGGTTGGGAATGGGCTTGAGTCTGCACAAAAGAAGAGTCATTAATGATGGCATCTGTGGCTGAGCATGGGGGAGATGAGCTGGTGTAAGAGAATGTAGATGGTAAACAGGACATCTTTCTCAGAGTTCAGAGTCTGTGACAAGGCTATAAGAGATCCCAGAGTCCGTTTTTTTTTTTTTTTTTTTTTTTTTTTTTTAAACTCTTGGTCAACATATAATAGGATTGTACCACAGGACTGGTGGGAGCTGGCACAAGCTGTTCTTGAACCCAGCCAGAGGCTGCAATTTTTTTTTTTTTTTATTTTTTTTTATTTTTTATTTTTTTTTATTTTATAACACCATTCAGTTCAACATAATAGCCACAGAAACCCCTGTTCTCCCCCTCTCGCCCACCCCTCCCCCCAGCCCACCCCCCATTCCCACCTCCTCCAGATCAAGGTCTCCCCCGAGGACCAGGGTTGACCTGGTAGACTCGGTCCAGGCAGGTCCATTCCCCCCTCCCAGACCGAGCCAAGTGTCCCTGCATAAGTCCCAGGATTCAAACAGCCAACTCATGCAACGAGCCCAGGACCTGGCACCAATGCACAGCTGCCTCCCAAACCAGAGTCCGTTTTTACATGACTATAAAAGTTATCTAACTAGTGGATGCAGTTAAAGCTCAATGTGCCACAAGGTGCAAGTATTCCTGGCATGATAGTGGGCATGAGGGCCAACTTTTTATTACAAAATTTTTCCTTTTTCTTTTTGAGAGTCTATGGATTAATTTAGACCAAGTTTTGAAAATACACCTCACAGTTCCATTAGAGGGAATAAATACATGGGACCCATTTTGTGGCTCCTACTGGAAGAGCAATGTTCACCCAGAGGGCACCTTTGAGGGTAAAAGACCTCTCTGGCTGTCAGATATGAGACCTGGACTCTCTGCACTGACTCACCTGAGGTCTGTTGGGATCACTCCTGAAAATAATTATTCTTTCAACTCATGGAGGTAAAAGTCAGGCAGTGCCAAACCCATTTGGTTGGTCAGGCCAGACATACCTAAAATAGAAAATTTTGCAAACTGAAACTGGCCAGGAGTCAGTCATGAGGGAAATGGAGCATTCATTGCTTCAAAGAATGCGAAAGCATGGCTACCTGTAGGTTTATTGGATCAGACTGAGAGGAGGCAGGGGGGATGAACACCATCAGCCACAGGCTGTTGCCTTCTACTCGAGAGAGCAGTGGCAAATGCCAGGAAAATGAAAGAAGCAGCGAGTACGGGAGGGAAGAAAGACCACACAGAATGTGTGTTGAGTCTCCCCCAGATAGGCTGACACTGCCAGTCATGTCACCTGTTAAAAGTTAGGTCCTCCCAGAAGGAAGGCAGACTGGATCCTGATGAACTGTTGTGGACTGTTCTCCTTTTTATCCTGCTGTTGGGTTCTACCAAAGGCAGCCTGGCCAGGGTCCTTCCGCTGCAAACAGAAAGCAAGGGGCGCCACGGCAGGCTGAAAGGCGCCCCTTAGCTTGCATCCTGACGGGTGACGTCGCCTGGCATCACAACTCAGGAGACCTTCAGCTCTCTTTGGAGAGCAGCTGCAGCCAGAGACCTTCAGCTGTTCACAGAGCGATCAGCCAACCACCACAAGCGTCAGAAGGAAGAGGGAGCAGAGCCAATGGAAGCAAAGAGAATTACACGAACCATCCAAGTGTCACCATGGGAACAACGCCGACTGTCCAAATGCCTGATGGTAAAAGTGTTTACCAGACTAGAAGAGCTATAAATGTGTTTTCATAAAGGGAATACTCTGTGGGAAGGGTGGGTAAATTCTGAGAGAGAATTACCTCCCTGAATAGTATGGGAGAACTTTTACAGCAGCTAAGAAAAGTTATTTGGTCTTATGTGTCAACTGTATGCGGTTGTATCCAGACAGATAAGCGAGCATCACACTCACTAGCTTGTTAAGTAGCAAAATGCACAGCACTATTTGTCTTCCTTGACATTGGCCATCAGGATAAGGTTCCGTGGGTCATTAGGAGTTAGGTTGTAGATGTTTGCAAGTGATGTCACTTGTCACTGGGGGGCGGGTTCCAAGTGGACAGGGTAAGATTGTGAAAGTACAGGAACTTCTTTTATTTTTGGCTCTGTCCTCTACACCAGTGCTTCTCAGCCTTCCTAATGCTGCTATCCTTTAATACAATTCCTCGTGTAGTGGTGATCCCCAGCCATAAAGTTGTTTTGTTGCTACTTCATAACTGCAATTTTTCTACTGTTTTGAACAGTAATGGGCTTGCCACCCACAGGTTGAGAACTGCTACTCTACACTAAATACTTAATCACAATGTAAACTCTTATCACAATATTTTCCCCAGTTTTGTTGACTGCCTGTAAGGGGAAGTTCTTGTTGCTGTCTAGACACAATCAAATTATTTAGTCATCTTAGCCATGGGGATAATTTTTTTTCGTGTTGTCCCAACTCTCTTAGGTTACTTATCACCAAAGAGGCAGGTTTTTATAGGTAAGTAGAAGACAGCATTTGGGAGAGGCTACAGCCTAAGTCTTTATCTCTGCTTAAAAAAAATCCCACACTGCTAAATCCTCTAGAAAATTGAAGGATAAATTAGGGGCAGATAAAAAAGACTCTTCGTAGGCTATATACGAGTGCTTAGAACTCATTACTTCAATATGTGGTACAGCTTCTACCAAAATAAAACTCTCTTAAATAGCTAAATTATCCTTTTTCATAACTCATGCCCATTTCCTGACAGAGCACATAAAACCAACTGTTTTTCTAGTTATAACTCTGTCATGGATTTTTCATTTCTGATATATATATATATATCAGAAATATATATATATAGGCTTAAGTTTTATATATATATGCAAAAGTGGCAAGTGTAAACTCCAATATGAAGCTACAAAGTTTCTGTTTCAAGTAGCTATTCCAATTATATAGAAGTTCTCTGAAATGTGTAGACTTTGGGTCTCGTTAATTTTGGTGTGTGATTTTTTTTATTTGCAAGTTATTTATAATAAAGTTTATAAAGTTAAAAAAGAAGTAAGTTAGTTAAGTTTATTAATAACTCAAACAAAAGAAATACTATTCTGGAGGGTGTTCTTGATCTTTAAAAAGATCTCCTGCACCCATTTCTCCTTGTTTCAACAGAATTTTGAAGAAAATGGTTAAAATCTGAGCTACTAGAGAAAGTGAAGAAATATACTTTCAAGGTGTCACGGGGAGTAGAATGCTTGTAGCCTTATGCTACCTGGGCATCCGATCTCAAATACATGTTCAACTTTCTTCTGTCTCCCTTGACACAGTTTCAAATCTTACACTGCACCTAAGGGGATCTAGCCTGAGGCTGGAGATAAGAATTTTTTTTAGACTCTTAAGATTTAGAGACTGCTCTGACTGACTCACTGGCTTCTTGCCTTCCAGTCAAGCATCTACCTCTAACTTCAAGTGACCTGTGCCCCGGTCCTGTCCCTCGTAGCTGCCAGGCTGCTCTGGCTCCACCTGTGCCCCAGAGCCTCTCTGTAGTGAAGCTCTTTAGCTTTCACATCATTATTGTGTCATTTAATCCTTGCTGGCAGTCTGATGCCAGAGATCAAGGTGACCCGAGGAGACCTGGGCAGGTGCAGTCCCTACTGGGACCCTTGTCTGTGCCTCTTGTGGTTGTTGGATACAGTAGCTGCCAACCAAATTGATACAGGGATTTGAAGTTACATTCAAACCAGGTGAGATGGATAGTACAGGCTTTGGGAGGTGTGCCCAACAAACTATTCAACGTTTTTGTTTGATACCAACATGTACTTATACTAATAAAAGAAAAAAAATGTTGCTTTTTCCCCCTCATATGGTGGCAAGACAGTTGTTTGCCACTTCTTTAATGGCAAGAGTCAGAGAAGCAGATGTTGGCACCTTCAGAGTGAAGGTCTCCCGCCGATATGGCTCACTGCCAAATAGATGAAAATCCTTTCTTTAACTACAGGTTAAGAAGTAGCCATATAAATAGAACAAATAGAATTTCTTCCTTTTCTTTCTAATAAAAAATACATTTGTGGAAAGAGTAGATCTTGCATTTTATTCATTTTTTATATAAATTTAATTTTTTTCTGAGAATTTGATACATGAGTACTGCATTGGCATCATTTCTACCCCCTTATTCCCTACAGCTCCTCTCATGTTATTTCTGCTCCCTCTCAAATTCATGACCTTTTCTTCCATAATTATTACTTTTTATTCCTTACAATTCATTATCTTCCATTTAAAAATATTTACTAAATCATTTTAGTATAAAATCTTTGAATATATAAAAGTATGATTCAGAATAAGTCTTGTCAAATGACGTACTTTAGTTTTATTTATAATTTCTATAATATCATACTTTTTGTAGTTTGTAAAGATTGATCAGTTTTAAAAAATTAATTAATATAATATACTCCACTAATAATTTAACAAATGACCTGCTGTTGCTGAAGATACATTAAAAGGTTGATGTTCATTTATGATAAAAGCACTGTTAGGAAACTATGTAGGGAAAGAATAGCTTCACTTTGGTAAAACATAACTTTAAGAAAAATAAGCACCATATTGGAAAATTTTAAAAATGTATTTCTACTTAAATTTAGGAAAAACATAAAGAATCCCTCAATCTCTGTTTCCTTTCATCACTGTATTGTGGACTCCAGCCAGAGAACAGGATGGGGAAAATAAGGGCTCTACTTGCAAATACTTATCAGTGTTCACCTAGGAATCTCCAAGGCAGATCAGTGAAACACATGAGCGAGATTTCACGAGACACAAATAGTGAACTGTAGGAAATCTACTCAGTTTCATGAGTAGTCAGAGATGGGCACCAGACACCTGTCAGTTCGCCAAGACTTTGAGAGCATAATGAATTGGTGAAGATACAGTCACACTGGAATTTCTGCACCTCAGTGGTGAGAATGTGGATTGGCATAACCATTTTGGAAAATGGTTTTCAATTCTCAAGTTAAATTGAAGTGTGTCTATTCAATGAACATAGCCTGAAGAAACTGTTTTGCATGTTCACGTACAGGAATGTTCATAGAGGCATCACTAGTATAACTAGCAATCTAGGTAAACCTAACTAGCAGACAGTGACAAAAGAACAAAGTATTAATTCATACAATGAAATAACACATATCAATGAAAAACAGGCATTCTCACTACTGGGAGGTAGTATAAGCCAGATGCAGTATAAGGTAGGTTAGCCCCTGTGAAACTATCTATATCTATATCTATATCATATATATACATATACATATATATGTATATACAGAGATTCTTAAAAACTAAAAATACATATACTTTGTGACCTGACTATATCATTCCTTGGTATTCACCTGAAGTATCCAAGTCAACCTGTCACATACATACTTGCCCATCAAGTTTTTAATCACTGCATTATTTACAACAGCATTTATTGAACCAACCCAGATGCTCAACGAATAAAGACAATGTGGCCCAGCACACGGGGTCACAGGAGAATGGTCTTGGTTTTCCCATACTCAAAAACATGATTCTGACTCCGATTCTCTCTTTCATCCCTTATCTCTCTCCTTCCTCCCTCCTTTCCCTCCATGCTTCCTACCCTCTCTTCCTTCTTTTGATATAAAATACATTTTGAGAGGTGTTATTCGTATTTTTGGACAGATGCTCCCAATTTGGCCATGCTTTTTCTAATACCGTACATATTATATATTTCTGAATAGGACTCAAACAGGTTAAAATTTGATTTCATCCTTTGAAATTTTTGCTTTTAAAGGTTGAGGAGATTGAAGCAGGAAGAGATTTTAAGAGTAAGTGGGATTCTGAGTAAGCAAAGAAGACTCATAGTGAAGATTCATGTATTCTTAGAAACTCAAAAGCTGGCTACATAAGCGATGGGCTGTTTAGCTGTGGCAATTAGCATCTTCATCTTATAAGAACACTAACTATAGTTTCTATACTGAGTCACTCTCTATTGCGGTTTAGGTAAATGATCCTCATATGTTAAAGATTTGGTCTGTAGTTTCCTGCGACCAGAAAGTGGCCTTTAAAAGGTTAGGTCTAGTGGGAAATCTTAGTTCATTGAGGTTTTACCATAAAGAGGATTATCAGATACCCATCTTTTCCTCTTTGCCATGGGTTTCTGGATGCCATGAGTGTTTTGCTACATGCTTCCATTGAGATGTGTGTTTCACCATAGGCCCCACCAACAGTCAGGTTCCGTGAACCAAAACCTCTCAATCTATGAGCAGAAATAAATCTTTCCTCTTTCAAAGCTGATCGATTGCACGCATTTGCCACAGAAATAGAAATCTAACCAACACATTTAGTTAGATAGTTAGAAGTTTAAAAAGTACTTTAACTTCTAGAGAATTGGTTTCCCTGGCTTCCAGCTTGGAAAGGCCTCCAAGGACAGTTTTGCTAGGTACCCACAAAAGAACAAGTATCTTCTTAACCCGAAGTCCTCACATTTGTATTGCTATGTATACATTGTATACTGTCCTTTCTAGCCCATCATTTCATCTCTCTAGATACAATATAAAGTTTGTAGCTGCAGCAAGACTGTTAATTTGAAAGCCAGCTAAGGGAAACACTAATCAGTGGGATCATCCCCTTCTTTTAAAGAAAGAAAGGCTGGTCAGAAGCATCAGCACTTGCCCATCATGCCATTTGGTTCCTTTACAATACTGAAATGAGAGATCAAAAATTCTACTGATACCTGTTGCAGGAGAGCATCTTTCTGAATGCATCCCTGAGCTCTGGGCTCCTGAAGGCATAAATAAAGGGGTCAATGACTGCATTGCACATGATCAACATGCCATTGACCTGGAAGAGAGACATGTAGCAAACACAGTAAGGGTTATTTGGGCAGAAGGTCATTAAGAGGACATGGAGGACAAAGGGGGCCCAACAGAAGATGAAGACTCCCAGAAGGATGGTCAGTGTGATGGCACCTTTCATGTTGGCTCTAGGAAGAGTGGAGATCTTCCTAGCATGGGAGCGGGCAAGTAAGAACATATGAATGTAGAGACACAGGATGAAAACCAGCATCAAAGGGAAGAGGGATGTGAAGGTGATCACTGTGGGGACGTGGTGGGAGAAGATCACCATGGCAATGCCGCTCCCCGTGCAGAATATCCAGATAACCGCTAGGGTGATGATGGTGCGGCGCATGGTCACAATGCTGTGGTATTGCAGGGCGTGGAAGATGGTGATGTAGCGATCAGCAGCAATCACAGACAGGCTGAAGATAGAGCCCAGCAAAGAGAGGACGAACATGCAGTCGATGATGTCATCTGCCGTACTTTCAAAATTGCCACGAGGCTTGAGATAACCCCGGTTTCTGAACATGATGAGGATATTTTCCAAGATCTTATACAGACTGCCCAGCATGTCAGAAATAGCCAAACTGCAGATGAAGAAGTACATGGGAGACTGGAGGTTCTTATTCTTGACCACAGCCAGGAGGACAATCAGGTTCTCCAGAACTCCAATGATGGAGATGGTGAAAAATATCTCTTCTGGCAAAACCACATCAGGGCAGTCTGAGTTGTTTCTTGCCGTGTCATTGGCATGTTCATACGAATTAATAATGTGCTTCATTTTTCCTGCTTGGGGTTCAGACAGGGATGATGCTTGGACCTGACCAGACAGAAATCTTGATTGGTTCTTCAGAGTATTTTCTTTGGGTGAGAAGATCTGAGGCTAAAGAGAAGACATAAGAAACATGCATTTGAGAAAGACTACAGAATAAAAACAAGTGGCATAAGCTTTAGGAAAAGTATATTCCTTCCATAAACTATTATACTGTGGTAATTTAAATACAACGTTTTATTAAGCCCTTGTATCAACCAACTTATGAGTAACATCTGCAGTGGAATTTTGAGTCCTAAGATAATGAATGAAAAAGCATCTCTTGATCTTTCTCCATTCCCTTTTATCCTATGAATGTAGTTGTGTATGATAGATGTGAGCAAATGCCAGTAAGCCCTTGGATGAGAGAAGAATGAGAGGAAGGAGAGGTGCATGGAGAAAATGGAAAATGCACAATCTTCTCCACCTTGAAGGTCATGATGGAGTCTGTGAACTGATGTGACTTGTAGAGATCCTTTCTTTTTCATCTCTTTATCTTTCTGAGCCACAGCCTGTCTGTACAGTCTGTGTGATAATAACGAAGGTGTTAATGAGCAGTCCCAAAAGATGACCATAGAATATATATTATTACTTCAATTTCAGAAGCTCTTAGGACCTGGGTTTAGTGGTGTGCCTCTGTAGTCCCAACCACTCAAGAAGCCAGAGTGGGAAGATCACTTGAACTCATGATTTCAACACCAGCCTGGGTAGCAGAAAGAGAATGTCTCAAAGCAAAAGCAAGACCCAAAGACAAAGAAACAGAAAACAAGCAAGGATCTCTTGGGGTGATTGGTATCTCTGGAGACATCTAATAATTTTCATAATGCCTCTAGCTGCACTCCCCCCACCCCAAAAAAAAAAGCTAGATTCTGTGCTTTTCAGGCTCCGTTGCATCTTTCCAATGATTAACCATTTCCAGGTCAGTCAAGGTATGTAGCAATTCCTCTGTGGCCTGGAGGCTTCTGATTTATTGCTCCTCTGGAGACCAACTAGATTTCCTTGTGCTGCATGGCTGAGTGACTTCTTATCAGGTATTCAGATTTTGACTGCTGACAGTTTTGTGCCCCTATCTTACAGAGTGTGGTAGTTTGAATGTAATTGGTCCCCATCAGCTCGTAGGGAGTGGCACTATTAGGAGGTGTGGCTTTGTTGGAGGTGTGGTCTTGCTGGAGGAAGTATGTCACTGTAGAGACAGGCTTAGAGGTCTCATATATGCTCAAGATACTGCCCAGAGTCTCAGTCTACTTCCTGTTGCCTTTTGATCAAGATCTAGCCAGCACCATGTCTGCCTGCATGCTGCCACGCTCCCCTCCATGATGGTAATGCACTGAACCTCTGAAACTGTAAGCTAGCCCAATTAAAGGTTTTCCTTTATAAGAGTTGCTGTGGTCATGGTGTCTCTTCACAGCGATAGAAACCCTAAGACACAGAGCCCGTGTAGGCTCCCAGGAACAGGACTGAAGTGGCTTGTGCAGGCTGGCAAATATGCCAGGCAAGGATGAAGAAAGGAATGTGTGCC
The DNA here is from genome assembly GCF_049852395.1 of Peromyscus maniculatus bairdii. Lineage (NCBI taxonomy): Eukaryota > Metazoa > Chordata > Mammalia > Rodentia > Cricetidae > Peromyscus > Peromyscus maniculatus. The sequence continues at coordinate 59,666,753 of NC_134870.1, forward strand.
TGTTAGGGGTGGGGTGAGGCTTTCTGAAATTACCTTTGAGTGAACAAGGGGCTCTCTCAGCATTTCGGATCCTCAACTAACGTCTTCATTTCTGCTCTTAGGCTTTTCTTATTAGACAGGAAACCACTGAAGGAAGGTGAGCAAACCTCCACCTGACTCGACTTCGAATTCGATTTACTCCTGTGTCACACGTGGAGTCCATATCTCTGTAGTGACAGAGGAGCCTAAATGAAGCCGTGTATTGCTCTCTACTGGGGTGAGTTTGGGGGGGTGGGGGTAAACAAGCTGACCTGTACGGATGCTAGTGCTGATGTTAGAAGGCAGTAGTGTGAATTTCCTACCATTGTGGCTGTTGCTACAATGAAATGTAGGGAGTTCTGACTTGAAGCTTCATGATTTCTCTATTTTACAGCCTCATGACTATTTATATTGAGCAGCTGATTGTCCTATCTGACTTAGAAGGACCTTGGGGGCACCAATATCAGGCATGCTACCAAAACGTCTTCCAATAATGCCCTGTCCCTCGGTCACCCAAGTTTGAAAAACGAGCTCACTGGCTAAGGGAAAGTTTTGCAATTACCAACAAAATGGAAATTTTCAACATTTTCTTTGTTGTCTTTCTCATCTTAAAATTAGGACTTTGAATTTCGTTCAATGCATCTTAATCATATTTACTCCCATTTCCCCAGCCCCTCCCAGATCCTTCCCCTTCTTCCATACCCACACCACCTTGGGTCCTCTTTTTAATTAAAAACAAAAACTAGTCAGCACAGTTGGTGCTCCACAGGTACCCTTGGACATATGGCCTTCTACGGGATCATCTGCTGGCATATTGAGGCCACACCCTTAAAGAAAAACAGTCTCTCTCTCTCTCTCTCTCTCTCTCTCTCTCTCTCTCTCTCTCTCTCTCTCTCTCTCCCCCCCCTCTCTCTTTCTCTCTCTCTCAGCAGTGATCTATTGTCAGTAGCTCCTCAAGTAGGGATGGGATTTCATGTGCAACTTCCCTCTCTATGTTAGGATTTAGTCTGCCTTGAGCTTGTGTATTTATGTCTTGTATATGCTATCATAATTACTATGAGCTCATATGTGCAACTGCCATGCTGTGTCTGAAAAACACCATTCCCTTGTAGTCATCTACTGCCTCTGGCTTTTTCAGTCTTTCTACTCCCTCCTGCACAATGATCCCTGAGCCTTGGAAGGAGGGGGTGTAATATAGATGTCCCATGTAGAGATGAACATTCCTTAGTTTTTCATTCTCTGCACCTTGATCAGTTAGAGGTCTTGGGTGTTAATCTCCATCTACTGCAAAAAGAAGCTTCTCCTTTGAGGGTTGAGAGATGTACTAATGTATGGGTGCATTAGGGGGATGGCTTAATACTATTCCCATTTAGCAGGTTTGTTTAGCCATAGGTTGTTGGCTTGCATGATGGTGCCAATATGGGTTTCAATATATGGAGGAGGCTTTAAAACTAATCAGAAAGTGGTTGGTTACTGCTATGATCCTCATACCACTATTGTACCAGTGGGCATATCATGCCATGCTGGCTGGTCATTATTGTACCTTGCAAAATTCACATCTGGGTAAAATTTGTGATCAGTTTTCTCCTCTAGTAGCATACAAAGCACCTTATAGCACCATGAAAGCTATCTGGTAGGGATGAAGCTTCCAAGTGAGCACTAGCTTGATTTCTTCATGTTCTGCTGACTCAAGTATATATTGTCTTCAGCAATAGAGTCTTACTGTCAAATTTTGAGCCTAGCCAATAGCAATGACAATAACCTTTAATATTTGGGAGGACAGTCTATGGGACCTTATGGTCCAACAACTCCAAAAAGAGGTAATCCATTCCCAACATTGGGCTTTTTATTTGCTAGCATGTGGTACCCAGTGGGGGCATTGTTGCCCCTTTATGGGGCAATTCCATTGAATTTCTTTATATATGTGTATATATATTAGCATGTAGAATATACAAAGACCGAAGAAACCTAAACATTAAAAAACCCACAACCCAGTTAAGAAATGAGGCATGGTACTAAACAGAGGGTTTATCAAAACATGAAATACAAATGGCTGAGAAACTTTTTAAAAATGTTCAGCATCCTTAGCAATCATGGAAATGCAAAACTACATTAAGATTTTATATTACCCCAGTCAGAATGTCTAAGATCAAACAAACCAAAACAAACCCCAAATGATGATGGACGCTGGTGTGAGTATGGGGAAAAAGGAACACTTATTCATCACTAGTACCAGTGCAAACTGGTGCAGTCACTATAAAATCAATGTGGAGAGTTCTCTAAAAGCTAGAACTATATCTACCACACAACTCAGTTATAGCACTCAGGCATATTCTCTAACATCTCTAAGTCCCACTAAAGACACACCTGCGCATCCAAGTTTGTTGCTGCCCTATTCACGACAGCCAAGAAGTGGAAACAGCCAAGATGTTCATCAACTGGTGAATGGATTTAAAAAAAAGCAGAACGTTTACACAATGAAATATTGTTCAGCTGTGAAGAAAAACAAAAAAATATGAAATTTATGAGTGAATGAAGGGAACTGGAAACAATCATTTAGGGTAATCCAGAAGACACAAACTTTACACATTTTCTCTCATTAGTGGATTTTTAACTTTGAATCTTCAGATATTATATGTTCCATTCAGAATAACATAGAGCTCTCAGGAAATTAGGAAGGAACCCTGGAGGGGATTTCCAGAGAGGGGGGATAGAATACAGTGGTATAGAGGGATACATGGGGACAATGGAGCAAGAAAGGCTAGATGAGTGGGAATGGGAGGGCAGAACAGAGGAAGGAATATGGGGAGGTGATAGGAACACTGAAGACATTTTGAAAAAGCTGTGTGGCAACCCACTACTGCAGAAGTTTCATAGAATGCATACATGAGATGATGTAGACATTTCAAATGTTATAGATACATTTGCTATCACTCTTACGTAGACTCTGAAAAGGTTGAGCTCAGAGAAGTTGGTAGCAGAACAGTGGTTTAGGGAAGTGAATGAAGAGAGCTTGGTCAAGGGGATCTGGAATGGGTTACAGTTAAATAGAGAGCCATGTTCTGGCATTTTATTGTATGGTAAGGTGACTGTGTATCAGTATTATGATTGTCAATAGCATATTTCAAAAGAGCCAGAAGAAAAGATTTTGAATGTTTATATATACTTCTAAATGCTCTTGAGGATGTTCCTGAGAGTATCTAGCCCTCTGGTTCTGGTTCTAAATATATATATATATATATATATATATATATATATATATATATATATATATGTGTGTGTGTGTGTGTGTGTGTGTGTGTGTGTGTGTGTGTGTGTGTGTGTGTGTGTTTCTAAGCTTTCATCTCCAAGGAGGGCTGTGATTGTGGATACAGGCTGCAGCTTTGGTGGGAGCCTGAGCTGCCGCTGGATCTACAAGTGGGTGGGTGGGACTAGAGATTTGGCTGGCACTAGGTCTTATTGCTGGAGCTGAGTTTGTTGTATCTTCAAATGCTACAGATTGAACTGGGTCTGTGGCTTTTCTTGATGGAAATGGGCTAGTGGTTGCTGAAGCCTGGGCTTGGGCAGTCAGCACCACACCCAGAACTTCCCCAGGCCCCATTAAGACTGGAGAAGGTCTGGGGAGATACTGGAGGAGCTGAGTTGAAGGAGAGAGCTGACAGCTGATAGATAGGCCTGGGCACACAGGACCACCAGTGGCAGCGGCATTGACAGGGACAGAGCACTTGTTCTGCTGCACTGACAGCTGGCTGCCCCTCCTTGATTCCCTGCATTTCTAGATGCCCTTGGAGATGTTCCTGAGAGTATCTAGCCTTCTGGTTCTAAAAATTATATCTATTTTTATAAATTATATATATATAATTTTTTATTAAAAGAAAAAATATTTTCTTTCCTTTTACATACCAAACTGTTCCCCCTCCCTCCTCTTCTCCCGCTCACCCCACCTCTCCCCATCCTCCCCCCATCCCCTCCTCATAAAGGGTAGGGCCTCCCTTGGGTAGTCAACACAGGCTGTTATACCATGTTGGGGCTAGACCTAGCCCCTCCCTCCTGCATCAAGGCTGAGTAAGGCATCGCACCATAGGGAACGGGTCTAAACAGCCAGTTTGTGTACCCGGGATAAGTCCTGGTCCCACAGCCAGGGAACACACAAACACATCAAGCCACACAACTTTCACCCACATTCAGAGGGCCTCGTTTGGTCCCATGCATGCTCTCCAGCTGTCAGTCCAGAGTCCTTGAGCTCCCACTAGCTTGGGTCAGCTATTTCTGTGGTTTTTCCCATTGTGATTCTGACCCCCCTTGCTCTTATAATCCTTTCTCCCTCTCTTCAACTGAACTCCAGGATCTTGGCCAAGTACTTGGCTGTGGGTCTCTGCATCTGCTTCCATCAGTCAATGGATGTAGGTTCTATGATGACAATTAGGGTAGACACCAATCTGAAGGCTAGTTTAAAAACCCTCTCCACCATTGCTATGAGTCTTAGCTGGAGACAATCTTGAGAGTTCCTGGGGTTTTCCCTTGCTGCAGATTTCTCCCTGTCTCCTTAATGGTACACTCTGTCAACCACACTTGGAGCTAGTACTCCTTCAAGGCAATCCTTTGCCCCAGCTCCATACATTGCTTATAAGTGGGAAACTTTCAGAATCTGAATCTGAGATATGCTTCCAGCTCACACCTTGTTCCTTGGTGTACGTGGTGTGGTCACTCTGTTCCTTGCTTGGAGCCTTGAGGGGAACTTGAGGCCCTGGAGGGACTTGGGGAACTGGGAGACAAGGTGGATCTGAGGGACATGGGCAAACCTGGAAACTTGGGTTCACTAGGTGTCCTGCAGGCATTTCTAGACCTGCAGGTAATGGGGATCTTTGGAGCATTTGGAGGTAATGGGGCATTAGGGGGCCTGGAGGCATTTGGAGACCTGGGGGCACTGGAGGTCTTGAGAGCAAATGTGTATTTGCAAACACTGGGCGATCCTCCTTCATTGGAACATCTAGGAAATCAGTAGGATCCTGCATTTTGGCACACTCTGTTCAGGTGTTTGGGGATTCTGTCACAGGACCTGGGGCTTATCACCTCTGATTGTTGGGTCCACCCTTCCCACCCACTCTGCAGCTTCCCCACCATGCAATCCTGCAACCAATTTTGATTCTTCTTGTCCTGAAATCATAAATATTTAAGTTGATATATATGCTGATTACCCAAGTTTGAGCTCTGCACACAATGCATTTGCATGTATCAAATCATCACATTGTTTCCCATAAAGATGCACCACTGCTATGCATGCATAAAAACTATTATGAAGAAACTAACTTTAGTGTCAACATAAAAATTAAATTTGTAGCTTGCACAATTAACAAAATGTATAAAATGATCTTCTTTGAAAGGCTATTATTCTTCATGAGTTCTTCTTGTTTCCAGAACAAAATTTCATTTTAAAAATAATTGGGACACAGGGCAAGCATGTAGCCCAGTTAGTAAAGTGTTGCCTAGCACACTCAAAGTGATGATTTCCCCCCTTAGCTCCACCTAAATGGGCGTGGTGACACATGCCTGTAATCCTAGCAGTTGGAGATGGAGGTAGGAGGATGTGAAGTTCAAGGCCATCCTCAGCTACATAGCGAGTCTGAGGCTAGTCTGGCCTCACGAGGCCCTGTCTTAAAACAACACCAGCAATGAACACTTCGAGATGGAAGTCAGTGAATCACAAATTTGATACCAGCCTGGGTAACACAGTGAGTTCAAAGGTTACATGAAGTACATTTTAAAACATGATATCTGTGAAATATTCCAAACAACAATCACTATATTGTTCTAATCAATGAAAGTTAGACATTATATATAATTTTTAAAAGGCATAAAAGCTTTTAAAAACATATTACTTCCAACCTCCTAACTAGAAAATTTGTTATCACTAAAAGTCTGGAGCAAGAAGTCAACAGAACTTGACAGCCACAGGTCTGTGATACTACCCACCTTCAAGACCTAAAACCCTGGTTGATTTGTGACTCAAGGTTCCTAAACAAATAATCAAGGATGTGCACAAAAATGCTTGCACTTAATATTCATTTAGATTTTTTTTTATAATCATATAAAATTAAAATACTAGTAATTTGTCATCAATGATAGATTAAATTCTGCCAGATCTATAAGGTAGTTATGATTAAAACCAGTTCTGTGGTATAGAGTATGTATGTATGTATGTATGTATGTATGTATGTATGTATGTATGTATGACACACATACACATGCATATACACACAAAATTAGTCCTTGGTGTTTTTAGATTCTATATATGCTAGGGATTGAAAATATTAAAAAACAGTTGCAACAATACTAAACATGTAGACATGTTTCCTTATTACCATTCCCTAAAGAGCATAAGAACTACTGATATAGCTCTTTCATTGTATTAGATATTAGAATTAATCCAGAGACAATGTAAAGTATGTAGGAGGGTGTGTATTGACTCTAGAGAAATCCTATGCCATTTACTTCAAGACTTGCACATCTGTGGATTTCTGCATTCATTAGGGATCCTGGATCCAGTACCCCATTGATAGTAAAGAACGCTGGAAATATCAATTTCATGCAAAAATTGCAAAATTTCCTAGATGTACATTAAATCTTAGTGGTGTGTGCTCAGTTGTAGAGTAATTGCTTGGCATGTATGAAGCTATGTATTTGAGCCTTAGTACTGAAAAAAAAATAATGATTAGTGCTGATTGGCAGAATTATGAGTTATTTTAAAACATTTTATTTTAGAAAAGTTTTGAGTTCATAGAAAGATATGGATGTCATTGAGTTCTCATATATGCCCACACCTAGTTTCCAGTTATTAACATCTTCAATTACTATGATCCACTTGTCACAATTAATGGACCAATAGAATAACATTATTATTAACCTAAAGTCTGAGTTTTACATTTCCTTCGTGGTTTACAAATTTCTGTCCTGGAATCTCTCATCCAGTATAATAGTTTGCCTTTACTCACCATGTTGATTAGGCTCCTCTTGGCTGTGAAAATTTTTAAAATTTTAAAATGAACTTGATAATTTTATGGATTACTAGTAAAATCTTTTGTAGAAGTTGCCAAACTTTTTTTGTAGAAAGTTTTTCTAATAGTTGGACTGAGGTTATGGTTTTGAGAGGGAAGCCCATAAGTGGTAAAGCATCATTGCCATCACGTTGTATCAAACGACATACCATCAACAAGACTCTTCAGTGTTGATGTAGGTCATACGACCTAAATAGAATAGAGTTTTCAGACTTCACACTGTGTGTTTATTCCCCTCTTTACCATTTCCAGAGGGTACTCTTTAGAAGGAAGTCACTGGGCACACTTCATTCTTCAGAGATGGACTATAACATTATACTTACTTGAGAGTAGAGGATTAGGCTGGTTAAGGTTGTCCATTTGACAAACTCTAGCATAACCTGTAGATTATCATGGTCACATTAATTGATGTGGGAAGACCCATCTTTACTGTGGGAAGGACTATTCCCCTGCAGAAGATCCTGTGCTATATAAAGTACAGAAAGAGAGCTGAGCACCAGCGAGTACTCTTGCTGTTTCTTGACTGTGTATGTGATGTGACTAGCTGCTCCATCTACCTTAACTTGGCTCCCAGAATGGACTTGATCTTGAGCTGGGGAGTCAGAAAAACCCTTTCTCCCTTGAGTTCCTTTAGTTGGAGTATTTTGTCACAGTCCCAAGAAAAGTGGCCAAGACAAGGATCTATATAAGTTATTGGGAATGCATGTATATGAGAGATTTATCTATCATATCTTACTTACATATTCTTTCAATCACTTGTTTATATTACTTTGAACATATGGCTATTCATTTTATATTTTAAGTTATAATGCAAAACAACTTTACTTATTTTGTTGCTTAAAAATATTCAACTTTTGCTACTGAATATTCTTTTAGTTGGCATATTTGTCCTTTTGCCACACCCTCATCATTGTGGGGTTTTGGAGCATTTACTCAGTACTCCAAGATACTCCAGGCTCATATTACTATTTCTTGTCACACCCCTAGTAACTTCTAGAATTGCTGTTTTTTTCCATTGGAGATGGATGTGAGAAAACTAGAACCAAGTTCTAAGTATGTTTATTGCTAATGGGGTATCATTTAATGTGTGTGTGTGTGTGTGTGTGTGTGTGTGTGTGTGTGTGTGTGTGTGTGTGTATGTACAGGTATGTGTGTACAGGTATGTGTGTGTGTATGTGTGTATGTATGTGTATGCTTATGCATGTGCAGACTAAGGATTAACCTCCATTCATCCCTCAGGAGCTGTCTACCTTGTGTTACCAGAGAGTCTCTCTTGCTGGGATCCTTGCTTGCAGATTAGGCTAGGCTGGCTGGCTGGTAAGTCCCAAGGATCCCACTGTAAGATGGCGCTGTGACTACAAACATGCGCCACCCTGTTTTATGTGGGTGCTGAGGACTGAACTCAGGTCCTCATTCTTGTGCTGCAAGCATTTCAGTACCCGAGCTGTTTCCCCAGGCTTCCACTTGTATTTTTCTAAGCCCAACTTGTCTGATTTTCTTGTAAGAATGGTTATCTGGGTATCAAATCAAGAAAGGAAAGGCCAAATCTCTAACACCACTAAGATTTAATGTACATCTTCTAGGAAATTTTGCAATATTTTGCATGAAATAGGTACTTCCAGCCTTCTTCACTATCAGTGGGTTACTGGATCCAGGATCCCTAATGGATGTGGAAATCCACAGACGTGCAAGTCTTGAAGTAAATGGCATAGTTTATTTAGAATGTGTGTGTGTGTGTGTGTGTGTGTGTGTGTGTGTGTGTGTGTGTGTGTGTAAGGTGAAAGGTCAGCGTCTAGGTCTATTTCTTTCCCATTTAAAATACCCAGTTGTTCCAGTACCGATTGTTAAAGTCTGTCTTTTTTTTTTTTTAAACCTAATTTCTCTTGTATCTTTGCTTAAATCATCTGGCTATATTCGTGTGGGTCTACCTCTGCTCTATTTCTTCAGAACTACCCAGTCTAATTGTAGCTTTCATCCATAAATCTTGAAGTAGTAAAATATCACACTGTAATGGGATTATTTTTGTTTTGTTTGGGGACAGGGTCCTGATATGTGGCCCAATTCCATCTGCAATTTGGCTCTCCTACCTTGATCTCCTGGGTGCCGGGATCATAGGCATGAGCCACCATGCCGAGCTATACTTGTAGATAGTATTAAGGAAGACTATTAAAGAAGTAGAAGGATGCCCTGCTAACAGGCTTACTGCTTCCTTTGCTGGGTCCAGGATTCCTGGGACTAGCTCATGTCTACTCTCCTTGGTTTTGCAGAAAAGCTCCGTGTAGCCCCAAGGAGTGGCTGCACACTCTGACTCCAGCGCACACCCACTGACTTCTGTGGGGAAATCTCCACCACAGGCTTTAAAGGGAGCCTCTTTCTGCACAGTCAGAGGAATGCAAGTTTTAGCATTTGACCACACTGGGCAGAGCAGGACAGCTTAGCAGGCAGCAAGACCAGGGAAACGGGACAGGAGTGAGAGATGAGTGTGCCTGGCCAGCCAAGCTTTCCCTTTCTACTGCTAGATGGACCAAGAGCCCAGGTACTTCTGGGAGCTGGGGTGCTTCTCCTGGGAGGACAGCCCCTGCACTAACCCTTTCTGCCTTGGCCGACCTTAACCTTGGCTGTCTAGACTCTCCCCACCCCCTGCTGATCTTGCTTTCCTGACCAGCGTCAGGCACTTCACCTCCTCCCTGCTGGGCTTGGCGGCTTCATCAAGTACCAGCTCTGCTGGCAAGTACAGGTTAAGTCTTAATTGTTCTCATATGTTCTTTCACCCCGCCATGTTGGATTCCACGCCATTCACCTATTGCTAGTACTTTGTGCTGAACACTTACTTTAAAATGAATCTTCTTAACCAGGCTCCTCACAACCAGGACAAAAGATGCCACTGCGGCTTCTGTCATTCTCCCCCACTCCCATCCCACCCAGCCCTCAGGTCCCTCTGGGTCCCAGGGAGTCTTGCTTCTGTGCCTCTGTGTACCTTGCACGGGGCGATATTTCTGGGCACGGAGCCCTCCAGCTACTTTCAGGCGGAGCTCCGACATCTGCAAATTGCCAGCTCCGACAAGTGTTCCTGTTGATAAGAGCTGCCCTGTTAGTCTCAAGCCCAGACAGCACAAAGCAAAAAAAAATCTTGGTGCAGAGAAAGGAATACCAAGTGACACTGCTTAGAAAAATGCCATGAAAAGTCAGTTCAATGAAATGTTCGGAGTAAAACAAACCTAGAGATATTGATGAGAAGGCTCTGTGGGGTCTTAAAGAACGAGAAAGCTGTCTTAAGTTACTGTAAGGACTCGAGAAGCAAATCTCTTTCTCTGATAGGAGAGATGCAGAAGCAACTGAGAGGCGCACTGCCTTTTGAAGCTACTCACCCAGTTTCTGCCCTCCCTTGTCCTGTCCCTGGCCTGAGGAGGGTCCCCCTACAAAAAGGCTTGCGGCTCTCTGCAACCTCACAGACTCGTTTCTTTGCTGGAGCGGATGTGAAGTTTCCTGTCAGCAACATGTTCTTGTTCTGGGGGCTCCCCACTCGGACTTCAACTTGTAACTAGGAATTTGGGAAACAGTGCAACAGTGTTGCTCAATGCATGAATGAGTGAGCAGAAACCCTTCACTCCTGGGAATGCAGAGGAGGAGGCCTCTTCTTTAGTCTCTCTCCAGGCCTTGCTCTCAGCACCTCTGGGTACCCCTCCCCATTGGCATCCCTTTTGGACTTACGTTGTAGGACAGCCACTCAAACCAGGTGGTGAGTGGATGCGGATTCCGAGTGATTGTCACTTTGGGGAACATGTGACAATCAATATGCCTAGCTCTTATTTATTCTATGCCTCCAGTTGCTTCCCCAAGGTAGAGAACTCCTGAAAAGCAGAGCAGTTGCGCATGAGCCACATGGTCATATATGTGTGTGTGTGTGCCAGCGGTAGAGTTGGTCAGAGTGGCAGGGAGCCATCGTGTGCTGACTCCCCTGGTCTTGGGGCAGACAAACTCTCCTGTTTCTAAACACAGAAAGGTTAACCAGGTAAGAGGATGATTCAGGAAGAGGTGAAAGTGAGTGATTTTATTTTCATCCCTTGTCCCATTAGCAAAGCCTTGCTAATTCTTGAGTGGAGTTTGGTAATAATTCAAAGACTAACAGAGAAACTAATAAATTCATTAGTAGGGAGGAAAATTTCAGTTAGATGAAGAATAGATTTTATTTTCACATTTTAATTAAAAATAAAATACTTCCTTAAGAAGGATGAAATACCATAGTTAAGAGGATTTGGAAGCATTGCGATGTAACTTTTTCTTTCTAGCTGTTCTATTCAGGGTTCAAAGCACTTAAGAAGCTGAGAAATTTGTACAAAATATGCTTACCTTCAGCTCTGAAGTAGGATCTTTCTGGCCAAGATGGCTGAGAAGGAATGAGCTTTGAAGAAGAGGAAGCAAATGGCCCTTGAGCTCTGAAGAAGAGCAAGCAAATGATTCTTGGACCAGAAAGGGCCGGAACAAATGCATCACTGGGAGACAGCTACTTGTTGTCATAACCTTGAGTAAATGTCACTTGAAATGAACTGCAATCTTCTGGTAACACAGAGTTAGAGAAGCCAAAGGAAAGACTCTGATGAAGGCAGTATTCCTGGGTCTAGATAGACGAGATTCTTTTCACTGATCCTGACAAAGTCTGTAGCAGATTGTGGAACTGTAATCTTTGTTTTAAAACATCATCTTAGGATTGCATTTTCTTTTTTTTTCTTTTCTTTTCTTTCTTTCTTCTTTGTTTTGTTTTTTTGAGACAGGGTTTCTCTCTGTAGCTTTGGAGCCTGTCTTGGACTAGCGCTATAGACCAGGCTGGCCTCGAACTCACAGAGATCCACCTGGCTCTGCCTCCCGAGTGCTGGGATTAAAGGCATGTGCCACCACTGCCTGGTGCATTTCATTTTTTCAAGGAAGGAGTTAGTTCATAAGTTGGGATTTTCAGGAAATTGTTCTGGAAACGATTGTTTTAAAGTTACAAGTAAACCTCCCAAGACCTTCATCTTGTGAACACTTGATTCATTAACCTCATTGAGAATAAGAAAATAACCCTATCATCCATATTTCATAAGACAAATAATGGGGCAAAAGGACTTGTATGCTCAAGGGCACATTGTGGGGCTTGGGCCAAAATAAAAAAGAAACCCCAAATCTTCTGTTTTTCCAGTTCTTCTCTGCCTCAAACTGTTATGAAAACCATTATTAATAGTTTGTTATCCAAAGCAAAATTGTTCAGTTTAGGGGACTGCAACATTATTTTCTGTTTGCCAAGATCTTCAGGGAAGGGCTGCTTTTGATATAAGGACATCGACTTGTGGTGTGTGTGTGTGTGTGTGTGTGTGTGTGTGTGTGTGTGTGTGTGTGTGTGTGTGTAGTGTATTAGAGACTGAATCCCAGACCTCACAAATTCTAGGTCTGAACTCTACCAGGAGTCACATGCCCAGGCCCAACCTGAATTTTAAATGTGGACTGGGTTAAGTTTTGGTTGGATCTGGCCTTATAGACTGAGATGCGGTAGATGAGCTCTATGACTGTGTTTCAACGGCACCACTATTTTGCTTCTAATTAATTCCCGTTCACTCTCAAGATGGGATGGAACAAGAGAAAGCCAGGACGTGCACAAGGCTTTCCTGCATGTTGATTTTTTTTCACCACCCTGTTTAAAGTTAGTCTCTTCCTCCTGGGAAAGGAAAAGAGAGGAGAGGAAGACAGGGAAAGGCTAGAGTAGAGACCACAGGGACAAAGGGAGAGGGAGGAGATGAGAGGGGGCCATGCTATTTAACAGCGGACAGAATCCTGGGCGTCAGAATGTAACTAACAAATGTTTTTGCTGAAATATGCTGTTGAGGCAACAATAATTTATACAGTGTTTTCTATGTTCTAGCTGTGACTGTTTGTCTAAGGTTTTGCATGTGTGAGCATTTCATCTCATAGCATGGGGGCTGGGGGTACGATCCAGTGATGCTTGCCCAACATAGGCAAGGCTCTGAATTTTATCCCCAGCACCACCTTTTTAAAATCTCCTGAATTTGATCTGCAGCATCAGATTTTTAAATCTCTTGCAACATGTGTGAGGTGAACTTTACCGCCTATTATGATGAGGCAGAGACCATGATAAACAGTTCTGATTTTCTTCTAAGGATGAGAAGACACCTCAGCAGCTTTTGAAAGTGGGTGATTCAACCTAATTCAGTGAAAAGTATCTCTTTGACTGCTTGTGGAGGATACATGGTCGGGATAAAAAAGTTGAGGTGGACGGCAGTAGAGGTAGAATCTTTGTAGGGTATGCTGAGGGAGAGAATGGGAAATGGGAAAGTGAGGCCACACATAAGCCTTTCAAAATGAAGTTTTATTTTTAAGATAGGGCTGGGGATGTGGCTTCATAGTTGTGAGTGTGTACTGCTCTCACAGAGTTAGAGGCTAGCGTCCTAGCATCGAAGTCAAGCAGTTTACAATCAATTAAAATTCCAGCTCCAGGGGATCTGATTTCTTCTGTGGCTTCCGCAGGCACCTATACACATGTGTACATCCATCCATCCAGATGCATGATTAAAATAAAAGCAAATATTTAAAATAAAAATTGGGAGTGTTAACATTTTCCATGTGTTTTTTTTCTTATGTGTTTATTTATTCTTTGAGAATGTAATACTGTATATTTTCATCACATTCTTTGCCACCCTCCATCCGCCCTGCAAACCCATGCTCTTTCTCTTTCTAAAAAGAAAAAAAAAGAAAAAAGAAAAAGAAAAAAGAAAAGAAAAGAAAACCATGTCTCTGATTTATGCTTTGAAAAATCCAAACATATGTTAATGGTTGCCCCAACTTATAACCCAGTGCTCTGTCCTTGGGGCAAAAAAAGCCTTTAATAGGGACCAGATGAAAGTAAATGGAAGGTGTGTGATGAGACCTGTCTCGTGAAGTCCTATTCAGGGCCCCAGATAGAAGGAGTAATTAATTGATCACATGTCTTTCAAATGGGTGGTTACTCCCTGGTGACTTCATAGCTACCTTCATAGAAAAGAAAATCTTGTACATGCTGTCCCAGTTTCTATGAATTTATATGTGCGTCCTGCTCCGTATGGAAAGACACTGTTTCCTTCAAGTTGTTCACCACTCTGGCTCTTATAATCCTTCTGTTCCCTCTTCTGCCTTGGTCCCCAAGCCTTGAGGGGAGGGGCGTGAAAAAGACATCTCATTCGGGGCTGAGTTACTACAAAGTCTCTCACTCTCTGCATGTTGTTCAGTTGTAGATCTCTGTGTTCATTGCCATCCACTACAAGAGCTTCTCTGATGAGGGTTGAGGGATTCGCTAATTTACGGATGCAGCAATACATTAGTACGAGTTGTTTTACTGCTATCTTCATTTAACAGAATAATGGTAGTAGGTTTTCCCTTAGGGCCTGTGATCTATCTAGTCTCAGTTTCTGAGCCTCATTTACAATATCAAGTATGCATTCTACTTCATGGAGTGGGTCTTAAAAAATCAAATTAAAAAGTGATTGGTTACTCTTTTAACATTTGTACCATGAGTGGATATTTCCTGTGTGCAGGTTACTATTATAGCTCAAAGGGTTCCCAACTGGATGAGGATGATGTTCTCCTCCAGAAGCATATTCCAGCTTTATAAACACTAGCCAGTAGAGGTGAAGTTTCCAGTTGAGTACCAGTTACATTTCTCCATGTTTTATTCCATATGTATGTGGTGTTTTCAGTAATAGGGTCTTTCTTCCAAGTTGTGGAGGGTAGAAAATCAGACAGACTCTCTTTGGCCGATAACTCCAAAAGATAGAACCCATTCCTGGTGCTGGGTGGTGGTTATTTGGCAGCATATGAGGTCTAGTTGAAGTACTATCTCTCTCATTATATCAACATGATGTTTTGATATACATATACGTGATAAACTGGTTATAATAGGAAGCAACCAAATTATTCATCATCGTGCACAGTCACCTTTTCTTTAATATTTTTAATTTTAAAAATTTTGTTTGGCTTTTATTTATTTTTTTCCTTTAATTACTAAAATCTATTATTAAAATTAGATTCTTTTCCTCACATAATGTATCCTGATTATGGTTTCCCTTCCACTCCTCCCATTTCCTCCTCCCCTCCCCTCCCCTCCGGATCCACTCCCTTTCTGTCTCTCACTGGAGAACAAACAGGCTTCTAAGGGATAGTAAAAATATAATATAAAGATAATACAAAAACTAACACATCAGAATAGGACAAAACAAACAGAAGAAAAAGAGATAAGAAAAGACACAAGAAACAGATACAAAGACACCAACTCGTTCACACACACAGGAATCCCATAAAAATACTAAACCGGAAGCCGTGCTAATGTATTCAAAGGACCTGTAAGGTCAAAAGAGAGAAAATACACAAATAAAATAAAATAAAAATATAAACTAAGAAAATTTTTTTTGAAAAAGCAAGACGAAGAACCTCTAAAGATGCCATTAAGTTCATTTCTGTTGGCCTTCTACTGTTGGGCATGAGGCCTACACAAGAATCATTTGTTTTCCCAGGGAGAATCCATTGGAGAAAACTACATTTTCATTTGCAAGTAGTGATCAGTTGGAGCTTCTGGTTTAGGGATGGTAGCATGTGTCTACTTCGCCTTGCAGCTCTAGGACCCCGACTGCAGACCCATGCAGGCCCTGTGAGTGCCAGTGCACTCTGTGAGTTCATATGCACATCAGCCTTCCTGTGTGTAGACAGCCTTTATTTCTCAGTGTCCTCCATCCCCTCTGGCTTGTATACTCTTTCCACCTTCCCTGTGGCAGGGTTCTGTGAGCCCTAAGGGTAGGGATTTGACAGATGTATCCCAGTTTGGGGCTGAATGTTCCAAGGAGTCTCAATCTCTGCACATTGTCCATTTTGGGGTCTCCATATTTGTTCCCATCTACTGCAGCAGGAGGTTTCTCTGATGACGGCCGAGAAAGCACTGATCTATGAGTACAGCAGAGGGTCACTAGGAGTCGTTTTATTGTTGTGTTCTTTTAGTAGAGCAGCAGTATTTGGTTTTACCTTCGGTCCTCGGGCTGTCTAGTCTCAGGTTCTTGGTTACTCAAGCATTGTCAGGTCTGGGTTCCATCTTGTGGAGTAGGCCTTCAGTCACATCAGAAATTGGCTAGTTACACCTATAAGCTTCAGGCCACCATTGCCCTAGCATGTTTCGCAGGCATGACTGTTTGTAAATTAAGGTTTTGTGGTTACATTTCTCTTTTGGTACCTTCCTGTACCAAAGACACTGGAACATAGGGGTGCAGGCTCTATATAGGCACCAGCTCGCCCATGTTCAATGAGTTATGTGGGTACTGTTTTTAGCAATGGGGCTTTGCTGTCAGTCTGTGGAAAGCAGCCTATACTCTTGGCAATAGCCAGTGTTGCTTGGGGGTTCCCATGGGACCCCTTTGGCCAACAATTCAATTCAATGTAATATATTTCTGGTTCTGAAAGCTTCATTTGGTGATGAAAGATGTCTGTTTGAGGCTCTGTCTCCCCCATTATTTGGCAATTTCATTTAGATTGCCTTTATATATACATATGTATATATGTGAATATGCACACACACATACATACATACACACACAAATATATATATATACATACATACATACATACATATACCTTTATCCATTCATCTGTTGAGGGACATCTAGGTTGTCTCCAATTTCTGGCAATTATGAATAAAGCTGCTATGAACATAGTTGAGCAAGTGTCCTTGTGGTAGGATGAAGTGTCTTTCGGGTATATACCACAAGTGGTATAGCTGGATCTTGATGTAGATCAATTCCATATATATATGGCTTCCACTGTATTAGGTTTCCATATATACCTTCAAGCGACCCTTAATTTTAGCTATCTCTGCCTATATTCCATCCCTTATCTCCCTCTTCCCCACTTGATCCTTCTATTCCAGTGCCCCCATCCATCCATATCTATCTATTCTAGTTCTCTTTCCTAGTGAGATCTATCTGTCCCACCTAGTTCCTTACATTCTGGACCTAACCTATGAGGTTCTATGAATTGTAGCTCAGTTATGGACTTAACAGCTCATGTCCATATAAGTGAATGAATACCATATTTGTCTTTCTAGGACTGGTTTACTTCACTCAGCATGATTTTTTCTATTTCCATCCATTTACCTGCAAATTTCATGATTTCATTCATTTTTAACACCTGAGTAATGTTCCATTGCATAAAGGTGCTGTATTTTTTCTATTCATTCATCTGTTGAGGGACATCTCGGTTGTCTCCAGTTTCTGGCTATTATGAATAAAGCTGCTATGAACATAGTTGAGCAAGTGTCTTTGTGGTAGGATGGAGTGTCCTTTGGGTATGTGCCATGAGTGGTATAGCTAGATCTTGAGGTAGGTCAATTTCCAATTTTCTGAGGAACTGCCATATTGATTTCCATAGTGGCTGTACAAGTTTGCACTCCCACCAGCAAAGGAGGAGTGTTCCCCTTGCTCCATAGCCTTGCCAGCATGAGCCATCACTTGTGTTTTTGACCTTAGCCATTCTGACAGGTGTAGGATGGAATCTCAAAGTAGTTTTGATTTGTATTTCCCTGATGGCTAAGGATGTTGAACATTTAAGTGTTTCTTGGCCATTTGAGATTCTTCTGTTGAGAATTCACTGTTTAGATGGTCTCCATTTTTTAAAATTGGATTATTTGGTTTGTTGATGTCTAGTTTCTTGAGTTCTTTATATATTTTGGATATTAGCCTTCTGTCAGATGTGGAGTTGGTTGAAAATCTTTTCCCATTCTGTAGGCTTCCATTTTGTCCTATTGACTGTGTCCTTTGTTGTTACAGGAATCTTAAAAGTTCTTATTAATAAAATCAAACCTGAGGCCAGTTATTGGGGTCAATGCTGGTAGACCAGAGAGACAGAACAAGCCACAGATATCTCACCTTGCCAATTCCTCAGCTGGTCCTGTTTCCTCAGACTGGAAGCTTCTGTGTTCTCATCCCAATGGCTCTCAGCTGAACTGCTGCTTAAAAGCCTGAATGCTTAACCAGTCAAATGCTGAACCAGCCAAAATGCCTCTAGTTTCTGGTCCTCACGCCTTATATATCTTTCTGCTTTCTACCACCACTCTCTGGGATTAAAGGCTGGCTTTCTGGGATTAAAGGTGTGAATCACCATGCTTGGCTTTTTCCAATGTGGCCTTGAACTCACAGAGATCCAGAAGGA
This sequence comes from Peromyscus maniculatus bairdii, assembly GCF_049852395.1. Taxonomy (NCBI): domain Eukaryota; kingdom Metazoa; phylum Chordata; class Mammalia; order Rodentia; family Cricetidae; genus Peromyscus; species Peromyscus maniculatus. Next base: position 59,685,037 of record NC_134870.1, read on the forward strand.
TTTCTATCTCTGGAATGCTAGAATTAAAGGTGTGTGCTATCACTGCCTAACTAGTGGCTTTTCTGTTCTCTGACCCCAGATAAGTTTATTAAGGTATACAATATTTTGGGGAACACAATATCACCACACTTTGTCTTATAGAAGTTTTTCAGTATCATGAGGTCCCATTTATTAATTGTTGATCTCTTAGTGCCTGTGCTATCAGTGTTCTGTTCAGAAAGTCTTCTGTGCCAATGAGTTCAAGGATATTCTCCACTTTCTCTTCTATCAGACTCAGTATACCTGGTTTTATGCTGAGATCTCTGGTCCATTTGGAGTTGAGTTTTGTGCAGAGTGGTAAATATGGATCTATTTGCATTCTTCTACATGTAGCCATCTAGTTCGACCACCACCATTAGTTAAAGATGCTGCTTTTTCCAGTGTGTATCTTTGGCTTCTTTATCAAAAATCAGTTATCCATAAGTGTTTAGATTTATGTCTGGGTCTTCAATTTAATCCTATTGGTGTCTGTTTTCATGCCAATTCCATACTTATTCTGCTAGTCTGTGTCTTTTTATTGGGGAATTGAGACCACTGATATTGAGAGGTACCATTGACTAATGATTGTTGATTTCTGTTATTTTGTTATTGCTGTTGTTGGTGGTATGTGTATGCTTCCCTTATTTTGATTTTGTTTGTCTGGGATTATTTATTCCCTGCGTTTTTATGGTTGTAGTTAACCTCCTTACATTAGAGTTTTCCTTCTATTCAGCTATTGTTTAAATTTGGTTTCTTTGTTGTGGTTAACTTCTTCAGATTGAGTTATCTTTCTAGTGCCTTCTATAGGGCTGGGTTTGTAGACAGATCCTGATTAAATTTGATGTTATCATGGAATATTTTATTTTCTCCATCTAGGGTGATTGAAAGTTTTGCTAGGTATCATAGTCTAGGCTGGCATATATAGGCTCTTAGAGTCTGCAGCACATTTGTCCAGAATCTTCTGGCTCATAGAGTCTCCATTGAGAAGTCAGATGTTACTCTAATAGGTCTGCTTTTATATTTTACGTGATCCTTTCCTTTTGCAGCTTTTAATATTCCTTCTTTCTTATATGTTTAGTGTTTTAATAATGTGCTGAGGGGACTTTCTTTTCTGTTCAATGTATTTAATGTTCTGTAGGCTTCTTGTACCTTTATAGGCATCTCCTTCTTTAGGTTAGGAAAAATTATTTCTATGATTTTGTTGAAAATAATTTCTAGGCTGGGTTTTCCCCCCTCCTCTCCTTCCTCTATTCTGATTATTCTTAGGTTTGGTCTTTTCATAGTGTCCCAGAATTCTTGTCATGCTTTGTGTCTGTATCTTTTTAGATTAAATATTTTCTTTGACAACATATCTATTTCTTCTATTGTATCTTCAATGCCTGAGATTCTCTCTTCCATCTCTTGTACTCTGTTTGTCAAGTTTGTCTCTTTAGTTCCTATTTGAATTTCTAAATTTTTCATTTCCAAAATTTCCTCACTTTGGATTTTCTTTATTGATTATATTTCCTTTTTTTAGGTCTTGAGCATTTTTATTCACTTTCTTCCATGGTTTGTTTGTGTTTTCCTGGATTTCTTTAAGGGATTTATTCATTTCTGCCCACTGTTGGCATTTTTTTTTTTTTTGGATTTCTCTAACAGATTTATTAATTTTCTCTCTAAGGACCTCTATCATCTTTATACAAGTGTTTTAAGGCCTTTTTTTTTTTTTTTTTTGTGCTTCAGCTATGTTGGAAAATCAGGGACTGCTGTGGTAGGCTTGTGAGATTCTAGTGGAGACACATTGCCCTGGCTGTTATTGGTTGTGTTTTTTACACTGGCATCTAGGCATCTGGGCTTGGGTTAATTGTAATTCTAGGTGCTGATATCCGGTCTTGTCTTTATTGGGTGGGTGTTTTGTTCCTTGATTTCTGTTTCCTCTGTTTCCCTGGCCTGCTCAGCTGGTGTGTTTACAGGGAGGGCCTGGTGGAGTTGGGGACTGGGATAAAGCCACGAGTTGGGGGAGGGAGTTTAGGAGGAAAGGTCTATGGGATCCATAGGAGATGGGGGCAGGAGGGGAGAGGGCTGTAGCAGATGTTCTGTTGCAGAACTGGGGGTGAGGCTGGGGATTGTGTCTGGAGGACCAGAGGGAGAGATGAAGATCTGCAGTCAGCCTACCTGCTTCCCTGGCAGGGCCCAGATGTTCTGGAGGTTTTGTTCCAGGGTTTTCTTTGACCGAGGTAACTATTTCTTCTATCTTGTCTTCAGTGCCCAAGGTTCTTTCTTCCATCTCTTGTATTCTGTTGGTGAGGCTTATCTCTGAGGTTATTTGACTTCCTAAATTTTTCATCTCCAGATTTCCCTCAGTTTGAGTTTTCTTTATTGATTCTATTTCCACTTTCAGGCAATGGACTGTTTTATTCATTTTCTTCCACTGCTCATTTGTGTTTACATAGATTTATTTAAGGGATTTATTCATTTCCTCTTTAAGCAACTCTATCATATTCATAAAGGCTATTTTAAGGTCTTTTTCTTGTGCTTCAGTGGTGTTGCAATTTTCAGGGCCTCCTACTGTGGTAGGGTGGGTGGGTTCTAGTGGAGACAAGCTCTTCTGGCTGTAATTGATTGTATTTTTACATTGGTGTGTAGTCATCTGGGTTTGAGTTAATTATGATTCTACGTGCTAATATCTATTCTTGTCCTTGTTGCGGGGTATGTTCCATTCCTTGGTTTCTATTGCCCTCTCTGATTCTTAGAAGGGTGTAGTGGCTGTGTGTTGCTTAGCAGGGAATTCTTCTGGGATCCAGTTAGGTTTGGTCACTGAGGATTTTGAGTAAAACCTGTTTCTAGGTGTTGGGAGATGACACTTAGGAATGGGGATGGGCTTGAGAGGGGCCAGTAAGGGAGGGAGGAAGTAGAGTGTGCCACCAGGATCTGCAAAGTTCCCTGGGAATGGAGGCAGAGAGTCAGGAGAGGCCACTGCAAGTGCTCTGATACAGAGCTAGCGATGAAGAGAGGATTGGATTTTGGAGAGAGTGAAGACTTGGAACTCTTCACCGGCTCTGCTGGCCTACTTGCTTCTCTGGTAGGCTTGGATGGCTGGCTCCCAGGGAATGCCTGCTGGGGTTGGGAACTGGGATAACAGGATGAGTGGGGAGGAAGGTTGGAGGGACAGATGGGGACAGAGAAGATGGGAAGGCCACAGCAGGTGGTCTGCCACAGAGCTGGAGATGAGACTGGGGGTTGAATTTGGAGGAGGGGAATGAGAGTGAAGATCTTCAGCTAGCCTACCTGTTTTCCTCATTGGAGTGGCCTGAGGGTTCCTAGGGAATACCTGGCTGGGATATTGTGATGAGCACCCCCAACCCCCCAGGAAATTTCAAGAGTATATTATAGTAGTATGAAGTATCTTCTTGTGTTTTATATTAGGTTCCTAGAGCTTATTCATACAGAATTGAAAACCTCTGTATCCAGCCTTTTGCAACTGACCTACTATCTCTAGTCTCTGAATTAGATTTTAAAGATATTCTACAGAAAAAAAATATGAACAGAGCACAGAGGATTTCTGTTTTTCATGTCTGGAGTCCTGATACTGAGTAAAGGGCAGCATACTTGTCCAAAAGATTTCTTTGGTAAAAAGGTATGTTGGTAGACTAGAAGATGTTGGCAGAGAGAAGATGCTGCAAGCCAGTGACAGGGCAGGAGCAGCTATGAGATACATGGGCATTGTTGAGAAGGCAGGGAAGGATGAATCTGAGTGCTGTGGAACAGGAAAGATGCAGGATGTTATGTTGAAGCATCTCTCTCTCTCTCTCTCTCTCTCTCTCTCTCTCTCTCTCTCTCTCTCTCTCTCTCTCTCTGTGGTTTCCTCTCAGTAGAAGGTGAAGGCTTGCTTGCTCAGTTGTTCATCTTCTCACAGAAGTACAGGCAATGATACATTAGTCTGATCTACAAATATTTGAGCTATAAACCACTGAACTAGAAATATGTAGTAAGTCATATCATCCAGATTGAAAATTAGCTTCTGCCTACAAAACCAGAAGAAGCATATTTGTTAACTGTTAGATTTCCTTTGATCTTACTTCCAGGATTAAAAAAAATATTAAAATACCTTTGTGGACATCCACACTTTAATAACTAGCCCAGCAATAATGACTGGCAGTGTGGGGGATCAACCAGACTCTTGTTCCATTCCTAACTTCCTTTCAGTTCTACTGTCGATCAGCATTTTCACATTTCCTTGATGTCTTTCATCCTTCACCACACCTTTAAACACAGAAGAAGCAGGACAAAGATCTTTCTATTAACTTTCATTTAATGTGTATGAACCCTGTCTTGACACTGTGCCAGGTTCTGGGGACTGAGATTTGCAGGACACAATCTCTAACCTAGAAAAGTTCAGTTTGACATTGAAAAGAAGGGCCACCCATGACTAAACACTCCACACAGATAATAATTGCTGGTGCTGGCTAGTTTTTGTCAACTTGACACACACGAGAATGACTTGGGAAGAGGAACCTCAGCTGAGGAAATGCTTCCATTATTTTGGCCCATGGGCATGTCTGGGAGGCATCATTGTGATTGATGGTTGATGTGAGAAGATCCAGCCCACTGTGAATGATGCCAACCCTGGGCAAATAGCTGTGGGTTGCTGAGCAAGCCATAGGGAACAAGCCGGTAAGCAGCATTGCCCCACAGTCTCTGCTTTCAATTTCTGCCTCCAGATTTCTGCACTGAGTTCCTGCCTTGGCTTCTCTTGGTGGTAGACTGTAAATCTGTAAGCGGGCATAGCCTTTTCCTCTGTAAATTGCTCTAGGTCAATGTTTTATCACAGCAACATGGAGGCAAACTAAGGTGGTGCTATATCCAAAGTATGTATATTTGGGGAATTCAGATGTCAAAGTACCTCCTCTTCCATCTGGTTTGTATAAGGATGTCTTCCTATATTGCTTAAGTTATGTTATAAAGGGTGTATAGTATTTTATCTAACAAATAAAATTGAAAAAAGTAATCCATAAAAAGAAGGAAAGAAATGATGAAAGCCTTCATTTGGGTCTGGTGTGGGTGGGGAGTGAGTGGAGGGGGTGAAGGGAATAGTAACCTATCATGGAGACCGACAGGACATCCCGCAGAGGCAGACGGCGTGGGTGTGAGTCGTAGATACAAGCCTGGGTGCTTGTGTCTCTTGATCCACTGACCCGGCCTCCTCACCAGCCCTTCGCTTTTTTACCCCTCCCCTTTTCTCTAAAAGGACACTGCACTTCCTGTCTATGGCAGAAGCACTGTGGTCATCCACTACCACACTCTAAGTTCTCTATTTCCTCCTTTTCATTCCCTCTTTGATCATTTTATACATGTAAGCAATGCATTTGATCATATCAATCCCTCATTATGCCTCCACTTCCTCCCAGACTGCTCCCATCTCGTCCTGTCCAATTGTCATGTTCTCTTTGTTCTTTTCAGACCCCACTGCATATAGTCATTGTTGTCAGTTTCTCTTATAATCATGCTAATAATGATGATGAAACTGGTTCCGGCCAGGGGATTGTATAGAGTGACAGGTGTTGATTCTGAGCTCACTGGTTGAGTGTGACTCCCTCCCCTTCCTTTTTCTCTTGTGCAGGGTCTTGGTGGCTCTTACGTTTTGTATGATAAGCAACAAGAGCCTCTGCGGCCTGGGCTGGCTCCTGAGTCGCAAGGTGGAGCAGAGCGCTCTAGGACCCACATTGTATCTATGAGGAGCAGCAACTTTGAGTGTTGAGACACTGATATTTTGTCAATGTCCTGTTGCAACTTGGCGTCCCATACGACAATGATTTGTAACCTGTCAGTGCTACAACAAGGATCATTTGGCTCCACAGCCATATAACACCTGGCACATGGTGAGTGCTGTATGAGAGTTTGTATACATGACTAGAGTGTGGGAGATGGTTATAGGAATGACTTAACCGCATAACTTACATTGGAAGGAGACTTACATGACTTAATGAAATTCAATTTTTAAAAGAAATTATGTGTATGAGTGTTTTTCCTGCATGTATGTAAGTGTACTGCACACATGCCTGGTACCCATGAAGGTCAGAAGAGGGCATTGGATCTCCTGGTACTGGAATTACAGATAATTATGAACCACCATTATGGCTCTGGAAACCAAAATCTGGTCATTTGTAAGAGTAACCAGTGCTCTTAACCACCAAATCACATCTCTAGCACAGAAATAAAACTTTAAAAATGTTAAGTCTTTACTTTTATTCTACTTTATTATCTATGACACTAAAGTAATCAGAATATATTAAAATATAATTAACAAAATGTACAAATAAATGATAATTGTATAATTTATTAATTTCAGCATCTATAAACAGCTATATAGTTACAACCATGGTCAAAATATTGGACATTGATATAATTCTAGATAGATCAATCTTTTTTAAATTTTTTCTTTTTCATTTAAAAGTATTTCTTTGAGAATTTCATGTACTACATTTTGATCATATTCACCCTTCTCCTGGATTTAACACCACTCCCCTAATGCATGAACTTTGTGACTTTTTTAGACCCCTCCAGTCCAATCTGTCCTGCCTACATACTATCAGATGTGTGGTTTTGCACTGCAGCATGATTGACCTACCAGGGGCCCCATCCTTAAAACCGACTCTTCCTCTCCCCACAGTCCTCAGATGCTATAAGGTCTCTAGCCAAAAGTGGGACTTATGCCAATTGCCTAGTGCTGGGATCTGTCCTGTGCAGTTCCTGTGAATCCTGTCACAACTGCTATGGATTCGGATGTACCACTGATCTGTTGTTTCTATAAAACATGGTTTCCTTGCTGTTATCTACTGCCTCTGGCTCTTACAATCTCTCTGCCCTTTCTTCTGCAACCATCCCTGAGCCTTGGGAGGATGGGTTGTGATATAGATGACCCATTCAGAGATGAGTGTTCTTCTGTCTCTTATATTCTGTGCCTTGACCAGTTGTGGGTCTCCGTGTTAATTGCTGTCTACTTCAAAGAGAAGCTCCTCTGATGAGGGTTGAGAGATGTGCTAATCTATGGGTATAATGTTAAGTCATTAGAAATCAGTTTAATACTGCTTATTTAGCAGAATAATTGTAGTAGGTTCTTCCATAGTCTGTGACTTGTCTTGCCCCTGATACTGATGCCAGGTGTAAGCCCCTTGAGGCATACAAGTGGCCAGACCCCACCCCTAAAAACCCCCACCTGCCAGGCTCTACACACAGAACACCCTAACAGCTGAATCCAGCCCCTCCAGATGCAGGTGGCTAAGCTCTGGACTTGAAAATCCACCAATCAATCCCTACCCTGGAAATCTCCATCCCCAAGAAACCCTGTATAAACCCTGTCTTCTGCTCAGTCCTCCACTGCTTCTTGCCCAGGCAAAGACAGCCACCATCCTGGGTTTTTCTCTTCCAATAAATCTCTTGTGTGAGATTTGTTGTGTGGTATGACTTTCCTTGGCTCTCGACTGCCAGGATACCTTTCTCTTCAGAGCTATAATGCTTGCATTGGAGAACATCTCCCTCTCCCCCAGAGCAGAGCAATAACACTTGAAGTGGAGAAACTATCCCCTCAGAGCTATAACCTTCAGCTGGGGAAAGCCTTTCCCCTTGGAGTTGTAACACACCAGGTATGGGGTGCAACTTGATCAGTGGACCTTAAATCGAACCAGCAGGCGGTTGGTTATTCCCATGACATTTGTGCCATTATTGCACCAGTGGACCTGCGTTGACAGCTGGTAATTATTGTGTTCACAGGATTCAGAGCTGGGTCAAGCTGATGATGACTTTTCTCTTGCAGTGGGATGCATGGTACCCTCCAGCACTGGGAAAGCTAGTCTGTAGAGCTGAAGCTTCAGGTACATAGCAGCTTTATTTCTCCATATTCTGTGGCTCAAGTATGCAATTCCCTCAGCAACAGAGTCCTATAGTCAAGTTCTGTAAGGTAGTCAAGAGCATTGACAGTAGTCTGTAATGTTTGTGGGTCTATGGGAACTTGCTGGCTAACAACTTTCTGAACAGGAGCCCAATAGCACGGGCATTATGACCAGCAATTTATGAATAAGACCACACAAGATTAGAAAGCTTCTGTACAGTAAAGGACACACCATAATTTGAGTGAAGAGGCAGCCTAAAGAATGGGAAAAATATTTACTAGGTATACACCTGACAGAGGGTTAGTATCTAGAATATACAAAGAATTAAAAAAAAAACAACTAAACAACAAGAACCTACAAACAGTTCAATTAAAAATGAGACATGGATCTGGTACACTTTTCTGGCCTCTTCAGATGCCAGTCACATACATGGTGCAGATGTACATGTAGGCAAAACACCCGAACACATACACTAAAAAATTTAAAAATGGGGCTGTGGAACTAAAAAAGGAGTTCTAAAAAGATGAAGTATAAACAACTGAGAAATACATATTTTTAAAATGCACAGTATTTGAATGTCCTTAGCCATCAAGGAAATGCAAATTAAACTACTTTGAGATTTCGTCTTAACCTAGACAGGATGGGTAAGATAAAAATATGATGAGAAATGATGGCAGGGATGTAGGGGAGGGGAACATGTATTCATTGCTGGTGGGAGCATGAACTGATGCAGCCACTATGGAAATCACTGAGGAGGGTCCTCAAAAAGCTAGAATAGATTAATCACATGACCTAGCTATGCTACCACAGACTCTATGGCCTACTGTAGAGACAACTGCTCCTCCATGGTCATTGCTGCTCTATTCCCAATGCCAGATGTTCACCAACTGATGAATGGATAATGAAAATGTTGTACATTTATACAAAGGAAAAATGAAATTATGAAAATTGCAGGTAGATGGGTAGAGTTGGCAGCAATCATTCTGAGTGAGGTAACTGGGACCTAGAAAGACAAATGTCACATGTTTTCTATCACTTGTGGATGTTAACTGTGAATCTTCTGACATATGTATTCTGTTTGGACTACCCATAGAGGTCAGAAAATTATGAAGGGACCATGAGGGAAACTTTCAAGGGAAGGAAGGCAGAGAACATAGTGGTATAAAAGGTTAAAAAGGGAAAACGGAACAAAAAGCACTAAATGGGTTGGGAGGTGAGAGGGCAGGGTAGAAGAAGGGATACAGGGAAGGATAACTAACATAAAAGACCTTTCAAAATGCCATATAAAAAAACTATTACTGCGGAAGTTTCCAAATTACAGACATACACACATGTAAATATAGTTTAGATGGAACAGCTCTCTAACAGGGCAACAGTGGCACCACAGGTTAACAAATAAAGATCCCAGCACCAGGAATGAATGGGTCAAAGCTTTTGGAAACCCAACTTCTCAATAGAGGAACACATTGACAGTAGGTAAATATGGTCATTGTGGGCAGAAAGAGTAAAGGAAGCGCCTAGGACATAGTAAAGGTTCAGCGAGGGCTGCTTTTGCTGCTTTCCTGATGTGTCATAATCACAGATGCTCCTGACTAGTGAGTAGGGAAGAGTGTGAGTGACTCTGAGCGCCTTCAGTGGGAGGGATGATGCCAGTCACTCTCTCTCAAGTTGAAATGCTCCTAACAAGATGAGGCACACTGATTGGACAATGAGAGTGGTAGGCATCTCTGATAATAGTTTGTGTCTTACCCCCATCATGCAGAACAATGTGTTAGCTGGTGGAGCTAAGGACATAGAGACAGCATGGTGAGAAGCTGGCTGGGGTAGGGAGGTGGGCAAGTGCTTCTCCGTCTGTGGGCTTTCAGCTCTTCTGATTTATTGGCAAAGGAGCTACTTTCGGCTGAGATTCTTCTGCAAAGAAAGGGAACAAGTGTGGCCCATCCTCTTTAACTGTTTTTAAAGCAATGCTTCTTACCAGACCTCAAAGATGTGCTTTTGTAACTTTCTTCTTTTCCTGGACTCCTCTTTTCATCCATGTCTGCTAAGTGAAGTCTTATTACGCGCTGTATGTAACTTAATCAACATGGAGAGATCAGGATTTTGACATCTGAATTTCCCTGTCTGTTCTCTAACAGCCATGTCTCCGTTTCCCACCATCAGTTGTCTATGTTTATTTTCCCGAGCTTTCCTAGTATTCTCACTTGTCTCACAAATGAGTGCTGTGGATATTGTTCTATATAAATAAAACACTGATGGCCAGTGACCAGGCAGGAAGTAGGTGGCCAGGCAGGAAGTAGGTGGGACAAGGAGAGAGGAGAATTCTGGGAAGCGGAAGGCTGAGGGGAGAGACACTGAAGCCACCGCCAGGAGAAGCAGCATGTAAAGACACCGGTAAACCACCAGCCATGTGGCAAGGTATAGATTTATAGAAATAGGTTAATTTAAGATATAAGAACAGTTAACAAGAAGCCTGCCACGGCCATACAGTTTATAAGTGATATAAGCGTCTGAGTGATTATTTTATAAGTGGATTGTGGGACTGCGGGGTTTGGTGGAACCTGGAGAAAAGCCCTCCGGCAACAAATGAGAGCTTACATAGACATAGTAACACCCAGGATCCTGGAATAGAAGGCTCATTCGGCCTGGATTATTTGAGAAGAAAGAGTTAAACAAAAGAGCGCTTTAAAATGACGTGGCAGAGCTTACTAGCAGTCCTGGATCTAAGGGCACCTTAGCAGAAGGTGAGATAACACCCTCTACTCCAATCAGAGGCCTGAGAACAGGTTAGTTGCTGACCTCTTGGACTTCAGAGCCAAGGGAGACAATATACAGGAGAACTGAGGTGGGGGTAGGTAAGACATTGCTGAACTGCTCAATAATTTTCCAGAAATCCAGTGATTTGCCTAAGTGTAGTTGGAAGATTTCCTGTGTCCTGCCTGGCCCGTGGTTGGGACAAAGCTCTCTCACCTGTGGTCCTGCAGCTGCTTATAAAATAATCACTCAGAAGCTCATATTAATCATAGCTGCTTGCCTGTTAGCTCAGGCTCATTACTGACTAGCTCTTACACCTAAATTAATTCATAATTCTCATCTATGTTTAGCCATGTGGCTTGGTACCTTTTCTCAGTTCTACCTTGTCATCTTGCTTTCTCTGTGTCTGGCTGGCAAGTCCTGACTCAGCCCTCCTCTTCCCAGCATTCTCCTCTCTGCTGCCCTGCCTATACTTCCTGCCTGGCTACTGGCCAATCCCAGGATTTCATTTATCAACCAATCAGAGAAACACATATTCACAGCATACAAAACGACATCCCACAGTGCCTAAACTCTTGCATTGTGACCCAACAGACTGACTCAAACCGGGATGAAGTTGTTTAGTTTTTCAGTTGGTCAATGTGCTGTGTAACTACACTGAACTTAGAAACGGACCGATTTTCCAAACCCCAGGAGATTTACAACCATTGATTCTATTGGCATGATACAAGTCTCTTCTTCATTAATCCTGTAAGAATGCTATCTTCAGCTGTGTGTCTGACCAGTGTGATGTGTGCTGTGTTGGCTCCCTTATTACACAGCGACAGAATAGCTCTGTAGCAAAAGCATCCCATGTAGTCCTTATGGCTTAACCTTGTGGGTAGTGCTTAAATGGGTTTCAATGGGGAGAGGTTGTTCTGTGCTCCTGGGAGATGGGGGCATGGAGCAGTGCTTTCATATTTCACATAGCATCCTGGGATATTCCTCTCACACCTGGTACCTCATCTTTGTTTTGGAACCAATTCCTGAACTACATCTCTTGGCACACCCTGTCTTCACTACAGAGAGGTTTCATTGGTCACAGAACAGCCCAATTCTGTTAATGCAAATGGAAAAAAAAGAACTAGGTTCCAAGAACTTTAGAAGCTAGAGGAACTATTAATAATTATCTGGATTGGGATCAGTTTGCTATCAATTTTGTTTGGTTTTAGAATTTTTCCTCACAATTGAAAATAAAATATTTGGTGTTGACTCAGGCAGCCCACATGCATAGGACCAATCACTATTCCATCCAGTAGGAAACCTTTGGCTAATCTTAGGCTCTTGGGATTAGAAGGGCACTTGGAGACCCATTGACTTAGAAAGTATGACTTACAGATATAGACATTGAGCTAATGGACTGAAATGACTCCCACAGTGTCCATTGGTTGGGGTGTCTCTCCCACACCACACACATTTCATCCAAGTCCTAATTTCTCTTCTGTTTGCTATAAAAATGAACTTGCTCAGGTTGTGCTTCTGCGATGATCTGGAAGCCTTACCCGACTGCCGGGGGTTTTGTAACCAGCTCGTGTTGGCTACTCCAGCCTCTGAATGCGGGAACTGGTGTCGCTGGCACCTCACCTTTGCCTTGGAACATTGGTCCTGCCTGGAGGCTGACTGACCTTTCCCATACTGCTTTGCCCCACTCCTGTTTGGAGCTCAGTCTCTGGCAATGCAAGGGATCATGAGGCACAGAGGATTTGTGAAAGCGAGAACACCCTGGCAGCACAGAAGCTCAGCTTGGTGCCAGACTGCAGTTTGTTCACTTGGCCTCTGCTGGAGGTTCACTGTGTGTCTGGCAGTCCCCTGGGTTCTGGCGTCTTAGCACATCACAAAGCACACTGTTCTTAGGCAGTTCTTCTGGCTTTGGAGTTTTTAGTCACTTCCCTTTTAGGCACTTTATTTCCTCCTTTCCTATTGGCTGACACCAATTTGTTTGGGTCAGACTGGAGAGATTCCTTTCCATTTTATCTTCTGCAGCGTGAGTTATTCATCATATTTTCAGTGGGAGAGAGAAGACAGACGTTTCCTCTAACTGAATGGGGAAAGTGATACCTCTTCACTTGATTTTGTGGACACTGCTTTTCAAGGACTGGTTTTCAACATCACCTGTTAGGCGAGCGGCCTGCACAAGAAAAGACAGGGTGGAACATTGGTCACCTGTATGCTTTTATTTTATTTACATTTTTTTTTTGTTTTGAGAATTCCATTAATGAGTACTATATTGATATCATTTGCACTCCCCTCCCCCAGCTCCTCCCATGTCCTTCCCACTTCCTCTAAAATTCATAACCTCTTCTTTTATATCAATATGCATATATATCCCACTGAGTCCATTTAATATTGTTCCTGTTCCCATGTGGATAAGGGAGCTTGACCCTGGATAAAACAGACCCTCCCTCTCTCAGTCATTAATCACCTATAGCTCTTCATCTAGGAATGGAGCCTTGTGATATCTCCCACCCATGTTGGCATGTCAGCGGATGGTGTCATTCTGCATATTGTTGAGATTTCATGGATTCAGCTTTCCTGTCATGTCTAGAAGACACATCTACCTAGCAGCAGGCATCCCCGTCCTTGGGTCCTTACAGTCTTTCAGTCCATCTTCCACAATGTTCCCTGAGTGTAGGAGTTGTTGTACTCATGTAGATATGTCAGTTGGGGCTGAGCAACCCGTGACCACTGCGTTTTGATCGGTTGTGAATCTTGTAATAGTCTACATTTGGTGTAAAAAGGAAGCCTCTTTGATGAAAGGTGAGTGCTACACTTATTTGTGGGTATAATGATAAGTATTTAAAATACAGCTAGAAATTACATTAGTTTAGGAAGGCGACAGTAGTAGGTTCTCTGCTAGGGTACGTGACTATTCCAGCAAAGGGTGGTTGGCTAGATTCACACACATAAATCCCTTCTTACCGAGCAGACCTTGAGTCTAATTAGACAGCGGTTGGTTATCCTCAAGATAACCAATAGTGTCACTATTGCACATTGGGTAGATCTTGCCTGGCTGGTCATTTCCTGTGGTGATATTTTATTTGTGCTCTAACAAATAAAGCTTGCCTGGGGATCAGAGGAAAAAGCCAGCCACTATATTAAACATAGAGGTCAGGCAGTGGTAGCACATGCCTTTAATCCTAGCATTCAGGAGGCAGAGATTCATCAGATCGCTGTGAGTTCAAGGCCATACTGGGAACAGAGCCGGGCATGGTGGCACATGCCTTCAATCCCAGCATTAGTTAAACATAGAGGTCTGGAGGTCCATACAGACAGACAAGAAGTGATAGAGCTGGGCAGAAAGAGGAAGTGATGTAGTTGGGCAGAGAGAGGAAGTAAGATGGCAGGGCACAGAAAGGTATATAGGTGTGAGAAGTAGCTCTCTCTTGGGCTGAGGATTTCCTAGCAGTAAGAACTTGTGGCTAGCTTGTTCTATCCCTCTGATCTTTCAGCTTTCATCCCAACATCTGGCTCTGGGGTTTTTATTTATAAGACCTCTTAAGATTTGTGTTATAATTTTCTGATTCTTAGGCTTTATAGCTAGAAAAAAATGTTCATCATCAGTAACAATTAGGCAAAAGCAAATCAAAACTACTTTGAGAATTTGTCTTACCCCAGCTAGAATGTCTAAGGTCAAGAAAACAGCTGACAAGTTCTGAGGAGGTTGTGTGGGAAAGGGAACCCTCATTGACTGTTCATGGGATCTTCCCGTCCATTTATATTGCCTCAAGTGACAGGATTTTATTCTTTTGTAGGAACATCATTGTCGACTCCACAAATATGTATAATACTATCAATTAAAAATAAAAGTCAACCAACAAATTGGGAGCACATAGAAGAACTTTGAGTATATTTTAGGAACCAAATAATTCTAGAGGTCTTAAGTTTTGAATATATAATTGTAGAACTTGAACTTGATTAATTTGAGACTTCTGATCTGCTTCCAAGGAAAATCCTTTGGAGATGGAAGTTTTGTTATTTAAATAGAATATCTTGTAATTTGGAAATAAAAAAGTATGGAGTGTGATGTAGGGATGACAAACCCACAGAATGAGAGGGACTGGTAAAGTTGGACTTCAGTACTGAAAATGAGCACCTTGTCCCATTTGCATGTGATATGGTCCACAATGGTGGAAAAAAAAATGAATCCTAGCAAACAGAAGCTGTTGTTCACTTGGTTATAAACACACTGATTTGTGCCAGAGTACATCCTTGAAATATGAAATTGTGTGGCATGAGGGTGTCTGTTAACATTATATATTAATGTTACCTACCAGTGTCCCTGTGAAACATAACTAAAACATACAGGGATTCATATTCTGCAATGGCTTAACCCATGACCAGAAAAATAGAAACATTTTGCTAATATGTGGTACTGGCAAGATGACCCAATAGATAAGGCACTTGTCTGGCAAGCCCGGCAACGTGAGTTTGATCCCTAGAACCCAAACTAAGGTGGAAGGAGGGAACCTATCCCAAAAAGTCCTCTGACGCCCATTCCTGTGCACTCTCCCCACATTATGCATATAATAATAATGATAATGATGATGATGATGATGATGATGATGATGATGATGATGATGATGATAAAGAATTTGAAAGGGAAAGCTGCTGATCTGAGTAGGTGTGTCCAAACTGAGAAAGAGTGGGAGAGGTGGAGTGTATGTGGGTGTAATATGTTCATTTCACTTGGCATGAGCATGTTTTAATCCATCTCTGGTACCTCTCCCACTCACTTCCATCTCTTCATTACTGATGCCTTTCCTTGCTTTGTTGAAAGGAACTCTCCAGAATAAGATGAAATAACAAAAAGCCCTGTTTCTTCCTCATCTCTTTCTCCTCAAGATTTCTAACAATGCAAAGTCATCTGAATGTTCCAATTTCACACAGTTTAGAGCAATTAGGAGCCATTGTCCTGTTTGAATCTGATCTTGTCTTTGAGTTTATAAGCAGGCTCACGTGACTGGGGTCTATTGTGGAGCAGCAAACTATCTGTCCCTACCACCAATTGTGACAACTTTTCCAACTGTCCTGATTGAAACTTTTTGCCCCTTTGTAGAATGTTTATTTTGCCAAGAGCTGTACTTAATTACATATTGTTTACCTCAAGCTCTTGCAGTTATGAAATACTAGTTGATTTTTATAAATATAAAAGAAGGGATTACAAATGAATTCAGGATCTCTGTAAATCTTAAACATTAATTCCAAACAACTAACAGGGAGGATTAATCAAGACTAGGGGGAATTTTGATCTTTCAAGACAGATATAGGGTCAGTGATTATGATGACAATTTGTGAATTATTTTTCCAAAGGTGAATGTCTCCAGGCCAACTGAGACCCTGGACATTCTTAATCTTGAGAATGAGAAAAGTACTGTGAAATTTTACTTATCCACAAGTTCGATCCTATCTCACAAATAACATTGTTAAGGGAACAGTTATCTATTTATTCAATACATGGTAGAAATCTATTTTTTCAGGTAATATGCTTGATGTATATTCAGGGACTTTTTTGGGGGGGGCAGTTTCAAGACAGGGTTTCTCTGTGTAGCTTTGAAGCCTGTCCTGGAACTCACTCTGTAGACCAGGCTGGCCTTGAACTCATAGAGATCTGCCTGCCTCTGGCTCCTGAGTGCTGGGATTAAAGACATGCACCACCACGGCCCGGCCGGGACTTCTCTCCTTCACTGTGATAAGCTATAGAAATCTTCCCACATGTAGTAAGAGTGATGTTTAAAGTGTATGCTTAGGGCTGAGGTGATGGCTCAGTGGTCAAGTACACTGGCTATTGTTCCTGGGGACAGGGCTCAGTCCCCATCACCCCCATGGTAGCTCATTACCATCTGTAACTTCAATCTAAAGGGATCTTCTGCCCTCTTCTGGCTTCTGAGGGTCAGATATATGCATGGTACACTGACATACATACAGGCAAAACACCTAAACACACAAAGTAATAAAAATAATTTAAAAATTAAAAGTATATACACATTTGGTAAGGCATAAATGAGTAATCTCAGCCATCATCTAGGTATCATTTTAGAGTTTGAGGAGTATAATATCCCATTGTTCACTAAGTACCCTTTCTTATCACATCTCCCTTGAGCTGTGTATAAAAACAACCTTTTACTGAATTTCTCTGTTTCCTTGTTGTGCTGCTTAGTTCATGCCAAGTTGATACAAATTAGAGTCACCTTGGAAGATGGGCCCTCAGCTGAGGAATTGCCTCCAGTAGATTGGCCTGTGGAACATTTCATTGATTGATGTGGGAGGACCTAGCCCGCTATTGATGGGGCCATCCCTGGGTAAATGGTCACTGGCTGTCTAAGAAAGCAAGCTGATCCAGCCATGACCAGCAATCCAGGAAGCAGCCTTCCTCCATGGTCTCTGCTTTGGTTGCTGCCTATAGGTTCTCACCCTAGCTTTCCTCAATGCTGGACAGCTGTAAGTTTAAATCAACCGTTTCCTTTCTAAGTTGCTTCCGGTCATTATGTTTTATCACACTAACAGAGATGTAAACAAGGAATTGGTAACAGAGAGTGAGATGTTGCTGTGATGGACTTGACCGTGGTGTCTTGGGTAGGATTGTGGAAGCCTTTGGACCTTTGGGCTGGAGAAGCCATTGAATTCTCAGTGCTTACTGAGACACTATGGAACTTTGGAAGATAATGTTGACAGAAATGAAGATAATGGAGGTTTGGCTTGTGGAATTTCAGGAGGAAGTTTGAGAGTCACCCAAAGGCACTATCTGGGCCATTTGTACAATTTTAAAAAATTAATTTATAAAGATGTATTCATTTTATTTTATGTATATTTTGTCTGCATGTGTGTTTGTGCACCACAAATGGTAGATCTAACTGTGACCCCTAGTTTATGTTTAGGTTCAAGCATATGAAAGTGGGAATCTGTACGCTGTGTTCTCTGAACACATGCTTGTAGTAGATATTCTGGTCCTCACACAGAATCAGGCTTGCAAACATTAAACAACAACATCCTAGTGTTTATCAGTTGTCTTGGCCCTGTTGTCAAGGAGACACTTCTGCCTCCTACCTACTGAACATCATTACAACATTACAGTGTGTTCTATGTTCATGTTTACTACATTTGTGCATCAAGACTAGTTAGATGATGGCTTCACTGAATCCCAGTGGTCAATGCTGTTCTCTTTTGTGGTAGGCTTAGTTAAGGTGAGCCTGTCACTTGTGTCTCTATGTACCAGAAGGAATCACCTGTGTGTCTTTCTGTCAGACACTTAGGTCATTTAGATTTTACAAGCCCTTTATTCCACTTACGTATGAAGCAAGCATTCTCTTTGTATTGTGGCCTTCCTTTTGGGACCTCTCATGCTGTCTGCCCCTCTCTTACATCAGTGTTTCTTCTGAGACAGTCTCGTAGATCTGTGATGGGACAGAATGTATCTATATGCTTCAGTTTCTCTGCTAGCGTATAGAAATAAAAATGATGTGTGCATGTTTCAGTTAACTAAACACTAGCTGTTTGTTGTTAAAAGAGATGTGATTTTTCTCTACTTGTTTCCGTTTTCTTCCTAAAAGCTATTTTGGGAGTAAGTTACCAGAACTCTTTTTCTAGAGTGGCCAAGGTGGGGCTTGTGTTGTATAATACACATGAAATGCCAGCAAAGAAAAAGGAGAAGCAAGCGAATTTTAAGGAATTTGCTGGTTTGAAATAGATATTTTTTAAAAGTCATTAGGTACACAGGGAATGATAATTGAATGAAGTGGCATTGATACATCTAAAAACTAAGAAGATATATTATACAATGTGTATTCTGAAAAGCAAGGAGTTCTCATGATAATCCAGAGCTGCATGTATTTACAATAGGGGACTCTGGGAAGAGAAGCAATTTTAGAGTAGGATCATTACAAGGCTTAGAAAGGGTTGGCAATGGGTATTGTCATGGAGGGCAGAAAGGAGAAAGGAGAGCATTTTAGGCCCGTGGAGAGGCTTGGTCAAAAGCACTGTGGAAAACTAGCCTCCAAGTGTCCTCAGAATATAGGTTTCACCCTAGGGCTCTGTAGGTTTCTGTGATGATTCTGGATAGCTTTCAAGGACTTTCTGTTGAGCCAACAGAAGTTGTGAAACAGTGATATGTGTATACCCTTCTCTGGGAGGGGAGGTCTTCATTTGCTTCTACCGGTGTGGTAAAACTCCATGAACAAAAGCAACTTGGAAGGAAAGGGTTTATTTCATTTATGACCTCTGGGTCACAATCCATCACTGAAAGATGTCAGGGCAGGAGCCTGGGCAGGAGCCAGGAAGTAGGAACTGAAGCAGAGACCATGGAGGAACACTACTTCCTGGCTTGCTCCCCACGGCTCGCTCAGCTTGCTTTCTTACACAATCTGGGGCTGCCTGCCTAGGGATAGGGCACCCCGATGGGAATGGTTCCTTCCACATCAATAATCAATCAAGACAATGTCCTATCGACTTGCCCACAGGCCAGGCTGATGGAGACATTTTCTCAACTAAGGTTGCCTGTTCCTAGACAACTTTAGCATGTGACAAACTGACAAAAGAAAGCACCAGCATGGGCCTCACTGATTATCTATTACCACTGACTATCTGATTATCCAGGGATCATTCTGCAACTCAAGAACATTCCAAACGATTATTCCACAATGATATGGTAATGTTCACAGGTGTCTATTAACAGCTCAATTATTTATCAAAAGCAAAAGAGTAGAATATTTGTATCCTGTATCTCCTTTTTCCTCTTCTTGTCCTCTGCTAGCATTGCTCAAAGGTTAATCTTTGCTTCTCTGTTCATCCTTTTCACAGCTGAGCTCTTTCAAGGCTACCCTCCTCACCTTTTTTTTTTTTTTTTTTTTTTTTTTTTTTGGTTTTTTTTCAAGACAGGGTTTCTCTGTGTAGCTTTGCACCTTTCCTGGATCTCATTCTGTAGACCAGACTGGCCTCAAACTCAGAGATCCACCTGGCTCTGCCTCCCCAGTGCTGGGATTAAAGGCATGTGCCACCACTGCCTGGCCCCCTCATCACTTTTCTACTCCATGTCTTCAGCTCCTATTCATTTATGAGATCTGGTCACCCTCAACATTTCACAGTAGACATGAGCCAGAGTTAATGAGATGGTATCCTACAGGCCACTATCTTATCAGATAGCTTTATCACTACTCTTCCAGTAATTTCCATGCAACCTTTGACCTGTTGATACCCATCCAACCCATAGGTGAGTTTTATCCACTTTTCCTTTAGCATGCTTTTTTCATATCTCAATGCCTGTCCACCTTTCCTATCAGACATAGTTCAGGTACAGACTACTCTTAGGAGACACAACAAGCATTTCCTTCACCAGTTTTGTGTAAGTTACAGGCCTAAAAGCTGCTCAGCTCAAGCCCTGATAGCACAATGTAGGTCTCAAGCCTTCTAGGCCTAGGCTGATGCCCAGCGGTAGCACAGTCTCCCTGCACATGAGTGAGAGGTGAAGCGCAGCATGTGATCATAGCCTGAGCTCTGGGCTGTTAGCTGACCTCCTTCATCTTTACACCCGGCATGTTAGAATTCCCAAAGGTTCATGCAACTGCCCTTGACTCTATGAGCACCTGCATCTCAGCAATTTGTATTACTAAGTAATTTGACAGTGTGGTACAGGTGTTTTTTTTTTTTTGTTGTTGTTTTTTTTTTTTTTTTCTGACATGCAACCCTCAGTTGATTTCTTGGTTATCTTGAGTGCAGTTAGTTACTAACAACTCCTTAGGTCAGTGTTGGAGGGTGATTGGCAAGCGATCTCAAAGCAGCATCAAATTGTCAGGTACCCCTGAAGCTAGTGAAAGGATCTCAGCATGGACTATTAGCCTTTCCCTTCCTCCACTGTTTATTTTCTTCTTCCCATTGGCGTTAGCATTGCTCATTCCTCTGCATACCACAGAGATGATTTCAGCAGGCTCCTACCTGGCTTTTCTCCCATAGCCTCTGCTCTTCTTAATTTATCTTTACATCACAAATTACCCCACGTCGGTTCATTTTCTATTGCTATACAATGCACCCGAGGGTTGATACTTTATAAACAGGTTTTCTTGGAGTACAGCTATGGTAGATGGAAGATCCAAACAACCTGGCATTCTAGTAAGGGCTCCTTGGGTCTATCATAACTTGATGGAGAACAGAAAGGGAACTATGTACAGAAGGGGCCATAGTCTTGGAGTGGTCTACATTTAAACCGGCCTGATGTGTGTGTATATGTGCATGACCACGTGTGCTCAGGTGTGTTTGTGCAGCTCTGGGCACACCTGTGAGTACACATGTCAGCTAGAAGGCCAGGCAATATTAGAGTTTGTTCCTCAGACATCATTCTCTTTATAAAATTTTATCTTTTTTTTTTTTTTTTTTTTTTTTTTTTGAGATAGGCTCTCTCACTGGCCCTGTACTTGCCAAGGGGGGCAGCTGACTGACCAATGAGCCAGAGATCCATCTGTTTTCATTTCCCCAATGCTGGGCTCATAAAATCACAATAGTGCACCCATCTTTTTAAAAAATGTGAGACTCCACCTTAAGGAAGACCATTTCTTTCCCTCTCAGCCTTCCCCGGTTGCCTGTAGTTCACGGTCTTGGGTTGAGGCCGCAAGGCTTTCCCTTTCCATGTCAGCATGTCCATCAGTGTCATCCTTGTTCAGGTCTTGCTTAGTCAGCCACGTTGGTGAGACTTCAACGGGTACAGTCTCTCTGGTATTTCTAAGAGACGCGATCTCATAGCACTCCCTGCCCCCAACTGCTTATCCAATAACAAGTGTTCATCCCGGAGGTCATATACAAACAGGTACCATTACAGGGCCTGGGAAGGTGGTATTCACATATTTGGGAATACATATGCATATATATATATATATATATATATATATATATATATATATAACAACAATTAAGGAAAAAGAAGCTATGAATTTGAGAGAACACAATGGGGTTGGATGGTGTCGGATGGAGGAAAGATGAAGGGGGGGATGATGTAATTATATTATAATTTTGAAATATAATATATATAAAATATAGATCAAACTCCTGGGATTAAACTCAGGTCTTTATTCTCGCAAAGCAGGCACTTACTCTCCTTGGTCCGTATATGAATCTACCTTCTTGAGAACTAATAATTCTCTGTGAGACCAGCCCCGATTCCTTGTCACTACTGAGCCTCATAACCTAACCAGTTTGCAGCAGATACCATGTCTACTGTAGGAGACACGGGGGTCCTTGTGTTCACAGACAAGCACTAGGGAAAACAGGAATGTTAGACACCTAGAGGTCCTCTTCAAAGGAAGAGATGCAGAACCTGTTTCCCACGCAGACGGCTGGGAAGGGAGGTGCTTGCCTGGTGACTTCTGCACTACCTGAATGCCCAGGCCACACTTGGCTCCTCCAGACTCTTATGTTTGTCTCAGACATCCTCCCCAGAGCCTTATCTTGAAGACTGTTTCTCAGTCACTCTAAAGAACCCACCTTTACTGAAGAGGTCACCTGTACTTTACAAAGAGTGTCATTGTAGTCCTGTCAAAAGCTTTCTTGTACACATGGATTGAGTTAATTATCATCAGGAAACTACTTCTTCCTTTTTTAAAAAATGAATTGTGTTATGAATAAATATCGCTGAAATAAATTGCCTGGGGTCAGACTCTTGAAGTCTGAACCAATGCCAGCTACTGAGTCTGTTGAATGGGACTTCCCTCTTGCCTTGCTTAGATCGATACTCTGCTGGCTGTGGTGTTTACAGAGACCCCCCCCCCTGGCCCCAAACCACACATTTTACTTCATCAATATTGCCTCAAACAGGATTGATACTTTGGAACAACAACCACAACCAAAACCAAAGCCCTTTGGGAGACACACTCAAACAATGTTAGATCCAAATTATAGCATTCCTAATAAACCTATCTAAGTTATTTTCTTTCTTTACACAGTGCCAGGGATGAACTCTTACCTATTTTCATGGCAGACAAATACTCCACTGCTGGTATACACCCTTACCTTTTTTTTTTATTTTTCATTTTACTCAAGGACCATATGGTGAAATATTAACAATAGCATTCTAACTTTACAGGAAGTTTTGGCATTTTGATGCCTTTCTGTTCTTTCCCTGACATCTGATAAGGGTAAGATGTTAACCTCTACATACGCCTCTGGGATACAAAGCCTGGGTCAAATGGAAGAAGACAGTATTAGCATCTTTTACCTATTTGAGGCAATTATTATGTTCATATTTCATAATGGGCTTGTCCAGATTAAGTTTTTTCTTTTAAATAATCTTTTGAGTTCCTATTGTGCGAGTTCTCTCCTTGGTGCTCCTGATAGACAGACTTCAGGGCTCAGAGCGTGAACATGTCCAATGCCTTAAGCAAGTGCTTTGGTGGATTTCTCAAGAATGATTCTAAGAACTGAGCATTAAGCAATGGGGTATGTAAATGGGAGGTGGAACACATGGCTAGGGACACAGGAAGGGACTTGAAGCCTCTGTCAAGCCGTTCCCTCAAAAGGCTGTCATACTGATGGACTCCAGCAGCACACAGGAAACAGGCTCTTGGGAAAATGCTGTTGTAGATGAATGTAAATAAAGCCTCTTGAACTTTGGGAAAGCACATTTTAATTTTGTGAACTATCAGCATAAGCGAATTTTTATAATTTCTTTCAAGTGTAGGCTTTGACTGTAGACCAAATACAAGCAGAAAAGAGGAGGCCACAGCTATGGGGAACTCCTGTCCTGCTGGCTTTCTAGCCTTGTTTTACTGTTGTGACTTGAGTGGTGGGTCATGCTCTGTCCCTTAGACTGTGACATTATTTGGAAAATGGCCTTTAAAGTCCTTCTGGATTAGAATCTGCTCTAATTAAACCCACTGCCACGTGTGTCTGTGTAAGAAAAGAAGAGGAGGCATGGGTCCAGAAGAGAAGCCATGTGATCAGGAAGATAGCAGTCGGAGAGATGCAGCTGTGATTAAGTGACACCAGGAGCCTCCAGAATCTCGAAGTCATAGAAGGCTTCTTTCTCTCCAGAGCCCCAGGAGGAAGGTGGCTCTGCCAACATCTGGATTTAGAACGCTGGCCACCAGACTGGAAGGGAAGGGATTTGTGTTGATCAAAGTCACCCAGTTGGTTATACGCTGCTGTAGAGGCCCCAGAAAACTCCTATATACACCTTCAGGCTGGCCAGAGGTTATTCCTACCTGGCAACTCTTCAACGTTATTTTGGCTCTGCCTTTTATTTTCTCTTAGAAGCTGTCTTAAAATTTCAGGATGTGAGGGGGTTGGAGAGATGGCTCAGTGGTTAAGGGCATTGACTGCTCTTCCAAAGGACCTGGGTTCAATTCCCAGCACCCACACGGCAGATTACAATTGTCTGTAATTCCAGTTCCAGGGGACCTGACACTCATGGTAAAACACCAATGCACAGGAAATAAAAATTAAAAGAAGAAAGAAAGAAAGGAAGGAAGGAAGGAAGAAGGAAAGAAAGAGAGAGAGAAAGAGAGAAAGAAAGAAAGAAAGAACGAAAGAAAGGAAGAAGGAAAAGGAAGAAAGAAAGAAAAGAAATGAAAACCCTGGCCAGCAACAAAAGAAAAAATTCAGGATGTGGTCCTTTATACTATTGAAAATGGACTCCCATTTGGGACTATCTTTTATAGATTTGAGAAAAGAAGCATGTGCTTTGAGATACTCTTATCCTCCCAAGTCATGGGTACTTTACTGGAAAGTCTCTAGAACTCTGATGAACATTTCTGATGGAAGACCAACTCAGAGGTGGCCCAATTAGCTGTGCATGGCGTTTCCAGCCTTGTGTAGGGGGTGATCAAGTTTAATTCTATTTCGCCACGGTCCCCGACTATGCCTGTTCATTCCTTAGGAGTGAATGAATACATTGCTCTGGCTTGTTTATTTACATAATGGATTCAACATCAGTGACCATAATTTGTGTTATAACTGAACACAAAAGTGCAAAAGTCACTCAGGAGTATACAAATGGAATGCTATGCATAGTTTTATTTCTTCTCAACTTCTGCTTTTGAATAAAAATATAACGTTTTTAAAATTTTTTTGATCTTTCACTTTTTTATTAATTTTCCATACCAACTACAGTTTCTCCTCCCTCCTCTCCTCCTGTTCTCTTCCCCTACCTTCTTTCTACCCACCTCCCCCAATTCATTCTTCTCAACCTCTTATCTCTACAAAACATTCACTGGGATCAGAAAGGCACTAATATCCTTTATCTTTCTCAAGCACGAAGAGTTTCCTACAAACACATTAGCAGCCACAGTTGTTCTAGGTCCTCATTGTCACTAGAATTGATATGTCAAATTAATGTCGCAGAATTTCAATAGCCACGAGATTCCAAAAGAGACCGGGCAGAAGAGTCAGTCTGTCAGTGTGAAGTGGTGCTGAGGCTGCATTCTGCAAGCCAGGAGCATCACAGACAGATGAAGGAAGGATTAGGAGGTAGAGTTTGCGCCTCTTCCTTGGTGCCTTGCTCTCTTGGTGCCTCTCCGCCTTGCCTACATACCTGTACTTTGATCTTTTCTGGGTTCAGGTGGGTTTGCTACTCTTGGAGCTTCGGTCGTCACCTACAGTCAGTTACTGGGGTATGTGGAGGCACATGATGGTGGAGGCCAAGAGCAGGCAAGATTTGCTTGCTGATTGGCTAAGAAAACCCTCTGGAGGGGAGAGCAGTGGTAGAAAATCAGGCTAGTTGTTTTGGACTTCCCGTGGCAGTGACTCCAAGTCTCCTAGACGTTTCTTAAGTATGTTTAAGAGCAAGACATTCCCTTTACAACGTCAGTGTGTCAGACCTGGACTTCTCTGGTCCACCCTTCTGCTGCACAAGTGGTCATTTCTGTTAGCACACACTCAAGGCATTTTAGGAAGCCCATGTTACCCAGGTAAAGGCAAAACATGGTTGCTCAGTTGATTTGGCTGGTACAGATAGGCACAGTGGAAGCATTCTAGACCATAGTTTCCTGGCAATACAGTATTGTGGTCAGCAAGATCGACGAACTTAGTAAAATTAGCCAAAATATACTCAGGGAAGTCCAAAATTAATAAAATTAGAAATGAAAAGGGAAAGAATGCAATGGACACTGAGGAAATTCAGAGAATTGTAGGTATATACTTTAATAATCTATATTACATTAGACTTGAAAAATCTAAAAGTAATGGATGACTTTATAGATATATACTCCTAAAAGAGTTAAATCAAGGTGAGGAAAGCAATTTAAATAGACCCCTCACCAACCAGTGAGATAGTACAAGTAATTAAAATCTCCCAACACAAAAATCCCAGTACCAGATGTTTGCAGGGGAGAATTTTCCCAGACCTTCAAAGAACTGGCCCCAGTACCCCTTAAATTATTCTTTAAAATAGAAAAGAAAGACATTCTCTTTTTTTCTTTTCTCTTTTTTTTTTTTTTTTTTTTTTTTACTGGAGCTGAGGACCTAACCCAGGGCCTTGCACTTGCTAGGCAAGCGCTCTACCAATGAGCTAAATCCCCAACCACGACATTCTCTTTATAAAGCTAGTAGTGTTGATACCAAAACAAGACAAAGATTAAAAAAAAGAAAGAAGAAAGAAAGAAACTTACAGGCAAATCTCTTTGAAGAGTATACCAAAAAGATTATCCACCACAATCAAATTGGCTTCATACCAGAGATTCAAGGATGATTCAACATACATAAATCAATAAGTATAATTTGCTACATAAACAGACTCAAGAGAAATCAAATCATGCATTAATTTTGACAGATGCATGTAAGACCTTTGACAAAGGCCAGCATCTCTTCAGGATAAAATATTGAAGAATCTAGTGATATAGATTTTTATCTTAATATAATAAAGACAATACAGCAAGTCACAGCCAACATCATGTTAAATGAGAAAATCCTCAAAGAATTTTCAATAAAAGCAGGTACAAGACAGCATATCCACCCTTCCACCCTTCCCTTCGATATAGTGCTTGAAATCTTAGCTGGAGGAGTAAGACAAACGAAGGAGATAAATGGGACACAAATAAGAAAGGAAAAAGTAAAAGACCCTGAACAGAAAACTCTGACTAATAAGCACATCCATAAAGGTAGCAGGATAGAAATTAACACACAAAAACCAGTAGCTTTACTATATAACAGACCAAACACACCAAGAAAGAAATCAGAGTAACAATCCCATTCACAATAGCCTAAAAACAATCTTCGAATAAACTTAACCAAGGAGGTAAAAGACCTGTGAAACAAAAACTTGACGGTGTTGAAAAAAGAGATTGAAGAGATCGGGATGGAGGACCTCTCATGCTCCTGGATGGGTAGGGTAGTATTGTGAGGCAATCCTACCAAAAACAATTTATAGGTCCAATGCAACACTCACCAAAATTTCAATGCAATTCTTCACAGAAATGGAAGAAACTTAATTTCATTTGGAAACACAAAAAACTCAGGGCGGCCAAAAATCCTGAACAATAAAAGGACTACCAGTTTTAAGTGATAATACAACACTATACTAATAAAAACAGCATGGCACTTGTATAAAAAAAAAAAGACAGACGGATCAATGGAATAGAGTGGGACAGGGAGGCCAAGGGAATTCACAGTGATCTACCCCGAGTCTGGTAGGTCACGTGGTTCACAGTGAAATGGCCACTGAGCCTTGGAGGCCCACGTGGGTCTCATGGACCTGGCATAGAACCTGGTAGGTCCATGGCATTGTTAGTTATTTTTCTGTTGCTGTATTAAAGCACTATGACCAACACAACTTACAGGAGAGAGGGTTGTTTGCCCTTAAGGTTCCAGAAGATTAAGAGTCCGTCATGGCAGAGAAGAGTGACTGCAAGTATCAGACATGATGGCCAGAACAGCCAGATGTTCCTAAACTCAATCACAAGCATGCAGTAGAGAGAACTAGAAATGGTGTGAGGCTTTTAATCTCAAAGCCCACCTCCACTTCATCCAGGGAGGCTACACCATCCAACCTTCCCCCAAACAGCACTACCAACCATGGGAGCAAGTGATTAAATGCCCAAGATTATGAGGTTTTTTGTTTTGTTTTTGTTTTTCCTTATCCAAACTTCCACAATAGGTGTCCACAGTGACCTGGGACCGAAAGCCATGTGAGTTAGCAGTGACGCCACATTGGAACTATGATATTAATTGGGGCTCACAGTGACCCTGCACTGTGCCTGGGAGGGCTCTGCGGGTTCAGTGAGATGTCCCTGAGCCAAGGAGACCCATGGAGTTCACAGTGATCCACTGAGAGTCCATGAAGATTCACAGCCATGTAGCAGTAAGCCAGAGAGGCCCACATGGCTCCACAGTGGCCTAGCAGTGTCCCCAGAGGGCACATTCTATGCAGTGATCTCACAGTGAATGTAGGAGACTCGTGTGGTTCACAGTGACCTGGAACTGATCCTGGGGACTGTATGTAGTTCACAGTGACCCTGCACATAGGCTGGGAGGCCATGAGTTCAGGGGGACTCAGCAGTGAGCCTGGGAAGTGGTGTGGGTTCACCGAGGTACCACACTGAGACTGGGAAAGCAATTTTAGTTAGTGCACAGTGATCAAACACGGAGGAGCCTGAGAACTCGTGTGGGTATGGAGTGACCTGGCATTTAAGCCTGGGAGGCCATGCGCCTTCACAATGGCGTGGCACTGAACCTTGAGGCAATGAGGTCCACTGTGTGTTGGCACTGAGCCTGGGAGGTCATGTCATTCACAGTGAACTGGCAGCGAGCCTGGGATACCACACAGGTTCACAGGAATCTGACACTGAGTTAGAGGCCACAGCTCTGCCCAGGGAATGGTCCCAGAGTCTGTCTGGTGGTGTGAATGAGAAATGTCCACCATAAGCTCAGAATTTGAACAGTTAGTACTCAGTTTATGGTACTGTTTGGGGAGGCTTAGGCGCGTGACCCTTGAGTGTGTGAGGGGGTACATCAATGGGGCTGGAATTTGAGATTTTATCATCTTACCCTATTCCCAATTCTCTCCGCTTCACGCTTGCAGCTAAGGATGTGAGCTCTCACCTCGATGCTATTGCTTCCGTGCCTACCTGTGGTTATTCCTCCTAGCGACGATACACTTTTAGTCTTCTAGAACCGTAAGTACAAATATACCCTCCCGTCTCTAAGTTGCCTTGGTAATGGCGTTATATCATAGCAACAGAAGAACAATTAATATCACCTGGGAGGCCATGCGGACAGTGACGCAGAACTGAGCCTGAAAGGCAACATAGAATCATAGTGACCTGGAACTGAGTCTCGGGGTACAGGGCCCATATGTGTTTACAGTGACCAGGCACTGAGTCTAAGAGATCAATTCAGGCCAATAGTGACCTGACACTGAACTTGGGACTCCTGAGTGGGCTCACATTGTACAAATCTGAGCTTGGAGGCCAGGGGTTTCCAAAGTGAACCAGCAAAAGATTGGAATGCCCTGGGGGACTGCTGTGAACCCATACTAAGCCTTGGAGGCCACGTGGGTTCAGTTACTGGTCACTGAGCCTGAAAATCCATGCAGGTTTGCCGTTGTCTAATGCTGAGCACGGAATGCAGCACTGGTGTGCTGTGACCAGCACTTTGCTTGGTGGTCCATGAGGATTCACACTGTCCAGCCATGGGGCCAGGGAGGCCAATGCATATTCACAGTGATGCAGAATGGAGCCTGGGAGGCCCATGTGGCTTCACAGCAACTCAGCATTAAGCCTAGGAGGTCCGTGCAGGTTCACAGTGACCAGGCCCTGAGCCTGAGAGAATTCTGGTTCACAGTGACCTGGTGAAGGATTAGTAGTTAGACGGCTCCCCGACAGACAGGTAAGGAAAAGGGCCACAGACAGACTGCAAAGATGGCAAACTTCTGGATTCTGTTACCCTCCTTACCTAAGAGGAAGCTGAGCATTTATTTTTTTCCCCTCTAACAGCAAGACTGCCCCTTCTAGCTCTCTGGTCCAGACTGATCCAGATGTGTTCAAGGCCAGTCATGAACATGTATAAGCTTGCATGAAGTCTGGGCCCACTGGAAGTCTCTTGTCTAACTTTGCTAATCTAAAATGGAGGAGGGAACCTGTCATCTACCGACAAAAATGCTTACTCAAGCCTTCTTGGGGTGCTTGGAGTTTGGTTTCTGAATCCCCTTGTGGAGACTCTTTGTCTTTGTGTGTCTACCTCCCTCCCTCTCCCCGTCCCTCCCTCCCTCCTCCCCTCCCCTCCCCCTCCCTCCCCCATCTCTGTTCCTTCCCTTTTAATAAAGTTTTTTGCCTCTTGCTGCTTGCTGTGTGAACGCCCCCCCCCATCTTAGTTCTTTAATTGGCAGAGGGAATGAAGCTGATTCAGACACCCAGAAAGCAACATTTGGGGGGCAGTCATCCAGGATGTCTTTGGAGGACCACCAACTAATTATCTTCAGTATAGACCAAGTCAAACCATGAAAGGACCGGAAGGTACAACCATCCCGTGGCTGGCACCCCGCCCACCTCATCATGGAATGGGAGCCTCCCCCTAGCACGCTCTAGGCAACATAGAAATTTCAGGATGGGTGATTTTTATCTCTCACTTCTCTTTGATAGGGAGAAGTCTCTTTAGATGTTAGCTATAATGCCAATGTTAAATGAGTAAGATAATTTTTTCACAGAGCTCAGACAGAAACCTCAGGCTGGCAACCATGCCCTGGAGCCGAGGCCCACAAATTCGGAGTTAATTACTGATATCTGACTCCAGGGAGACTTCATGAGTTTTGCTCCTGATGAGATTGAGTTTTTCACCTTTATTCTGTTAATCATAATCGCTTCTGATTAGCAGTAGGACTTTTTTTTTCAGTGTCTTATCTTTCATCTCTGTGCGTATCTTACCTGTCTAAATCCAAATGAAAGGGGCCATTGAGAAAGCATCTAATAATATGCAAATGAGGGCTCTTGAAACAAATTAAGCCACTTGGTAACTGTATTAGTCAGGATTCTCTATAGGAACAGAACTGATATATATATATATATATATATATATATAATAAAATATTATTAAATTCCATTAAAATAGCAACAACAGTTGTCTCATATCCGAGAGGCTTAGGATCTGGGAGTTTCCTGGTGTTGCCTCTGCAGCTGGAGTCATCCCATTCTTTCTGAAGAGGCTGACAGCCTTGTCGTTGTTAAGTCCCTGAGGCTGGTTGCCTCTGCTATCCCAGTCTGAAGCCCCATAAGGTTCCTGGAGAGGCACTGGTCCTTAGTCAGTGATGGTGGCCTGGAAATGCTGGCATCAGCTAAGGGAACAGCATCAGCATCAGCAGCAGGACGGCTCATCTCGGCAGCAAAGGAGACCGCTGAGCAGGTAAACGGAATCTTCTCCCTTCTCCCACCCTCCTGTGATCTGGGCTGCTCCCGGGTGGTGTGGCCCACACTTAGGACTCATCTTTCTACATCATTTAAGACAATCAGAACAATTCTTTAGCTGGACGATCCCCACTCAGCTGATTCTAACTTGAGGCAAGTTGACATTAAAACCAACCATCCCAGGAACCTGGATGGCAGTTGGCATCGTCCTTGTGAGTAGAGATTGGCTAGCTCCCCCTACTGGCCTAAAACTAGAAATAACTAGGAAAAAAAGAAGGCAAATTAAAATCTGAGAAAACTCCTCCTGGGAGTTAAGATCCGGAACCCACTTTCACACAGTATGAGGTGATCCTCACAGACTCTGGTCTAGAGTTTATATTGACCCACTAGTATCCAAGAAGGGTCTCTATAACGCTGACAATTTCACAACAAGACTGGGTCTCTCGAGGAAAATGAACATTCCTCTGTATTGTCCATAGCAAAGATAGGCAACTTCGTGAATAGCAATGGTCAGCTTAGGGATAGACCACGACTTTGGTTCTTTGCTAAATGCCTGTATTCCTCATATTTCCTTTGTCTCTCTTGTTTTCCCAAAAGATACTGGGCACAACAGCAGACAGACTCAGAATTAAGTTACTTTTATAAGCAGGACCAAGAGAGGAGGTGGGAGGTGGAGAGGAGAGAGAGAGGAGGAAAGATGCCTTGGGAGATGAGGAGTTGGTAGCTTCTTTGACAGATGGCCAACCTAATGAGGCTTCTACTCCCCCTGAGGCAGCCAAACCTGTAAGCTGCTTGTCTGTAACAGGAAGGCCGCTTCTGTCAAGGATGCCCTCAGCACCACCCCCTGCCCCGCACCTTCCTCTATCTGCAAGGGAAATCACTGGGAATAACAATACCCTTGAAGCCAACTGGGTCCTGGGTCAACATCTTCCTCACAATTGATGGGTCCTATGGACTCCCAAACTGGCTCCAGCTGTGCCTGTCAATCTCGAGGCAGCCCGGGGAATTTGACTATAGGGGACCAGAAGGTCAAATTCATGATTGATGCAGGAGTACAGTTCTCAGCATGACGCTTCGCCCCTGGTCCCACAAGAGTGACAACTGTTTCCTGTCATGAAGCAGATGAGGGCATTTCCAGGAGTTACGGAATATGGTAGAATTTGGATCTCTGGTTACGCAGAAGTAGCTATACCTCTGATACCTCTATACAGCCATGAAGTTGCCTATTTTTGCCATGGACAATAGAGAGGAATGTTCATTTTCCTCGAGAGACCCAGTCTTGTTGTGAAATTTGTCAGCGTTATAGAGACCCTCGAGGAGGCCCAGTGTCAAAGACCCGCCAAAAATCGAATCCCTGAGTCTCTCGAGGGGCATTCCAGAAAAGAAGCATTAACTGAGGCTCCTTCCTCGGGCTTGACTGCTCAGCCTAGTTCCCACCGTGTGTAACTGAGAGGCAGCACGTGACTCGGGGTGTAATTGTTCAGCTCACAGGCCATTCTCCCCAGTCTGCAGGATACCTAAGTAAGGTTTTACAGCCTGCCGCAAAGGGATAGCCTAGATGCCTGCAGGAAGATGGAACTGCCAGTCCCCATTCCTGGAGGCCAAAAGATTACTCTTGCACGCCCCCTTGTGGTTTGTATGCCTCATGACATAGGGGCAGTCTGAATGCTAAGGGAAACTTAAGTCTGATTGACAGCAGGTTCTTTAAATAGCAGGCCCTCATGCAGGAGCCACCTAAAATTACTCTTCAGATTCGTCAAAACCTAAACACAGATCCCTACCGCCAGAGGAGGAAGGGGAAGCTCTCCACTCCCGTGAGCAGTTTCTCACGGAGAACTATGCAGCCAATCCTAGTCTCTCAGATCAACCCCTGGAAAAACCTAGTTTGATCGCCTGTGCAGACAGAAGTTCCTTTATGGAAGAAGGAATTTGATAAGCAGGACTTATGGCAGTGATGATTCTGTTGTGCTAGAATCAGGACCCAAACCCAGAAACTCAAAAGCTCAACTGGATGAGCTAATAGTTCTCATTTGAGCCCCGAAGCAGGGCCCCACGAAAGGATCCACATTTGGACAGATTCCAACATGTCTTCCTCATCCCCCATGGCCACGTAGCTGCATGGGAGGAAAGAGGCCTCCTATTGGAAGGAAAGAGGCCTCCTAATGGAAGGAAAGAGGTCTCCTAACTAATGCTGGGACTCCTATAAAGCATTCTCAAGAAAATTCTTGAGTCTTTTTGCCCCCTCAAGCATCTGCAATCCCATGTCCCAGGCACAAGAAAGTCCAATGACAAAGGGATCTGGGATGGTTGACTCTGCGGCCACAAGGATTGCATTTGCTCACACAGAACACCCGAGAGGGATCCTTTCTTACTCCCAGAGACTCCACTATTCCTCAAAAGAAATGGCCTTTGCCTTTAAGATCAGGTGTTGTCTGGACTCCTGAGGATGGTGGCTAATAGCTACCGAGCAGCTGTTTCTACCAAAAGCTCTACAATGGAAAGCTTATGATGTATCACCTTGGACAGGAAAAGAATCATTTTGGCAAAAGGGTGTTTACAGGACAGAACCTAAAGGAGACAGTCCAACAGGTAATAAATGTTAGAACAATAACTCCTCAAACAGGTGTCTCCAACTCCAAGCTCTTAAAGGCAGGGAACCCACCCTAAGGAAGATTAGCAATTGGATTTCACTCCCATGCCCGGTAGACATAATTCCAAATATACCCCAGTCTTGGTAGACACTTGCACTTTGATTATAACTTTCCTGTGCAAAACAGCAAAAGTCACAGAAGCAATCAGTATGTTACACTCCGAAATAACCCCCAAATTTGTGCTATTTGAAAGTCGCCAGAGTGACAACAGGCCCACGTTCAAGCAGAAATAACTCAGGGTCTCACTAAAGAGTTGGGAATTCAATATCATCTATATTGGGCTTGGCAGCCCCAGTCATCTGGAAAAGGAGAAAAGGTTAATAACCTCCCAAAGAAATCAATTTGCAAAACTCAATCCCCATGGGTTCACATGCTCAGGGAAGTTGGCAGGGGTCTGGGATTGTGAGCCAGTGAGAATGGACCACTTTAGAGAAGAGACACTCATTAGAAAAGGTCTCTGTGTCTGAGATAGGTATAAAGTTGCCTTACTATTCTGGGAGGGTGGGAAAGACTAGAATAGTTTGACTGAGGAAAATTTAGGATTAAAAAGCAGATCTTCCAGGAATATGCCTCTACCATGACCCAAGAGGCAGCTGGTATGCAGGCTCAATAAAGACCTGTCAGACATCCTTATTTGAGTGGGATCTGAGCCGACTATGGGCTGAGTGCTGAGGCTGAATCTTACCTGATTTTCACCACTTGTGGAACACCTCCATCCTGGAGGAAAGCCTCTCACAACTGTTACCTTAACATTCTATGTTCTTACCATCCATGTTCTCCCTGTGGGGGTGGGTGATTAGATTCTATAATTTCAAACTCACAGGATTAATATTCAAAGCACTTGATCGACATGGGACATCACTGGGCAATTCTACAACAAAGAGACAGTGGGGTTATCTCTCCCTTTTCAATGGTCAATTGGAGGATGGCATCTGGCTTTTCTCTCACCAATAACAGGGCCCAAATTCTCCCAAGCTTGGACTCTGTTGTCTACTCCCACAAAGAATTATGTCTGGCATATATTGGTGGAAGGAATTGTTAATGACACTGACTCTCACTGACTTCGTATGTTACCTTTCTAAGCATTCTGTCTTCCTTGCAGGGCTCTAGTGTATGATTCAGCTAGTTGCACAATTACATTTCACCTTGTTCAATAGACTTATGCTAGTTATGGTGGTGAGGAATTCTCATTAACCTTGCCTTTCTTTCATGTTCTTCTTGAGGTTGTGGTGGAAGGAACCCAGTGCCTGATGGTTGAACTTAGACTAACCAACGAGATGTTTCTCTGGTTCTTGAGCCAGACCAATGGCCTCTTCACATCATACCTTCACAGGGCACACGTTCTTCTCTGTGCACCCCTTCTTCACAGTGCACACCTTCTTCTCTGTGCACCCCTTCCTCACAGTGCACACCTTCCTCACAGTGCACACCTTCTTCACAGTGCACACCTTCTTCACAGGGCACACTTTCTTCACAGTGCACACCTTCTTCTCTGTGCACACCTTCTTCAGAGTGCACACCTTCTTCACAGTGCACACCTTCTTCACAGTGCACACCTTCTTCACAGGGCACACCTTCTCTGTGCACACCTTCACAGTGCACACCTTCTTCTCTGTGCACACCTTCAGAGTGCACACCTTCTTCACAGTGCACACCTTCTTCAGAGTGCACACCTTCTTCAGAGTGCACACCTTCTTCACAGAGCACACCTTCACAGGGCACACCTTCTTCATAGTGCACACCTTCTTCACAGTGCACACCTTCTTCACAGGGCACACCTTCTCTGTGCACACCTTCTTCACAGTGCACACCTTCTTCTCTGTGCACACCTTCAGAGTGCACACCTTCTTCAGAGTGCACACCTTCTTCAGAGTGCACACCTTCTTCACAGTGCACACCTTCTTCAGAGTGCACACCTTCTTCAGAGTGCACACCTTCTTCACAGAGCACACCTTCACAGGGCACACCTTCTTCACAGTGCACACCATCCTTACAGTGCACACCTTCACAGTGCACACCTTGTAGAGCACAATTGGGGCAGAGCCATCATCATCCTCGCTGACACCTGTTACAATGTATTCACAGGTGATTTGGGTGGCTTCCTTGTTTGCTCTCCTCTTTTTATCAGGACCAAAGTGTCCCAGCTGTCTTTTTCACCCCACGTTTTCTAGGAATCACACTGAAGTCTCACTTTGTGTATTTTGCACCTGCTACCTCACCTAACACACCTTAGAGAGACGTACCCTCACAGGGCTGTCTGTTGTTCTGCAGCTCTGATGTCAACTAACTGTGGTCCCTTAGAATGACCTTCCTTGGAGGCACTCTGGCTGCTGCCCCTTCCCTCGTCCCTTTTGTCAGATCAAAGCAGTAGGAATAAACTGTAACTCAAAACCCAGCAGTAGTCAGTGTGAGCTCTGAGACAGGAAAAATGAAGGACCAGGAGTCCTTGACAGGTAAACAGATGGGGAAAGGGACCACAGATAAACGATAAAGACAACAACTTCCAGGTTCCTCCTTACCCTACTTATGCAAGACAATGGTTTGGTGGATCTTTTTTTTTTTTTTTCTCTCTTTCTCCACTGATAGCCCCCTTCCCCGAATTACTAGTCCAGATCAGTCCAGTAATGCTTAGGATCAATCCTGAACATCTCAGCTTGCATGAAGCTTTTACAGCCCGTCAGCATCCTCTTTTTTGTTAAGTTGACCCATCCAAAATTAAGGGAGAGGGACCTGCCCTATATCACCGAAGACATTTAAAGTACTTAGGCCTCCCCAGGATGCTTGAGTTTCTGTTTCCTATTCTTCCCTCCCCCTCGTGGAGAGCCTTCCTCTCCCTGTGCTTTGCTCTTTACCTGCACTCTTTCCTTCTTAGTGGTTTGTGGACTGTTGCTGCCTTCTGTGTCTGAGACTTTCTGTCTTTTCCTTCTGTGTTATCTTTTATTTTCTGCAAATGGGTGTTTCACCTGCATGTGTATCTGTGCACCACCTTCATGCCTGGTGCCCACAGAAGCTAGAAGAAGGTGTCAGATTCCCTGGAGCACAGCTGTGAGCTGCCATGTGGGTGCTAGGGATTGAATCTGGGTCTTCTGGCAGAGCAGCCAGTGTTCTTAACCACTGAGCCATCTCTCCAGATTCTCCCTTTTCTTTTTAATATTTTCAAGGACCATATATTCAGGGATTATATCAATAGTCTGTTAATATTTCTCTTAATTCTTTGAGCATTTCATATAATGTATTTTGATGATATTCACCCCCCCTCCCAGCTCCTCCTAGATCCACCCTCTCCACCCAAAATTGAATTTCCTTCTTTTTTTTTTTTCTTTTTTAAAGAAGCCATTCCGTTCAGTTTGTATTGACCAACCACTCTGGAGTATAGTCACCTACCAGGGGCACATGATTAAAGAAAACTGATTCTTCTGCTCCCAGAAGATATCAAATGCCAATAACTCCTCAGCTAGTGGTGGGATTTTGTGCCTACCTCCCCTATTCCATACTGGGATTTTGTCTGACTTGAGCCGAAGGTCTTGTGCATGCTGTTTGTGAGTTTTTATTGCAACTTTCCTGTTGTATTCAGAAAACACTGTCTCCTTGAATATTTTCACCACCTCTGGCTTTTACA
Source organism: Peromyscus maniculatus bairdii (assembly GCF_049852395.1). Taxonomy (NCBI): domain Eukaryota; kingdom Metazoa; phylum Chordata; class Mammalia; order Rodentia; family Cricetidae; genus Peromyscus; species Peromyscus maniculatus. The sequence continues at coordinate 59,722,289 of NC_134870.1, forward strand.
GTCTTTCTGCCCCTTCTCCCATGAAAGACCCCAAGCCTTGGAGGGAAGGGTACGATATGTACATTCCATTTATGGCCGATCACTCATCTGAAGCATAATCCTAATTAGCCTTATCAATAAAAAATAGGAGTCAGATATCAGTGTAAAAGCTGAAAGATCAGAGAAGCAGAGCAGCAGCCACCAGAGAGTTCTTACCTCTCTCAGTCCTTGAACCAAAAAGGGGAGGGGTGTGAGATCCTGTCTCCACCCACCTTATATTCCTGTCTTCACCTCCTGAGTGCTGAGATTAAAGGCTTGAACCTCCCAAGTGCTGGGATCAAAGGCATGAGCCTCCCAAGTGCTGGGATCAAAGGCATGAGCCTCCCAAGTGCTGATATTAAAGGTGTTCACCACCACTGCCAGGCTCTAAGGTTAACTAGTGGCTAGCTCTGCCTTCTTATCTCCAGGCAAGCTTTATTTGTCAGTACACAAACAAAATATCACACAACACTCCACAGTCTCTTATTTTCTGTATGTGACCAGTTGAGAGTCTCTCTGTTAATTACCATCTACTTAAAGAAGCTTATTTGATGAGGGTTGAGAGATGTGCTTATCTATGGGTATAATAATAAGTCAGTAGAAGTTATTATTAACACTATATCCACTTAGCAGAATAATAGTGTAAGTTTTCCCTGATGACCTGTCTAGCCACAGGTTCTTGGCCCCATTAACAGTGCCAAGTATGGGTTCTAGTTCTTGAAGCAGGCTTTAAATCCAATTAGAAAGTGTTTGGTTACTCCAATAACATCCATATTACTGTGATGGTTTGAATAGGAATGGATCCCATAGACTCATGTGTTGAATGCTTGGCCCATAGAGAGTGGCACTATTAGAAGGTGTGGCCTTGTTGGAGGAAGTGTGTCACTGTGGGGGTGGGCTTTGAGGTCTCATATGCTCAAGCTATGCCCAGTGTGGCACACAGTCTCCTTCTGCTGCCTACAGATCAAGTTGTAGAACTCTCACCTCCCTCTCCAGCACCATGTCTGCCTGCATATCACCATGTTTTCCACCGTGATGATAATGGACTAAACCGCTGAATTGTAAGCCAGCCCCTAATTAAATGTTTTCCTTTATTAGAGTTGCTATGGTCATGGTGTCTCTTCACAGCAATGGAAACCCTAAGACAGTCAGTATTGCATCGGTGGGCACATCTTGTCAGTCTAGTCTTTATGGTAGCTTGTAGGGTTCACAGCTGGGTTCGACTGTTGGTTACCTTTCTTTTCTGGTAGTATCTATAGCACTTTTCTAGCACGATGATTGCTAACCAGTAGGGATGAAGCTTATAGGTAAGTATCATCTTGAGTTTTCCATGTTCTATGGCTCAATTCTGTGGTGTCCCCAGCAATGAGATGTTAACATCAAGTTCTAGAGGGCAACCAAGAGTATTGACTATAGCCTATATAATGCCTGGGGGTCCATGGGACTCCACTGGCCAACAATCCAGAAAGAGATAATTTCTGATATGGGGATTTTTTAAAATTTGATAGCCTATGATGTCAAGTTGGGTTGTATAAAAAGATTTTTAATGAAGTTACTCTTCCTGCCCTTTAATTTCTTATTTTGTGGAGAAAATGAACCTAATTAAGACCCCTAGATGGTAATATTGACAATAAGCCTGGAGGGCCCATGTAGTTTCACAGTGATGAAGTTCTGAGTCTAGAAGGCCCATGTATTCACATCGACCTTGCAATGAGCCTGAGAGCCCCAAGGGGGTTCACAGCAATGAGACACAAAACCTAGGAGGGTGTGTGGACTTGCAGTGACCCAGCACTGAACCTGGAAGTCCACATGGGTTCACATTTACCCCTTATGGAGGCTCTGAGGACATATGAGTGCACTCTAATCCAACACTGAGCCTAGGAGGATGTGCAGGCTCACACTGATCCAGCATAGAGCCTAGGAGGCCATGTGGGGTCACAGTATTCTGGAAAGCAGCAATGAGTATGGAAAGTCATGTAGTTCAGAGTGACTAGGCGCTGAGCTTAATGAGGCCTGATAGCTTCACGGGGAATCTGAAATGAACTCAGAAGGAACATTTGGCTCTGTAACGACTGAGTACACAACTTGGGAAGCTGATAGTTCATAGTGACACAGCATTGAGCAAGTGAATCCTGTGTGGAGCTATAGTGACCCAACACTGAGACTGGGAGTCCAATTCCATTCATAAGAATCCAACACAGATTCACGCTAGGCCCACATATGATCACAGTGAACCAACACTGAGTCTGAGAGGTCATGTAGGTTCAAAGTGACCCGACACTGAGCTCTGAACACTAACTGGCATTGAACCTGATTCAATATTTGGATCTGCAGTGACCCAGCACTGAGACTGTGAGGCCCATGTATCTCAGAGTGATCCAACACGGAGTCTGGCAAGTCTGTGTGCATTCATAGTGACTCAGGACTGGGCCTGGGAAGCCACATGGGTTCAGACTATCCTGGCATGAGCATGGGAGGCTATGTGGCTTCGTAGCAATCCATCAGTGAGCCTGATTAGTCTCACAGTGACAGAGTTCTGAGCCTGGTAGTCCATGAAGGTTCATAGTATCCAGGCACTTGGGAGGCCCATCTGGTTTGCAGTAGCATGGCATAGAGGCCAGGAGGCTCAGAGGGGTAGCACTGAGCCTGGGAGGCAGCATGGGTTCACCTTGTACAGCGTGGGAGGCCACATGGATTCACAGTGACCCAGCACTGCATTTGGGAGGGCATGTGGATTCACTGAGCCTGGGATGCCACATAGGTTCAGTGTCCTAGAACTGAGCTTAGAAGCCAGTCAAGCTCACAATGATCCAGCAATGAGCCTGAGTGGCTCATGGGGTTCACAGTGCTATGCCACGCATGTTCAGAGTGACACAGCACTGAGCCCGTGACGCCCATGAGATTCACATGGGCCCACTACTGAGCCTGAGAGGCCATGAAGACTCACAGTGACCGACCCCTGCAATGAGACTATATGCTATCAATTCAGACTCACAGTGGCCTGGCACTGAGCCTAGGAGACCCATGCACATTCCCAGTCACTAGCCACTGAACCAGAAGGCCACACAGTTGGAAACTGACCTGGCACATTGCCTGTGAGGCCACATGGTTTCACTGTCACCCAGCACAGAGATCGGTATGTCACTGGGGTTCCCAGTGACCCAGAACTGAGGCCTCATGGGCTCAGTGATCTGGTACAGAAAATGGGAAGCCATGCCTTCTCAAGGTGAGTGGTACTAAGCCGGGCGTCCACTCAGGTTCACAGTGAGCTGGCCCTGAGTTTGAAAGAGACCTGTGTGGGTTCCCGGTGACCAGGCACTGCACCCGGGAGGCCCATGCCACTTCACAGTGAGACCAAATTGAGACTGGGACATCAATTATACTCACAGCGGCCTGGTATAGAACCTGGTAGGCTCATGCATGTTCACAGTCACTTGATGCTGAGCTAAGAGGTCACACAGGCTCAAACTGAGCAGGCCCTAAGCCTGGGAGGCCCTGGGCTTGAAAGTGATCTAGCACAGACTCAGTGATCTAACTCAGACTCAGGGAGTCACTGGAGTCAAAAGTGACCCACCACTGAGCTCAGGGAGGCCCTGGGAGGGGAGTGACTAAAAGTGACCTGGCATTGCCTGGGAGGCCACTTGGGTTCACGGTGACATAACAAGTGAGCCTTTGAGGACACACAGGTTTACAGAGGTAGAACAGTGACCAGAGGGGCCACAGGTGTTCACAGAGACTGGCACAGACCCAACAGGTCCATGCATATTCGAAGTGACCTGGGATTGAGCCTGCAAGCCATGTGAGTTCACAGCGACTCCCCACTTTAATTGCAATATGAATTTGGGCTCACAGTGGCCTGGGACTGTGCTTAGCAGGACCAGCACTGAGCCTGGGAGGCCCAAGTTGTTCACAGGGATCCAGTGTTGAGCCTGGGAGCATATATGGGTTCCCAGTGAACCTGCACTGATCCTGGCAGGGTATGTGGTGGATAGTGACAGAGGCCCTGCAGATCGCAGTGACTTAACACTGATCTCAGCAGGTGACACTGATCCATAGTAATCAGGAACTGAGCATTAGAGGCCCATGGAGGGTCACAGTGACCTGGCGCTTCAGCGGCCAATGTGGTTACACAGTGACTTGTCACCGAGCCTGGGATATGGGTTTTCAGGGTCCTGGCATGATCATGGAAGGGCATGGGCCTTCGCAGTCACAGGCACTGAGCCTGGAAGCTTTGTGAGTTCAAATAGACCCAACACTGAGCCCCGTGGGTTTAGTTTTAGGCTTCTAGGACCATTGCTTTTTCATATGTCCATCGAAGCCGCATGATAATCATGATAATCATATGGAAAGGCTGCTTATGACGTGAGACGGATCCAGGAAACCTCATTCAAGGAGTCGGAGAAGGAAGCATGTTCATTCGCTTCCAGTTTGCCTTCTCAATGGCTACAACGGGCTACTTTCCCATTTGTCAATAACATGTTCATACACAACAGGAAGTGGAGGCCGATGCTTAGGAAGTGTTTGTACTCTGTCTACTCGACTTCTTTTGGGAAGTGCCATTAGCAAAACCCATCTCCAGTTCTAGGAGTGAGGCTTTTGAAAGTCATCAAATAAGTCTCTTTCATTTTTGTGGTACTGGACAGTAAACAGAGGGCCTCAGGAATCCTAGGCAACTCTTCTACAACCGAGCCACACCCCAGATCAAACACGATCCATGCTCCTTTTTGCTTATGTGGTTGTTGAAGAAGTCTGGTTGATTCTCATTTCAGACTTTTGTGAGTAAGGTAGATTTCCACCCACTCTGACCACCTCCCAGATGTTTCCCATTTTGACTATGAAATTTGAATATACTGGGTTTAGTTATTCTTTGCATTTACCCTGCCAAATCCCAGCTGCAGCCCCTAATCTCCAGGTCTCTTCCTTAGGAGGATGCCACTTCCTTCTCATGCATCCTTTTGGTGAGGTGATATTGACCAACTCTGTGTTTATAGTTTATAATGTCATTTAATGTGTTCTATGTCTTCACTATAGTAGTAGATCTACGGATTTACACACACATATATGTGTATTTACATGGGTACTTATGTATATAAATCTCCATAGGTTTGGGGTTTTGTTGAATGTAATTATATATATTATATATAATATGTATTCTTTTTATTAAATGGAAACTATGATGCATATTTGCATACATTCAACCAAACCATGACAATTAGGGCTCCTGCATTTTGAGACAGACACATGTATTTTATGATTCTTTTTCTGTTTTCCAGGACCGAGATGTGTGCACACTCATTTGGGTGCAGCTCTGCCTTCCTTTCAAGGGTGAGGCTGCAATTTCACCATACAGGGGTACTGTAGGTAGAGCTAGGATGCTAAGATGGAGTGTGGCTAGCAACCAAGCCTGCCAGTGTGTCCACGCTGGCATGGCTGTCCCTCATGCCTGGGAAGCTCACGCTGGGGAGGGATTAGGATTCCAACATCTGATGCACGAGGTTGCTTCCTGTTCCCTGACAGGCAATGACCTTGTCCAACCCCGCTGAGCTTCCTAGATTTACTGGCTTATAGCAACACATGTTAAGGAGATTATGTTTATTTTTAAAACATTAAAAAAAAAAAGCAACCTTCCTAGGGCCTTTGTGGTGTCTGCATGCAGCAACACAAATACACAGTCACACGGGCAATGTATGTATAATTGCTTCTAATTAACTTCAGCTCTTCCTGCAAAACTAAGTGTGAAGTCTTAAAGACCTGTCAACTTCTCTGCTTGTGAAATTTATCTACTTCTTTTTTTTTTTTTTTTGGTTTTTTTTTTTTTTTTGGTTTTTTCGAGACAGGGTTTCTCTGTGTAGTTTTGCGCCTTTCCTGGAGCTCACTTGGTAGCCCAGGCTGGCCTCGAACTCACAGCGATCCGCCTGGCTCTGCCTCCCGAGTGCTGGGATTAAAGGCGTGCGCCACCACCGCCCGGCTATCTACTTCTAATTGTGAGTAACAATGCATTCAAGGTTAGCTATAACCAGCAGCTTTCACAGCAATGGAAAAAAATCTTAAAATTACATCCGAAGATGAGTACAATTATGTAAAAGTGTGTGTTTGCTTTCAGATAGAAATATAGTTATTTATGCTCACCCAAGATGCTTTTTTTCTGCTTAAAAGAGAAAAGAGTTGCTTTCTGACATCTGTGAAAAAAATAGATGTGATTTGTTCGAAAGCCAGCCCAAACATCAAAGATATAAGACAATGATGACTGAAGAAAAGATATGTATAATGGATTGAAAAATAAATTTAAAGTGAAACGTCACAAAATAAAAGATAGGTAGACAGACATAAAGAGGAGGGGGGATCAAATGGGTTCCCATTTGATCGATCTCCCAATCTCTGCAGATTTCGAATATGGTAGTGCTTCTAGTTCTTGCCACTAGATGGCAGTAAGAGCCTGCTTAAATGTCATAGTCAGCCAGCCGCAAGAAGAGAAACTTCAAGTTTTTCCTAATTTTGTTGTTAATTCAGATAAGTGGCTATTTCCTTTGAGGATTTTGTGTCCAATACTCACTGTGTGTTAACTTTAAGTAACATATTAAAAACTTCTAGAAAATGTGATTAGCTGCAGATTGCTGGGAGATGAAGTTGGAGCAGATTATCAGGGCTGTGTCAGTTGGGGTGTGCACAGGAACCTTTAGTATAGGCTATCCCAGTCTTCTTTCCTTGGGAGATAGGCATGAGCAGATACGTCATCACCAAGCCCTCACAGGGAGTTTTGATCAAATGGGACCAGTGACAGGAACAAGAAAGTTGAAGAGGCGATTGATGGGTGGATTTGAACATTCATCTCTACTCTGACTTCTACCAGTCCAAGTAATTTTGGGAGACTAGATGTGATAAGGCGAAGCTGGAGAGATAGAGTGATTCAGTCAAGGAACTGCCTGAAAGAAAATAGCCCACCATTTAACCTGGTGCCTCCCCAAGCAATGGGGTCCTTATCACTGGAATGACTCAAGTACAAATGGAATTGCCCTCGGTGGGAAGACATCCTATAGAGAATCTCTCTCTGGAGTAGGGGTTTGGACCATGTGGCCTCTAAGATTCCCACATCTATACTCCATGACGATGAGCATTAATGTGCAAGTCTGTATAATTCTATACTCTACGATAGTGAGCATCAACATGCAACTCTGTATAATTCTATACCTCACAATGGTGAGCATCAATGTGCAATTCTGTATAATTCTATGCTCCATGGTGGTGATGGTTTAATGAACTAAGAAGGTACCAAGCAAAGGATGGACAGTGTGTGTTCCAGTAAAGTACCAATGAAACACTTGAGCTTGCTTAACCTAAGAAACCTGAAAGAAGCCATGGACTTGTGCTGCCGTGGACTAGGACTGCTTGGGAGAAAACAGGAGGAAGAGACTGCATGATTCAGAGATCTCTACACCCCCAAGGTGACAGAAATATTTGCTCTTCTGCTAGTAAAAAACTGATCTCACGTCAATCTTAAAAAGGAAGTCAGAGGGCAGCTCAGGTGAAAATCTTCTGGACGTGCTGCATTTTCTGAGAGGACAAAGCTTTAAGGCTAGCTCAGGGAACAAAAGTCAGTCTGGGAATGGAAGATCCCAGCTGGTCTGAGGGGGCGGAAATGGGCCTTGTTTGACCTTCTAACGGCTGCCTCGTCTGCCAAGACCATAAGCCCTGGAGAACGGCTGGCCTCCGAAGTACATCACATGAACTCTAGAGACTGATAAAAGTAAAATGAAATATTTCCACATACTTGGTGCACCAAAGAGGAGAATTGCAGCTGGGATGCGGCTTGCTCTTACCCAAGGCCTTGAGATATGGTACATAAGCCCAATACCAAGGATTTTCTTGATAAAATCGGCTCAAGTGCATTCAGTAAAAGTCATTTTAAAAAATATTTCTCTATCCAGAGTTTGGTAAAATGATACATGACTAGCCTTTTAGGAGGGTTTAATATTTCTTCTGCTGCCCAAAGAGAAAGCTATTGTGCATGTACATATTGAGAATGCAAGAGTTAAGTGCCCCCGTTATTTACCTGGATTCTTGACCTGATAGTAAGTGAAACAATTTACCTCCATCTTTCCTTGACAAAGGCCACCTAGGGTACCATAGATGCTGAGAGAGGGGGTGACCCATGGTGGCTCACGCAGGTCATTTGGACAGATTTCCTTATTCCATAGATGACTCTTCCTGCTGGGAAGCTCCCTGCCCCTCCAGCATGGTCTCCTCCTCCCCAGGGTGTGTGTGCTGGGGGAGCAGTGAGAAGTTTGCTTGGCTGCCTTCACACACTTTTTGACCTGTCCTTCCTGGACCCTAAGGATGTAAATGACATCGGTCACCACCAACCACTTCAATGCTTCTAATTATTTTACTATGAAGGACTAAACGTATGAATGCTTTTCACAGCCACCCTGTGTTTTTAAAGACCCCATCTACAAAACAAGCCCCATTTGTATTCATCCATTGCCTCACTAAAGATGTTATAGACAGCATTCAAACTGACACAGACAGCCAAGTTTCAATCTCAAATAGATACTAATTCAGGCCACAACAGGGAAAGATGGCAGTTTAGCTGGAGCCATCTTCCTGATGACGAGTGTTAGGAGGATGTGACTTCAGGCACCAGCTAACAACCTACTCTGATCTGGAAGTTCGGGTAGGCTCTAGATCTTAAGATCAGTGGATACCAACAAGGATCCTTACTTCTGGTGTCCTCAATGCTACTATCTGAGTTAACCACGCTCTCTCACGGACTAGTGTGAAGGGAGTTACTGTCCACTGACATGAAACACTCGGGTTCTTGCAATGGCCTCCTGTCTGGTCCCATCTCATTGAGAGGGCCCTCAGAGGAGCAGTTGTTCAAATCATATACCACTGCACTACCCAGCCCCCTGTGTTGCTTCCGAGTTTTGCTCAGAGCAAAAGCAGATCCTTGCTCTGATTCCATAGGCTCCCTAACCTGCCTCCAGACCCTTCCCCCTCCCCTCCCCTGCCCCCAGCTCCTCTGCCTGTGTCTTCAGTTCATTTGGCTCCCTAGGCTGAGTCACACAGGCCCATCTGCTGCTCCTCAGTCAGCTCGGGGACACTCCCAGCTCTGGCCTTCCTGCTGGCTGTGGTTGCTCCCCAGAACGGTCTTCTCCCAGATGTCGCATCAAGCTCTGACATCAAATTCATCTTCATCAGGTGTCCCCTTCTCACTTCCATCTTCTTGGCCACCCCATCTAAAATTACACCACCCCACCCCGCCACAAGTGCACCGGCCCCACGCTTCACTTTCCATCCTTCTTTCCTGCTTCATTTTTTTTCTTCATTATCACCTGAGAATGCAAATATTTTACTTACTTATTATCTATTTCCTCCAGTAGTATGTGAACTTCATGAGCATAAAAAATATTGTTTCTTTTTTTTTCACTGCTATTTCATGCCCAGAAGAGGGTTTGTTACACATTTAGCACTCAATAAATATTTACTGAAGGAGTAAATGAGAGGATGTGAGATCCTTCGCTGTGTTCCTCCCAACATCATGCCATGCAGGGAATGAAATGCCGGCATCAACTTTAGGTACAATATTCCAGTGGAACCATCGATAGTAACCTTGGCTCTGTCCAAGTCTCATGTTGTGACCTTAGGCAGCTTGTGACAATCTCCTTGTATTTTCTTGCCCTGTTTTACAGTTTAGCTGATGACTTGGTTTTATTGTCTTTACAAGATGCTAGAAACAGCGATGCATGCAAGCACCGTGCAGAGTCAGGAACTCTGGGCAGGGGAGATGGCCCCGTGGGTTAAGGTGCTTGTCATTGGTGCTGAAGACCCCAGTTCAGTCCCCAGGACTCACGTGGTAGAAAGAGAGTCCTGTTAAGTTGCCCTCTGACCTCCACTGGGTACCGTGGTATGGGCCTGCATGCCACCCCGCCCTCTAAGTAAACAAATAAAAAAATAGCTACAAAGAGAAACATTAGGCATCCCTTTCAAGTGTCAGAGGTTGTTCACCCTTAAAGATACAATGCTTGTTTAGAATAGAAAGAATGGGGTGATAGGGAGAAATAAAGAAAGGGGTGCTGAAACAGAAAGACAAAATACTCAGTGTGTGCAGCCCAGCGAGTTCATAGCAAAGACGAGGATGTGGAGAGCCATGGCCTCTCCTCACACTCCTGTGGCGTCCACAGCAGTGACTAGGAAGGTAAAATGTTCTTTGCCTAAAGCCAGAGGCCAAGTACTCAAGACTGGGCCATGCTAGTTAGAGGGTCACAGTTCTTGCTTCTGGAACTTTTCTGAGTAGCAACGTGGGTTGCTTACACTCTAAGGTGAATATCTGCATCTGGGTAGGTCAGTGTAAGAAGTCTAGAAGAGTTAAGAAACCTGACCCGCTTCCAACACCTCGGTGACTGGAGTCAGCTTGTCCGTTTCCTATTCTGTACCCGGTTTTCCATTCACTCCCAGGCAAGTAATAGAACAATTATGACTCAGAATACTTGATATAAAATCTAAACAATTGGGAACTAAACAGATGGCATGCACTCTGAAGCCCATCACTAGCAAGGCTGAGGCAGGAGAATTTAAAGTTGAAGTTCAGCTTGGACGGTACAGCAAGATCCTGTCTCTAAAGCAAGCAGACAAACACAGGAAAGGAAGGGAGAGAGATCTGGAACTGTTAAGAACAAACTCTCATTTTCTTCCTGATAACCGGCATCTCACAATGTGGACTAATGACTCATGAGCTCTCATTATTCCCTGGCGTTGCATTGTGTCAGCCTTGTTTTTCTCAGCAGCTTTGGATTTCCCACAGTGCCTCACAGAGTTCTGGGCACTTCCTCAATGAAGTGTTTGGTAAAGTGAGTTCCGTTTCCTGCATTCTGGGGTAAAGCGCTACGTGACCACTCTGGGCAGTCCAGAATGTTGTCATCACAGAGCCTGCTCCAAAAGGAAGTGAATATTGGCTTAGGAAAGCTGGTAAGGAAGCAGTGGTTGGTTGCCTTGAAGATCTCCCTAAAAATGACTCCCGGGTGTTGAGTTTGGAACCTGAGTTGGCGTTTCCAAAGAGACTCAGGAAACATAAACACTTAACCACCAATACACTAATGCACCAACTCTTGCACACACTTTCCAGCTTAGAAAGTGGAAGTTATTAATTTTTCCAGAATATCAACGGTATGTGACAAGAGTTGGTCCAATTTTCTACCCAGCTGTATAGCTCCGAGGTGTTTGTGTGTTAAGGAGCCGACAATCTTTGAGCTTTGGAAACAGAGCCTACCACTGTATGGAGAAACCATCACAGACAATTCTGGTCTACCTAACTACTTAGCCTGAAGGCCGTTTTAACTGACTTGGAACATGATTGCCTTCAAGACTAGACTAAAAAGGAGAACAAACTGAGATGAAGATGTTTACATCGACCAAAAGTCTGCCTGTGTATGTAAATGGCAGCAAGGGCCAAGTTTGGCTTCCTTAGTTTTTAGGAGATGTTCCGTTGAATGGGTAAGTAGGGCGAATCGGTGTTCCTCCAGATCTGATTGTGTGCACCCAATTGCAGGGGGATTATAAGGTAATTCAGATGTATTTTATGTTATACCAAAGGACATGCTATAGATATTTAAATTTATCTCACACATCATGTTTTCATTTTCACTGTTCCCAATAAATGCAGGATGCTCTATTTCTTTACAGGTAAGAAGTTAGGAAGCAGCCTAGATTTCTCTTCTCTCTCCAACATCACACACACACACACACACACACACACACACACACACACACACACACAGAGAGAGAGAGAGAGAGAGAGAGAGAGAGAGAGAGAGAGAGAGAGAGAACAAAAGAACTCACTGGCATGCTAGAGAGAAGGGGAGAAAACTGGAAACACGAGCAGACAAGAGTCCTCACCAGCGAACTGTAATTAGAGAATCTTTGCAAACCATTGCTTACACTCCATTGCGTACACTCCGGCCTCTGCACCGCAGTCAGCTCTGGCTTTTCATCTGCTCTCAAGTGCAGTTCAAGGTGTGGATATTGATCTATAAACCCCTGATGGTTGCTCCCTGGGTACCAAGTGACATCTCTTTGTGTACCATTGTGACAGCTGAGGTCAATTAGAGTGCTAACAATCCTCCAATATAAACACTGAAAAGCTGTCCTTGATCAGCTGTCGCCGGATCCCTTTCTGGTTGGTTTGGGTTGGGTCAGAAAAGAATCACCAAGCCAAGGGTACTTAGCCCAAATCCCTGCTTAATCAACCAAGTTTTAGGTCATTTCACTATTTCAGTCAGGGGACTCAGGTTGTTTTCTTTAATTAATAACTTAATTTATTAATTAATGTGTATGTATGTAGTATGTATAGGATGCGTGTGTGGGTCTGTGTAAGAGGAGGTCAAACTTAAGTGTCCTTCATCAGGAATCATCCTTCTGGTTTTTTGAGACAAATTCTTTCACTGGGGCATGGGGCTCACCAATTGACTGGGTTGGCTGGCCAGTGAGCCTGGGATCTACTTATTTATGTCTCTCCAGAGCTGGGATTACAAGCTTGTAATCTCTGCTCTGCTTTCTACGTCGGTGCTGGGAATTGAACTCAGATCCTCACATGCTTGCACAGCAAACACTTTCCCACTTAAGCGATGTCCCCACCCTACGGGCTTTCTTCAGGAGCTCAATTTATATGACTCTGGGCATCCTCAGGCATTCCTGCTGGGACCTTCCTTTTTGTGTTTCTAGGCCCCTCAATGCTAAACTCAGGGTTATGCCAAGTGTTCTTTTCCAGCCAGTGTCTGCACTTGAGAGACTGTCAAATATGCACATTCTTGGGCCCAGCCCCTTATCTGCCGAGCCAGAAACTCCTGAGGTGGGATTTTAAAAAGTGTCCCTCCTCATACATGCACCATCTAGAGCATGGGGTCATTTCAGGAGCCAGGGGACCCCCTCTATCCACCCATCACCCTCCACCTGTTGCACACCTGAATTTCGTGAGAAACAGCCCTGTACTTTAAACTTTAAAGGCTGGTGGGTGACAGATACACTGCCTAGGAGTTGTCAGCAGGCATTTAGATCTCACAGTTTATTATTATTTTTTTCTGGCTTTGCTAGAGAAAACTGCTTCAAGATACTGACTTTCAGATGGGCAAGAATCTCATTTCGCTTTGGAGAGATGCAGCCAACCAGGAAGGAGAGTGAAAATTTTGGGGGAGTGTACAGTTTGATAGGGAGGTCTTTGTGTTGTGACCGTCTGAGACCATTTGCAGAGAAATGTTATCAGGATGAAAACTTCTGGGCAGGTGGAACAAGTTTGGAAAGGCCGAAGATAGGAAACAGGAAGCATCTTTGCTTAGAGATGAGAATGCTGTTAGTGGGTGAAGCCGCGAATGTCACCAACGAGGAAAATATCCTAGCGCGGGAAAAGAGCCGCGTACAATAAAAAGAGAGTTGCAGATGTTGAAGAAGCTGAACAAGGATTTTTCAAAGGCTTCGTCCCTACAGTAGAGAGAAAACCAAAGGGTTTTAGTCAAATCCCAACCAATAGCACTACAGCTTGCGCGCTCTTTGGCTATGGGGAGTTTGTACCTTCTTCCCAGGCGGTTGAGAACTTGGTCCTAGAGAAGAGCCACTGGCTTGGTGAGCTGAGCATGCGCCTCAGAGACCCGGAGCCTGGCATGCTTACAAGGCACTCCAGCCTCCGTGCTTCCAAGTCGGGGCGAGTCTCTTTACGGTTTCTGAGGTTGCTCCTTCCCTGTAAACCAGGAATAAAAACATCCACCTGCCCCTGGGGGGACTCCGGGGACCTGACTGGCAGATGACAGGGCTGCCCTTTATGTTTTCAATATGCTGCATAAAAGCTGTTGTGCTTGTTGGGCACTCTTTGTTCCGTTCCTCAGTAAGCAACCTTTAATGGTTCTTTAGAAAATCAATCCCGTTTGTAAACTCTATCAAGTCGTCCCACGGAGCTTGAAGCTTTAACTTCGGAAACTGAACTTGCACAATAGGACACAGCCAAATGTGGATCTTATAGGAATTTTAAGATGCGGAACGTGGCCTTGCGTTAGATAATAACGGTATTGAGGAATGTGCAGCTGTTTGTATTGGAGTGTGCAGTCCCGGTCCTTGGAGAGCAGGGAATTGCAGGAACTGCCTCCAACTATTGTAATCTACAAGATTATCCCATTAATCATATTTGTCTCTGGGAGTACCTTCGTTCTAAATCTAAATGTCCCCCCCCACCCCCCGCCGATGTATCACATGCAAGAAAGCTAATTGAAAACATTACAGGGACAAATTTCAAAATGTTCCTAAGTACAAGATGAGTTTTAGTTGCCAATAAAAAGTAAATCGAGCGTCCAAACCTGGACTGATTTGAGGTTTTTTTTGATTTCCTTTTTCTTTCTTTCTTTCTTTCTTTCTTTCTTTCTTTCTTTCTTTCTTTCTTTCTTTCTTTCTTTCTTTCTTTCTTCCTTTCTTTCTTTCTTTCTTTCTTTTTTTTTAAAGCTCATAAAGTGTTATCCTGTAGAACGATCTGGAATACTCCGGTGCTTCAGGTAGCTCCAATGCCTGCCTTCTTAACCCGGCAACACAGCTCTGAGGCCCAGGGCTACGGGGGCTCGTGGGCAAGTGACCCGTTTCTTCTCTCCTTCCCACCCAGAATTAAATGTGGCCTGGGAGATGCAGATTAGTCTGGGGCCCAAAATAAAAAGCACATTTTAAAAAAATGGGATTCAGATGTGTAAGGTGGGGATGGTAGATTTCCACTCACAATATCTTATCGGGTTGGCGTTAGCCTAGTTATAGCGTGTTTCCAGGCCCAGGCTGCTTCCTCTTCAGCAGCTGGTATGACTTTGCATGCCGCTTCTGGAACTTTCTCCCAGTGGAGAAGCTGCACAAATCTGAGTGTACGTATAGAAGAATATGGTACTCTACCAGCCTTGGAAATTAAAAATGTACCCTTTGCTTCTGAATGTATTTCTCTAATAAATCCATGAGCTCTACAACACACACACACACACACACACACACACACACACACACACACACACACACACACACTGGTTGGGGTAGGACCATTCACACAATAGGTTATTATGATACACATCAGAGCTAAAGATTAAAGGCTGACAAAGGGAAACACATAGTAAACTTCTCTCTGAGCCTCCATTTAGAACTCAAGAAAAGGAGATAATTGTAAATAAGTCCTCCGTGGATTACAGACCCACCGCGATCACTAGTGGTGTAATAACGTGTTTGTAATTAGTAAGGATATTTGATTCGTGAGTCATGTCTTTCAAATAGGTGGACAGGGGAACTTCAGGTGTGGGTGGTACTCGATGGAAGGGATCGCATGGATGATAGATACCCTGCTTGGGAAGCCCGACCAGAAGGTCAGAAGAAGAGAGCTGCTTTCATGAGTTTGTGTGTGTTTGTTTTGTTGCCATGGTTACCTCACAACCTTAGCCAAAGTGACTGTGCAGCCCTCCCGTTGGTGCCAGAGACGTGTGTTTAATAGATTTATTCATCTGACGAGCTGTGCTGTCAATAATGTGCCAAACACGGAAGCAGAATTTATGTATCAACCAAATGTTTCAAGTTTTTGTCTTCCACTACCATCAAGACTAGAAATGGCTATCAGGTGTCTTCCTCAATCACTATACACCTTGCATTTCATTTTGTATTGCACTTATTTAGTGATTCTGCCGGGGTGAGGTTCATGTGACTACACATGTGGAAGAAAGAAGACAGCTTATGAATGTTGGTTCTCTCCTACCACATGGGTCCATATGGGATCGAACTTGCATCGTCATGCTTGGCCGCAAGTGCCTTTACCCGTGGAGCTGTCTTGCTGACTTTGGGACTGCTGCAAGGGAAAGGTGTGGGGGAGGGATGCTTTGGCTGAAGTCTAGGCCAGGTTATTAGCTGGGACTCCCAAGGGTCCCCTAGGAGTCATGACCTGAAGCATCTTTGACCTGGAGGAGACTTCATATAGCAGTTGTAGACTTTGTTAATAGTGGGACGCACCGCTTGGTTCACGATGCTGGAAGGCGAAGACCAATCTGTAACTCTGTGTGGATATGAGCTCTTCCATGATCTCCATGGTGCTGTTCTGTTCATCAGACAAGTTGTCCATCTTGGGGTCAGTAGGGGCAGCTGCCCGTGGTATCTGCCGCCTCAGCTGTTAGAAGTGAAAACTGAAGATTTGGAAGATGCCCACCCCCCTTACTTCCATGTTCTAGGATGGTGTGTTGATTCAGTAGCAACGCTACACTTTATTTATTTATTTATTTATTTTTGTGACAAGATCTTCCACTAAACTTGGAGCTCACTGATTGGCTAGATGGATTGATGAGCAAGTCTTGTCTATGCCTCCCCAGTGCTGAGTTTAGAGGTCCATGCTTCCACGTTTGAGTTTTTACATGGGTTCTGGAGGTCCAAACTCAGGTTCTCATGTGTAAGCAGCGATGGCTTTCCAGACCAAGCCATCTCTTCAACTCTTCTGGGGGGCGTTTACCCACCAACCCCACAGCTCCCCAGTTTTCTTGAGTACGAGCAGCAGGAAATATTAGGTAGAAGGATTTATGTTGCAGAGATAAACAGATAGAAAATAAAGGATAGCCTCGAGAGGGCCTGGAACCTATTCTAACGGGCCCCAACTGTCTCCGCCCCAGGGTTTTTATAGAGACGCCAAGGGGTGGAGCAAATGACCTCCTCCCCCAGCACTGCCAAGTGCAGACCATCTCAGACACCTGCACTCAGGCCCGTGGTCCTGATTATCCTTTCTATGTGGACCGGCTGGGTAAAGCCACGAGGAACCTGAAAACGGGCTCCCACATCCTTCTACCACTATTTACTTAATTTCTAGCTCTACCCCACAAACTCCCTTGGATTTGTAAGCACCATAATTGCTCTTATACTTCAATGTGTGGATAGAGAGTATCTTGCTCTAAAAATCACAGCCTTTGAGTTTCTTCTTTCACAGTGTGTCCATCGAGCCCACACACTCTAGCTCAGTGGGCAAGCGAGTCCTCTGCAATGGGTCCAAGTGGGAGAGTGCTTGCCTGAAGCTCTGCACCTTTCTTACCAGCTCTGTGGTCCTTGGCAGCTCAGTTCACAGTCTCCGAGTCCCCCAGCTTTGCACTTTGCAAGACAGTCACAGCCACCTGTCCCTTACAAACTTACATGCTGGAGAGTGTTCCAAGGACTTGGATCCAGCTCAGGGACAAGGGCTAGAAGGAGCCTGTTTGTGTTCCCCCAACACACACTTTCTCCCTCCACAGTCTAAAACTATGATGGCAATATCTGGGGTCCCTGGTGGGGGATGTGGAACTCTGGCAAGGGGCCACAACAGGGCTGATGGGCTGTAAGAGGCACAGGTAACCACATGAGGCCATAAAGGGAACCGAAGCCAGATTGGCTGGTGCTCACCCTGCTTCCCTAATCCACACACAGAAGGCCATCCTGGGTGAGAAAGGAGCACTGAGCTCCTCGTGTGGTCTCAGCCTTTGAGAGTCAGTTTCTTAGCTTATGATTTGTTGAGAAGTAGAATCATCAAACAGTGAAGGAGCAGGGAAACCCCAAGATGACCCTTCTGTCTGTGAAAAGTCCCTCTGAATGGCTTTGTCCCTAGCCAAGTCTTTTCTGTCCAAGTAACATGAAAGGGGTCAAGGTTATGTTAAACAAAGAACAAGGATGATGGGCTTGGGTACCGCCATTTGCCACTTGCAGTTTTTACTTAGCAGTCATGTTCTGGAAGCCTGTCCTGAGTTCTTAGGTCTCCCAGAGTCCACTGTGACACTCCAGACTTGTCATTCTAATTACCCACCTGCTATCTCTGAACTAGACTGGAAAGTTCCAGAAGGGTAATGACTGTGCCTTGCTTGTCGATCCCAGGATCCAACTCTGTTCTGTCTGTGGTTGAACAACCCCAGGCATTGGGGAGTCCAATACAATCCAAGTACTGCAACTTTGATCCCAGATTCCTGAAGAGGAGGCAGTTTTCCAGGCTTCCCCACAGAAAATGGGTCAGCTCTTGATGGGAGCCAGAGCTCCCAGGCTGGCTTTCTTAGCTTCTGTGCCCGTGGGGTGCCTTGTGAAGGCTGCTTCTCACTGACATCCTGCTGCAGCACTGTATGTGTGTAGGAGAGAGGGTAGTTTCTGGTCTCACTAATCCTACAAAACTCAGAAGATTTCTTTTTTTTTTCCCACTCCAAGATCCTCTTCCTTGAGCTAAGGAATTGGGATATTTAGAAACAATCAATTCTCTCTCTGTGTCTCTCTCTTTTTCCTCTGATATGGTTATGAACATGATCTGTAGGAAGGAGGGAGGGTGTGTGATAGAAAGAAGAGTCACTGGTTCTTTCCATTTTAGAATATTTAAGTATGTAATTGATTTTTTATTTTAGAGGAGCCCACAGTTATGGAGACATTTGATTTTTAGAAAGACATTTAACTTTTAAATCATTGGAAAATTTTAAGGACTGAGGGGATTTTAAAAGTTACACTGTCTTTTTATTTTATAACATTAACATGAAATTTGGGGGACAAACAAGAAAGGAAAGGTTATGGTTTAACAGCGATGTATTTGTAAAATTGACAAAGAATGGATTGTACTCATTAGCTTTTATTGTCAATTTGACACAATGTAGAACTCCCTGGGAAGAGCAATAGAAAAAAAAGAAAGCCTAGATCAGACTGGCCCACAGCCATATTTGTGAGGGATTATTTTGATTGTTGATTGATATGGAAGGTCTGACCCACTCTGGGTGGCACCATCTCAAGGCAGGTGGGTTTGGGCTGTAAAGGATAACTAGCTGAGTATGAGCCAGAGAGAAAGAGAGTTAGCACAGTTACCCCACAGTCTTTGCTTTAGTTCCTATTCCCCCAGTGATAGATTGTTACCTGAAGTATAAACTGAAATAAATCATTTCCTCCTCCAACCTGTTTTTGGTTAGAGTTTCCTCCCCACCCCCAGCAACAAAAAACAAAGTAGGACATAGAACATGAGGACCTAAACTCCTATGGGAAAAGTGGCTGAGAATGGGGAATGGTATGTAAGTTCCTTGCTGACCCAAGAACTTCAACAGTCCACCTGTGATTACAAGCTGAGCAGTAATGTGAGGTAAGAGACAGCCTTCACTGAGGACGTTTGGAACTCCTGGTTGAACCTGTAGGAATATAGGTTTATATAGAGAGTCCTTAAATCCATTGTCTACATTCAGTTTCACTGCAAAGGACAACCTGGTTTGGGTTGTACCTTTGTATAAGCTAACTAAGATCTGATTTAAGAATTGTCGCTGCTTCATGTTTGGATTATAAATGTTTAGAACCAGGCAATAGCCAGTAATTGTAATTATCACTAGCCAAATATTTCTATGTGCCCAGGTGTGAATAGTTTATTCACACCAAAAAGCTCTTGGGGCTGGAGAGGGGGCTCAGTGGTATAAGGGCTGCTGAGCAAGTGTGAGCACCCGAGTTTAAATCTCCAGAATCCCACATACGTGCCAGGTGATTCTAGCCTGAGAAGGCAGCGAGGGGGGATCTACAGGGTAAGCTCTGGCTAGTGAGGCTGGCCACAGTGGTGGTGCGCTTGGTATTTGCTTGGAATTCTCTCTGCTTCCATGAATAACATGCAAGTGTGAGGAAAGATGATCCTCAACTGGTGTTGAGGACCAGCCTCTGGCCTCCACATTGCACACACACACACACACACACACACACACACACACACACACGCACGCACACGCACACGCACACACCTGCATACTTGCAAAAACAGAATGCACAAAGCACAAAAATTTGAAAAATATTCTTATCGTGTTTATATGCAGGAGGCAACAAGTTTTTTTTATTCCACAGTTGGAGAAACGGGCAGTTCTCTTACAGTTCCACACTGGAAGTGGCAGAGCTCCCTCAAGCAGAAGACTCTGAACATCAGATGAAGACTCCAGGGACATAAAGAAGGATGGAGGGGCCTGTCCTCGTCCTATTGACCAGGCCATCAGACAGCAGGGTCATGACCAAGGCCATAGAATTCCATCTTGCCCTGACCAAGCTAGTGGAAAGGAGGGTAACAACCAGGGCCGTAGGACGCACTCCATCATACTCTCTCCCTTCACAGTCCATTGGACCATTGGAAAATTCAAGTCACATCTCTAAAAAGGTTCCGTGAAGATGCAGGACAGCGTTGAAGCCCCTCAAGTTCCTTCATGCAAAGGTGCTTCGAGTGTTCTATTCTTCCTTTGCGTTGAGCCTCTGGACTTGGTTCTAGACTCCTGGAACCTGCTCTGTGTGACTGAGACAAGTCACCGTCTTCTGTGGCCATCACGAATAAGACTCCCCATAGTTTTCTCTGACTCTCTGCTATGATGATTTGTTTCTTCCTGCCACACAGGATCCATTCTTCATGGCTTTAGATGGCATAGAATGTTCTGGAAACATTAACTATCAAAACAATTTACATAATAAGAGTACTGTATACACTTCCCTGAGCACTTTCCGTACATTTTCTAAATCCCTGCTACCAACTAACAGATCACTTTGTCCTTAACACATGCTGGGTAAATATTCACTAAAAGTAAAATGTAAACAGAATCATCTGATTTTACTAAGAAGTTAAGGTAGAAAAGTGGCCCAGCTTTTTTTTTTTTTTTTTTTTTAAATGCTGTCAAATTCAAGTTGTTTCCAGGTTACTGACCCTTCTGCTAGACCACATGGCCCTTTGAGCTCCAACTGTTGGAATCATCTTGTTGACTCATTTCTAGCTTTGGCTATGGAGTTAACCTGCTCATCCTTGTAACAAGGGAAGATCCTTGGCTTTTATGCTCCTCTTTAGTGTTTGAGGTGTGTCCCTGCCAGATGGGTATAAAAATCACTGTTCAGTGTGGGAGATATACTGCCCGGCACATGAACCTGCTGGATAAATAAAATAATAGGGCCATAGTGAATGAACAATCCAGATGTCCAGACCTAGAGCTGAGTGTGTTTTAGGTTAGTTACCTACCAGGAGAGCATCAGGAGAAATACTAGTTTAACAGAGACCACTGTAATGTGCATTAACAAACTTAAATTTTTTTTTAAAATGAAGGTTTATTTATTAGGTATACAGTGTTTTCCCTGTATGTCTGCCTGCCCGCCAGAAGAGGGCACCAGATCTCATAATGGATGGTTGTGAGCCACCATGTGGGTGCTGGGAATTGAACTCAGGACCTCTGGAAGAGCAAGCCAGTGCTCTTAAACACTGAGCCATCTCTCCAGCCCCTTAAAATTTTTTTTTAATGAAGGAGGACAGGGTTTATTCAGACTCAGTTTGAAGGGACAGTCTGTCTCTTATGGGATGGAAAGTGTGGTGGCAGAGCTTGAGGAAGCTGATCATAGTGCATCTGTAGGCAGGAAGGAGAGAGAGAGAGAGAGAGAGAGAGAGAGAGAGAGAGAGAGAGAGAGAGAGAGAGAGAGAGAGAGAGAGAGAGAGAGAGAGAAGTGCTCACTCCCCCATTTTCATTTGGCCCAGGACCCTCTCCCATGGGATGGTGCCACCCACATTTAAATGGGTCTTCCCTTCTACATTAATCCTTTCTGGAAATATTATCATAGATGTTTCTAGAGGTCTGTTTTCATGATGATTCTAGATTCCATCTAGTTGACAGTTTTGATTAACCATTACAAGTCCACCCCTTGCCACTATGACAACCAAACACATCATTTGTAAATGAGAACATTCTATCCCTGGACCCTAAAGCCTCATGTTCATTTTAATATGCAAAATGCATTTCCATCTTTAAAAGTCTCTGAAATTTTAACATTGTTCAAAAGCCAAAGCCTCTTCTAAGACCCAGGATAACTTGTTAGCCGTGAGCCCTTCACAAATACTCTTAACTGCCAGCGAGTGTTTCTATTCCTATGAAAATGAATATTAAAACAGGAATATGAACATAGCCTGTGTTACGGTTTGAATCTGAAAAGTCTCCCATGGGCTCAGGTTTTAAGTAGTTGGTCCCTGCTCGCCACACTGTTTTGAAAGCTCCAGGGTCTTTAGGAAATGGGGACCAGCTGGTAGAGCTAGGCCACCAGAGGCAGACTTTTGAAGATTCTATCCCTGGCTAAGGTCCTGGTCTCTCTGCTTCCTGGTCCACAATTATGTGAACAGCTGTTGTCTGTGTTCCCTCTGTCCTGTCTTCCCCAGGATGGACTGAAGTCCCTGGGAAACCTCCCCCACCCCAGGTTGTTTTTGTTAGCTGTTTTGATCACAGTGATGCAAAAATAGTACGGTTGGCATTAAACCTTCATAGCAAGCAAGAACCATGAACAAAGGAGTCTGTGGCTCATGGTGTCTCAGTTATTATTTTATAATAAAGCTTTGGCCGCCGGTGTCTGGAGTCGCATAGGTAGCTCAAATCTTCAGCCACCTGCAAATCTTAATTTATTTAGGACTTTCATCTTTCTTTCCTTCTAAAATGTTTTTTTCCCCACCGTGGACATGAAGCAAAGCTAATCAATAGCACTTTCCATTTCTTTCTTTTCTCTCTTCCTGCCATGCTGAGAAGGAGTCCAGTCGTCGAAGGTAGAGGTTGCAGGTGGGAACGGGGCAGATGCAAAGAGATCTCCACATTCTGCAGTCCATCTTTGGACTGATTCCAGGACTGAGGCATTCATTCGATTCTCAGCTGCTTCTGTGCTGAGTCCCTTATCAGCCTCTGGGCAAGTTCAAACCTCCAGTGCCTTTCGAGGGGATGCAGAAGCTATTTTTGGGTACGTTATATGTTTTGCAAATTCACTCAAGCACAAAGTAAATAATACAAGAAGCCAAAAAATTTGCATGCACTGGAGCACCAAATAAAATTCTATGTGTCATATATTTAACAAATGGAAAAAGCACACATCATATATGAAGCCCTGTTTTAAAAGGTCCTCGCCATGCACCACACTCGTGTGTGAATCATCTTAGTGAGCACACTAGCCAGCCAATGTCCCATTCCAGAGAAACTCAATTACACCTGCATATATTTCATGCAGGTGAGCTGTGGCCATGGGTGCTGGGATGCAGTCTCTGGGCTCTGCTGTGGACCATGGTTTCTGTGATAGGACCATTCAAGATGCACATGAGAAAGGAAGCATGTGGCTGTCAACAAACCACTCTGCTCTTTTTAATTTATCCCAAGTTCACGGACTGCTAGCTTGGGCTGCAGAGATGTGCCCAAGGTCATGGAGTTAGCTGGGTTAGAAGAAAGGGTCCTACAGTTCTGACTTGTGGGTCCCGACTGGGTCCTTTCCTCTCTGAAAGTAAACTATATTAATAACGTAGCTTGAATTTTTTCCTTTGTCTTGATGGAAGCTTCATATTATTTTGTTATTTCAGTGAAACATAAAATATGCCTATACTGCTCCACCATTACTAACATATCTTTGTATTTTATACACATTGATTCATGCTTTTTCCTATACACTATATGGTATGTATGTTTTTTTCCCTCTGCTTTAAAGGACTAACACTCAGTTTTATTTTATTTTTAATTTTGGCTGTTCTCACATAGTTATGCTTTCTGCCATTATTTTTATCTGTGATTAGATTTTAATAGCATCTGCTGCATCTAGTCAAATTGATCACTTTTCTTATAATTTTCTTAGGTGTGTCTCCATCCCGGCTTCTCTCATAAGGAATTATGGTGGCTCATCCATTGTTCTTTGAGCGAAATGGCTCACACTGGAGAGCTAGGAGAGTACAATGGCCCATGGAAGTTGGATTTTGATGTTCCTCAAAACTGTGCTTAACTCTTGGCTTTTTGTAGATTATTTGGGTCACTTTATGTCTATTAATAATTAATTTCAACAAGCATAGTGACACACATATTTAACCCCAGCACTTGGAGAGTAGGGGCCAGAGGCAGGCAGATCTCTGTGAGTTTGAGGCCAGCCTGGTCTACATAGGGAGCTCCAGGACAGTGAGGGCTATGTATAGAGACCAGATTTTAGCAAACAAATAAGCAAACAAACAAACAAATAAACAAACAAATTAGTATCTCTATACTGTTAGGATAATAATCTCATATTGCTGCAGTATGACATGAGATAAATAATTATACCCAGCCCATCTGAAACATATTAAATATTCAATTAGATATGATGATAAGTCTGTGTGGTAGACTCTTTGAGTGTGTGTGTGTGTGTGTGTGTGTGTGTGTGTGTGCTCATGTGTGTGTGCTCATGTGTGTGTGCTCATGTGTGTACATAACCTGAGTGTGTGGAGGCCAGAAGTTGATGCTGGATGCCTTCTTCAAATGCTCATCACATTATTGTTGTTGTTGTTGTTGTTTTTCTTCTTATTGCTATTACTTGAGATAGGCTCTCCTACTGAACCTGGAGCTCATCAACGGCCTAAACTGGCCTAAAGTCTCAGAGATTCTCCTGACCCTGCCTTTTCAGTACTGGGGTTCCAGGTGCATGTCTCTGTGTCTGTCTTTTCTTTCCTGTGGGTGCTGGGATCCAGGCTCAAATTGTCACGTTTTCAGGGCAAGCTTTACTGACTCATCTTCCCAGCACCTTGTGTTCAACTCATGAGGACAAAACCAGAAATCCTGGTCCTTCTACTAAGTCACATGGGGGTGACAACTATATAGATAAACACAACATGACGTTTCCTGGATATAAGTCAACTTGAGGGGCTTCCGGGACAAGTGGATTTTGATGGTGGTGGCCAGGAGGAACTTGGATTCTGCACGATGTCCATTCTCTTCTTACACATGCCCGATAAGAATATTTTCACATCTATTTCTTCCCATTCCGTATGTTGTACTCACCGAAGTATGCATATTAAATCTCATGGGAGACGCTGGGAAGTCTAAAGATAAAGTTTCAGTGCTTGGGATTCTGGCTCTGTCTCGAGATGTGGGACTCTGTCTTAGTCTTGTTTCCTGCCGCTGTGGTAAAACACTCTGACAAAAGCAACTCAGGGGAGAAGGGGTTTATTTGGTTTACAATTCCAGGTTCTGGTGCATCACTGAGGGAAGTGAGGTGGCAGGGTGGATACTTGAAACAACTGGTCCCAGTATCCACAGTCAAGATCAGAGAAGAACGCATTAATGCTTGCATACCGTGCTTAGTTTACTTTCCAATTGAGAATCCCTTACTAGGGAATAGTGCCACTCACAGTGAGCAGATACTCCGACTTCAATTAACTTAAGAAAACTGAGATAATCTCTTATAGACACGCCCAGGGACCAGCTGTTTTACACAATCCCTCTTTGAGACTCTCACCCTAGGAGGTGGCTCTAAATTGTGTCAAACTGACAATTAAAATTAACCAACACAGACTCTAGCCCCCTCCCCTTTTCAGAAGCTAGTCATGTGTGACTAGGTTTGTTTGAAACATCTGAGAAAGCTGTTGTGGATGGATTCATTAATCCAGTTCTCTCATTGAGCCAACAGGTCCTGAGCTGCGGCCGAGGCCCCACACTGAGCTGAAAGGATGCAAAGTATCTCAGTGTAAGTCCCCAGGCCTTGTCCTCAAGGGGCTTATTTTCAAACCAAGAGAGCAGATGAGGCAAGTTGTGCTCAGTGTGTCCCCAGCATGTCGAAGCCACCGTTGAGTGGGGGGATGAACTGCGCTAGGGTCAAGAACGGCGGCGGAGGGTAGTGAAAGCGGAAGCTAGCAGGGTGGCCGAGCAATCCTGCCAATTATAGTGAGAAAATGTTTTTCTTCACCAGAGACAAGAATTGCAGGTAACTGCCTTGAGGCAGAAGGCATGAAGTAATTAAGTCTGATAAATAAATTACCTAGTTTCATTTTAAAGGACTTGAAAAGAAGGTGATTTGGTGGCAGAGGTTCCTTGACAGCACCGGGCTTGCAGAGGTCTTCAGGGTAGCTGGCA
Organism: Peromyscus maniculatus bairdii; assembly: GCF_049852395.1. NCBI lineage: Eukaryota > Metazoa > Chordata > Mammalia > Rodentia > Cricetidae > Peromyscus > Peromyscus maniculatus. The sequence goes on from NC_134870.1 coordinate 59,748,145, forward strand.
AAACTCATTCCTCCAAACAGACTCGGAAAAGAGATTAATGTACTGTGCACTTGAAAACGCTAAGAGAGAAGATTTGAAATGCTTTCAATACCCAAAAGGAGAAGTAGGTGAGGTGACGGATATGTTAATTAACTTGATTTAATCATTCCAGGATAGATATATACATATATCAAAACATCATCTTGTACACCATAAATATTTCCAATTGTCAATTAAAAAAATAAATTAAGGAGATTAATGAGAAAAGTGGTATGAGACATGCTTTAGGGGTTTTTGTTTAAAGTTTAAAATGTATGTATTATAGTTAAACAATATGTATAAACTCATTAGAAGAGATGAAAAAAAACCCTATATTACTCTACTAAAAATGGCCACTGACATTCTAAGGATTAGTCTTCCAGATTTTATAATATGTATAATTGAATGAACATGGGACCAAACCACACATATATTGTAAACTCATTTCACTCACTTTGTCTGATATGAATATCTTCCTATGGCAAAAATGTACAGGGGCAATTTAAAACATTTTACTACTTATGTTTGTGAAGTCAAAACAACATAACATTTAAAACTCTAAGAATGAAACAGCAGCAATAGTAGAAATATGCTAGAATAATTAACAAGCGCTGCTTTGGAGTATCTTCTAGATAATTACAAATCGATTGAAATAGTAACGAAACAGACAAAAAGGATCAGCTAGATGGCTCAGTGATAGCAAGATGACACTTGCTATCAAGCCTGATGACCTGAGTTTAACTCCTGGGCCCCACCTGGTAGAAGGAGAGAACTGACTCCTGCAGGGGGTCCTGACCTCCACACACCTGCCATACAGCAACCCCAGACACACACACACCAAATAAATAAGAGCAAGGAACTAAAGGGTGACTCTTATTCCACAATTAACAGTCTATAAAAGTTACCAAATTTTCAACTCGGATAAAGTGGTGCATGCTTATAATCCCAACACTCAATAGGCTGAGGCAAAAAGATTCTAAGTTTGATGTCAACCTGGGATACATAATGAGCTCTAGTTTAACTTGGGCTACATTGTGAGACCCTTTCTCAACAACAACAGCAGCAGCAGCAGCAGCAGCAACAACAACAACAACAACAGCATAATAATAATAATTGTCATAAAAGACCCCCAGTCCCTGGATATAACCAAAGGGGGAATTGTATGTGTCTGGCAATGAAGATGGATGCTTCCTGAGTCAATTTCTACAGCTCAATGGAGAATCATTCCCCTGTGCAGCACAATTGTCCCCATCTCTAGAAGAAGGCCAGAAGGAATCTTCCGTAGCAAGCTTCCCCTCTTCCAGTCTATGACACTGTCTTTTAGGAAAACGGCTCCCTTCAGAAGCATGGATGATAGTAGAGGAGCCTTATTTAGGAAGGGATGGGAGCGTTCACTGGGTTTAGTGTTCTGATTATAAAGCCTCGTGTTCTAGTCCATTCCTAAAATTACTAGTTCTGATCACAACTGAAAAGCAGGCTAATGTGGTGGTGTGAGATGGTTGCCAAGAATCCAGTCAGAAGACACAGTCATGGTCCACGGGCCTGCGGCAGATGAGAAGTGCGGGCCAGAGGCGGGTCTACAGGCAGAGGAGGCTGGCTAAGCTCTGACGACTACTGCTTCGTTGTTCTTTGGCCGTGCCAGGTCTTCTGTCATTCATTGCCTGTGTCTCCAGGGAGATGAGGTGGCTGAAGGATGGGCCATGTAGTTCCCTCTTGTCTCTGCTGCCACCCTCTCAATGAGTTAAGGACTGTGGCTTTGGGAAGGGACAGATTACGGGAAATGCCTCAGAGAGGCTAAGGACACAGCTCTGTTGGTAGAGTTCTTGTCTAGTATGCATGGAAGCCTGGATTTGCCCCCCGGCACAGCATAGAAGCCAAGAATGATGGGACATACCTGAAACTGCAGAAATTGAGCGATGTAGCAAAAGGACTAGGGATTCAGGTTATCCTCAGCCTCGCACGCAGCCAGCTCATGGTCAGCCTGGGATACATGAGACTCTGTCTCCCCCAAATCCAAGTAACAACAAAAATGCCTCAGAGACTTAGAGACAACTACCAGCGAGCAGCCTGCGTGCACACCGCCCTCACCACGGGGACAATAATGACAATGTAATGGTTTCTCTTCACCAGGCACTCGCATGCGCAATTCCCATTGCTTCGAAATCTCATTTGTGCCTCACCATTATTATTGTCACTTTTTAGAAAAGCTACATATACACGGCTTGATCAACATCACATAGGCCAACATCAGAACGGGAAGAGTTGGACTTCATGCGATGTGACACCAGAAGCCATGCTATTAGGCCCCATGGCACACTCCTTGAAGGAGAGACACAGAAAGGGCATAAACCTGGTGATAGACTCTGTGGAGGAACATGCCTCTAACTCCAACACTCCGGAGGTGGTAGCAGGAGGATCAGGAGATCGAGGCCAGCCTTGGCTACATAGTGAATTTAAGGTCAACCTGGGCTGCATATCAGACTGTGTCTAAAACCAACAGTAACAACTACTGTCCTCCCAAAATACCTGAATATGGAGCTGGAGAGCAGGTAATTGGGAGAGATTAATAGAAAGGAATTACTTCTGATATATTATATATGATGTGTGTTTGTTTATGGTCTATTTATCAAATGGATTTGAAGTAATTTAGATTTTTTTGTAATTTCTTAAATTTTTTTTCTTGGGGCAAAAGTATGAATATTAATTTTTGCACACTGGCACATTCATAAATTGTATTTGGATGCATGACTATTTTTGAGCTGATCATTTGAGGAATTATTTCATTATTAAGCTGTCAGTTGGCCATACATTGAGGGGTAATTATAGCTCCTAGAATATACACCCATTTCACAAATTTTTCATTTGTGTTAAAACCTCTGAGATAGGAGCCTTCATTAAACAAATGATTAGTAATGAGAATAGAAGCAAGCAGAAGTCTGGTTAAGCATAATTAGAAGATACATTACCTGTGGGAACATTGATGGGTTTTAAGCATTAAATATAGGAACTAAAATTATGGCTTTGCCTTAATAACTCAGACCTATATTTTCTATTTTTGTAAGAAGCTATAATATGAATTTATATTTGAATTTTATTTATGTTCTGGCATAAAAAGTTTGTCCCTTGGTTTGAATCTCCAGATGCTAAAAAATCATAATTTTATTAACTGTCACCGAACAGTTTGGGAGAATGTTATATCCTTCCTCTTTGGACACCCTTAGGAGAGAGACAAGACTGGAATCCCAAGTTGAAAGCTGGTAGCCTGTTGTACTGGGTGGAACCGGACCACCTGGCTCCTGGGGTGGGGTCTTCCCCAGAAAACTGTTTCCTCTGTGTTTTTTTTTTTCCTCTCTTTATTTTGTGACGACTCTTGTGAAGGAAATATCCAAATGACTAGAGCATAACACCCTAGGGAGAATCTCTGGAGACATGGCTAGTATTGAATAGGAACAGGGAGGCCTTGGGAAAGTATCTACTGGAGACCGATGCTTGTCTTAGACTCACCACTGGCCATCTGTGTGGCTGCAGGCTGCAGCCTGTCCTGTATACAGGCAGTTATAAACATAAACTAACTTTGAACTGTGAAAGCGCTCTGTGAGGTACAGTCATTTCTTTCTCTCTTTTTACGGTGAGGACGGATTTCTCCCCTCAACGATGTGTTATTCTCCCTGTTAATATAGGAACTTTTTGGCTTGTTTGGTTACTCCGAGTCTGTGGATGCTGTTCTTTGGGCTTTTCAGAGGCTCAGTTTCTGGCTAATTCATCCCATAACCATCTTTTCAGGTTGAGGACTTCACAAGTTACCCAGGCCTGTGGCCAGAGGCCTTCATTCCTCCTTTCTCTCTTGGCTTCTTCCAAAAGAGCTAAGAATGGACAAACAAACTCACCGCTGTCAGTCAACTTGTTCCCAGGAGTGATGATTTTTCTTTCCTTTTTCCTTTGTGCAAGGGAGGTTAAATTTGACAGATAAGGTGAGTTGGATTGCTGAATCTTATTTGTTCAGCCTCGTTCTGTTCCTAATTACCAGAGATTACAGCAAGGTTGGCTGGACTTTAAAGAGGATTTATGATAATTTTTAAGGAAGGTAAAGGGATATAAATTTGATTAACATTTTCTCAGTTCTTGAGGATTTATTTTGCCATTTTGTTTATATTTCAGGGTTTTGAGAGAAAAGTGAGATCCCCCCCAATTTATAAGGCATGCACAGATATTTTGGAACCCCATTCTCTGGAAAGAGAATTGCTATTTACCTTCAAGTGATGCTGATTTTGATTTAAGTTAGAGTTTGTGATTTATAAACCAGCGTTTGAGAGAAATGATAGGAAGTTAAGGCATTTTGTCATAATTTAATTTTTTATTCCCTTCTAGAAAAAAAAATCACTCAACATAACATAAGCTGGGCCCACTCACGTGGGGGGCATGCATATGTTACCCGTTCTGTCAGGCTCACCACCAATTGGAGTGTTAGCTATTTATAAATTCAAGGTTGACTGCAACCATCTCGACAACACACAGCGTTCCCTCCTTAATAGAAGAAGATGCATGGGTAGGTGTGGGGAGCAACTGTTTAACAAGCATTTTCTGGTCCTGAAATGCAGAGGGGGAAAGGGAACATATGGCGGGGTAGCTGAGGCCATAGATGGCCGTGTGAAAAGACTAAGGAAGAACCAAGATGCTGAAGCCATGTCTTTGTCTGGGGGCCTCACTGACTGGGGAGCCAGTGAGGGAAGGGGGATATAAGCGTGGTGGGGAAGGGAGAAATGTGGCTCCCCATCCCTGATGACAAAAGTGAAGAGTGAGTAGTTATTTCTGACTCTAGGTGGACTTGCTTCTAGTTGGGTCTAGAGCAGTGGTTCTCAGCCTTCCTAATGCTGCGACCCTTCGATACAGTTCCTCATGTTGTGGTGACCCCCCAACCATAAAGTTATCTCGTTGCTACTTCGTCACTGTCATTTCGCTACTGTTATTAAATTGAAATGTAAATATTTTTGGAGATAGAGGTTCGCCAAGGGGGGTCACGTGCCACAGGTTGAGAACCACTGATCTGGAGGCCCTCCGTTTGGAAAGGAAGCCAGATCTGCTTGGCAACCTCCTCTTACGAGTTCCTCTGTGGCTGGAAAGAGAAAGACAGAGAGAATAGCTTCATCCCCCCCGCCCCCCACACACAGATCTAGTAGCAAGAGATGAGAGGAGGTGCATTTAGAGGGGGCTCGTTGGGTTTCGAGCGCCAGAAAACCCCAACCCAGGCTGCCTTTGAAAAACAGAATATATTGCTACAGGTTATTAGGCCAAAATTCCAGTGCCAGATGGGAGAGTTGTCAGTCAGGGAGGCTTCAGGGGCCCCTAAAACTATATAGACTCATGTCATTCGTTTTGGTTGTCCAACAGAACTAGCTGATGGGACCCTGTTGCTTGAAGACACCACACACCTTCAAGACACAGTGGAATTGAGCTAGAACTGAGCTGAGAGCTTCCTCTTGGCTGGATAGCTCTTATGGGGTCAAAAAAAAATGCTATACAGGCTTCTGGGAAAGAAAAGGTGTCAACAGCCTTACTCAGTTATGAACCCTGGGAACTACAGCACCATCCTGTAAGGCAAGAAGTGCCCATTGGCTTAATAATGGCTTGCTACATGGGTTGTGGAGGTAATAAACCACTCTCTGGTTTGATTCGGAACTTGCTCCGTAGGAGGCAATTCCTTTATTTATTTGTTTGAGGGCTTTTGATGTGTATGGGTGTTCTGCTTGTGTATATGTTTGTATACCACATTGAGGCAGTACTCTGAGGGCACTGGATGCCCCTGGACTTGGGGTTTCAGATAGTGGTCAGCCATGTAGGTGCTGGGAATTGAACTCAGGTCTTCTGGAAGAGAAGGCAGTACCTGAAACCACTGAACCATCTCTCCAGCCCCTCATAATATAGTATTGAAAATAATCTGCTTCATATACGACTTGTGGTTTTAAGGGGAAAGCACACACACACACACACACACACACACACACACACACACACACAGCTGAAATCAAAGTGATAAAACCCATAAAGAATGATGTAGGAGGTCTGGAGAGAGCTGATGTAGGAGGTCTGGAGTGAGCTGTCACACCGCTTGAAGAGCCTGTTCTTACTCAAGCATTGGAGAACTTTACGTCTTTCCCTGCAAACTGCCAATCACAGTTACTAGATTAATTATGTGATTATTAGTAGTTTAGTATTTTTCCTTTTGACGGACTTCAAATTGCTGAAGAATTGTGTGCATGTTCCTGTTAATTACTAATTTGTCTTTAACCACAAGAACACATGTTTGAAAAAGTCCTGGGAACAATTTGAGATGGTGGCAGAAAGGGACCAGTGAGAGGGGGTGGGAGATGGTAGGGTGTAAGCGGGGCACAATTATGAGCAAAGTATACTGAATATGTATGTATAGAAGTGCCATAGTGAAACCCATTCATTATCTTATATGCTACCTAAAAATTAATAACAAGAAAAAAATACAGTGAATAAATCTTCTAGTTCACAGATGTCTGTGAGGTAGTCACAGATGTCACTCAAGGTTACTAAGTGCATGGCTACTCAAGTTGAGGAAGATTTATCTCTGTGTTTCAGCTTTGAATAACTGGACATCCCTTCATTAATCCCATGTAGATATCAGCATGCTGACCTTGTTTTCTCAATGCCAAAGGAAGAAGGAGAAGAAATTGAAATTTCTGCTACTATTCGATTTCTTTAAAGAATTCTCATGCTAAGAGCAGCATTTTGGAAGTCCTGGCATTTTCCTTTAAATCAAACCAGATTTATGAATCCACTTAAGTGGCCTTTAGAGGACATGCTTCTTAAAAGGAATTATATCTCAGCTTAACAATAAAATAAAACAAATAAACATATTTGTTATGGGTTATGGGCTCAGTTGGTAAAGTGACTGCTGTACCTGGTGAAGATTTGACTTCAATCCTTTAGAAGCTACATGAAAGTTTGACTCAGTAGTGTATATCTGTAATACCAGAGCTGGAGAATGGAGACAGGAGAATCCCCAGGGCTCATTGGCTAGCCAGTCTCGATGAATCAGTGGGTTCAGTGAGAGATCCTGACCCTGTCTCAAAAAATAAGGTGACAAGTGACAGAGGAAGACATGGTGACCTTTTTTTCCATCCACACGTGCATACATGTACAACATATCTACACACACATTATTTATTAAAGGTTAATTAATAGCAGTGATTTTGTAGAGAAAAGATGTATTCCTCTGCCAATAAAATAAATGTAGTGTTTCTGGCTAGGTTGATTAAGGATTTTAAAATAGAACTAGATAGATGCCTCCTGAAGACACACATTTAGTGATATGAAGAAAGCAGCTTGCCATCTTGTCTCCTGTAATGACGAGAGACAGCCAATGTTATTTCCAAACTTAGAGATCAGCAACCCCCTCCTTCTCGTTCTTCTTTTCCCTTTTCTTTGAGACAGGGTCTAACATAGCCCAGGCTAGCCCTGACTTGCTGTGTAACTGATCCTCCTGTTTGGATTACAGAATCAGGCAACCACAAACAGTTTATGGGATGCTGGCAGTCAAACCCAGGGCTTCATGCATAGCTAGGCAAGCACTGTCCTAATTGGCTCTGCTGAGAACTTATTCTTAAGACCCCAGCAAATATTACCTCATCATGGTAAGCTGACAAAAAAATGATCCCTTGGTTTGCAAGGAGTTAAGTTACAGCCGGCAGGTGAGCAAGACTCTAGCTCCAGAGTTATTCAACTGTGAGATGTCACCATCAGGAGGACTCCCAAGATGGAGTAGAAATGCAATCAAAGAACTAAACCCTTCTAAAGACAATCCGCTCAGGCACCAACCTAAATAGAGTAACTGAGGACAAACTCACGGAGACAGAAGGACATCACTTTTGGTGGGAGAATGGGCAAACACTGATGTCATATATGCCCTCGCTAGGTGGGAAATTAGCCTTCTATAACGTGCTTGAGTTATAGGGCACTGTAAAAATAGTTTTCAGTCCTGGATTTATGTTTGAACCTCGGTGCTGGAAGAACCTTGCACTAAATTGCAGCCCCCGTTGCTTGCCTCACTTTGTATGGAGTTGTATTCGGTACTATTTTATATTCTGCTCTTTTCCTCAGACGTGATTTTGCTCCCACACTTGCTTATTGCTACATGGTACAGTATTCATAGTATTAGTTTATAGGATGTTTTCTTTTTTCTTTTTTTAACCTGCCGGAAGGAGTTTTGTGACTTTCACATTTGTACAGTAACTGCTGACAGGACAAGGGGGGAGGTAGAGAAGTAGAAGTTGCCTATACATTTGAGAGAATCCTGGGAGGGCTTTACTGGACAGATAAGATGTGCTTCAAATGAGCTCATCCACCCTTTGAATGAGAACTGCCGGGAAGGTGGTACTTAAGCAGTTTGGGTCTTTGATGCAAATAGGGTTGCTGTTCCCTTTGCTGAGGGCATTGTTCCTGTTTCCTTTGAAAGCACGGACCTCAGCCTAGCATGTCCAAATACTATGCAGAGTGCTTGTAGGAAGGTCTGGTCTTTGGCACTGGGTATACATTAGAATTCCCAGGGGCACTCTGAAGATTCCACATGCCCTCACCCTGTCCCCAGCTGACTGGCACTGAGTACCAGTGTCTTTCAGAGTAGTTATAAAGTACAGCTGGGCCTGAGGCCTATTAGACAAAAGGCCATCTCTTTTTAAAATATATATTATGTACTTAAATTCTTTGAGAATTTCATGCAATGTATTTTGATGATATTCATCTGCTCAGTTCCTACAACTAACTCCTTCTGGATCTACTGAGATTGATCCATGTTCTACCTGCCATTGGTCACAGTGTTTCATGCCTGTACCCCAACATTCAGAAGGAGCAGGAAGATTGCAAGTTTGAGGGTAGCCTGGGCTACATATTAGGATCTTCTGTCCAAGCTAATGGACACTTGTATTTGGTGACATGGCCTCTGGCAGGTTGTCCATGCCCCAGTGGGTGGTTTCACACCCATGCACTCACAGGAAGTACTAATTGGACAGAGTGGACTACATTTGAAAAAGGGGAAGTGCTGGAAAGACAGCTTATGGGTTAAGAGACAATTCTTCTCTCACAGAGAACTGAGTTTGGCTCCCAGCACCCACATCAAGTGGCTCACAATCACCTGTAACTTCAGTTGTAGGGGAAAATAGGCACTCTTCAGGCTTGTGTGGGTACCAAGACATGAATTCACATATTCACATACATCCATATAAATAAACTATGAGATAAATCTTTTTTGAAAAGTAGAAAAGACATGAAGATGTGAGAGAGACATGTTGAGGGATATAGGAGTAGTTAGAGGTGGAGAGTAGGGGGTGGCTATGATCAAGACACATTACATACATGTATAACATTTCCAAAAAGTACATAAAACCATTTAAAAGCGAAAAAGAAAGATGAGGGAAAAAAAGAGTTCTATCTTAATAGGAAACTAGATTAGTTCAGGTTACTGTAACAAAGTACCAGAGACTGGGTGGTTTGTACACACCAGAAGTTTACCCTTCACAGATCTGAAGGCAGGAAGTAGGAGATCACAGCGTCAGCATGTCCAGGTTCTAGTGTGAAAGTGCCTCAATGATGCTTTCCTTTTCTCACAAGGCAGAAAGAGGAAGTGCTTCTTCTTTCTTCTCTCTCTCTCTCTCTCTCTCTCTCTCTCTCTCTCTCTCTCTCTCCCTCCCTCCCTCCCTCCCTCCATCCATCCCTCCTTCCCTTCTTCCCTTCCTTCCTTCCTTTCTCTTTTTATAAAACTTCCAGTCCTGCCCCCAGTAATCTGCTTCCTCCAGTGAGGCTATATCTCCAAAAGATTACTCAAACAAGCTGCATCAACATCAGCATCAACATCAGCATCAGCATCAGCATCAGCTGGGCATCAAGTGTTCAAAGACATGAGCCTGTGCAGGACATTTCACAAACAAACCACAGCAACATGTTTTATAGCCCAAACCATTTCCCATTTCCCATCTGTTAACTGAGTGCTGATGCTATGTGACCAGCTGATCTGTGCTCCAGCTGCCATAATTTCTCCATCGTAATGGACTGTGTTCTCTTGAACTGCAAGCCAGCACAGACCCTTCCTTCCCCAAATTTCTTCTTTTTTTTCACAGCTTCTTATTATTTTTTCACAGCAATGAGAAAAGCAGGTAATACATTTGTAGACATCTATAGAATCTGAATCAGTTGGATCCAGGACTAATTCTAAGGATTGATTTTCTCATGTTTGAGGTTCAGGCATAGGGTTGATGAAAGAGATGCATGCTCCTAACCTGGGAGTCCAGCATCATACACTGTAGCTATCACAACGTGAAAGAGACTGCTTCTCCTTTTAGTTGAAAGGCACGCAAGAAGGACTCAGAGATAAGGTGAGATGAGAATCCCAGGGCTATGTTGTGGGTATGGCCACCACAATGTTTAGAAACATATACTGGCAAGCTGGATATGGAAATCCCATCTATGGTGACATAAGTAGGTCTTGGGTCTCAGTCAAAATACCATTGAAACTTTCTGTTCCTCACCTTGATCTGAGGTCATCTCAGGAACAAAGAGAGGGGGACTATGGAGCAATACTAGCAGAACAGAAGAAACCTAGAAGTAGCCAGGGTTAGACACCCTAGCAGAGAGGAGCTTAGAATTATAGCAGAAACCCAGGGGCAGGCAGCTAGAAGCAAACATGGGGTGGGGGGGGACACTACTTGTGGACCATCTTAAACACACCAAGAAGCCACGAGCAGCGTTGCTTATTTGTAGAATTCATGTAGTACTGACCTCTCAGCAAACGCAGCTTCCATGGATATTGAGAAAACCAAAGGCACATTGTCTTTCTCATATGTAAGAGATGCCCAAGTAGAAAATCTATGGACATGCCAAGAGAAAATGATCATTTTACTTATTTGGGCCATTTTTTGGAAGGAGCAAAGTAAAATTAGCATCAGAAAGACTTAGAATACTTTCTTTCAGACCCCCCCCCCAAACATAACAATTACCCCCAAACTCTGTGATGTAAGACAACAATAATCATTTTGTTATGGTCATGGCTTCTGCAGGCCAATAGTTTAGGAGAAGCCTGGCTGAGTGGTTTTGGGTCTGAGTCACATACATCATGGTATTTAGATGTGGCTGGAGCAAAAGCAATGGAATTGGGGGATAGCCCTTGTGTGTGTGTGTGTGTGTGTGTGTGTGTGTGTGTGTGTGTGTGTGTGTGTGTGTTAGAAAATGGCCCCTAAAGGGAGTAGCACTATTAGGAGGTGTGCCTTTGTTGGAGTAGGTGTGGTCTTGTTGGAGGAAGTGTGTCACTGTGGAAGTGGCTTTTGAGGTCTCATATGCTCAAGACACCACCCACTGTTACAGACCACTTCCTGTTGCCTGCAAGATGTAGGACTCTGAGCTACTTCTCCAGCACCATGTCTGCCTGCACACCACCATGCTCCCCACTGTGATGACAATGGACTGAACCTCTGAAGCTAAAATCTGCCACCTCAATTAAATGTTTTCCTTTATAAGAGTTGCTGTGGTCATGGTGTCTCTTCACAGCAATAGAAACCCTAACTAAGACAGCCCTCCTCCTTCTTGTTGTTTTGGGATTATTTCATGTGTGTTCCCTGTGTGGAACTGTGGCTTGGGACAGACATCATACTGCACGAGGGCTCAGCTCTTAAACAGTATATGTTCTCAGAAAATCAAGTGGAAGCTAAATGGCCTGTTATGCACTGACCTAAGGTTACATCACTTCCTTCCTTTTGAATCTCAGCTGGTTTGTAACTGGGAGACATAGAACCTACTTCAAGGAGGGGAGTGTCAATGTCACACTGTTAGAAATGCATGTAGTGTGGGAGCTATCGCCTGGCTGTAATGGTTAATCTACATTGTCAGTTTGACTGAGTTTAGAACCATGAGTTTAGAACCATCATACACCCAAAACCCTGGATGTATGAGTGTGGGGGTGTTTTAGACAGTTTTAGCTGGGGAGGAAAGAACTACCCCAAAGAGGGGCAGCAGCATCCTTTGGTCTGGGCTTCTGGAATGAACACAAAAAGAGAAAGTGAGGGGAGTCCCAGCAGCCATTTCTCTTTGCTTCCTGATTATGGGAGTGCAGAGTGGCCACATCTCCCCTACCATTATGGACTGGACCCCCAAACTGTGAATCAAAACAAACCTTTCTTCTTTAAGTTTCTTCTTTAGCAAGAAGGGCAACCAATACAGTGGCCATATTTCAAGAATATTGGCTCGAATGTAGAAAGATTCATTTTTATAATCATCCTAAGACATGTAGAGGAATACATGCTCATCGAAGAATGTGCTCAGTGAAGGTATCTTGCATTGCTCCAGGGTCTTCTTCATTTCCATTCAGACAGGGTCTGGCCAGCTTTGTATTCAGGCTTTTGTCCTTGGGAGGCCCTCTAATTTTTTATAATAGGTTATTTGTTCCGTGTTCAGTTCAGTTAATTGACTGTTAGGACATATTTCTTTTAACTGGTGGCAGAGAACATCCTGTTTTTAGGTAGTGGCTGGTGGGGGTGGGGTGGGGTTTCATAGCAGCAGCTGAGAGTTACTCAGCGTTCCTTGCAGGCAGAATTGTGCTCTCCCAAACTTCACAGGCTGAAGTGGGAAGCCCAGAAGTCTCAGAAAAGGGCCTCAAAGTATAACTCAAGTGAAAAGGAAGCCTTGCCTGTATCCAAGTCGCTATGAATAGCGTTCTTCTAAGAAGTCTCCATTTGAGCAGCAGATGCACAATGAACGGTGTTCATGTAAAGAGATACGTAAGGAGAGGATGGCCACAGCCAAGCTAAACCAAGGTCTCCAAAGAACCCAACTCTTGCCAGCACCTTAATTTCAGACTGAGAAAAGAGGTTTCTATTGGGTAAGACATCCAGTGTGACAGTTGTTATGTTAGGCTAGCAATTTCTATCTTTGTCCAAGTTTCATTGTATGAAATGTATCTTGAGAGACGATGTTATGGTTGGACCTTCAGGTCCTCCAGGGGTTCACACCTCGAAGCCTTTATTCTAGATGAGTTTCCATCAGGAGATGGTGGACCCGAAAGAAAATGGTGTTTAGTTGGAGGCATGCCCCAGTAGAGGGTCTTATTTTCTTTCTCATTCTCTTTGCTTCCTGGATTCTGTGGGGTGACTAGCTTGTACCCCACATACTCCCTACTGTGATGTTCAGCCTCGTTGCAGGCCCACAGTGATAGGGCCATATGACTACACACTGAAAGCACTGTGAGCCAAGATACATCCTTCCTTTGATAAGTTGGTGATCTCAGCTATTTTGCCACAATGACATTGGTCTCTATTTTTCTGGTCCATATTTCACATTTACCTTTCTTAATTACTAGATTTCTTTTGCCCTCCAAAGTCAAGTATAAATTTCCCAGCTCTATAATATGCACATTGCTGAGTGTGGTGATACATACCTGTAATCTCAAGAGGGTCAGAAGTTCAAAGCCAGCCTCAGTTGTAGAGTAAGTTTGAAGCCAGCGTGGGGTAGGTGATACCCTATATCAAACAAGCTAATAAACAAACAAAAGAACAAATAAAACAAAACAAGTACACAAATGGATATTTTGCTAGTATACAATTTGCTTAGAGTATTTTCTTACAGTAAAGATATTTGGTAGGAACAAGGAGGTAGAGTTGAGGGCCCAAGTACTAAGGAAACTCAGACAACTGGGCTAAATATGAGTGCCAGCCGAAGCAGCGTCTCTCCTAACCTCAGTCCAGCACATTCCTCCTTCTTACATTGCATTATTAGAACAATATTTCTCCCCCATTCCCAGACCACAGCATGGGAGGTTGCAAGAGCTTGCACGCCCAGGAAGGTTACTAATCTCTTCACTGGGGTCCTCCTGAAGTCCATGCCAATGTTCCAGAGAAGCCCTAGAGGGAGGACCAGGCAAGAAAGCATCACGACCTGATGAGCTTGTTCAGCACAGGGAGACAGATGTGGCCTCTGGGCTATGGGACCCTAGGCCATACATGTCACCTCTCTGAGTCTCAGTTTCCTTATCTGTCATAAAGGAGATCTGAACACCAGCCTTGTGGGTTCCCACGAAGAGCAGATGATTTAGAATGCGTGTTTATGTGGCACAGTGCTTTGCAGATGGCTCATCAAATGCTTATGGCCCTCACAAAGGGCCACCATAGGACTCAATGAACTAACACAAATGGAAGTACTTTGTAGTCCGTGGAGAGATATCTCTGTGCCAGTTTGAGCGACAATTTGCTTAACAATGACTATTTCTTGACCAGATAGGTTGGTGGTGGATGGATACTAATTTTATTTTAGATGAGAACATTTGGCAGGGACCATGGGAGTGCTGGGGACTGAGTACACTTAGTGTCATTAGTGCAGGTTCAAAAGGCTAGGGGAAAGAATGAAGGATGTGTGTGTTGGGGTAGTTCATGTGACCATATGTGCACATGGAGCTGGTACCCAGTTCTATCACTCTTCACCCTGTTCTCTCTCTCTCTCTCTCTCTCTCTCTCTCTCTCTCTCTCTCTCTCTCTCTCTCTCTCTCTCTTTGGTTTTTTGAGACAGGGTTTCTCTGTGTAGTTTTGGTGCCTGTCCTGGATCTCGCTCTGTAGACCAGGCTGGCCTCAAACTCACAGAGATCCACCTGGTTCTGCTTCCCGAGTGCTGGGATTAAAGGTGTGCGCCACCACCGCCCGGCTCACCTTGTTCTCTTTAGACAGGATCTTCTCTTAGTTCTAGAGCTAGACTGACATTCGGCAGGCCTGAGTGGTCCTCATGTCTCTGCCCCTTACAGTGGGTGGAGTCATGTCCTGATTTTAATGGGTGCTGGGTTTCAAACTCAGCTCTTCATGCTTGGACAGCACATGTTCCTACTCACTGGGCCATCATCCCAGCACCCAGTAGGCGTTCTGAAGATATGATTGCAAGGTTGGGTGGATGTTTTCTTTCAGTTGCTAAGTAACCAATTTTGTGAATGATTTTGTAATGTAATGTGAGGCTCGAGAGTCCATGCCCTTAACCCAAATGCTGGAGTAGTTCATGGCAGAATATGATCGGATTATTTCCTAGGTCATTACATTTACCAGTTAGACATCAATATAGTCAATATCACTCAATAAATTCAAAGTATAACTAAGAGTTTGTATAGATCTGCTACGTCACATACAGAGGCCTTTGTGTTGGAAACTGTGTTTAATCTTCAAAGAATGTAGTTGTTGAGATGTGAAGAACAGATGGGACCCAATGAGGCTCTTTTTCTGAGTAAGCTGGAATTGGCACTATAGATACCGAAGACGGACGGCCATAAGCTAATGCTGCAGTCCACCAAGTGGGAGGATGCCCCCATGACACACTGCTGTGGTCCCGGCTCTGAACATTTCCTCTTTCCCCCCTCTTCGCTGGTCCTCCCAGGAACAGACTGTGGAGTTTAGTCTGCTTGCACTGCAGACCCCTACCCTTACCTGAACAGTCTTTCTTGGCTTTAGAGTGGTGTCTGACTCTGATAGACACTCATCAACTTCCCTCCCAGGTTTGCAGAATCCTTCACCCGTTTTCCATGTAGAGCTGTCCTCTCTCTCCTATTTCAGGCTCTTGACTCGGCCCACAACCAGCTTCCGTCTTTGGCACACAGGTGTGGACAGGAGGGGACGATTGGGATGAAGCTGGTCTACAGTTGCTGTCGGCTCCTTTACCTGACTCTCTCTATATTCCATACTGCCAACTAATTTCTTAGTAGTGGCTAATACCACCATAGGTCTACAAAGGAGGATAAGCTCCGGAAAAAGACTGGGTGGAAACAGGCCTTCTTTGAGAAAAAGGGTACCAGAATGGGTGGTGGAAATATGCCCAAATCTTCACCATTTTTTCCTAGGGTTCCCGATGGAGCTACAGGGAAGGATTGATGCAATGCTCTGCATCCTATTCTAAGTATAGGAAAGAGCAAACAGGATCCAACCGAGTCAGTGTCAGAGTAAAGGGGGAAAGGAGCTATGTATTCCTATTTTGGCCAAAGTGTGTGTGTGTGTGTGTGTGTGTGTGTGTGTGTGTGTGTGCATGTGCTCTTGCACATGTGCGTGCAAAGTGATGAAAATTGCTATAGTGACTGAGGGAGGGGATGGGGGAAAGGGTTGGGAGACTCCAAGTCCACTCATTCTTAGTCAGCTGGTGCTAGGTGTGATGAAGAGCTACAGAGAGATGCCAACTGTTTTCATTCTTAAAACATTCCATCTAACGGACAAGACAAGATGCAGAGACCAAAAAGGAACTGTTGCAGTACGAGGTCTGTGTGTTTAGAAACAGAAGAGAAATGATAAGCACTTTGGAATTTAGAGGTAAGTGTGGGAATTTCTGCAAAGGAGGTAAGCCCTGACCTAAGAGCTCAGGACTCCGGGCTGCACGCACGGAAGCAGAGTCTTCCTGATGGGAAGGATGGATGGTACCACTGTATGGAAGGCAGGAACAGCTTGTCTGGCATCTGGGCTTGTTGAGGTGTATGAGTGTGAACCCAGACATTAGTTGGGGTGTTACTGTGAGGAGTCTTTTGAGCGTGGAAGAGAGAGGTTTGAGAGTGAAGAAGATCTGAAGTGGACAAGAAGGAGGAAGCAAGAAGGGCCCAGTGCTTATCAGAGAACTAGTTTGGCATTTGCAATAACATACAGCTGGAATGTTCTGGACCACCCTGGGAAGGTCACTCTGACATTCTGAGCAGGTCAGTATCTATGCAAGGAGAGGTGTCAGAAGGACAGGATGAATTGATCTCAAAGCTTATCTGCTGGTGCTGATTTTTTTAAATGTTATTTCTTTATGTTTCTTACTCTTAAAACCATTTCAGATTTAAATATTTTATGAATATTTAAAAGAAATTTTGAAACTTTAAACCAGTTGAGAGCAAGTTACTAGCTCGATGTCCTATTACTTCCAAATCCTTTGGCATGTAATTCCTCAGACCAGGACACAACACCCTGCCATGTAACACTCGCAAAGGTTAAGTTCAGATGTCACTTGCTAGATGAAGAAGTCCCTGTGATGCTCTCCTATTAAAGCAGTGGTTTTGAGGTCTGTCTGTGTCAGGATGTTTCCAGAAGAGATGGATGTGTGCATCTGAAGGGGCTAGCTAGAGAAGATTCATCCTCATTGTAGGCAGGTATCCAATTTGTTGAGGGCTCAGAGAGAAAACAGAGGAGAGAATGGTCCCTCTCCTGATGTGATATGCTTTTTTTCTCCTGCCCTGCAACTCCAAAAACCCAGTTTCCTCTATTTATGGACTCCAGGACTCACACCAATAGCCCTCTAGATTCTCAAGATTTAAAGCTTTCACTGAGACAGGCTTCTGCTGTCCTCTGGTCTCTAGTTTGTAAACAGTGTGCGGTGAATCTTCTTACATCTTCTTACATCTCCAACCAAGTGAGCTGACTTACCCAATAAATTCCCTCTGTATTCCTATTGGCTTTGATTTCTGAAGAAGCCCAATAAGACAACCATCAAAATCAGCAAACAGAGGTCGATCCATTACTAATACCTGCTCCTTGGACATCATTCAAGTCAGCCAGATGTTCCGATAATGGCTTACAAAGTGGGGAGATCCTGTCCAGAGCCACACTTTGCACTTAGTGACTGCCTCTTTGATGAAGAAGAAGGGGGGAAGGAGGGAAGAAGAAAGGTGAGCTCCCTTCAGATTTCTCAAACTATCCAGAAGTGGCAACAGGAACCTGAGGGTTGGCTCAGCAGGTAGATACTTGCCAAGCCTGACGACCTGAGTTTGATCCCTGGGATCTGTGTGGTGGAAGGAGAGAACTGACCTCTGCAGGTTGTCCTCTGACTTCCACACATTCACACACCCTAGCACAAATATATGAATAAGCAAATAAATATAATAAATTACAACACATAGTGCCCAGTGCTTTATCCCCTTTTCGCTACACAGTTTTCGATCACCAGCCCCACAGAAGGGGAGTGAGCAGCAGCAGAGACAACTTAGAAATAACTTTGGGTTTCTTTCTTTTGAGAATATTTAATTTTGTCCTCTCTCTCTCTCTGCCAGTATGGGTATGGAGGTCTGTGGAGACCAGGAGAAGGCATCAGACCCCCCTGCAGGCAGAGTTACAGGTGGCCGGCCTTAAGCTGCCTTACTTGCGTGTTGGGAACAGAACTTGTGTCCTCTGTAAGAGTGAGTGAGCACTTTCAGCCACAGAGTCATCTCTGCAGCTCCAACTCTGAGTTTCTAAAGGCACATTCTAACAGTCCTGTGGAAAGTTCCCTGTTTTATTTTACATACGTAGTCACATATGAGGGTTGGAGATGTGTTGGGTGGAAATAGAGTGATCTACTGTGATCCGTTCACATTCTGCAAGGCAGGAAACACAGGCTTGCTTACACATCCCAGCTCTTCCCAAGGTGGGTCAGCAAAGCCGACACATAGTAGTACTTCAGGGGCCCCGCTCCCCAGCAGGACCAGAGTGGACTCAGTTCTGAGGACTGGCAGATGCTGCTTTCTTCTCATCTCACAGTCCGAATCTCAGGCTTACCATAATTGTTTACTTCATGCAACTTTCCTTTTTCATTTTGCAGAGTGAGTTATGTGATTTATGTAATATGTATCACCGGATGATTACTTATCCCAAATTTGTCTTCTGATAAGATCACTTTTTCCCCTGCATCAAAATGGGAGTTTTCAGAGAAGGTATAGAGGTAAGACACCATGTCTTTGTGGTTTGAAGTCTTTGGCATTGTACATTCATTCATTTCTTCAATTCAGCTCACGTTTTAAAGATGTATTTTTTTAAATGTATAAGTGTGTGTGTGTGTGTGTGTGTGTGTGTGTGTGTGTGTGTGTGTGTGTATGCACAGGATGCCCCTGGTCAACAGAAGAGGTCATCAGATCTCCTGAAGTGAACTTACTGGCATTTTTTTTAGCTGTCTGACTTGGGTGCTAGGAGCCAAACTTTAGTCTTCGACAGTGTGGGCTCTTAGGCACTAAGCCTTCTTTCTGGCACCTCCCCTCTTACCTGTATTTCAAAAACATTTAAATTTGCCATGTACGGTTCTCACGTATGGCAGTAGGAAGTTTTGTTCTTAAGGAGTTTACCATTTAATCTAGGGGCAAAGGCACCTGTGAAAATAATGCTCACAGCAGAGATGATCAACTCACTCCAGGCATGGCTAGATACTGTCATGCACTCCTGAATGAGGAAAGGGCATGCCTCTACCCTCCACTACAGTTGATAAGAAGGCAGACAACTCACTAGGGTGTCTGCACTTGCTGCTTGCTGTTTGTCGGTAGTCAACTTCTCTAGGGGCCATAAAAGGGATGAGAGTCCCTAGGGCTTAGAGAGGGAGCCTCGATGGAGACCAGATGAAGGTGAGAACAGAGGGATGAGCTTTTCATTTGAAAGTTGGAGAAAGATTTTCTTCTCAAAGCCTTCCTTGGCTCCTTTCCTTCTTTCTTCCTTCTTTACCCTAAAGCTATCTTTTTGTTACAAAGCTCCTAATAATTTTCAACCCACAGAAAGATGTGAAAAACTTTACTCATAGAGAGAGAAAGAGAGAGAGAGAGACTCTAGGTGCCTCAGTTTCCCCAGGTTATACTTTACATATATCTATGTTCAAATGCCTTTTTTTTAGAATTTTAAGTTCCTACTTCCTCAACATGCCCCTTCCCTCCCTCCCTCCCTCCCTCCCTCCCTCCCTCCCTCCCTCCCTCCCTCCCTCCCTCCCTCCCTCTCTCCTTCCCTCAGAATAATCAGTTCAGTCAGTCTAGTGATCAAGGTTGTCCTGGGACTAATGCCCCATATCTAGAGTAGGAGATCAATTTAGCTTGCTGAATTCCAAAGTCTCTGCCTCTTAGGGAGGAGTGGGAAGGTGTAACTGGGCATCCTAAACAGGTGGCCAACAGATTTAATGAGGACTGACTGAATAGTTAGGTTTGGGAGCTGAGACTAGCTCTGAGCTTTGGCAATTGGGGCGGTATTGTTGAAGGGAACATCTGGACTAATGGCCAGACTGTTTTTCTTAATCCTAGGGATGGAGTACATCCTTGACAGGAGCAAGGAGTACTCCTCTGTGGTTGCCTCTTCCTGGGCCTCTGCCTTGGAGGTTTGGCCTCATATCATGTTGGCTGAGAATAATTCATTCCTCATATCTTTCCCAAATGTCTGAGCATCCAGAATTGGGCCACCTGTTGCACACAGAGTTGAACTAGAAACTCTTGAAGGAACTCCCATGAGCCTAGTGACTGTGTCCTCCTGCTCCAATCCATCTTGGTCAGCTGCCCCATTGCTTGTTCAGGAGCCCCATGTCCTCCTGCGCCCACTGGTTGAAGAGCCTCTGGTAGTATCCCGTTGACTGTTTGCTCTCATTATGACGCCTGTGGCTTGCCTTCCTGGTGTCAAACACTACTCGAATCAGGTAGGTAGGTTACTGGAATACACCATGCCTATCTTCTTAGGGTCTTCCTGTCGTCAGGAACCATCTCTCTCCACATCCTATGTACACTGGAAGATGTGCTGAAAGCCTCAGTTCTACATCCGTGAAGTAGCCCCAGGTTATTACAACCTATAAGGAGACTCCTCACCGCTGGTTGCCTATGCTGGCCTCTTAATACATCATTAGTTTCTCTAATGTTGGATGCTGTGTGCAGCCTTATAAGTAGACTGACGTCACTGCTGAGAGTTGCTTCCCAGCTGTCTTTGCACATTTGTGCCCTGTGCTCGGGAGGCAGGTGGGCTAGTGTTTTGGATAGGCCAGATTTACTGTTGTGTCCTGTGTGCTAATGGGAAGAAAGAGTGTCTGGCTCCTTTGGCCCGAGTAGTGGAGGGGATATTGTCTTCATAGTAGTGCCAAGAATCATCCAGGGAATCATCTCTAAAAATAAATGTGGTTGTCGGGAGCCTGAAAGGTTAAGTGATCACCAGTATTTGCCATATTTACATAGGACATTTAAAATTTGTGAGTCCTGATCTTCTTATCTACATAACTGAGAATAACAGTACTTATCACACGGGGCTGTTTTCAGGATTAAGTAAGATTATGTGTATTGTCACATGCTGCCTGGCATGAATTAGCACCTAACAAATGTGAGCTTGTCTCTCCTAGTATTAGTTACCGAATAGTTCATGAGAAAACTATTCCCCATAATCCTCCGTAACAGCTGTCCCTAGTAACTGTTTAGGAAAACATTAAAAACGATCCCGTAACTAGTTTTGTATGTGTGTCTATCTGAATGACTCCAAGCCTCCTTTGCAACTAAAGATTGTGACAGCCTGCTTTTGTTTTATTTTATGATATATTTTCCTTAAATAAAAGTCGCCACTAAGAAGCGTTACTGGTTTTTATTTCATCTTATTTCTTTCTGCTGACTGAAGTGTTGGATGAGTTGGGATTAGTTAGCTGTAAACTTCAGGACGCTTCTGCCTCACTTTGTCATAATTGGCAGCACAAGGGGACCTAAGGACCAGAGCTGGGGGCAATATTGACGTGGCTAAAGATTTGGGCATCATTACAATTGGCAAAGTCATGGGTAGACACAAGTTTGTGGTCTCAGCTGAGTAACTAACGGTAAGCCAAGAATTGATTGTGCTCTGAGGGTCACAATTTTCCAAAGGGCAGATAGAAGTGCTCAATTGAATACTATCCTTGGGCCAGAAGCATTGCCCTTCTCCTACTCAACTGTAGGTGTTCCTTCAAACCCCTTATTATCTTGACTCATTTTGACAAATACCCACTCTGGAGTTGGGGCCCTGCTGGATGTTGTTGCGAGTAACCTTTACAAATAAGTCATGTGAAGGAGATGAGTCATTTCATCACTCCAGTCCCCAGCCTGTGGGGCCGAGGTGGAGGGGGCTGTATCGTGGATGTCAAGGAAGGAAGTGGGGAGCAACTTCCTCCACTCATCAAGAAAGTTACTTCTGGGCTGCCATCTGGCAGCAGAAATCACTTCTCTAAAATTGCTAATAGACCCAAACGGGGCTGAGAGTTCAAAGACTGGCACATCAGCCAGAAATGGGATTGATTGGCATCTTCCTACCATGCTCAGAAATGTGACTCCGCTGCATAAAAGAGAGAGGGTGTCTTCCCTCGTATTTCTTCACTATTTCCAAATGCACAAAAGAAACCTACATTCTATTACATGACGTTGCTTTGATGCATAACTCTTCACATATGATTCCATAAAACAAAGTGTGTGGCATAGCTAAATTGAGAGAGGGCCCACACAGAAATCGAGCAGCTCTAAAACAGGCTGGCTTGCTGGGTGTTCCTGGGAGGGTACAGCTTCCGTTGGATTTATGACTCTCGTTTTATCATTTTCTTCTTCTTTTTTTTCTTGTCCTTTGTAGATAATTAGATCGCATGTTTCAGCTGTTGGTGCGGTGTATATAAACGGTGTTCATGTAGCACAGGCTGGCATTGATCACAGTATGTAGCAGAGGAGAGCCTTAAAGTTGTCATCCCCCTGGCAATTCCTCATCTCCCAAGTGCTGGGATGATGGACAGGTGCCATCACACATGAGTAGTAAACGTTTGCTGAATGGATGGATGAGAATTGCTTTGGCCTATGTGCATCAATCCCCAGGAGGTACAGGAGGGACTGAAGGAAGACGGAGATGCTGGGTAGAGTGGCCCAGACTTGTAATCCTAGCACTTAGGAGATAGAAACAGGAGGCTTGCCGCAAGTTGAAGGCCACCCCAGTCTTACTAGCATGTTCCAGCTTGGCCAGGACTACACAGCAAGAATTTGGCTTAGAAAGACCAGACAGTAACAGCAGCAATGACAGAAAGAAATGGACAGACATAGCTCTTCCTGACCTGAGGTGGGGACACCTTTTTCGTGAGGCTGAGAGGAGGACTGAGAAAGGGAGAAAGAAAGAGAAAGACAGTTTTCTGTCACTTGGGATCATGGTTTCTTTCCTCAAGAAACCATCTAGGAAGCAGAATAACAGGCTTGGAAGAGGATGAGGGAAAAATCGTGGTTTACAGTCAAGTGTAGTCCCCAGAGAAATAAAGGAATGGTGTGGATGGGTGAACCATGGGAAATGCCAGATGATTCAGAATCGGAGACCAGGCATTTGAAGTCCTGGGGGTTCTAGAGGTAGCTTGTTCTTCTCGAAGCTTAATGGCCACGATAACTCATGACACACAACTCCAATTTGATAGGTTGGCTTTCCTTGCTGAGCCTGAGGCTTTTGGGAATAAATGATGTTTGTTTCTCCGCCCCTACAGACGGACCCACCAGAGTTTCATCACGTGTCTTCTTTTTATCCCCGATTTTCAGTAGAAATAAAGCCAGCAATGTAATTTCATCTAGGATTCATGCGAATCTTAAGCTTACAGTGTAAAATTGAGGTTTCATCTCAATTGGAAAATTTTTATGAAGCATTAAAAAAAATGAAAGGCTTACAGAAACTTTGGTTTTTAGACATGTTTAATGTCTGGCTGGAGGTGTAGCTCAGTGGTAGATTGTGTCTAGCAAGTGTCAATTCTGTATGTACCAGCATTGAAAAAATACACTTAATGCAATTTTAATTTAAGAACTCCGTGTTTTTTTCTTTCTGTATAAAGAAACTTTGCCCACTTCCTCTTTTCTCTGTTTCATTATCTTTGATCTAAAGCCCACCATAGCGACAAGCTGTGAATAGAAAGTGGATAGCTTCTCCTGGAAGAGAAAGTTGAAAATGAAGCCCTCCAAAATGAAGAAAAATCTGGAGGAATATTACTACCTAAATACATCATTGTTTTGCTCAACAACACACGAATAGTCCTCATATGTTTTATGCCAATTTTTCCAAAGAAGCAACCTCCAGGACCCTGTAGTCATAAATTTATTTTTGAAACAAGGAAGGCCTTGTGATTATCAACTTTCTGGATATGAGACCAGATGTTTTGAAAATCGTTTCTAGTGGGGGAGTTTCTCACCTTTCTCTAAAGATACATCTTTTGGCCTCACATTAACTTGAGAGCATCTAAGAGGACCTAAGGAAAGAAGTCTGTTGTTGAAGATTATATTTATAGTTCTTGATGAACTGAATACATTTACAAGCTGCATTTTGAAATCATAATAATCTCATGTGAAGCAATCAAAATTCCAAAATCATCTAATCAAGAATGACATCAGAGGCAAACAATCTGTAGATGGAGTAGGTATAATTCTCCCTGTAAAGCTTCCATTTAGCGCAGATGTTCTAATTCAGTGGATTAAGTCAAGAAGTGTTGAGTTAAGTTGCCCGGAAGACAGTTTCTTGGAAAAGGTGAAACAACATGAACTCAAATTTCCTAAGTAAAAAGAGGAGTTCATCCCCGCCCCAATCCCTCCATCTGGCGGTTCCCAACCACACACTTCCTCAGGCCCCAGAAGAGGACCGAGCTACCATAGAGAACAGGGAGGTCATTGCAGAAGGAACGAGTTACCTTCAAAGGCTGGCCTTGGGTTGTCTGAGACCTGGATAAATGTGCGTGCTCCTTCTTTATCTGGAAGATTCTGTCTGATTCCTCACCTTCTAGCCCTTCCTTTCCCATAGGGTTGAGACTTAGAACCAAAAAGAACAGCCAACAACTCCAGCAGCTTTTTAGTTCCAAACATATTTTGGTTCATTGATGGAGACATATGGATTTAGAAATACAAGATCTGTGTGTTTTATGTCTGCCTTGAATCTTACCGTTCTGGCATCTTGATTGGGGTGACCTTTGATGCTAAGTGGGTGGAGACGGGATATATTGACATGGCCCCAGTTGTTCCAACATTTGCGCTCTGGCCCCTGATCCAGAAACAGAACTGTCGACTCCAAAGGTCTGTTGTTAACAGTTTACGCGGTGTTGTCAGAACCACATTCATTCTTTACTGTTTTCTTATTGCTTTTATAATAAATATTTACAGATTTATTGCATACTTATTTTCCAAATGGATAGACATTTTTAGAAATGACATTTCTGAACGTGCAGAAGCTATCTGGCACATATACAGTGCATCGTACCATGTGTTTTCTGACAAGAGCATCATCGAAACTGTCTCCATCGTTTATCTGATGAAACTGTATAGCAATCCGTTGTATCAAGTTTATGGCCCCGTTCTTCTCCTCTACGCTTTTTATTTTTACATCTGACACGGGGAAAATGGCAATATTTTCTTTATTCTCTAACAAAGGAATCTGTAAAAGCCGTAAGAAGGACTCTCTCCTTTGCAAGTGTAGGAGATCTAATATTAAACAGCTCCACTCCTCTGCTGTAGTATCTATGTGGACTTACAATGTCAATGGATTGAATCTTTTCTCTAAGGACGGAGCTGGGTGAACAAAAACAACCAAATTCATGTAAGGCACTGTAAGTTGTCTTAATGTTTAAGCAACGGATGATTTAAAAATCAAACTGTTTTAGTGTTTGCTGAAGAACACGAGCACAAAAGAATTTTTGGGATTATTTAGGAGGCATAGCATCGTGTGAAGCAGTAGGTTGGTGATTTTCCCTGACAAGCTATGGAATGGTTCTAATGCTTGCCGCAAAAGACGTTCTGTGACGCTCTTGGAATCACCGGATGGCAGAAGAAGAATAAGCAGAACCTATTGTTCTTTTATTGTCTTGATTTTGAAAGATTTGGGTGTTTTACTGGGGAGTTTTGTTGTTTTAATTAATAGTTCAAGATTTAAAGCCATGTGTATAAAAACATCCACAAAAGCCGAGAATCAACACAGCAGCTCCAGGTGATTTCGATTCTGTTGAGAGGTAGATTTGGGTATTTATGATCACAACCACAGTGTCTGTGTTTGTAATTCTTAAGTCCCTACTTGACTTAAAGTGATAACGGAGACTTAGCTCATGGGGATTCTTGACATATTTTTGTCCTCCAAAGAGCCCTTAATGGCAGGCAAACTCTGCCCAGAGGAGAAAGAGGATTACAAACAGAATGTGCGTGTTTGTTTACATAAAAACTGCAGCTAGGATTGAAGAGAGGGTATTTTAAGGAAGATGATTTTGATCACTTGTAAGACAAGCATTCAAACCACAGAACTTTTAACAATTAAATGGCCTTTGACAGGCAGGGAATCCCTGTTATCAGATGTGTTCACACAGCTTGACTCCATTATTCTCCCTTGTACTCACTGGTGTCCCGGGCATCTGTGTCACCAAAGGAAAACATTCTGAAATCCATGTTCTTTCAGCTAATGCCTACACAGTTTCATCAAAGTAGGGTTTTACTAACTGGTCATTAGGAATATTTGGGTTGAAGTCTTTGATTTCTCAGCATATATTTTTATTTTTTAAGATGAATATAAACAAAATTCCAGGAAGACTCTGAAGACCCTTACATATTCTACTCTGCTTAAATGCCCTAGAGCAGTGGTTATTTAGAAAAATGATCCACTCATGGGAAAGTATCAGTCCCCTTCGGATGGTACCTTTTAGTCTCCACTTGAATGTGTAAAATGAATTTTAATAGAAATGTTTTTCCTTATTAAATAAGTTTGAGTTAGGAGGATTTTTCCATCTGCACTTGTTAGATGATATACTTTTAAAAGATAAAACTACAACTCAAACGAATATAAAGTGAGAATGTGCTAAAGTTTTTATTTGACTCATTTGTTGAGGGGGGATATAAAACAGTGTATCATTCAAGTAATGGAAGAAAGTTCTGCTTTCTCCAAGTGGAACGAAGAACCAGGTAGATCTCTAAGTTGTTGGGACATGCAGTAAAGCCACTCCTGCGGCTCAGAGCCTGGTTCTTCATGGGAGAATCAAGTCGACAGAACCTGCCTGGACCGTATTGCATCTCTATAAAGAAGGACGTGTTCCCGACTAGAAAGAGACTACAAACTCACTCCTATTTCATCTGAGTTAAATAAGCCTAATCACAGGGGATGCTTTGTTACTTTTTAAAGATGTATTTATGTATTTTATGTATTTGTGTGTTAGCTTATATGCTTTCATGTGCACTGTGTGTACGTCAGAGCCTTTAGAGGCTAGAAGAAGGCATTGGATGCCCTAGAACTGGAATTATGGGCAGTTGTGAGCCACCTGATGTGGGTGCTGGTAACTAAACCAGGTCCTCTGGAAGAGCAGCAAGTGACCTTAACTGCTGTCCATTTCCATATCTTCAAAGACAATTTTTCCCAGCCCCTTCCTCTGAGATACTTTCTCATGATTTTGAGATACTCCTATTAATGAGTATTCTGGATAAAACCATCTCCCTAATTACCTGGTGAATTTTGTAAAAGTTTCAATTAGATTTTGGGTCATGTGAGAATAAATTTGGTTTTTGGAAATGATAAAACTTATCAAGAGGCAGATAAGGGTAAGAGATGAGTGGTTGGGAACTGGACTTTCTGGAATTATACACCTGGACTCCCAGCACCTGGAAGGTGGAGCCAGGAGGATTGGAAGCTCATGGCTAGCCTCAGCTACCTAAGGAAGTTCCAGGCCAGCCTAGGTTATAGCGTACCCTATCTTTAAAACATCAAAACACCAAACACATCAAACAAGCTGGGAAGTCCAGTTGGACAACATTCTTACAGGCAGAACCTCTCACACAGAAAGAAGTACAGGTGGCTGGTTTCTTGGGTGGCATCTAAGCGAGCTCTGAGAACCAAAGAGTTCAAAAGCACAGCCCAATGCTATCAATATCCAAATACCCAGAGAAACCATAGCCTCTTGAGTAAACACCAAAAAGGTCCCAAAGCAATCTTGTAACTCTGTAGTTATTCAGCACACTGTTATTTCTGACGCCGTACTGTCTCCCAGTCTCCTCGTCTGTAAATCTAGGGTGCAGGGCTTGATGGCTGGTTGTCTTTTTGTCACTTTTCCTATTGTTGTGATAAATTACTCTGACAAGAGTTACTGAAGAGAGAAAGGTCTATTTCCGATCCCACTTTCCCAGCATAGTTTATCATAGCAGAGAAGTCGGGCGTCTGGGCTCGAAACACGCTTGGTCCTATCACGTGCACAGTCATGGAGGAGAGAGGGATGGATGCAGCATTTGTGCTCAGCTGGCTTCCCCCATTTTATACACTATAAAACCCTCACCCTGGTTATAGTCCCATCCACATTGGGAGGGCCTTCTCCTCTCAACGTGTCAAGATGATCGTCCACAGGCATGCCCAGAAGTTTGCCTTCCAGGTGAGCTCTCCACCCTGTCAAGTTACAATTAACAGTAATAGCCACGCTAATATTCCTTTACAGTTCTCTTTCGGAACTCTAAAATTTAAGCAACAGTTTACAACAACGGGAGTAACGTAGTTTTCTTCTTTTTGTACATGGAAATTGGACTGTACTAAGAAACTGTGACTATACTACTAATATCTAAAATTCTAAGTAAGTTAAGAGATGAATGGCAACTGCAAGATCAAAGTCAAATTGACTGCCTGTAAGTGCTTCACTCTTTCAAGCAGTGTTGCTTTTACTAAGGCATTAGTTACCAGTTCGGACGCTGTGGTACCCGTAAACTGAAATTAAAAAGCAGAGTAAAGGAATAGTGGTGGGAAGAGGTTGTATTTCTTACGGTCCAAGTGGGAGCTTACAAAGAAGAGCCTAAGATACCGAATATGTGCATCAGGAGGACATTACAATTAAAAACCTCTACGTACTGAACACAGATGCAACCAATTTCATAAAACAAATAATGCTAGACATTAAGACAGCTTAGCCCAACACCGTGATAGTAGATGGCTTCAATATTTCACTATCAATGCTAATATTCCTCAGATTTTTAATACCAGGAGGTCCTCCATCATTTCTTGGTTCAGTTTTCGAGTACAATTTGATCCGTTAATTTCAAAGTTCTCTGTAGCTAAGCAGGGAGGAAACTGAAGAATGTGGGTCTTTCTTGTCTACACTCATCTTCAAATTGAATCCTAAACAAAAACTATTTTTATCAGGCAATGTCATTGCCAAACATTCTAAGGGAAAGCAGGTTTTAGATGCGCTTTAGAAATCCAATTCCATCAATGAGGTTCATTAACTACTAGGCTAGGAGAAGGCTGAAGTGGGCTGAGAAATGTCGAATCTTTAGAAACTAAAGAGAAATAGTTGAACTGTGATAAGCCGGAGAATTTGAATGTTTTGTAGTATGTGATTTATTAAGCCATTAGTGAATCTCTTACAAACTGTGAAGTGGGCATATTATCAGCCTTCTCTTTACTGTTGGTTAAAATGACACAGGAGGTAAGGATATGTTGGCTAAGGTTACAGAGTCACAAGGGAACAAGCTGCGTGTTGGCCCCATCGTAAGATATTGACAACCTTGTAATTCTAAAAAAGAAAGGAAAGAAGTAAAACAAAACAAAGCAAAAACAAAAAACAAAACAAAAAAACAAAACAAAATCCAAACAAGCCTCCATCTAATCCTGCTACCTCAATACTCAGAAAGGGAGCAAAGATCAAATCTAGGGCAGATACGTGGATGAACGAAACCCCTTCTTTGTGGCCCGAAGGCAGCTTGGCCTCGAAGGAGGAAAGGCACTCTTGGTTCCCTGCTCCCAGCCTCGCCTTGGATGCGAGTTGATTAGCGCAGTGACATGGTGGAGAAAAATGCACCTCTGCTCGGAGTTGCTTTCCCAGAGCTTGTCATGCCCTGCGATCCGTTCATCTTTCCCCCTCATGATAATATGTGGTCTTTGCTAGGACTCCTGTGGTTTGACACCAGCCTATACGGGAGATTATGGCAGCTTTTGTTTTCTTAAAAAGCTAGCCGCTCTGAGAAATGGCTTGAGAGAGCAGGCGAGGTTGGTTTGACTCCAACAAAGCAGTCAAGTGTAACTAATACTGTGTTATTAGCACGGGGTGAAATTTTCAACTTTCAGTATCTTGATGAAACATAGACAATAAAAATTGCTCAGTGACTTTTTCTAACCTTTCTAACCTGTATTTTACTCCCCGAGACCACGATCCACTTTGCATTCACAGACAATAAGCCAGGGAGCATGAAGGTGTGCCACTCATGGCTAAGGACAGCTTTGCCTAAATGAAACAGTTATGTGTGCCAAACCCAAGTCTCAAGAAGTCTTGTGGTGTTCCAGGTACTAGAATGTTTATCTTCATGACAGATCGAAGCAGTCATCTGGGGGAGAATCCGTCCGTCATTCAAAAGTTCTGAAAAACCTTGGTCAAGTCCCCAAGTGTGACAGAAAACATTTTCTGCATCCCCGTGGATATTTAATTAATCTAATTGTTTTGAAATGTTCCCTTCTAAAATACAGTAGAAAGGAAACGATACTATGTATTAAAATCACAGTGGTCGTAGTCAAGGCCCATTAACATTGCCAGTACAGAAATCTATACACACATATCTTTGTTTGGGGTTTCTCTAGCTTTTTTCTCCTTTAGGCATTTGGGAAGGCTTGGAATCAGGCATATAACTTTGAAATGCATCTTCTTGCTGTCAGGAATTAAGAGATCAGGGGCATCATGAGTTTGTATTTTATAAGAAAAAAAGAATGCAATTTGTGGCCACCTTTTATAAATGCTGGAAAAAGAAAGCTAACGTGGAGGTCAACTTGGGAAGAGTTCCCATGGCTGGCTCAGACTTCTGTTATACTAAGCACTACTGCCGTGGAGGTATCCAGTCCACATTTCTCCCAGGATTCCCTGTTTCTAACTTAACAGTCACCTCCATCCCTACTGCAGGCACTTTGGACTGCAGGAGGAACATGGATTGGGCTTGGGTGAGGTCTATGAGAAGATGATAGAGCAGGTCCTTGGAGCCAGCAGGGAAGCTATGTGCTGATTATAATGCCCAAAGAACAAAGCGGTAGAGACAGAAACAGCAGCCCTCACACATTTTCACTCCAGGCTTGGGGCAAAAAATATTTAGATACCCCTAAAACCAGTTCTTAGTAAGCCATTGGGCTTTCTTCTATCTCTCAGAGTTTTCTTTTAGTTCCAAGGCTTACTTCTCAAAATGTTACCTGTCAGAATGTTAAAACCAAGGGTCAAAAGTAGAGTTGATCTATTTGAATGGGGCATGCCACAGCCCTATGGAATCCTCCTGGGTTCTTCCCTATGAAATGATGTGTGTGTGTGTGTGTGTGTGTGTGTGTGTGTGTGTGTGTGTATAAAGTAGAGGTGATCTGTTTGAATGGGGTACACCACAGTCCCATTCTTCCTGGGTTCTTCTCTATTATGTGCCTGTGTGTGCATGTGTGCGTGTGTGCGTGTCTGTGTGTGTGTGTGTGTGTGTGTGTGTGTGTGTGTGTGAAAAGTAGAGTTGATCGGTTTGAATGGGGCACTCCACGGCCCTATGGAATCCTCCTGGGTTCTTCCCTATGAAATGATGTGTGTGTGTGTGTGTGTGTGTGTGTGTGTGTGTGTGTGTGTATAAAGTAGAGGTGATCTGTTTGAATGGGGTACACCACAGTCCCATTCTTCCTGGGTTCTTCTCTATTATGTGCCTGTGTGTGCGTGTGTGCGTGTGTGCGTGTCTGTGTGTGTGTGTGTGTGTGTGTGTGTGTGTGTGTGTGTGTGAAAAGTAGAGTTGATCGGTTTGAATGGGGCACTCCACGGCCCTATGGAATCCTCCTGGGTTCTTCCCTATGAAATGATGTGTGTGTGTGTGTGTGTGTGTGTGTGTGTGTGTGTATAAAGTAGAGGTGATCTGTTTGAATGGGGTACACCACAGTCCCATTCTTCCTGGGTTCTTCTCTATTATGTGCCTGTGTGTGCATGTGTGCGTGTGTGTGTGTGTGTGTGTGTGTGTGTGTGTGTGTGTGTGTCTGTGTGTGTGTGTGTGTGTGTGTGAAAAGTAGAGTTGATCGGTTTGAATGGGGCACTCCACAGCCCTATGGAATCCTCCTGGGTTCTTCCCTATGAAATGATGTGTGTGTGTGTGTGTGTGTGTGTGTGTGTGTGTGTGTGTGTGTGACCAAAATGTGTGGTATAATTCTTGTGTAAGGAACATAAAACTATGAAGTTTTACATAAGAGAAGTCTGGGCAAGACGGAAAGAGGAAGTGGGATGTATAGAAAGAAGAAGGGGGACAGATGTGAGACAGGCAGTTGAAAAGACCCACGGCCTCAGCGACCCTGGAGGGAAAATTTGTTCCAGAGATCTGAGGAGAAAATCATATGTGATTTGAAAAGAAGCAAAGCATCACACCACACACACACACACACCAGAAACTATACCTCTATTTATAAAATTTTGTAGCGTTCGAAGCATTTATTTAAGCAGAGTATCATTTCCCTTTTCCCTAAGCGGATGGGTGGCTGAAGTCACCATTATGTAACAGTGGGGTAAGAAGGTGAAAAAATAAGCAAGGGAAGCCAGGCTGAGCAGGGATCGCTGGGATGGGCGGGATGCAGGGCCTGCACGTGGAAGGAGGAGATGGAGAACAAGTCTAGAAAGAACTTTGTGAAGGAGTGAGGTGCTGAGGGAAAGAGCAATGAAGGAGCAAGAAGAGGGAGAGCAAGGCAGCCAAGGACAAGGTCAGAGAGGTGTGGTGAGAAGACCATCACGCTTCGAGCACCACAGATCCGGAGGAGTGTTCTCTGTCTGGCCCCTCTCAATCTAACAAGAAGAAAGGGCAGTGAGAGGAAGCGCATTCATTTCATGTCCAGGTGGATTACATTTTGGCTCTAAATCACATTCCATCCCTTAATTTTGGTTTTGGCCGGTCACTCAATAATTCGTGTCTCTAGGCTTTGTCAGAGAGAGTGAGGAAGGCTCCTAGAACATCCACGCTCATGCCTAGAGAGCGACATTCCGGATTTTTTGTTTTACGCGCTCAGACTGAGGGCCGCTGTCATCCACCTCTCTCATCCTTGGTAGAGTACCCCTGCTTTTCTCTTTCTTTTTTTGAGACAGGGTTTCTCTGTGTAGTTTTGGAGCCTGTCCTGGAACTCCCTCTGTAGCCCAAGCTGGCCTTGAACTCACAGAGATCCACCTGCCTCAGCCTCCTGAGTGCTCAGATTAAAGGCGTGCGCCACCACTGGCCAGCACTTTTCTCTTTCTTGATCTAAAGATTTGGAATAGGTTGATGAAGTCATGGAGAGATGAGGGGCTCATTTCTTCATTAAATCTAAGTGTCCTATGTGCTTTACACACACACACACACACACACACACACACACACACACACACACACACACACACAATAGTAGGTCATGTGTAAATTCTTGAAAGAAATCTGGTCCACTGCAGCCTTCAAATTGATCACTTTATTTTTTATTTTTATTTTTTTATTTTTTGGTTTTTTGAGACAGGGTTTCTCTTGGGTAGCTTTGTGCCTTTCCTGGAACTCACTTGGTAGCCCAGGCTGGCCTTGAACTCACAGAGATCCTCCTGCCTCTGCCTCCCGAGTGCTGGGATTAAAGGCGTGTGCCACCACCGCCCGGCCAAATTGATCACTTTAAAAGATCGGTATTTTTCTTGAGATTTGTGTTTAGCTTGGACCACCATCACAAAATATCAGAGACTGTGACCCCAACCCAGAAATCCATGGCCTCACAATTTTGGAACCGAAAGTCTCAGATGAAAGGTGGGTAGGAGTGGTTTCTGCAAAGATCTTTCCTCTTGGTTGTGAGACCACAGTCCAACTGGATTAGGGCTCCACCTTTATGGTCTAGTTTAACTTTAATTAACTCTTAAAGACCTCATCTCCAAATACAGCCACAAGAGGGTTGGCACTTCAGTGTGTGATGGATTTCAAGGAAATGTGATTCAGTCACAACAGGGTCTTTGTGTAGATTAAAAGTTCTTCATTTTACTAGGGATGCGTTTTAATTAAACTTTTATTTGTTTAAAAGGTTTTATTTTTGTTTTCAACTGTGTGTATGCCTGTGTTGTTTGTGTACATGGATAAAAATCTGTGGAAGCCAGGAGAGGACATCAGATCTCCTGAGGCTACGGGTCCTTGTGAGCTGAAGTGGGTGCTGGGAGCCGAGCCCCTGTCCTCTCCGCAGGTGCTCCGAACCACTGAGCCATCTCTCCAGCTCCTGAGCTTTCATTTGGAAATGCTTATAAATTCACATACAGTAATAAAGACTAACACAGAGAAACTATTGTTTTGTTTTTTTAAAATCCAGTTTTCTCGAATGGTGTCATCTTGCAAAGCTGTGGTACAATATCACAACAAAGAAGCTGATGCTGATACACTCACGACACAGGACGTTTCCAGGGGCTGGGGAGGCAGCTCGGCTGGTAAAATGCCTGCCCTGCACCCAGGAGGAACGGTGTTCGGATCCCCTAGCGTGCATGTAAAAGGCTGGATGTGACAGCATGTGTCTGTGATCCAGTGCTCAGATGGAGAGACAGGAGGTAGCCAGAGCTTACTAGGCAGCTTGTCTAGATGAATCAATGAACTCCAGGTGTAGTGAGAGACCCTCTCAAAAAATAAGGTGGAGAATGACTGAGAAAGACAGCTGGTGTTGACTCCTGGCCTAAACACACACACATACACACACATACACACACAGACAGACAGACAGACAGACAGACAGACAGACACACACACACACACACACACACACCATATAGAATGCTTCTATTACTAAAGGCTGCCTTTTATAGCCACCCATGCTTCTTCTAAGGTGTGGCTGCACCACACTTTAAGGATAGTTTATAACACTCTTCAAGTTTGGGTTATTATTCTTTTCTTTGCTTTTCTTCTTCCTCCCCCCCCCCCCCCAAAGACAGGGTTTCTCTGTGAAGCAGCACTTGCTGTCCTGGAACTCACTCTGTAGACTAGGCTGGCCTTGAACTCACAGAGATCCACCTGCCTCTGCCTCCTGAGTGCTGGGATTAAAGGTGTGCACCACCACCACCCGGCAGATTTGGGTTATTATCAATGAAGCTGCTGTTGACATTTGCACTCCAGTTTCTGTATGGATGTTAAGTTCTCATTTCTCTGAGATAAATACCTTAGAGCATCATTGCTGGGTTGTGTAGTAGTTACTGTTTAGTTGTTAATGAAACTGCCAAGCTGTTTTTCAGGGTTCCAAACAGGTTTTGTGATGTGTTCCCAGCAGCCACTGGGAGCGATCAGGTTTCTCTTCATTGTCACCTGCATTAAATGTCATTTAATGCAGGTGACAATGTTGTTTCATGTCATTCACTCTGAAACCCGGTGGTGGTGCTGTGCTGTGGATTTGATTTGCACTTCCCAAATGGCAAATCATATTAAATAGCCTCATGTACTTATTTGTGTGTTAACATTAAAAGGCCTGGGTGTATTTGGGAGCAATGCATTCAATGCCTTTTTAATGTTTTCTTCACAGACTTTGTTCCCAGGCCCTGGCCTTCATCTGTGGAGAAAGTGCTAGACACAGAGAGGAAGCTCAGCAGGGACTTCCGGCACAAGAGACTAGCCAGGGAAGCAGAGACATTCCTTTGAGCTGTATGCTACTTCTTGTGAAAATAACTGTTTATGTAAGCACCTGTGTATCACAGCTAACAATGATAAGGATTATTGTTTTATATCCCTCCCAAGGTCTAGCTTTTTTTCCTTTACATAATGTTAGGAGTTTCTGTAGGCACCTTGAAGACATTGTTATCTTTGGCAGAAGCCAGGCAACTTGGCTCAGAAGGTAGGCAGTAACAATGCTATCAGGTTCTTTTTCTATGTATTTTTCCTTCTCTTGGAACACCATGTTACCTAGAATACACGAGGATCTGGCAGAGGTCTACATTTTCTTCCCCCTTTTCCTTTCCCACCATCTGTTTGGGTATGCTAGAATCCACTGGAATGCCTTTACAAGGTGTCAAAACTCCGGGAACTCCACGCTGTTTGGCAGCAGGGAGAGAAGGGATGAAGTGATCGCTGGAGGTGTTTCGAAGAGAAAATGGGGAGAGTGTCTGTCACAATGACAAAAGAGACAGTCTGCAGCATGCTACAGCCCAAAGGTAGTGTCAGTTCTCTGAGAACTGATCTCTAACGGAGGTCTCAGGAACTGATGGTGCACAGAGGCTCCCTTGGTTTTCAATAGAAGAATCACCACGTGATGATTCAGGACCATCCACCACACAGGCTTAGGATGTGCTCAGAGAGCAACAAATTCCGGGTGACAGTTTGATAACTTGAGCAATCCCCAAGTTTAACACAAATTTATCTGAAGGATGGGTCAGAAATCCAGTTAATCCTCAAGCCATTTCAACGGCAGAGTTTTAAGTGTACTTACTAAAAACACAGAAAAACAAAACCAGTTTTGCTACCCTGTAACTTGTTTATCAATTGTCTCATGTAAAAATCCGACTTGGAAGGAACTCTAGTTTGACTTGAAACTGTTTGTTCATAAGCTCATGGAATAACACAGTTCTTGGATTCATTAACTCTTATTTATAAACTTAAAGTTGTTTTGAAACAGGAAACATAACATTTACTAAAAAGAACACTGAAATGTATTTGTCTTTTTAATTAAAAAATAAAAGAAGTGAAGTCTGTAGAGCACAAAATCTTAATATTGCAGTAGGATTTTCCCTCATTAAAAATATATATCAAACCATTGTCTGATTGAAACTAAACACAGTTAAACATATATAGATATAAATTATATAATTTACATTTATTATACTTAATCCAGGTACACATGCAAACACATTTGTATATATAAATTATGTATGAAAAACTCATAGCTAAAATTTATGTGGCTATATTTGAAACAGTGACATCAGAGATAGGCTTAAAACATGTTTAATTGCATTACCAGCGTGTATAATCAGAGTTAGAACTACTGATAGACTCTGCTGACAAGAATTATGGAAAGTAGCTGCTAATTCAGGATTGTTCTATTACACATATTACAGGGGAAGCGAGTCTGGAAAGTGGATTTAGACTC
The DNA here is from genome assembly GCF_049852395.1 of Peromyscus maniculatus bairdii. NCBI lineage: Eukaryota > Metazoa > Chordata > Mammalia > Rodentia > Cricetidae > Peromyscus > Peromyscus maniculatus. The sequence continues at coordinate 59,784,906 of NC_134870.1, forward strand.
TCAGATTTTCACTTTTTCATGAGATTTCTCATGAAAAAGTGTATTTCTTAAGCAACTTAGGCAGGTAAATTCTAGAATAGAATGGTACTCATCATTTCCAATAACTTCTTATGTCTATTCACTTATATTTATTTAGCTTAGATGCACTATAGGCTGCATAAAATGTGAACAAGTGTAATATACAATATGTAATTTAAAAATATGCAATACATATAGTTTCTTGTATTCTAAGGGAAGACTATAAAAATCTAGCCATACCCAACTGATATTGATTTCTCATACAGTTATATCCAATTGATACAGAAAAATGACTTAAAAGCATACTATTTAAAATACAGAATAAGAGTTAGTCCTTTTCTCTTCAAATGCTTACAGCTCTGTAATCAATGCTTTTATAACCCTAAAATATTCACGTTCATGTTTCCTTTGAGCCTAGTGTGTTGGTTTGAATGAAAATGGCCCCCATAGGCTCACTGGGAGTGGAGCTATTAGGAGGTGTGGCCTTGTTTGGAGGAAGTAACAATTGGGGGTGGGCTTTGAGGTTTCAAGGGCTCAAACCAGGCCCAGTGTCAGTCACTGTCTCTGCCTGCTGATCTCAGGATGTAGAACTCTCAGCTCCCTCTGTAGCACCAGGTCTGTCTGTGTGCTGCCACGCTTCCTGCTGGGATGGTAAGGGACTCAGTCTCTGAACTGTAAGCCAGCCCCAGTTAAATGCCTTTTTTAAAAACAAGAGTTATCGTGGTCATAGCCATAGAAAACTAAGATACATTGTCTCTATATATCTATATTCAATGCTGGGGATTAAATCCAGGGCCTTGTGTCTACTAGGCAAGGGAGCCATCACTGAGTTATTCCCTCAAGCCCTGAGTAAAACATTTGAAGAATGGAAAGCTATTTTTTTTTTTTAATGTAAGTGCTTTAACTGCTCTATCTGAAAGTCTATTGTAGCTGGGAGATACTTCTAGTGAAAATGGGTGTGTTCTTAGTACCCACTTTTGGGTAAACAAAACTCTTCCAAACTGAGCAGCCTTGATACAACACATCTACTTCTTGAGTCACATGATCATGCTAAAAAACAAAAATTAGGAGTAATTTAGTTACTAGAAGTCTTATTGGCTGCCTTGAAATGTGATCCAAACAGTGTAAGATACTGATTCTCCCATCCCCACTGATATCTTTAAATTTTTTTTTAGGTATACTCATCTGGACAAGGCTGGTCTCACAAGATGAGGTTCTGGATCCTTATCCCCCATCTTCACCTCCCAAATGCCACCACACTGACATGATGTTATGCCATTACATCCTTAACTCAAAGACTGTCCATGAATTCATTCATAATCAGAATCTCTGGTGTAACACGAATCTTAAATGGTCTTATTTATAAAAACAAACCCGGAGCCAGGTATTGGGGTGAATGCTGAAAGATCAGAGAAACAGAACAAGCCACATCCAACCTCACTTTGCCAATTCCTCAGCTGATCTTGTTTCCTCAAACTGGAAGCTTCTGTGTCCTTATCTGAATGGATCTCAGCTGAGCTGCTGCTAAAAGCCTAAAAGCTTAACAAGACTCTAGTTCCTGGTCCTCACGCCTCATATACCTTCCTGTTTCCTGCCATCTCTTCCTGAGATTAAAAGCGTGTGTCACCATGCCTGACTGTTTCCAGTGTGGCTTTGAACTCACAGAGATCCAGATGGATTTCTGCTTCTGGAATGCTAGAATTAAGGGTGTGTATGTGCTACCATTTTCTGGCCTCTATGTCTATCTAGTGGCTGTTATGCTCTCTGACCCCAGATAAGTTTATTACGGTGTATTATATATCGAGGGACACAATATTACCACACTCTGGTTTAATTAAAAACAAAAGTCAGTGAACCACTGTGGCTCAGTGCCTGCCACGTTCCTGCATCAGAAAATTTAGACCAGAGATTGGTCCATTTTGAGGTTATTAAGCATGAACCCTGGCTCATAGAAATGTCTCTGAGTGTGGAACATCTCTATCTGGTCAGGTAGCTGGCCAGCCAGACTTTAGAAACAAGGAACTGGATTTTGGTGTCTGGATACTCTATATGATTTAGGGTTTAGAGTGAATGGGCTTTGGGAAGCTTCATGGAATATAACCTCAATCTGGATTGCTCTTGAAGTTAAGCTCCCTAAGAACAAATGAGAAGCAGTACCAACCACTGGGACAGCAATTGAGTTGTGAGTCAGCGGTGGCAATGAAATGTGACTGTTTTGAAAGTCAGAGAAATAGGAGAGCCCCTGTGAGCTTGTGGAGTCTCCTTTCAAGATGTGAAAGACTGCATTTTCTTCCCTTCTCAAAACCCTTAGGGGTCTATTTGTAAATGATTATCCAAAGGTGGATAACATCATCAAAGAAATTAACATATTGTAAACAGAGAGATCAGGTGGACAGAGCGAGGGACAACAGATGGTCAGAGCATAAATCCAAAGGCTAGTTGTCCAAGAGGGACCCAAGGAAAGAGTCTGAGGCTGCCACAGGCTGAACTGAATTCATTCACTCATCCTTTCCACCAACACTTACGGGACTCTTGTTGTATTAGATTCGTGAATAGGCTCCATGGATTTAGTGTAAAAAATAACAAGAAAAGTAGACAAAAGTCTTAGACTCATTGAAACTTTCATTCTAAAAACCAAATGTACTAAGAGAATTCTAATCATTAGAAAAGTTGTTAAAATGGCAAAGCATTTTATTTAACTATTTATATATTAGAACAATCGTGTTTAATTTATAAAGGGAAAAATTAAAGATAAAAGATTGGCATTCTACTCTCCAAAAAGAACGGACAAAAATAGATAGAAGTTACATATAGGAAGCTTCTAAAAAATCCCGAAAGCCTACTCCCAATCATGGGACCATCAACCTCATGAGTGGGTTGTAACCCCCATCTTTTAAGTAAGAATGCTAATTTAAAAAAAAAATATTACTGGGTGTTTTTGTTTTTGTTTTGTCTAGTACTTTACTTCTGAGACTCTCATGTTCAAAATTAAATGTGGTCATTGCTTATTTAAATAATGAATTTTTGTTACTTGGGCAATTACTTTAAATGGAAAATAGAACACAGGAAAATGGGAAACAAATTGATTCAGATGTGCTCCAGGTTCAGTGAAGAGACACTGTCTGAAAAACTAGGAGGACATCTGGTCTCCTAGATGTTTATACCCACACAAACATGCATAGATACCTAAACATACATACACCTGCACATACGTGGACATACATACAAACACGGACACATGCATACAACACACACACACACACACACACACACACACACACAATTGCACTCATACTGAAAAAAGAAATGTTTTCCTTTACCATTACTTCCTAAATAATATAATATGATGACTGTTCATGTTACATCTCCGTTGTATTAGATGTTATAAGGAATCTTGAAATGACAAATATATGGGAGGATGTGTGTAGGTTCTGTGCAACCACTGCCATTTTATTTTAGGCATTTGAGCACCCATGGGTTTTGGTACCTGCAGGGGTTCCTGGAATCATTCCCTAGGGATACTGAGGGATGATTGTGAATAGTGCACAGATATGATTTGAACTTTAAGCTTTTTTAAAAAACTTCACATTGGCTGTCTTACTTTAAACTAAAGAAATAGGATTGCAATGTAAACTTTCTATCTCCGATATAAACTCAACACATCTAAATCAGAGATGAAAGACATCATTCAGTTCCACATCACATTAAAAAATGCATGTACAAGTGATTGTTATAAAAATTTGTTCTTTCTCTCCATTAATCTCATCTATTTCTAAGAACGTCTTGCATCATTGTGCATTAAACAGTATAGTGCATAGAGTTAGTGGATCACACCAAGGAAGGCTGCTGGAAATGCTAGTTTTCTCCTGTGTAGATTACGGACCCGTTTTCTCACATATAATAAATGGATGAAGAGTGATGTGAGTAGAGACTTTCTCAGTATATGTCCTAGTTAGGTTCTATCGCTGTGATAAGCAACGTGACCAAAGGCCACTTGGGGAGTAAAGGGTTTCTTCAAATTACATGTCATAGTCCAACAACCTGAAAAGCCAAGGCAAGAACTCAAGGCAGGAATCTGTAGGCAGGAACTGATGCAGAGGCCACAGAGGGGTGCTGCTTGCTGTCTTACTTCATGGCTTGCTCAGTCTGCTTTCATATATCACCCGAGATTGTTGTCCAACAGTGGCATCATTTTCAATGGGCTGAGCCCTCCCACACCAATTATCAACCAAGAAAATTTGACAAAGATTTGCCTACAGGCAATCTGATGGAGGAATTTTTTTTTTTTTTTTTTTTTTTTTTAACTAAAACTCTTCTTCCCAGATAGCTCTAGCTTGTGTTAAGGTGACCAAAATCAGGACAGTGCCCTTGCAAATGTCCCTCTCAAGTGCCATCCTTTCAACCTTCATTCATTCAACAACAGTTGTGTTACTCTCACAAAGACAAGTTAGGTGGAGTCCTTCTCCCAAGTGAGGTGGGCTTTGAAGAGAGGCTGCCAATTAAGCCACCTGAGATAATGAACAAGAATTTTTCAGGGGTTAAGGAACCTTCCAGAGAGAGGGAATAATTGATGCACAGACAGAAGCAAGGTACCAGAATTTCTCCTGGTATCTCCCTGGCACCATTTTTTTTTCTTCTGCCTAAAGGACTTTCCTTAACATCCACATTGCTGTGGGATGGTCTGTATGTCAAATTGCTCTGATTGGTCAATAAATAAACACTGATTGGCCAGTGGCCAGGCAGGAAGTAGGTGGGACAAGGAGAGAGGAGAATTCTGGGAAGCGGAAGGCTGAGGCAGAGAGACACTGCCAGCTGCCGCCATGACCAGCATCATGTGAAGACGCCGGTAAGCCACCAGCCACGTGGCAAGGTATAGATTTATGGAAATGGATTAATTTAAGATAAAAGAACAGTTAGCAAGAAGCCTGCCATGGCCATACAGTTTATAAGTGATATAAGCGTCTGAGTGATTATTTTATAAGTGGATTGTGGGACTGCGGGGCTTGGTGGAACCTGGAGAGAAGCCCTCCAGCTACACCACATAACAGAGAAGCTTATGATGAATGAATCCTTTCAGCTTATGCTGTGTGTATCTACGTGTGTGTGTGTGTGTGTGTGTGTGTGTGTGTGTGTCTGAATGTCTGTGTCTGTATTTGTGTGTATGTGTCTGTGTTTATGTCTGCATGTCTGTTTTTGCATTTGTGTGTGTATATGTCTATATGTATGTCTATGTATCTGGGTGTGTATGTGTGTGTGTCGTGAGTATCTCTGGGTTTGTATTTGTGTTATGTATATGTGTGTCTGTGAGTGTATCTTCATGTCTAGGTCTGTATTTGTGTGTATGTGTCTGTGTGTGTTTCTTCATGGGCACGCACATGCATATGGTAGCAGAGATCAATTTTGGGTGTTGCTCCCTAGGATCCATTCATCTTTTTTTCTTTCTGTTTCAAAGACAGGGTTTCTCATTGGTCTGAGGCTCGCAATTTGGATTTGGATAGGCTGGCTGCCCAGTCAGCTTCAGGGATCTGACTACAGCTGCGCTCCAGACCATGTGGCTTCGTTATGTGGATTCTGGGCATCAGCCTGAGTTCCTGACGCTTTTGTGGCAAATACATTACTAACTGGGCCATCTCCCCAGCCCTCCTCTCCACTTTCTGAAGTCTTTATTTTATCCTCATTTTAAAAATATGTTTTGGGGGATATTAACTTTGTTTTTTTCAGGATTTTAACTATGTCTCTGGATTTCCTTTCAGCATACATTGATTTGGGTGGAAATATGTTGTAATTCTAATTTTTTGTCCCTGGTTATGGACTGTTTGTTTTTAATTTGGCTGTGCTTAAGATTTTTCCCTTTGATAGCTGTTTTCCTACATTTGGTGAGGAGGGCGAGAGGGGATCAAACCTTGCTGTAGTTATCAACACATTGATACTGCCTTTTTTTTTTTTTTTAACTTCGTGGATCTTTAATTTATAATTTTATTAAGTTTTGGCCATTACTTCCTTAAGTATTTTTATCTTATCTGCCTTTCTTGGCCCTCCAGGTATTTGGGATCCTTTGAGGCTTCCTCACAGGTCAATGTCTGTTCATTTTTCCCCTTCCATACTTTATTTGGGATAGTTTCTCCTCCACATCTTCAGTTTATTGGCCATGTCTTTGGTTCTGACCTACTCTAATATCAACGTTGTATAAATGTCCAGATCCTGAAGTTTTTATTTCTTGGGATTTCTCTGGTTGTGTTTTCATCTTTTATTTCTCTCCTCATATTGTCTCTGTCTTTTCTTCTTGTTTCTTTCCTTTTTTATTTTCACCTCACCCAGGGCATAGATCATATTTTCCTACTTCTCTGCATCCCTGAGCAAAGTTTTAAAAACATTTATTTTTATTTGTGTGTATGTGAGTATGTCTCTCTGAGTATGTGTACATGTGTGGGTTCCTACAGAGGCCAGCAGAGGGCATCAGATCCCTTGGAGCTGGAGTTGCAGGTGGTTGTGAGCTACCCAATGTGAGTGCTGGACAAGAAGTTAGGGTCTTTTGCAAGAGTAGCAAGTGCTGGTAACATCCATCTTTCCAGTCCCCACTGGGAAATGTTTAATATATTATGAGCATTAAGAGTTTAACATCCTTGGTTCTGAATTTGTCGTGTTTCTTTAAATATGGTGGACTCTGTCCTGTTGTGTAGGTAAGGTAGTTGGACTCCATCTGGTCCTTCCAAGGACTGTTTTTAAGATCTGTCTGCAATATCAGGTTAGTTTAGCCCTAGTATTAAGACAGCACCCTTCTGAGGACTCTACCTTACATCCCCAATATTACTTAGTTTTTCTAGGCCGTTTGATGGAATGAGAAATGAGTCTTAGCTCTTTGTGAACTTCAGGAATTTCCCAACCTATTGCTTTCCAGAGTTCAGTTGCTTTTTTTCTATCAACTTTGCAGTTTCCTTTCCTGCATGCACAGCCCAGAGGACTCCTTTGTGGATTCCTGGGATAGGTACTTTTTCTTACAGCAGCCTCCTCTGGAGGGCACTGCCATGTAACCTCTGTGTTCGCAAGATCTCCAGCCTTTGTTTCCAGCGTTGAGAAGGATGCTGGGCATCATCTGAGTTCCCCCTTCTGTAAGACAGAGTGGAAACTCCCCAGGCAGGAAGCCAGGGCCTTTGTAGGACATTCTTAGTTTGTTTTCCTTTATGCACCTCCTGTTATTCAGTGTCGGAAAACAATTGTTTCATATGTTTCTTTTCTTTTTCGGGTTTTCTGCTTCTTCCAAAGCAGGAGGATAAATCCAGTTTTGGATATTCTATGAGACTGAAATCATTCTGTTTTGTAAAACTCTCTTTCATTATGAGGATTGAAAAGGTCCATAGAAGCTGACAGGTGGTAAGAGGCTCACACCCGCCCACCATCTGGACTCCCCAATGTTCAACTCGTGCCCAAGGGGCTCTAATCTGAGCACCCACCTCCACTGTTTCTCACAGTAGAGATTATTTGGATTTATCTGGAGCAATTTCTATAGATTTTGTGATCTTGCTTATGAAGAGTTCTGTATGCATTTGTAAAAAATAAGGACGATATTTAAAAAGTACAACCACACCAGCATTATCATGCCTATAACAACAAATGCTAGCGGTAACACTGCTTGCTGCATAAGAATGAAGAACTAATTTTGAGTCCCTAGAAGTCAGGTAAAAAGTGAGGTGTGGCTGGGCACATTTCTGTCTCCCTAGTGAAAACAGGACGAGTGTTGGGCTGGCTGGTCACTGGCTTAACTTCAGGCTCAGTGAGAGACCTTTTCTCAAGAGAATAAGGTGGAGAGAGAGAGAACAGGACTCCAGCTTTCCTCATTTGTGAACACATTGAACATAAGTACACAAACAGCACACCAAACCACACCATACTACACCACACCACACCACATACAACACACACACACACACACACACACACACACACACACAGAGAGAGAGAGATAGAGATAGAGATAGATAGATAGATAGAGATAGAGAGATAGAAACAATAGCTCTCTCCCTAATAAAACTAAATAGCAATTTCTTAATTATTTTAGTAACGTAAAATCACACTTTTTCCCAGAAGGGGTGGTAGTGCTGGAGTCAGGATGGTCATATTCAAGCTGGGATCTTCCCTTCTCCTAATAAAGCCCTTTCTTCTCAAATTTACCATCCCATGGGGAGGTAAATAATTGTTGGTTCTCTCTCTTTATAACTGTAAACATCCCCCCCCCCCCCGCCCAATCTTATTCAAGAAGCCCTTTGTGCTGGATAGGTTTAGGTCAACTTGACACAAGCTAGAGTTATCTGAAAAGGAGAAGACCTCAACTGAGAAAAATTTCTCCATAAGATCCAGCTGTAGAGCATTTTCTTAATTAGTAATTGATGGGGGAGGGCCCAGCCCATGGTAGGTGGTAACTTCCCTGGGCTGGTGGTCCTGGGTTCTATAAGAAAGCAGCCTGAGCAAGACCTGATGAGCAAGTCAGAGATCAGCTCCCCTCTATGGCTTCTGCATAAGCTCCTGCCTCCAGGTTCCCACCCTGTTTGAGTTCCTGTCTTGACTTCCTTCAGTGGTGAACAGTGATGTGGAAATGTAGGCCAAATAAATGCTTTCCTTCTGTCTTAGTCAGGGTTTCTATTGCTGTGAAGAGACACCATGACCACGGCAACTCTTATAAAGGAAAACATTTAATTGGTGTGGCTCACTTACAGTTTCAGAGGTTTAGTCTATTATCATGGCGAGGAGCATGATGGTGTGCAGGCAGACATGGTGCTGGCTACATCTTGATCAGAAGGCATCAGGAAATGGTCTGTGTCACTGGGAGTAGCTTGAGCACAGGAGACCTCAAAGCCCACACCACAGTGACACACTTCCTCTAACAAGGCCACACCTACTCCAACAAAGCCACATTTCCTAATAGTGCCACTCCCTTTGGAGGCCATTTTCTATCAAACCACTCCACCTTCCCAAGTTGCTTTGGTCATGCTATGTCATCACACTATAGTGTCCCTAACTAAGACACCCTTCCTCATGTGGTTTCTTTGAAGCCCAAGTCCATGTTCACATCAGGCAGACCAGTTCAGCTCACATTGAAGATTCTTTTCAGCTCACAATGAGATTACATCCTGTTAAACTCATCATTCTACACACCAACATCCTTGTTCAGCAGCCTAGTGTACAGTAGAGGACTGTCTGTTCCTCTTCATGGTCATGCAGCTCACTAGAAGCTGCTCCTGCCCAGTATCAAGGGACAGCTTGACCAAAGAGCCAAATCCAACATTTGAATATGGTGTTCTCTGAATGCACACTGTTTTCTTATCATCCTAAAGTTAAAAAACAAACAAACAACAAACATTAACTTGAACCATCCCAAGCTAATCTCTCTCTTGAAAGATAAAAGGAACATCAAGTCCTTTCCAGCTCTGACCTGCTTGAATTTGAATGGAAAGTCATGGACAGCTTTAGAAACAAAATGACAAGCTCTCTTGATCTTGAGTTTCTAAGCCAGCGAAGAGAAAATAGCATCAGTTCCAAAGAATTGTGCTCCACTCACTAATTCATGGGCAATCATGATGATTAGATTGAAATTTCCAGTGGCTCAAATGGAGTCATATTTATGAGTAACAAAAATGGCCATGAGTTATAAAAAAGTTACCATCAAAATGACCTGCTGGAGGCTGGGAACATAGCTCAGTGGATCAAGTGCTTGTTCTTCAAGCATTAAGGACCTGAGTTTAGATTTCTAGAACCCACGTAAAAACAGGGCAAGGTGATGCATGTCTGTAACCCTAGCACTGGGTTGAGGCAAGCAGATCCTGGAGGCATGTTGGCCAGCCAGCCTAGATGAAATGGTGAGCCCCAGGTTCAGAGAGAGATCCTGTCTCAAAGGGCAAGGTTGAGAGTGACTGAGGAAGATGTCCAATGTCAACATATGCACCAGAATTGGTGAGTAAATGGGCAAATATGGACATGTGCATGCCCTCCCCCCCACAAGAAAGATTTGCCTGCCACTTACCTAATTAACAAGGCTGTCATTGTATGAGTCAGGGGGACAAAAGAGTGTTCTATGTCCTCTCATACCATCCCCATCACCACACTTCCTCACCTCTTTTCAGATACTTAAAATGTTCTGTATTAGGAACAAGAACACAGATAAATAGACGTAACTTTCAAAAATATATTTATTGATATTTAATTCACATATCATCCAATTTACCCTTCAACTGTGAAATTTGGTGGCCATTTTGGTAACATTTTCAATACATGCAGTCCTCACCGTGGTACATTTTAGAATATTTCCATCATCTGAAGAGAGACCCCATTCTTTTTAGCGCTCACCCTGTTTCCCGTCAGCCTTCTTAGCCCTCAGCAAACACTAATCCTCTTCCATCTCTGTTGAGTTTTCCACCCTGGACATTTCATATAAATGGAATAATACATGTGGTCTTTGGGGACAGAAAAAGAAGCTATCCAAAGTGATTGAAATTAATATTAAGGAGGCAAAAACTCCTTCCATTCCTTTACGTGGACTTTTTCATAGGGAGAGGAAAAGGCCTCTTTGGTACCAGAGAGCGGATTGAGAAGCAGAAAAATAGAATGGCAAAGAACAGTGGCCCTCGCTTTCCAGCTTGGTGGGGGCAGCCCTGCCTGTCAGCACTAAATGTCAGAGCTTCAAGATGATAATTCAGATGTTGGCATCAAAAGAGAAGGACTTACCCAAGCAGCCTCGGGTACAGACGGAGGCGAGCCCTAGGTCTTGTCTATCATATTCATAAATACTGGAAATGAGACTTATAATTAGACCTCTCCTAACTGACAGCTCACCTTGCCTCCTCACTGAGCAGCTTGCAGGACGGAAGCACCTCTTTCCTCCGTGGCAGCTTGTAGTGCAGCTCCTTGGAACAATGTTGCTCAGGCTATTTGCCCGATCAGGCCAGGTAAGGGGCACAGGGCTGTCATTTTCGTTACGAGGAAATAGGTCTTTTGGTGTAATTTTCCTCCGGTAATTAGTCTCTCTGTGATTTTTAGATTTTTGTGTCATGTTGTGAATGCAACATGTTCGACAGCTTTCCTGTGGAGGCACTATCTTCTATGATGGGTAAGCACATACCATCTTTCATTAAAAACATCAGAAAAATTTTCATCCGAAACTTCTGAATAGCCATGGGGAGGGAAACGCCTAATAACAACAAAAAATTCAGTAATGCCAAAATCTGGGGGAGAGTGTTGCGCAGGGTGGTCTGAGACTTGCCCATTGGGGGATATGGATACCCACATCCACAATGCTGCATTCTGAGACAATCACTTTCTGTCCACCAAATGGTGCTGCTTAACCAAGAAAGGTAAGTGGGTGGCCCAGGTGACATGTATCAAATTAAGACACATTCCTAAAGTTTGTGAATCAGGTTCTAACTCTACTAGCCTATACTTCTTCACTTGTCTGTGAAGACGCACACCTGCCAGTAAACTACCCTGGCCCCAGGTAAAATGAATCAATAAAAAAAAAGTACATTCCTTCTCTTTGAGGGATTAAACAAAACCTTTAATGTAGTAAAGCCCTCCTTTTCGCGCTCATGATGTCTGAAGAGAAATGGGTCCTGCAGTCCTTGGGTGAAGGAGGCCATTGTGTCTTCTGCCATAATGCAATGGTTGTATTAAGATCACTAAGATGGGAATGTGGAATGACTAGAACTCTCAGACATTGCACATTTGGAAGTATTGAATCATCTCAAACATATACCTGTCCTGTAACCCAGCAATTCCAATTGTGTGTGTGTGTGTGTGTGTGTGTGTGTGTGTGTGTGTGTGTATGTATGCACGCGTGTGTATACCAGTGAACATATAAGAGTATTCTTGGTGCTTTCTTTTAGCAGTGCTAGAAGCAGCAAAAATATCCATCAAGTGGGAAACGAATGGATAAATTATATATGGTGGAATATTACTTGGCAATTGAACAAGCAAACTTTTAGAGCTGGGGAGATGAACCCACGAGTCTGTAAAGTACTTGTTATGCAAGCGTAAGGATCAAGTTTGATCCCTAGACCCCATAGAAACAGCTGGGGGGTGGGGTGGTGCACTTGTAAGGCCAGTGCTTGGGAGGCAGAGACAAAATGGCTCATTGGCCATCCAGCCTAGCCTAATCAATGAGCTACGGGTCTCATTTAGAGACCTTGTCTCAGAAAACAATATAGATATCTGCCCTTAGAAACAACGTTGGAGGTGGGCCTCTGGTCTCCACAAAACATGTACACATATGTGCATGAGACCTTCCTCCCAGCTTATGTGCAATAGGGACACACACACACACACACACACACACACACACACACACTCAACAAAAAGTATTACAAAATATTAAATGATATGAAATATCAGAGGTGGGTTCATTGGTAGAATTGCCTTTAATAGATGCGGCCAGGGGGTCACTCCTGGTGGTTTTCTTTTAGGATTGCAAAGAGTGCATAGTACAGAGAAAGCAGAGAAGCCTAACCTGCCAATGAAAGGCTGTATTTGGAATTGCAGATACATAGGACAATTTCTGCATTTGACGATAGATCAGGTACCTAGAATAGCTCTGCTCTGTATGTGTCCTTAGAAGACATTTGGATTGAGACTATCAACCACCTCTGTTCTCTTTCTTTACTTGATTTCAAGAGACAACATTGGGCAATGTCTTTCCTGGCCTGGTAGTACTTCTAGGCTAGGGAATTCAGGGTGGCATTGTAGATGGGGGTGAGATAGCCAAGGGAGACAGGTGGGTATCATTTGTGTGGACATCATAGGAGAAAATGGGAGAGAACAGTGAGAGCGGAAGGGCCAGGAGCCAGGAAGAGCACCTTGGTGCGGAATTAACTACACACGAGGGAACCAGAGGCACCGAAAGAGGCCAGAGACTAGAATGAGAACTTTGCTCTTCCTTGCAGGTATCCTGATTCCTAGTGCACAGTTTACAGGTCTCTGCCCAAGATTTTAGCTTCTCTTTCTGTAGTTTCTTCATTCTCTCTCTCTCTGTAATTAAAAAACTTATATATCTATGTTTTTATGATCCTTTTTGTTTCAGTGAAATTAATTATCTGCTAACATCTACAATTACATCTGTGCCTTGATTTTATTTCTTCTCTCTCTCTCTCTCTCTCTCTCTCTCTCTCTCTCTTTCTCTCTCTTCTCTCTCTCTCTCTCTCTCTCTCTCTCTCTCTCTCTCTCTCTCTCTCTCTCTCTCTCTCTCTTGGTTTTTTGAGATAGGGTTTCTCTGTGTAGCTTTGTGCCTTTCCTGGAACTCACAGAGATCTGCCTGCCTTCGAGTGCTGGGATTAAAGGCATGTGCCACCACCACCTGGTGATTTCATTTCTTTTCATCAAACTTTGTCCATAAACCTTATTGACTTCTTTAATATAAGCCATGATGTACTTGTTTGTGTGTCAATTTTGCACAAGCCAGAGCCATCAGAGACGAAGGAGCCTCAGTTGAGGAAATGCCTCCATGAGATCCAGCTGTAAGGCATTTTCTCAATTAATGATCAATGGGGGAGGGCCCAGCCCATGGTGGGTGGTGCCATTCCTGGGCAGATGGTCCTGAGTTCTATAAGAAAGCAGGCTGAGCAAGCCATGGGGAGCAAGCTAGTAAGCACCCCTCCATGGTCTCTGCAACAGCTCCTGGCTCCAGGATCCCACCCTGTTTGACTAAGCTCTGTGCTAGAGAGCAATGCCAACATGTATTTCTTTATTGCTGTTTATCCAGAGCTATGGTATATGATTATACACACCATTATACTTAATGCTTATGACACCCCTAACATTGTTTTTAGCTTGCATTTTTAGGCAGACAAACTAAAGCCTAGAATGATTGAATTGTTAATTGGTCAAAGGGCTCATAGCTCTCCCAGGCTGGGTCCAGGGTATGAGTCCTGGTTGCTTGGTTATAGAATTCCTCCTTGTAACTTGAAATTGTCTCTTTCTAGACACACATATTCTTGTGAAGTCCCATCAATATTTTCATGGGACCTAATTTTATCCCCTGTGTTTGCCTCAGGATACCTGTTTCCACAGTCTCAGCAGCTGATCCGGTGAGAGGACTATACATGGTCTAGCTGGTGGGCATGGGAGCATGCCCTGTTTAATATGTCCTGGGGCTTGGCTGGCCTTGAATTTGTGAATGAAGAGTTCAGTTGCCACTTAACTGGCAGTCCAGAGCTGCTGAAGGCTTTTGATGAGAGCTGAGCTTTAGGGAGATGCATCTGACAGCCACTGAGGGATGAATTGGAGCCAGCAGAGGCTGCAGGAGAGGAGCCAGCTACTTTTATTCCAGTCCAGGTAAGGTGGTGTGCACGGTAGGACACGATGGGAGTTATCTGAGAAATAGCTCTTCCCAGAAGCCCTGCTGGGGAATATATTTATCCAGCTTCCAAAAGAGTTAGTAGAAAAGAATATCTTGTTCATTTAACACTTAATCAAATCTAAATTTCCCAGCTGAGCTTTCAAAGGCCCCATGTAAACTGATGCTAGCCATCTCTATCCATCTCTGTTTGCTGATTCTCAGCATGCATCATCCCTCACAAAGCGTAGACTGGCCTTGCTGTTCCGTATGTATGCTAAGATTGGTATCCTATCACACTATCCCAGATTCTTAAGATACATTTTTTTCCCCACTTACTTAGATGAATTTGAAACTCCATTTTGCCTACAGACACTGTATTGATTCAAGCTACCCTTGTTTGTTCTCATCTTCTCTGAAGGTCTCAAGTTCATTAAAGTAAGTATACATGGCCAAGCTGGTCTTGTATCTTCCTGAGCCCATTGAAGGATGCTTGCTCAACATCATGCATGATACTCATCTCGGTTCCCTACAGGGTTTAGCCAGGCCTGGAGTACATGGCAAGTTCAGACCATGAGCTGTTGTAGATGTCTGTGTAGAAAATCTGGCTTCCACATGGCGTGTTGACATGCCAAAGTTAAATCTGTCTAAGGTTCAATATTCAACCAAATGAGTTTTTACTAAGGAGAGGCATTGGGGTAGCAAGGGGAGGTACCTGGAGATGAGATGGCCAATGAAACTTTGAAAGGAATGGGTAGTTTGCTGTATTCCACCCTTCCTTTTTCTTGTAAACATTGGATCACACTTGACCTGAATATTTAAAGGCCTTCTTTTTTAGCTCTGGGGTAATATGATCTCAAGGTCATCCTGGAAAAGAAATAGCAGTGAATGAATGCTCAGCACAAAAGCGGAGGAACAGAATTTGCATGAGCACCCACGATCTTGGTATTGGCAGTATGTTAATTAGTTTTTCATTGTCATGATGAAATATATGGGCAAAGGACAACCTGGAAAGAGAAAAGACTTATTTCGACTGACAGTTACTCCACAGCCTTCGGTAGGTTGGTTCCTTTGTTCCCACCTGTGGGAGGAATATGAGCTTGTTTACCTCACTGTGGCCAGGAAGCCGAGTAAGATCAACCTTCCTTCTCTTCTGCTTTCTTATCACCTGGTTCCTTGACCTACGGGACAGTCCCAGTCACAACCAGAGCAGATCTTTCATTTGCCGACTTCTATGCCACTCATCTCTGGACACGCCCTCATAGACACACTCAGAAGGGCGTGTCTCATTACTTTCTTAGACATCTCTCAACCCAGTCAGGCTGACACTCAAGGTTAGCGATTACAGGTGGTGATCAGGGACCTTTGTCATCTTGAAAGGAAGTATCCATTTTAAATCCTCACATCTTCACCAGTGGACGCTGCATTAGCGTCTCCTCTCAGGGTGTGTCTCCCACAGCATGCTTCCCCATTAAGCGTACAATATGTGCTATCTTAGTGCTTTTTGATTAACATCACATGTTTTTATTTAGTAATCACATAGATAGTTCTCAGGATGTATACTTAAAATGTCAATGCTTCCGGTCTTCACAACTCTCATTATTGTTATTAGCTTATATAGGACTACCAAGGCACAGACAATGTGCCTTATTGTTATTAGTTTATATAGGACTACTAAGGCTACATGACCAAGTGGGTAGAGAGGTACAATTTAGACCCAGCCATTGCAGCTCCACAGTCCTTAAAACAATTGATATGGTTGGTTGTTTTAAGCATTATTTGTGCCAATATGCTTTAGCTGTTAGTACTTAGGTATAGAGCAGTGGTTCTCAACCTTCCTAATGCTGTGACCCTTTAATGCATTTCCTCAAGTTGTGGTGACCCCCGACCATAAAATTATTTTTGTTGCTACTTCATAACTGTAATTTTGCTATTGTTATGAATTGTTGTGTAAACATCTGATGTGTGGACCCTGTGAAACAGTTGTTCAACCTCTGAAGATGTCACAACTCATGGGTTGAGAACCACTGGTATGGAGTAATTCTGGGGTCACTTGGTGGGGTGGATAAAGGAGATCGAGCCTGTGGGGAGAGATGTCGACGGAGGACAGTTGAAGGCCAACACATCTGTCTTTATTTTACAACTCACATGGGTTCTCAGTTGAGTATTAGAATTATCTCTTCCCACTTTTAATTAAGGATTCCTCAAAGCCAGCCCAAGATATTAAAAAGCAGCAATTAGATGTCATTGTCCTTGGTAGTTCATCATCTTGTACTCTGACAGGAAGGAGCAGATGCTGTGTGAAGATCACGCTGTCATGGATGTTGTGGAACAATTTGGATTTGATGGATGTCACTCCCTCACCGATTCCCCAGGCAGACAACCTGAGACACTGCAGGGACAAGGGGCCTCTTATCAGTTGCCTCTTCAATCTCTGTGTCTTGAGTCCAAGCAGGAACCCTCCCACTGGGCACGCTGTTTGGGATGATTTTTGGAATAGATATTAACTTCACAATTCTGGGAGCATAGCAGCATTATTTATCTGCTCATGAAACTTGTAGAGTAGCATTCCCACCCCCCCTTTGAGATGAAGAGCCATTCATTCAATGGGAACACATGGCCACTGTTTCTTGTTCCCTCAAAGGGAGGAGCTCAGAGGGAGTCATTTTGTGTGGCAAGGAGGAAATATCCAAAACAGCCTTCCTGGCAGGGATTTGAGCCTGAAGTTTCTTCGCAGAACTTCTCCAAGATTGGAAAGATTTGGAGTTGCTGTAGATACCAGGAGAAGAAGGAAAAAAAAAAAAGGCTTCCAGGGCTGGGGACATGGCCCAGGGATAGAGTTTGCAGTGCAAGTGTGAAGACTAGAATTCAGATTCTTGGAGCCCATGTAAAAAAAGCTGGGCAGGCATGGCAGTCACCTGTAATCCCAGCACTCTGGAGGAAGATGGCTGGGCTATGCTGGCAAGTTAGACTAGTCAGAATTGTCAAACTGGTTTTCCTGAGAGACCCTGCCTCGGTAACTGGAGTAGAGAGTGATTGAGGAGAATACCTGATATCAACTTTGATAGCCACCATGCATGTGCACAAACGTATACATGCAACTGTACATACCTATTTGGGCATATGCATGTAAACATAGATACACCCACATAGACACACCAAGAAAAAATTAGCTTCCTCTCCTATGTGCTTGGAAGGGCACCTAAGGTAAGGCTCACCCTATGTCCCCAGTCTTGAGGATGACAAAGTTCTCCTTATTCTTCCAGCTGGGCTCTGTTCTTCTGTTCTGAGAAATCACAACTTGTAAGACCCTCCCTTTACAGTAAGAATTAGTTGGGGGCATGTGTGTGGAGTGGAGGCAGGAAGGGGACACAACACATGAGAAATTGTTACTCTGTTGTTATTATGAACTGTCCTAGAAAGAAATCAAAAGAGAGTTCTGTCCGACTGTACGCAGGCCTTTCCAGTACTGTAACCATAGCGGGCATGCTATGTAACAAGGGTTGTTCCAGGGCTTTGGTACCTGGAAGGATGTGGGAGCTGAGAACAGATACAGGGAGAGGGAGGGGGTTCGCCTGCGAGAGAAGTCACCTGAGGACCAGGGTGTGCTGCCTTGACATTCCCCATGGTGACTTGGAATACAGAAGCAGCAGAGTGGAGACATAAACCAGGAGATAAAAAAAGCTCCTCTCACTTGAACCTGCCTCCTGCCTGGAACAGCTCCTCGGTTGGTGCCGCATCGACGCTGTTTGGGTGTGTGGAGGGGTAACGGCGGAGGCACGATACTTTACCTGGCTTATTAAGGGTGATTACTTCAGTTGTTTGCCTGGTAGAAATGTTTTAAATGAACATAAGTGAATTTGTGTTTTAGCGAAAACTGAGAAGATGTGACAACACGTTATTAGGAGACTTTCAGCGCTAATGGGGACTGCTAACCTGTCAGCGCTCCGGGCGCTCCCTCTTTCGGAATGTTCTGGTTCCCAATCTCCTCTCCTCCCAGGTGTATCCTCTGCCACACCACTCCAGGTGCGGGCCATCCCCACTCAGGAGGAGCCCCTGCACTCTGCCTGGCTCATCCTTCTGTCCTACCCCTGAGCTGTGCACGGGTCCTCTTTACGCTTACGGCTTTGGTCACTGGATCTCTACATTGTTTCTCAGGGCTAAATGTCTCATGTGACCATTTCCCCAAGTGTCTTGGATTTATCTAGTTCCCCTCTTTTTTTTTGATATTTCTCCCTGTAACTTTCTAGCTAACCCCTGTTCTTCTCTAACCAGTACATATGCTAGATACTAGAGTTTGTTTCTATTTACAAAAGATGCTGGTGTTCACAGAATAAAGTCCGTTCCTTCATTCCCCCTGGTTAAGCTTGCCTGTCCAGTGTGCCTTCCCCTGTATACACAGTAAGTTGATCTACACACTGTTTCTCAACCATGAGTTGAACTGTCTAAATCAAACTTTGTGGCGCTGGGCATTTATTTTAGTGCCATGATTAGCAGACTTGAGAATCACTTGGAGGTTTTGAAAACATGGTGTGGGAGTCTGCTTTCTGATTCAGTAGATCTGGGGTGGGGTCCACGGGTTCTCCTGATGGTGCTGGTTCTGGGCCACCCACTTGAGAACCACAGGCCCAGGTAATTGCTAGTCTATACACTGCCTGGAAATTCCTCCCTGTAGCCAGAACCCGCCTTTCTCACCTGGCTCCCAGCAGGAGGTAGCCTCAAGTGCAAGCATATGTTCCCTTCACCAGGGAACATTTATATCTAGTGTATAATGAGATACACCAGGATCCAAGGGGTCTGATTTAATTCCAATACCATTCTGGCTTTGGAATAAAACTAAGAAATACCACAGACTTCAGCAACCCAAGTGTTGACCTGAGTGGTTCAATACAGCTGTTTGCTCTGGGTTGGTCATGAGCATTTGCATCTTGAAAACAGTAGCCATGGATGCAAGAGATCCTCCTAAGACCTGCCTAACAATGTCTCATGGAATAGCAGGGTCTTGAGACTGAGCAGCCCCCTAAGGAGATTTTTCCCTTCTCCAAGGTTCCGACCACCAATACATAAGAGGTAAACAACTAAGCTGAATGTAATGGCACTTGGGAAGCTGAGGCAGGAGTATGGTTGCAGGCTCAAGGCTAGCCTAGGCTACAGAGTGAGATCTTGTCTCAAAAGAAGAAAGGAAGTAAAAATAAAAGATGAGAAACCAGGCAAACAGCTCATTGGGAATTTCTCTGTGAGTGTAGTTCTCCAGGGGCTTCTTGGTGGTATTCCTGTAAGTGACCTCAAACAAGCCAAACTTGGATAGAGTCTTCTTTGATCTCTTGGTAGCTCCTCTATCTAGAGTGAACAGATTTGCATATATGTGTTTAAATAAGTATGATTTGTTTGCTTTCTGAATCAGGGTCTCATGTAACATGGCTTCCAAATCACTGTGTAGCCAAGGCTACCTTAAACTCCTAACCCTTCTGTATCCACTCCCTGAGTGCTCAGATGACCAGTGTGAGCTACTCTGTCCAGGGACAGATGTTGTTCTGAGGATGTTTTCTTGAGCTTAGCCAGTTTCAGTGGGCTTCTGGGATTCCTTCATTAACGTTTATTTCAAATTTAAATGAACATGCACGCTATTGGATGTCATTGTGGTATCTTATGTGTGTTTGGTACGTTCTCCTTCCTCTTTTCTTCATTCCTCGCTGCCCCTACTTCTCCCCTATAGTTCCCCCCCCCGTCCCTGTCCTTTCTTCTGTCATGTCCCTTTGTCCTTTGTCCTGCTCCCCATCTTTCCTCATCACATACTTTCTCAATGCAATACTTGTCAATGGGAACAGCCACGTCACTGTATTATTTGTGTGTGGCAGCACGCACACTGTGACTAAAGGAGGGGAGGATGGGATCCAGGGATCTCTGATTCCGTGACGGTGGATCACATGAGAGTGGAAGTGAAGGGTCCCTAGCCCACGCGAGCATGTGGCTGTGGCAGGCCTTGCCCTTCTCCCTGATTCCCTCTGCCTTGCTAAAAACCGTTAGATCACATTCCTAAAGCTAGTCCCCAAGGTCTATTCCTTTATTTGACCATTTACTCCTCCTAAGGCTGACTACCAACATCTGGCAATCAAAAGCTCCCTTTGGCTCCCTGAATTAACATGCCTAATTAAAATTGAATATCTCATCCTAACAGGGGGTTTCCTTTTTCCCTTATAAACCACCATTTTCCTGTGGGCCACTCTGTCTCCTCTTTATCCAGAGGCAATCCTTTGTCCTCTGGGACAAGTACCCCTGCTTCATCTCCCTTGTTCCCTTCCTCTTCTTCCTCATCCTCTGTCTCCTGTCTTTGTCTCTTATTCCCTGCCCTTTGTCTCTCTGGGGCAAATAAATCTCCTTTGTGCTGAGAACTTGTCCTTGAGGGTCCTGAGCCGATACTTTTTCCTTTTGGGAAGGCTGAAGAGGTAGAATTACGTGAGGCAGAGGCTTCATAAACACAGGCAATGGCACAAAGTTCCTCCGGTGCAGAGAAAGGTAATGGCCAGGGCTGGCCGGGGACCTGGTTCAGTGGTTGAGTCGATGCCCAGCATGAGTGAGGCCTTGGATGTTAGCCCCAGCACTGCAAATACAGTACAAAAATTCAAAAGCTAATTACCAGTAGAGAAAGCAGAAGAAATTTGACTGAAGAATAGAAATGTCGAAGATCAACTTCTCTAGTTTACCATTATGCCTGCAGCAGATTATCCTGGTCGTCACCAAACAGGAAAAGAGGAGACTAGGACAGAATTGTTTCAGTAAGATCCACAGGACCACAAAGTGAACTGAAGGTCTGAGCTTTCAGAACTGGCTTGTTATTGCAGTCCATCCTAACTGTTATGTGGTCTGAAACAGACCTGCTCTGAAGCATTCCTTGCTGGGCCACAGAGGTGTCCTCCAGCACTTTCCTTCCTACTCCTCCACCACTTCCCCCTCCTCCTCTCCCTCCTCCTCCTCCTCCCCTCCTTCTTCATCATCGTCATAGTCATCGTCTGGTCTGACCATTTATTTGTTACTCTTACAGAGTATTTTTGGCTGTACTTAGACTTAGAAGTAGATGCTTTCAGCTAGGACAACCTGTGTCTCTGTGTCTCTTGGCAATCTGTTTTCCATTGGCTTCCTTCCCTCTCATAGCCAAAAGTTTAGCATATTCTGTGTGTGATTTTCCTCATAGCAGTACATGCATTTGTGTTGCTGGACAGGTGGAGTAACAAGACACTAAGTCATGGGTGCTTTGGTCCTGGGCTTCTTACCTTCTTTATTTGAAGGTTTTCTTACAAGATATTGCTGGACACCATCTTCTTTAGAAAAATTGAAAAGTTTTAAGATTCTACTAGCTTCTTTGAACCCCAATCACTGAGACAGTAGTATCTATCAGTCCAGGAATAGCCTTCTCCCCTGACCACGTTTTTACACAATGGCATCCACAATGCATCCCTGAACAGACTTATTACTTCCTCCCTCCACTTCTCCTTGGTCTACAACAAGAACACATGTGACTCAACAGCAGGCACACTCTTTGCCATGGGTCAAGACATCTTGCTTCACGGGAAATCCTTGTTTGTCATTACCACCACTGATGGACCACATAACACTTCCCCTCTTCACTCAGAGCATCAGTAGCTGCTTGTGTGGCCCTGGTTCTCATAGGAAGCTTGTGTTCATCATCCACTTCAGTGAGTTCCTGACAGCTAATGCCTGGGAAGGAAATATTCAGCTTCATCTTGACACAGGCAACCATCTAGGTAGTACCATGAAAAAGAGCTACTTCTGTTTTCTAAATACGTTTCTTAGATATTGATATGTTGCTGTACAGAAAGAAACAATTTCTCCATCTTTGTTCAGATAATTCTTGGTGACCATAGCAAAAAGGTAACTAAGGCACATAGCTAAAAAATACAGATATTGGAAAAAGGATACTGTCCTCAAAGGCAAACATTTAAAATAGCATAGTATACATTTATAGAGAAAATTTAAAAAGTATCCTTGCAGAAAAAAAAGATGCATCTATACCTGTATGCATGCTTACACACTTCTCTATATATTCTTCCTACCGCTTTTCCTCAGCTAAGAGTCTGCCTTGGAGAATAGCCACTTTATCCTGGCAAGGTCTTCCTAATGAATAGGTGCATCACAGCTGAGGTATCAGTAGCCTTTTAGACAGAGTGTTAGGAATATTCTCAATGAGAAAAAAAAATGTGTGGCGGCAATGGAAAATTCCAGGTGGTAAAGGAAGGAAGAGAGTCTAAAGAGTGGAAACATCTGACAAAGGTACAAAATTCAGAACAAAGAAGGCTCCTGAGCATGCTTCAGGGCCCATTTTACTTTTACTTCTGATTGCAGCAATGGCCGTGGACTCAGGAATGGGAGCACAAAGCGGCAGTAGGGACTTGAACTCGGTTCAGAATGACCAGAGGGAAAGGATCTTGGCAGCAGCTGCTAATATTTACTAGACTTGAGAAGCACAGAGGAACGACAGGCCATCTGGACAACAGTTCCATTTGTCAAGTCAAGAAGTGACCAAAACACACGGTGGCATCTTATCAGCAGGAGTAGCGAGGGAGGCTGGAGTCGTTTAGGATTCGCCAGAGCGTTGCTGCTGAGTTACTGGAGAGTTAGTCACTGATGGCTGCTTAAGGAGTTCAGAAATAATGCTTGTAGGGAGAGAGCATAATTGATATTATTCCACAGAGTCAGGTTAGCCGTGTGTGTGTGTGTGTGTGTGTGTGTGTATGAGAGCTTGTGTGTGCCACCTGCCTTTCTATGTCTCTCTCTCTCTCTGTGTATACATATCTGTGCATACCAATGATGTGTTTTAAAAAATAAAAAAAAACAGGTGAAGGAATGCTCACAGAGCTTTCAAATGCTCCTTCTCCACTGCCAAATGCGGTACATATAGCAGAATATATCTTCTTATTTCCCCACCTACTGTGAAGTAGTTTTGTGATGCCTTCCTACCATATACATGTATGTATAGTGTGCATGCATGTTGATATGTGTGGGTGCATGCATGTGCATATGCCTGTGAAATGTTGTTCTCTATTCCTCTTTGCCTTTTGTATAGAGACAGGATCTCCCTTGGGCCCTACTTCCTCTGTCTGGCTAGCCTGTTCATTCTAGTTCCAGGAATTCCCTGTCTCACCTTCCAGGTGCTGGGATTACAGGTGAGCTACCACACCCAGCCTGACTCTGTGTGGGCCCTAGGGACACAAATGTGGGTCCTCACTTTGCTTTCTGGGTTGCCTCTCCAGCACCCCTTGTTTTTAATCCAAACCCATTCTCATTGTGTAGCACAGGCTGTCACAGAAACTGTGAAGCTCCTTTGAAGTTCTGGAATTAAAAGGTTACATGACCCCACTGAAAGGCTAAATCTAGAACTTTTTTTGTTTTTTTTAGTAGGCAAGTGCTCTACCACTGAGCTACACGAGAGCCTTGCATCTAGGTATATTTGCCTCAAAAGCCAAGTTATAGGCTAGACAGATGGGTCAGCTGTTAAGACCACTTGCTGCTCTTTCAAAGGACCAGAGTTTGAGTCCCAGCACCCATGTTGAGTGTCTCATAGCCACCTGTAAATCCAGCTCCAGGGAATCTGACTTTCTCTTTTGGCCTCAGTGGAAACCCCACCACCACCGACACATAAGTAAATACACACAGAGATAGACACTCATACACACACAAACAAAAGTGAAATGGACAAACCATAAGCAACCTAGCTTTTTCTCGTCAGGTTAGAAGACTGGGAAATATTTAAATGGACTACGAAAAGTTGCTAACCCTGCCTATGTGGGTAGACTATGATGTGGGGACCACAGGCTGAACATCAAAGAGGAGAAATGGATAAAAGCACCATCTGTGTGTGTTCAGCAGACAGCAGATACGGATTGCAGAGGCAACTGGTTTGCAGAGTGGATGGTGAGTCAGGAAGAGCTCAGTATTTTGGACAAAGGAGATATTTGCTTTTAGAAAGAGCCATGTCATAGGGTGCAGCCTGAAGATGTGCCAGTCACCAGGGTGTGTGGGTGGTGGCAGTGGATGTGTCCAGTTGGGCCAGGGAGCCAGATTTGGAAAACAGGAGACTAGAAAAGCCAGCCAAAACTTGTTTAGGAAAAGGAAGGTCCTCTGAGACAAAGGATTGGGAGGGAAAGCTATTTGGGAGGCTTAGCAGGGTTTGGGGGGAGGATGTTGAGACTCCAGAAATAACGCTATCGAGAAAAGCGAATGTTTTTCGGTATAGAGAAGAGATCTGGTAGGGGAGTGGAGGTCATACATCAGAAGAGGACTTGTGTTGGGAAGGATAAAGAGGCTGCACATGTTCAAGGAAGCCATCCTCTTTTCCAAATAAGATCAGACTCACGTAACAGCTTTTGGGCTTGGTGGTGGAAGTGTTGGGGATCGAACCCAGGTATGCTAAATAAGTATTCTATCACAGAATTGCATCTCCAGCCCTGGTTTTTGTTATAATGTTTTTGTGGTTTTGTTTGTTTGTTTAGAAAGGGGTTTCACTATGTAGTTTAGCCTGGCCTTAAACTTGCTATGTAGCCCAGGCTAGCCTCAAGTTCTTCCTCCCTTGGTTTCCCAGGTGTGTGCCATTGTGCTGAGCTACACCATAATTCTTGTCCACACCTCATCACATATGGACAGTCTAGAGGGTGATGACAGAGAGCCTAAACTGTTTGAAGTTGGCAAAATCACTTCCATATGGAAAAGTTAGAAGAATAAATTGTTGAGGCATCGGAAGAGACATCAGAGGGGAAACTTTGGTCTTGATTTTCAGGTTTAAGAAGGTGTAAGATACAAAGCCCTGTGACAGCCCTGGCTGTCTCTCTGGAGGCGATACTAGAGATAAAGCATCAAATCCTACCTGATAAACTTTATCATAACAGAAGACTTCTCTTCCTCTCAACAACACTGTTCAGACCAGAAAGGAAATTACAGAGATTCAGTTCAGTGGAGAGTATGATAGTACCAACTATTCAAATGAACATGTTTTTGACTCTCTTGGACAACTGAGGATTTTTTTAAAATAATCTTCTTTTATCTCTTTAGATTTGGGCCTGGTTAGGAAGGTAAGAAGCTCATGTAACTATATTTAGAAAGACGTTATTAGACTAAGTGAATTCCACTCGTTGGGAATCGATAATTATCACAAGTCTCCAAGGGGAGTCCGTTCATGCAGGATTGCTCTAGAGGAACTGAAACATCCTTCAAGATCATCTGAATATTTGCTTTCTGTGTACCAAACAGGATGGAGCTTGAGCTTCTGAATTGAACCCGCAGAGCTCAGAGGGTCACTTTCAACTCTTGGGGATTATTTCCCTCCCACATGGTAATTTTCCAGAAGATCTCCTTTGTAGTCACAACATATAATTATTAGTGAATATTAGTAAACATTTTAAGAAAAAGCATGCATGTGAGGTAAGAAGTGTACATTCTGTAGTTTCAATCTCTTTTTAAAAATTAAAATATGTCCTGAAATGAATAGTATGTATTCTGTAGAAACCAACCCTAGGTGACTAAGGTCAAGGGTGTGATTAGTGTGGAAGCCAAGCTGCCTGAGAGGAATTCAAGGCAGGAATTTTGAGGTAGAGATAGTGGCCATCTATGGAGTGGTTACCTGAGTACTTATACACATAAATATCCACTGGAATGTGTCTATAAATTATTCTTTATAAAAAACAAGCTATGTCAACAAACAAACAAACAAAAACAAGCTATGTCTATGCATAGAGGTGCATGACTGTAAGTCTAGCTGTTGGGACACCAAGCAAGGGGATCCAACATCTGTGACTAGCCTGGGTTACACAGTGATACCCTGGCAAATGGCCCATATTTTTAATCCCAGCACTTGAGAGGCAGACAGATTTCTGTGAGTTCAAGGTCAGTCTGGTCTACAAAGTGAGTTCCAGGCCAGCCAGGACTACACAGTAAGAGCCTGTCTCACAGAACCAAAAATAAATAAATATGTAATTAAATATTGAAATACTTCTCATGAAATATTTTTAGAAATATGAATGGAAGAAAAAAAAGCCATTTATTACCAGAGAAAGCTACTGCTAAACTTGACGTTTATTTTGTTTTCTATTTATATTCCTTTCAATAAAACCATAACTCATATCTAATTTATATTCCTTTCCTTTCATGTATTTACCTGAATATTTTTTGTAATAATGAACTGATTTTTCTTCATGTATATGTGGTGTGTGTATGTGTGTGCCTGTATGTATACATGGGTGTGGGCATCAGTGTGTGGGGGTGCATGTGAATGTGGAGGCCTGAGGTTGATGTTCAAGATTATTCTTTATGTTCCTTCTCCTCATTTATTGAGACAGAGTCCCTCAGTTAAACACAGAGGGAGCCACTTGGCTAGTTCTTTTTTTCCAGTTTGCTGTCTGTGTCTTCCAAGGCTCGGAACACAGGTTGGCCTCCATGTTCACCTGGCACTTACGTGGGTTCTGAAGATCAGACTTTGGTCCTCACATTTGCAGTGTAAGCACTTTAACCACTGAGCCAGATTCCCAGCTACATGATTAGTTACAAAGTCTTGAAGAAGGTCATTTTCTCCAAATAATTGGCACTAAACTGGAGATCCCGACATGGGACATGGGAGCAGTGTGCCACCATACTAATGAGTGAAGACCACTGGGCCAGTGCTGTGTGGGAACATGTAGATTCGGGAGACGGCGTGAAGAGTGATGTTAGGCAAGGGGAAATGCATTATGGGATTATTATTAGTAGTAGTAATTATTGCTGGTGGGCAAGGGGAAATTAATTATGAAATGTGAGATTCTAGAAGACATAGCAACAAAGTCAAAAGGGTCGTTGCTTTCAGAGAGACATTTCTAACATAACAATGAGACTGAGAGAAATTGTGATCTCTATCTTAAGACTTCCCTCCTGGTGTTTTAATTACCCTGGGTGTCTAGGTTAGACCTGGTAAGCCAAGCCAGCCCTTTCATACCACAATTTGAGTCTATTCAGGTTGCTATGACAAAATAGCTTAGCCTGGGTGATTTGTAAACAGCCAGAATTTAGTGCCCTCAGTTCTAGAGTTCGGAAAATCTAAAGTCAGTCCACATGCCGGAAGATTTAGTGTTGAGTCAGGATCTGCTCCATTCAGGTGATGCCTTCTATTTGTGTCTCCACGTGGCAACAGAGCAAACAAGTTACCTTCTTTTTATTATTTTCATCACTTCTTTTGTTTCTTGATTATAATATAATTACATAATTTCTCCCTTCCCTATACATAGACATGCACAACACACACACACACACACACACACACACACACACACACACACACACACACACACACACATTTCTAAATATATAAATACAACCTGCTCAGCCTGTGTAATGTGACCTTTATGCATATTTTGGGGGCTGACTATTTGGTACTGGATAACCAATTGGTGGGCTCCTCTCTGGTGAAGACTATTTCTCCCAGTCTCTCTAGTTGTCCATAGTTTTTGGTGGGATTGAGCTCCCCGACCCCATCCACCGTAGTGTTGTCTTTTATTGTCACTATTCAGTTGGTATTTAAACAGCAGAGTTGATGAGGTTCCCTGGGTGTGGTTTCTGACCTTCCTAGGAGAAACAACCTAACAGCAAATTCCCCAATCTTCCAGCTCCTACAGTCTTTCCCTCCCCTCTTCTGCAACGAGCCTTGATCTTTATGTTCTGGAGCTGTATTGAAGATGTACCCAGTGGGACTGGGCTCCACAATTTTGCATTTTGATCGGTTGTGTTTTTTTCTGTAATGGGCTCCATCTGTTGCAAGGAGACATGTCTTTGATTAGGGGTGAGGATTACACTTAGATTATGCAGGTGTAGTGAAGTTGTAGGGTCTAGGTTCTCCTCCAAGGTCTGTGACGTCACTAGCCCTGGGGAGTTGGCTAGGTTTCCAGTACCAGGCAAGATTCCTGTCTTGTTGAGCGGGACTTAAGGACACGTAGAAGCTGTTGGTTACCAGTAGGGAATGTGTGCTACTACTGCACTCTTAGAGTTATCATGCCATACTGGTCTCTTTGTGTAGTTTATAGGCATTGGAGCTGGGTAGGACTGTTGGTGGCTTCCATCCTTTGGAAGCTTGCATGGTGCCTTCTGGTACTGTGAAAGCTAGTCATCAGGGAGGAGGCATTTAAGTCAATACCAGCCCAGGGGCCACTGGGCCCTGTGTCTAAAGTGTATAATATCTTCAATATTAGGGCTTACCTTTCACCTCAGAGGGCTACCGAGGGCAGCAGCAATAGTCTGTAATGTTTTGGGAGTCTTTGACAACTCTGACCATCAACTCAAAAGATGGTTTCTCATGCCTGGTATTGGGATTTTTGTTAGATTGTCTTTGGATCTTGGAGGGAACATTGTCAGCACAGATGAGAAAAATTTCTTTCCAAGTGTGTGTGTGTATTTATTCACAGACTTATGTGTAGTGTAGGTTTTTTTTTTGGAGGTAGGTAGTTAATAGTATGATTCTTCATAACCTTTTCAGATATCCTTACTGTTATTTTACCTCTTTTTCTCTCCCTCTTCCCCAGTTAGAGCCCTTCCCTGTTTTTTATTTTTTATTTTTTTTCATTCCCCATATCTGATCACCTCCACCCTGCTATTCCCCTCTCTCATGCTCCATGCATTCTGGCAGTGGTCCCATTTTTACTTTCCTGGTTCCTGTAGTTGCTCCAGGATATGCAGATTTGGAGCTATGAGCCTCTGATGAAAGAGGGCATGAGACAGTTGCCTTTCTGGTGTGGGTTACCTCACATAATATGATCTTCTCTGCTAAATAGTATCCACAGCGTACCTGTTCCACGTCTTTATTATCCATTCATCTTTGCAATAATCACATCCACAAGAGCAAAGTCCTCATGCAGTCATCTCCTAAAGACCCTTTCCCTCAGTACCATCTCAGTAAGGGTTTGGCTTCCACATAAGAATTTAAGGAAGAGACACAAACATTGAGAACCTTACTAGTTTCGAGATTCGAATTTTGGCTTATCATTTGCTTTACAGGTCAGCCGTAGCGTGCATGTCCCTTGAATTTGTTTTGTGATTTTTCTAGCAATTATTTTGCTTCTGAACTTTTACAAAATTATATTTAATTCTCAAAACTTCAAATTACCCTGCACTACTTAGTACCATGAATGAGAGCCCTGAATGGAACAGGAAGCTGACAATGACTGTTGATGCCTCCAAACCTGAATCCAGTTGGCACGTGCCTGCCTGGCCCCCATTGACCTGGCACCACTTGGTGAGTGGAGGACCTGAGCAGCCATCTGGGGTCCAGGCAGTGACTACTGAGTGGTAGAGAGGTCTGTCAGTACCTGCCTGACAGCTGAGAGAGCAGTCAAACCATTCAAGAGCTGTTGGGCCCCCGAGAAGAAAGGAAGCAGAACTAGGACAGGAGATGACAAGGGAGAATATAGAACCCACTTAAGAAGGATAAATCCGCAGGTGGCAGAGACGCACCATTTTCTTACAATTTTTACATAGATAAAGCAAAAGAACCCTTAGCCTGCCAATTGGTGGCATAGATATACTCTTCAAAAGCACGCTTCTAGTTTTCTATTCATTCTAGGTACAACCAACCTCCTGAAGTTTCCAGAACCTCCCCAAATTTTGCTAGCACATGAGCTTTTGGTGGGAGGTTTCCACATATAGTTTCCATGTACCGTTCATAACAACTACAAGCATTAAACCTAACATTTTTAGTATGGTTCTCATCGTTATGAATTTTAGCTCCAAATTCAAGGAAAGCCTATCAACTATGTCCCACACATTAGTTACTAGTTTTCTTCAGTTCCAAATCCGGTTGCTCATTGGTTCCAATGGCGAGGTAAATTACAGCGTTTTGTTTTCATTTTGTATTTTTCTTGAATTTGTCTGTGACTTACCTTCATTAATTGTTCTCATTTAATTTTTTAAAATAACTTTCAGTCTTTATTTCTTAATATTTTGTTCCCATGACATACATAGCCTTGTCTTAAAAATGCTTCCTCATGGGTTTCTCTGACCCTTAATGTGTAAATAGCCTGTGATTGTATTTATTCAGATACCAGAGAAAACTGGAGAGGCAAGTGGATAAAATGAAAAAGAAGTGAAGGATGAATCTTCATTCGGTAGTGCTGGACAACCAGAACAGAGAGACACACACCTACAAGAAACAATTCAGTAGAATTTGTGATACATATAAAATGCTCAATAAGTGCTAGTTATTAATGCTGTTTTCACCTTATTTTGAAGATACCATTTTATTCAACAACATAAGACAGTATCGCTCCTGATTTACAAATGAGGTGTAAAGAGGTTAAAGGACCCTCTGGCATTCATGCTGCTAGTGGATTTTAGAGTCAAATTTTCTACCTTTTAGTCATTCAGGGATAATTCGAGTCCCAGAAGTCCTGTAGAGATAATAGAGTGTGATGTTCTCAAGTCCCGGACAAATAAATAAGACTGTAGAGGAAAAGCTAACCTTCCATAACTGGTTAGTGGAAGTGTCTAGACCAGAACTCTCTGTCACATAGAGTTTCTTTTCTGTTTACAGAGATCTCAGAGAAAATGAGAAAAAAATATTTAGTTTTATTCTTCCTTCCAGAGAATCCATCCCCCACTGGCTGGGCTGATGTCATTTCAGTCTGTACAGCATTCCCCCTGTGGGAACCCATCCTGCTCCTACTCCATGGGGCTCTGTGGGACTGTCAATCAGAGAAGCCCACCGCCTGTGTATACAGACTGCATAAGGCATCTTGTAGCCACGAAGTGTTTTCCTTTTTTTTGCAATTGTGTAAGCTAATAGATAAAAAGACTGAATTAGTAATAGTAATGGTTATGGATAGCTGTATTTAGAGAATGAAAGATGTGAAGTACGCCTTTCTTAGACATGGGTGGATGAACAAAGCTGGTCACTGGAAAGCAGAAAGAAGGGTGCGCACTGCTCTACCAGTGTCTTCTCATTTTCTAATTGTGCCCACTTAGATCTGAGGGTAAAAAAGAGAAACCAAATCTATAAGTAATACTCTACATACTCGAGAAAACTCTGTTTGATCCAAACAGGTCCATTCTGTACATGAAGTAACTTCTGACATGCATACCAAAAATTTTCAGAGCCATAGCAGACTAGGGAGAAGTAAAATGGTAACAGAGAGCCAAGAGTCCATATGTAAACGGGGGAGAACATTATAGGACCCAGATGAGAACCCAGGATTCCTAATGTGTGGGGGAGTGCCCTTACTCCCTGAGGAAAGTCATGCTGGGGGAGGGACAGTGAGCTTAAATGGCACTCTCCTTTGTTCAGTAAAAATTATGTGTCAGGGATGTCATGGGAGTGTAGTCATTTGGACCCCTGGAGACAAGGGCTAAGAGTAAATGGTGGCTTCTGTGAAATGTACCAAGAGCAAGGATAGCATGGGAGGATGAGGAGGAGGTGGAGGATGAGGAAGGAGAGGTAAATTAGCATCCTTAGCACACAGGGCATCATTCCCCCTGCTGGGAAATGGGCTGCCTTAGAGGGCCAGAGACCTAAAATAGACCTTCACCCATGACTCAGAGTTTGCCTTGCCCTTGCTGCGGATGCCTTAATTTGCCTGAAGTGTTGGTGCCCAGCCCTCTGTGTGAGTCACGCCCCTTTGTAAATGGAGTCCAGTGCTCTTGAAACGGCCACTTTACATTGCTGAGGGATTTGTCGTGACTCTGTCTGTCCATCTCCTCTTTACATCCTCATGGATTTTTGCCAAGGTTTTATGAGTATCGGGTATCCTTGGCTGAACTGCGGGTTTTCAAAATGCTTGTATTGAAATCCTAGCCTCCAGTACCTCAGAATGTGACTGTGTTTGGAGACAGAATCTCTGAAGAGCTACAGGGGTGAAAGTGAAATCATTAGGGAGAGGCCAAGTCCAATGTTACGGAGGCCCTTGTGGGAATGGGGAGATCAGACACATCCAGAGGGAACATTATGCAGAGACGTAGAGTGACAATAAGCACATACCATTCAAGGAGAAAGGTCTAGAAGAAAGTGGCTCTGCCCGTTCTCCAACCCCTAGATCTTCCACACTCTTAAACCATGGGACAGCGAATGTCTGTAAGCCAGCTGGTCAGTGGGGCTGCATTGCATTAGCCCTGGCACACAGACAACAAGGAGTGTTTCTGTCCCTCCTGCCCTGTGCTCACCACGGCCTTGGAGGAGGCAGCTGTGCCAAGGCCTGGGAGAGCCTGCGTGGCTCACTCCAACACGGTTGGTGCATGCACACTCAGCACACGGCTCTTCACTCGGTGGCCCATACATTCTCAAGTGCCAAGCGACAGAGTTATTATTTTTTCACATTAAAAACGTCAAGCTGATCAAAGAAACAAACACTTTTAATGAAACATATGTGGGACACTTAGAAGGAGAAGATTTACAATGTGTCTGCTGTGAAACCAGAAGGCTTATGGAAAGTGTGAAGTAGGAGGACAAAGATACCAGGCTCTGATGCCAGAGGAGACATGGCCTAAATATTAAACAGAAGGGAAAATAATTCCCCTCCATAAAATCACAATTCATTTCCGCATCTAACATAAATCACTAATATACACACAGGACATTTCCATCTAGCCACACTCAGTTCTTTCCACACCCATCACAATAATGTACACTTTGATCTCGGGGAAGGAAATTAAATTCAGACACTGAGATATAAAATTTTCAGGGTTGCTTGAAAACCAAGTTCTAAGTGTGTTCCCTCCCCTATTAGAATTTCAAGGATTAATAAAACTGTGGGCATGTTTTGTCTAGTCTTAAATAGTAGATAATAATCTTAACTTCCTTTTGAATTCTGGAACTGAAGTAGTATCCTTCATAAGCATAGGACAGTGATTGCTCTTTGAATGCGTGAGCCACTGACACTATATTCAGGGTAGTCACATATCTCAAGTGACACAAAGCAGCTTTTGAACACTTTAACTGGGCATTAAGTTGACACTAAGTAACTGTAGAAGCCTTCTAATGCATGTGTGTGGTAGCCTGGATGGTCTTAGGGAGGATATAGTATGTACTTGCCATGGCACTTAATATATGACCCAAGCATTCATTCCCTTGTATTTATAAAGTATCTTATCTTTATAATGGTGGCATCTGTACTATCATGAATTTAGAATTTCCAGTGCAGGTAGCAGATCCAGGTGGTAAAAGAAGGATCCAGGAGTTAGAGTTAGCACTGGCTCACCTCTTCCTGGCTCTTCTGTTCCGTTATTTCTCCTTTGCCTCCATTGGGTCCCTAGGAAAGGGTCTGCAACCCTCTCCAAGGAAACTTTCCTTTCTTTTCTCCTAAAAGGATTAGGGTCATCATGAACTAGGGGCCTTTGAGTGGAACTAGAGATGTGTGTGTGTGTGTGTGTGTGTGTGTGTGTGTGTGGATGAATGAGTGTTAGTGTGGGAGTGAGTGTGGGAACATGATATAAATGTGTGAAGAAATGTGCAAGTCAATGAGGGAGAGTGTGAGCAGGTATGAGGTGTATAAAGTGTCTGTGTCTGAGCGAGTGTGAGTGTGGGTGAATGACTTTGTGAGAGTCTGATGTGATTGTGTGAAGGTGGGTATAAATGTTTTAGTGAGTATGAATTTGAGTGTGCAAGGGTATGTAGCTGTGTGATGGAGCCTGTGTGAAAGAGTATATGTATGGATGCATGTGAGCCTATATAAGTGTGTGAGAGCTTGTAGCTGTTAGAGTGTGTATAAGTGTGTGTGTGTGTCTGTGTTCATGTGTGTAGAAGGCAAGGATAGTGTGTGTGTGTATGTGTGTGTGTGTGTGCGTGTGTGTGTGTGTGTGTGTGTGTGTGTGTGTGTGTGTGTGTGTTTGTGTGTGTGTATGTGTTTGTGTCTTAGTTTAGGGTTTTTATTGCTGTGAAGAGACACCATGACCATTGCAACTTTTTTTTTTTAAGGATTTATTTATTTATTATGTATACAGAGGAGGGCACCAGATCTCATTCTAGGTGGTTGTGAACCACCATGTGGTTGCTGGGAATTGAACTCAGGACCTCTGGAAGAGCAGTCGGTGCTCTTAACCTCTGAGCCATCTCTCCAGCCCCCATGGCAACTCTTATAAAGGAAATAATTTAGTTGGTTGTGGCTTACAGATTCAGAGGTTTAGTCCATTATCATCATGGCAGTGTGCAGGCAGACATGGTGCTGGCGAAGGAGATGAGAGTTCCACATCTTTTTTTTTTCCTTTTATTTTATTTTACAATACCATTCAGTTCTACATAACAGCCACAGATTCCCTTGTTCTCCCCCTTCCTGCCCCCCTCCCCTTCCCCCCAGCCCACCTCCCATTCCCACCTTCTCCAGGGCAAAACCTCTCCTGATGACTGAGATCGACCTGGTGGACTCAGTCCAGGCAGATCCAGTCCCCTCCTCCAAGACTGAGACAAGTGTCCCTGTATAAGCTCCAGGTTTCAAACAGCCAACTCATGCAATGAGCACAGGACCTGGTACCACTGCCTAGATGCCTCCCAAACAGATCAAGCCAATCAACTGTCTCACGTATTCAGAGGGCCTGATCCAGTTGGGGGCTCCTCAGCCTTTGGTTCATAGTTCATGTGTTTCCATTCATTTGGCTATTTGTCCCTGTGCTTTATCCAACCTTGGTTTCAACAATTCTCGCTCATATAAACCCTCCTTTTTCTCGATAATTAGACTCCTGGTGCTCCACCTAGGGCCTAGCTGTGGATCTCTGCATCCAGATTCCTCAGTCCTTGGATGGGGTTTCTGGCTCAACTATTAGGGTGTTTGGCCATCCCATCACCAGAGTAGGTCAGTTCCGGCTGTCTCTCGACCATGAACAACCTGGACATGAGTGGGAGTAATGAAGGGCGAGGGTCGAGGGAAAGAGAACAGGAGATCCCAGCTGGATCAACAACAGAGAAGGAGAACAAGGAATAGGAGACCATGGTCAATGAAGACCACATGAGAAAAGAAGAAACAAAGTGCTAAAGAGTTCCACATCTTGATCTGCAGGCAGCAGGGAGAGACTGAGACACACTGGCAAGACTTGAGCTTCTGAGACCACGAAACCTACTCCCACAGTGATGCACTTCCTCCAACAAGGCCACATCTACTCCAACAAGGCCATACTGTCTTCATGTGTGTAGAAGGCAAGGATAGTGTGTGTGTGTGTGTGTGTGTGTGTGTGTGTGTGTGTGTGTGTGTGTGTGTGTGTCTTATGTGCCAAGCATTCAAACACATGAGTTCATTGGGGCCATACCTGTTCAAGCCACCACAGTGTGTATGTATCCATGTGTGTAGAAGGCAAGGATGGAGTTTAGGGTTATTTCCCTCTGTGGATCCAAGTAAAGAGACCCCTTTGTGGGACTTGGCTGTCTTCTCAGTGCCAGGGTGGCAAAGGGTTTAAGGGGCTCAGTTCATGACAGTCCTGGTGGGACTGTTCCAGGCACTGGGACACTTTCCAGCTTCCAAGTCAACCTCGTTTTCTCCACGTCTTTATTTTTATTAGAAGCCAAGTTGGTCACTTGCCATCTGTGGTCTGCAAACCTCTGAGAGTCACAAAGTGTCTTTATTTTATTTTATTCTTTGATGTCTTTTTAAAAACTTAGTTCTTTGAGGATTCTATACAACATGTTTTGATTGTCTTCACTCTTCTTTCTCTACTCCTTCCAGATTCATCCCTCTTGCCTATCCAGTCAACTCCATGTCCCCTAAAAACGAAAACACCTCATTGACTCCAGTTTGTGCTGCCCATGTATTCTTGAATGTGTGGCCTTCCACTGGAGTATGGTTGACCTACAAGCAGCAACACTTTTAAATAATACTGACTCTAACTCTCCCAGCACCTATCAATTGCCAATAGCTCCTTAGCTAGGGTGGGACTTAGTCCCTTGAGCTTACACAGATCTTGTGCATGCTGTCAGAGTGCTGCTTTAGAAAGTCTGTGAAGGTTGGCCAGGTGGTGGTAGTGCATGCTTTTGATCCCAGCACTTCGGAGGCAGAAAAAGGTAGATCTCTGGGTTTGAAGCCAGCCTGGTCTACAGAGTGAGTTCCAGGACAGTCAACACTATGCAGAGAAACTGAAAAACAAAAACAAAAACAAAAACTGAAACAAACAAACAAACAAACAAACAAATGTCTGTGAATGTGCTAAGCATGGCTCTTCACGGGTTATTGCACCTGGATATAGTTTGAGTTTTCTAAATGTAGATCTTGATTTTAATAAAATGAAGTTCATTGCTGAATGCTGCTAAATTCAGGGAAATTATTTTTCCCAGCCTGCTTTCTCCATCCATGGATACTTGAGCACAGCTATGACCACTCACAGTTTTATATATATTTTTAACTTTAGAACAGTCCTCCCCACAGAAGAAATTGTCCGGATCCTTGTGTGCCCACCACTCCCTGCTCCTGCATCTTGGTTATGGGATCATAATTCTTCACCACAAGTCAGGGGGTCACTGTTTAATGAGAACAAGCCAGTGTCAAAGGCATAATGACCTGGAAAATTAAAGAGATTTTTTAATCTGCCTGTTGCAACAGGGAGAATGTTCATTAATGAGGAATGTCTCAGAGAAGACAAAAATGAGGAGACTAGAGTTTTATGGAGGTGAGCAGACAGGGAGCCATCATGATTCCTAGGGAAGCCTAGAGAGACAGATCAATGCTTTTTAGATGGGAGGGCAGGGGGGTTCCTTGAGTGTTCTAGCCAAACACAACAAGGTGTAAGTATTTCTTCCCCATTTCTGTTTTCTAGAAACTTACTTCCAAGCTCACAGACATGAGAGCCAGCTCACTAGTATGCTATCCTCAGAAGTCTTACCTTAATGCTTTAGATCTCCAAGCTTCTAATTTTTATTAGTTGTGACCACCGCTTGTCCTTTCAAATACGTATTCCCAGGAGAATAATATAGTATCTACTCACTAAATCATTCTTACGTAAGTGAATAAATAAAAATGAATGTCATATATCATGTATACCATTTTAAAGATTTGTTTTTACTATTTTTGATTATATATATCCTTGTGTGTCATGTAGGGGTATGTATATGTAAGTTCAGATGCTTTTGGAGGTGTTAGGTTTTCAGAGGCTGAAGTTACAGGAGGTTGTGAGCCACCCAATGTGGGTACTGGGTACCAAACTCTGGTCCTCTGTAAGAACAGTACAAGCTCTTAATGTTGAGAGCTGAGCCATCTCTGTAGCTCCACGTACATTATTTTAAAAATTAGTCACTAGTGTTATATCGGTCAAAATTTTGGTAGTCTTGTTTAACAACTTATCTTTAGAAAATTGTCAATCAAAACTGAAGTTTCAAAGCACTCACAGGAATGTGTCTAAATGAATTATGAAGATATTAACTACGAATTTTCTTTCTCAGTAATTCTCACAGGGACATCAGCCCTCCATTTATGTCCTCAGTGCCATTAAAGAAATTAGCCAATGCCAAAGAAGCCAGTAGGAGACACAGATTAGTACTTTAAACTTATGATGAAGAGTATGGAAATCAGTCTTTCCATTGCAAGAAAATGACTATTTGAAGAAAAGGGGCGGGGCAAGATTTGGTCTGTAAAAACCTAATCATTAAAGGACTTAGGACATAGAGATTATGCTGACACCAGAGGGGAGGGATCAATGCCTCCTGATGTGATAATAGTTTTTTTTTTTAACCTCAAATCAGGTTAATGTTGGATGGTAAATAAGAAAAAACAAAACAAATGGAACAGAAAGGGAATATGGATGCTGGTTGGTGTAGGTAGCATGTCCCCTCCCTTCAGGTCACCTCTTGGACATTGAATAAAATTCTATATATCATGAAGTCTAGAAACTGCAAACGGGTTTAGGGGGTCTTATAGATGTAACCAACCATCTTATTAAATAAGAAACACAGAACCAATGCAAAGAAGAAAGCCGAGAGGTCAGAGCTAAGAGCTAAAACCTTACCCTTCCTCCTGCGGTGGTCCTACCTCTCCGAACCAGAACCACTTCCTGTGTGCCTGTCTTTTTATAGTGTTTCTGTTCTGCCTTCTCATTGGTTGTAAACCCAACCACATGACCGCCTTGTCATGGCCTTACTGTATAGACCTCCAGGTTTTCTATGATTGGTATTGAGATTAAAGCCATGTGTATCCAATACTGGCTATATCCCTAAACACACAGAGACTTACCTAGCTCTGCCTACCAATTGCTGGGATTACAAATGTAAGTCACCACTGCCCTGCTTTCCTATGGCTTGCTAATAGCTCTGACCCCCGGGCAACTCTATTTATTAACATACAAATAACATTTGAATACAAATAAAATATCACCATAGGGTCTCAAAACAGAGACTGAAACTCACGCCATCAGCAGTCATGTGAAAGGGACCCTTGTTCCAATACTACTTCGCAACCTTTGGATAGAAAAGGCAGTGGGGCTGTAAGGGTGGCTGCCTCTTTGTGTGTTACCTTGACTTCTCCATCCTCTCCTGGAATTGTAAAATTTAAAGAGAAGATACACCTAAATGAATGGATTGCTAACTGCTAGATGGTCATTTTTGTTTTGTTTTGTTTTTAGAATTAAAGATCCCAGAACATCTGGCAACCTTCAGATAACATCGGGATGTGTCACTCTATTCTTTAATCATATATATATCAACATACACAAAGCATATAAATTGATATGAAATTTAGCTTTCAGAAAAGCAGTGTGTTTGTCTCAGGAAGATAGTGTCTAGCTATAGGAAATTAAGGATGATTGAATATTCAGAGAGAAAAAGAGGCATATACCCTAGATGCTGAAGTCTCTTTGCAGAATGTATCCTTTCTGCCCATTTCCACATCTGAGTTTTCTAGGTAGTGTTTTGGTGTGTGTGTGTGTGTGTGTGTGTGTGTGTGTGTGTGTGTGTGTGAGAGAGAGAGAGAGAGAGAGAGAGAGAGAGAGCGCCTCATTATAAACCTCACTTGTGTACCACCGACTATCACATTCTAAGTAATGACTTTCAAATAGTGAGCAGATAGACCTGAGCAATGGCGTGTGTGTAGAGAGAACTTGTGAAATATCCTGACTATTCCCCAACACTGGTGAGAAAGAACATCTGACGTTCCCTGTACACAAAGAAAAATGTTTATCATGATTGTCATGAGTTAAGAATTTAAATTTCTGGGACAATCGCACATCCCCTTGCAGAACTGTAGGAAGAATCCTGGAAATATGCATACATGGTCATTTTTTTTAAAATTTTTAATTTGCAGCAATAAAGTATTTTGACAAAAATTGATTGAGATCACAGTTTCTTTCCATCTGAGAACTACCTCTGTTATACCTTCCTGTGGTGATACTGTGTTCCCCAAAATATTGTGTACCCTAATAAACTTGTCTGGGGTCAGAGAACAGAACAGTCACTTAATAGAGAGGCTAGAAAATGGTGGCACACACACCTTTAATCCTTGCATTCTGGAGGCAGAGATCCATCTGGATCTCTGTGAGTTCAAAGCCACAATGGAAACAGCCAGGCATGGTGACTCACGCCTTTAATCCCAGGAAGTGATGGCAGGAAGCAGAAAGGTGTATAAGGTGTGAAAACCAGAAACTAGAGCCTGGTTAAGTTTTTAGGCTTTTAGCAGCAGTACAGCTGGGATTCATTCTGAATGAGGACTCAGGCTTCTAGTCTGAGGAAACAGGATCAGCTGAGGAATTGGCAAGGTGAGGTGGCTGTGGCTTGTTCTGCTTCTCTGATCTTCCAGCGTTCACCCCAATTCCTGGCTCCATGTTTGTTTTTTATTGATAAGACCTTCTAACAATTCATGCTACACCTTCCCTGTGTTTTGGACAGTTGGGATAGCCATTGTCATAT
Organism: Peromyscus maniculatus bairdii; assembly: GCF_049852395.1. Classification (NCBI taxonomy): domain Eukaryota; kingdom Metazoa; phylum Chordata; class Mammalia; order Rodentia; family Cricetidae; genus Peromyscus; species Peromyscus maniculatus. The sequence goes on from NC_134870.1 coordinate 59,825,057, forward strand.
TTTGGAAGAGGAAATTTGAGTTTAGAGTGATTTATGTCAGAGTTTTGCTGGATATATTCACGTTGCTCCAGTTACTTTTGTATATAATATAATCATTTTAGTTAATTATCTAAGTATAAAAATCAGTGTCCCAAACCTTCCTGCCACTCACTATATCAACTCATCTACTAGACACAAAGATATAGGGCCACAAGCCACAGTATGGTGTGGAGATACCCTTTAGCGTCAATGCGTAGCATTCTCGTAGAGCCAGATGCTGCCCATGCAGTGTTCTTTCACTTACACCTATACAAAAATTGTAGTGCCAAGCATGTAGCTTTCATTAGTACCTAATCAAAGTAGAAATTCTTCCTCACCAGAAATATACCCCAGAATGTATTTAACGCAACAAAACCATAATTGTATTACCTGTTTAAGAGGTAGTTGCCCAAAGTAATTAGATGCCTCTCCACATGACTCAGGTCCTCTTTCCCTGTTATATCCACAACAGCCTGGAACACTAGCCTCTAGGAAGAGGTTATTCTCAGCTGGTTCCAATGTCTGTGAGCTGGAAGGGAGGTTGCACCTAGACTTGTGTGTGAAGGGGCTGCTGCTGATGAGTGGCTTGTTGTCATGGTCTTTGGTGGAACATGAAGATGCTGTTTCTGGATATATGAGATAAACCCCAAATTACGATCTACTCTCAGTATAGTAAGGTGGATGATATAGCTGGGCAGACGATCCAGAGGAACAGGAAGAAAACAGGAGGCAAACTCAAAGCAGCACATCTCCTTCCAGACTACTTCTAGTGCCCTTTTGGCACAACCCACCAAGAAACCCTGGCAAAGGAGAAATGTGGTGTGCATAGTTGTAGCCCCAGTTGTGTTGACGTGGGCACCGTGAGTTGTAATAAAACATTTGGCTGGCTTTGGTCTCGGATTCCTAGGAAGGATACTCTAACTCAGATTGATTTCCTGAAAACTGAGTGCTTTTGCTGTTCACAAGACCCGTAGATTGTTGTACATGAGTTTGGATGAATAGATGATTCACAGGGTGCTGGTTACCACATCCTGTAAAGCTTGAGTCCTGGAACCCCCCAAAGGACAGTGTGGTGAAAGAAAATGGCCACCATAGGGAGTGGCACCATTGGGAGATGTGGCTTTATTGGAGCAGGTGTGGCTTTGTTGGAGGAAGTGTGCCACCGTGGGGGGGGGGCAGCTCTGAGTTCTCCTATGCACAAGCTATACTCAGTGACACATTTTCTTTCCTGTTGCCTGAGGATCAAGACGTAGAACTCTTGGCTCCTTCTCCAGCATCATGTCTGCTTGAATATCTCCGTGTCCCACCACTGATGATAAGGGACTAAACCTCTGAAATTGTAAGTCACCCCAGTGAAATGTTTTCCTTTATAAAAGCTGCTGCGGTCATGGTGTCTCCTCACAGCAATAGAAACCCTGACGAAGACAGACAGATGTTCAGACACACACATAAAAATCTGGGCTCAGGTGAGCCATACCTACTACTGCTGTAACCTGGAACTTCAGGTATTTATTCCATATAGCACAGGGAGGAGGGGTTAGCTAGTCTAGGTAGGAGGTCTCTGAAGGCGAACTGTCTTGGGCTGTAAACATCCCAGAGAACGAGGAAACTGCACTTGCCAATTTTTTTACACACTGATAAGTCCTCTATACACAATCCTCTGTGTACAATCCTCTGTACACCCTTACATGCAGTTCAGAGTCTGACTCATATGAGGAATGGCTTTGCCAATTTCCCATCAGTCTGAGGTCTTGGAGTCCTTCACAGGGCCATGCCTATTTCAACAATACACATTCACTCAAGGCATCGCTCACTCAAGGCTTCCTCCACTTCTTACAGCAAGTCACCAGAAAGACTAGCCAAGTGATGAAAGAATTGGAGTGAGCCTCAAACCAATATAACCTCTGGAGAAGCGATAAGGGCTGAGGACTGAGTAAAATCATATGGGCAACTAATCAGTTATGCCTATGGGATGAGACAGTAATAAAAACTTTGACCACCAAAGCTCATACCTTCCTTTTTTGGTGAACAAATCAATGTGCTAGGACAGTGATGTATCTTGGCCTTTTAAAGCTTGATTACAACTTGTTTTGTGTACTAATATTTGACCTATCCATGTGTACTTGAGATAAATGTGTATTTTGCTGTTGTTTGGTAGAATGTCTGTGTATGTCTCTTTGGCACAGTGAGTCTATAGAATGTTCTGTTCTTTTCTCACTACTCTTCTGTCTGTTTGCTCATCATCCCTGAACGTAAGGTTTTACTGTCTCCTAGTATTGTCTACGTCTGTCTTTAAATCTGTCATTGTTTGTTTCACATGTTTACGGACTCTGATGTTTGGTGCATATATGTTAATTATTTTATCTTTTTGATGAATTGACACTTTAATGATTACATGATGCCAGTCTTTGTTTTCTGGCCTCGTCTAATGAATTTCAGCTTAATTCTGCTGGCTGAGATTGCTATCTGTTATGGCTTAAATGTGAAACATTTTCCACAGGCTCATGTGTTTGAAACTTGCTTTCCAGACCATGGTGTTGTTTGGGAAGGTTGTGGTACTTCTAAGAGGTAGATCTTTGGAGACAAGCTGTCACTGGGGACAGCCATGAGGTTTTGTAGTCTGACCCCACTTCCTGTTCTCTCTCTGCTTCCTGACTGTTGAAACAATGTGTCCATCCTGACTCATGCTCCTTCCCCTTCATGATACACTGTATCTTTGGAATGTCATGCTGGGATAGATACTTTTTCTATTATGTTGTTCTAGTCATTTTGTTTCAGCAGTGCATAAAGTAACTAAAGAGATTCTTTTGGTACAAAGAAGTTTCTCAAAGGGTCTTGAAATATACTTGAAAGGAAAGGGCAGAAATGCATTCCCATGAGAGAAAACAGTATAGATAAAGATATGAAAAGCATGGTATATGTGTAGGGGATATGCCATAGGAAAGAATACTTTAGTATTCTCGTGTGTGATAGCATGAAAAGAGAAGAAGGAATCAGAACACCAAGAACACTTATTTTTATACTAAGGAGCTTAGATATTTATCTTGGGATGACTCTACATATGAGAGGCAAGCTCAGATTTATATTTGGTAACTCTTTTTTCCATTGCATCATGGAGAATGAAATGAAGGACTGGAAGATGAGAAAGAGAAAGCTAGTGGGTGTGGATAACAACATATAGAGAGATGATGTGGTCCTGAAACAGGACCACTGCAATAGTGCCTTCCTTGGTAACGAGAGCCTCAATAGTCTATATATATCAATGTATTAAGGGGTTCTTTGGGGAAAACAAACTCACTGTTGCTTCTTCATCTCTCGGGGAAAGATCCAGACCAGGTCACTAAATTGTGCCCCAGGAAGCCTTTCACATCCAAAAGAGAGCTCGAGACCCCCTCCTCCATCCCTTTTAAGAGGTCAGGTAGGCAGGCAAGAAGCACCACCCCATCAGTCCAGATAGCCCAAGGTCATGGGCCAATTCCCACTACATTCCTTCATTACTTCTTTCTTACAAGGCTGGATTCAGACCCAGAGATAGTCCCACCATGTGAAACTAAAGATAAAGACAACACACAACCATCAAACACAAAACTTACATGCACACTCAAATTCAAATTCACCTCTTCCAAGTTTCATTTCACAAAATTCCAAGTGGACTCTGTGAAGCTGAGTTGTTCTCCTTCTCTGATGCTTCTGACTAGCTGATAGTATTCACATCTGTTAGTGTGCTCTTTTTGGTAAGAACTTGCTGGTTGAAGTGCTGGATCACAAGGCTGATGGATCACAATGTTAGAGTTGAGCTTGCTAGAATCTATGGTGTTCACCAAGAACATGTCACCAAGCCAAGCCCAAGACACAAAGCCACAGAGGCGAAGCACTTGGTACTCAGTGTTCTACTGAGTAGTTCTTTGGAGCCAGACTGTCTGAGTTTGTATTTTAGCTTTGATCTTGAGTGGTGTGATATTTAACAAGGAGAAAACAAACAACAGCCACTATAAAATTTCTCTGTACTTGAGCTTCTCCATCTGTAAAATGGGATCAGCAACAATATTTGCCGTTGTATTTCTTCTGAGGACTAGAAGCAATTAGCACTGTGCTTGGCACGGAATAATGTCTAAACAAATAGTAGCTCAGGATTCAGTCCTAATACTCTTCTCCATTCTAGAACTCAGACAGTTCTAGGCTCTACAGTACTTTAACCATATTAATGATTCAAATATTTATCACCAGCCCCGATTCTCTTTTAAATTCCCAAGTTGAATGTTCAGCTGTTATTTAGCAACTCTCTATGTCAGATGGCCTAGAACATCTGATAAACCAGAGATAATAGTTTAAAGAAAGAGCGATGGGACAGGACCTCACTTCTCATCTGGCAAATATTGTTGCTTATCCCATTTTACATATGGAGTAGTTTTCAAGAAGACATCCAAAACTGCCTGTGAACAAAAGCTAGCCCAGAAGATTACAAACTCAAATGGACTGATGTATTAATTTCTTTCATTTGTTTAAACTAATATCTAAGCTCACTAAATGCTTGTATAGTAGTTATAATGTTCCAGGTACTGTTTAGTACCAATTGGTTTAGTTCTCCCAATTTCCTAAGGGAAAGATTGCTATGCTCTCATTTTACGGAAGAGGAAACTGAGGTACCAAGAGATTAAAAATGGCTGACTATGAAAATGGCCTGCAGATGGGAGAGGTAGGATTTAAACCTTTCTCAAAGACCTATAGTATCAACCCTGCAATACAATGTCTTTCCAAAATGTGTGTTTGAGTGCCACTGACACTATGTGCCCTGATTTCCTAACCCGTCCCTGATGCTGCCAAAGGAGTCTGAGCTCTGGTGGGAAGGGCAATGTTAAGAGCAGAACAGACCCTGTCTGTCAGACTCCATCTTTACCTATCCCAGCTTCCTTGGCCTTTGTTTTTGTCCTCTGAGGAGTTTAGTAAGATCTCAGGAGTCTATTTTCAAACCCTTATTCCTATTGCTTGTTTTGGCTTTTAAGATGGGCCTTAGAGGATGATTTTTTTCCCCCACTGCTGACTTTGGAAAGCCTAGGCCAATAGAGAGTAAATGTTTTTCTGCTTTTAAGGATGAATTGAAATGCTACAGGAAGTAGACCAGGGGCTCTGTGGGAGATGCCTTGGAACGTTCTCTCTCATTCTTGGAAGAGGAAGGTAGGTGTGCAGAAGGAGCTCTCCCACGACCTTGTCTGGTAGTGAGATCACTTTAAAACAGAGCATTAAAAAGCAAGGACTCAGTTCAACAGCCTGTGACAAGAAGCAGGGCATAGATGGCTGCAGACCTGACCTTATTTGGCTCTGGCTTCACAGTCCGAGATGACTGCTACAGAAAGAAATCGGAAGACAGGAAATGAGGAAGCAGGGTCATCTTTTTACAATGTGAGTCCTTCTGAACTTCTAAAAGTTCCCTCGGGTTCTTTTGGGTGGAGTTAAGTTTCTCATTTATCTCTCAGTGTCTCAATTTCCTCCTCAGTAAAAAGGGCAGCATCATGATAGCACCTTCAGAGAATTATAAGGATAAATGAGTTGATGGTAAATATTGCAGCCGAAGCGTCTGATAAGCCTAAAGGTAAAACAAGTGTCTATTATTATGTAACTCAATTTGGATGACCTTCCTGGAGGATGGGGCTTGTTGTGACTTCTGCAACAGGCAGTCAGTGATGGATGGAGAGGCCACAGGGGGAATCATTTTGGAGGGTCCCTTTGACTAAGAACATGCAGGAAGTGACCCAAGCATGTGTGATTTAAACAGTGACTCAGGAAGGAACAAAAGAGAATGAGGGCAAGTTTCCTAGCTTGGGACATTGAAAACATAAAAACAAGGTCATATGGCCACACAATGAAGAAAAGCCCCCTTTTGAAAGGAGGAAAAAACAACCAAATATAACCAGGCATGAAGGAGATCAGGAAAACATCCTCCCCAAGTGACAGTCAGCCAAGAATAACACATGAGCTCATCAAACCCAATTGTCAAGGTTGGGGGTGGTGAGGTTCAAAAGCCTCAGCCAGGTAACTTAAACATTAAGAAGCATATTTCCCATCTTCAGACTAAGGAATGTTCTGGAGCAGATCTTCATAGAGCAGAGCTAGTCCCCTGAAGCTGGCATTTCCTGTAGAGATGAAGCAGCCATACCTTTGATGATTCCTTGGATGTCAGCAAAAACATTCGCTAAAGACAGATGCATGCCAACAAGTCATAAATAAGGGAGCAGGAGAGAGAAACACCACATGAGAGGTGAGTGGGAAGGAACAAAGACATCGTCTTCTGCCAAGACCATTATCACATGAAACATAATGCATTCATCACCGAGTCATGTAACAATCCAGACGCCAAGTAAGAATGAAAGTCACAGGCAGGAAACTGTCACATAATCAAGGCCCTGGGAGCAAAGTGCCGCATAGACGGCTCCCAGCACTCTATTACATGGCGTGGAGAAAAAGTACCTCACTGTGTGAAGTAAAAATACCTCACTGTAGGAACATTGAAAACTCTGTAATGGGCAGGCAGCAAAGTGCTCTTCAGCCTGCTCGTCTGGAGTTTTGCTCACGTCATTTGTTTCACTGTTGAAGTTACCTTTACTGTGAGGGAAGTGGTAAGGATCCTGCTACACTCATTTGGTTTGGCCCAGCACCCCATGAATGATGCTGCAGTTTCAAAACAAAGTCAAAATGCAAATAACAAAGTCAAATGGTACATCTCTGTTCTTCCTTTCAGCCCTGATTCAGTCCGTTTAGACTCCCAGTATTCCATACTTGCTAATTGTCAAGTGTACTCGAAATTGGAGTTGGCTTTCTCCAAGACAAAGCAACCGAATAAGCATAAGCCTATTCTAAAGAAAAAGAGACTACAGAGGCATTATGTGAGCAAATGGAAACCTATAAATGCTTACCCCCAAATTTAAGTAATTTGTGAGAAGTGAATCTTATATCATACACGCCCCCCCACACACCACACACACACACCACACATATACACACACACACACCACACATACATACGCACACACATAAACACACACATCACACATATACACACACCACACATACACACACACACACACACACCACATAAATACACACACATAACACACACACACACACACACACACACACACACACACACCCTTGGTATCCAACACCTCAAGGACAGTATGTAATATCAAAATTGCCACCTATCATATAGTTCTGAAATGCTCAAAGGAACTGCAGAAACAACTCTTAGAAATCTTATATAAGAATGCAGATTCAAGTCACTTGGAAAATCTTCAGTCTGCTGGTCTATGTTAGTGACAGTTACTGAATTACAAATTAAGCCATAGTAAGGTTAGCTAGTAAGAAGAAATCAAGAAATGAATCCAGCAAACCCTCCATGGGTCATGGTGCATGTGTTGGTTAATCTTACCCACTTGATGGGATTCAGAATTGCCATGGAGCCAGGCATGGTGCCGTGGGCCTTGAATCCCCACACTCGGGAGGCAGAGGACGGTGGATCTCTGTGAGGCCAGTCTGGGTTGAGCTCCAGGCCAGCCAGAGGGATATATAGTGGGTCCCTGTTTCAAAACACACTTGGACAGAATCACCCTGGAAGCAATCCTCTGGGTGTGTGGGTGAAGAATTCTCTAGATTAAGTTAATGGAGGTAGGAAAGCCACACTGAAATTTGGTAGTGTCATCCTCTAGGCTGGAGTCTTGGACTGGATAAACAGAAGGGGAGCTGAGGAACATTTGCCTGTTTCTGCAGCCTGGCTGCGTGCACATGTGCTTAGCAGCTCCATCCTGCTGCTTCTGTGCCTTGATAGATTACAGCCACAGTGAGCCCAAGAAACCCTTGCATCCCTAGGCAGCATTTGCCCAGTATTTCACACCGCCCCCTAGAATCCCAGTACTAGGGAGTCTGAGCCAGGAGGATCAAAGATCGTGTGTTAGAAGGGCAGACTGGGCTAAACAGTGAATCTTAGGCCAAGTTGGACTATCTGTAAGACCCTAAGCAAGCAAGCAAACAAACAAACCACCCTTAAATTCCTTAATGTCATGTTCTGTGGGGTGATGGCAATTCTCTCAACTTATCAATTGCTGCTTATTCATTCAATTGGACTACACTGCACATGTCTTATCGTTTGTGCCGGAGAGTTTGATAAACAGAACCTCCATTTTCTCAACACCGTATGTAGATGGACACATCTTCTGACCACTTTTGGAGTTGAAGCCCAGTCAAATGTGCCTCACTGGGTTTCCCGGCCCACTGTCCAGGGGCTGGCTGGTCCTGGTGTTTGTGGAAGGAACCCAGTGGGTTGAATGAATGTGATGCAAGAAATCAAAGCGCTTTGGAGCCTTTTCTATTCCAGCCTTGCACCTGTCCATCACACATAGAGACAGAGAGCTGGGCTGCCGCCTACCAGAGGAGGAAAAGGAATCCAAAGTGGGGTTACCAATTCTCTCGGTCTTGTGGTGCCACACACCTGCTCTTAAATCCTGCCTGCCATGCCAAGACACTATGGCTTCCATTTCCAGTATGTTTCATTTAGCTCCATATTTGGAGCTGTGCTTGAAACCAAAGGAAATCATTTCCCGTCCCTTCTGGCCCCTTACTTTCTTTCTCACAAGCGCTATTACCAGGTATGGATTGCACAGATGGCCAATTCCAGTCTCTCGGGAGTGTTCTTAGATCTTCGCTTTGATCCACAGGAATCGCCGTGGAAACTTGATTTTTCTTGAGAGCCTAAGAAATGATCAACTTTACGATAACTTCTTTTGTGTTTTTGCTAAGCAAGGAAAACAAATGCCAGCAGGCTATGGGTACAGTAGATTATGAACGCATCCTAATTTCAGAGCTGTTAAAAACACTATGTAAAATTCATGTAAGATTTGATGAAATGCATATATCCTTCATTTTCTCAGACCATCATAAGAGAATTTGGAGTCTAAGAAACGTAGACTAAACACATAAATACTAAGTGAAATTGCCTCCTCAACAAAGTCTCAGACTAATGCTTGCCCATATTTACTCTGGTAGAACTTTGGACAGGATTTTCTTGTGGGAGATGGTTTTTGTCACACACCACCCACTGTAGCACTTATTAATGGTACCAGCAAGTGGAGTTAATAAACCATGAAAACGCTTTGTGTTTTCTCAGTCTCTGATATGACAGGAAGAGAAGCAGGACAGAAGACAGGACAGCAGCATGTGGGAACAGCACCATGAGGATGAACACCAGTGTCCATGGGATTCTGCTTGTATCCAGATTGCTACTGTACAGGTTTACTGTTTCCTTGTACCTCCCAAACTATGCTGGAGAGGATGGCCACATTGCCATCGAAGAGTAGTCTTATTTTCTTGCTTGTTTGTTTAGGTAGTTTGTGTGCATGGGGACAAGGTTTCAGGTTTATCAGGCTGGCCTCAGACTGGCTATGTTGCTGAGGAGGACTTGGAATTTCTGACCATCTTGGTCTCTGTTTGCCCAGTTCTGGAATCGGAAGTCTGAGATGCTATACCCGGTGAAGGCAGTGCTGTGCAGTGAAACCCTGGGTTTTGTGCATCCTCGGCAAGCACTCTAATTGAGCTACATTTTAAGCCTGGAGAACAGCTTTAGAAATAATTTACAGTATGGATGACTGGACTAGGACAGAGTAGAAAAGGTGACATTATGTATGTGCCCTTCATTTGGTGCCAACACATCAAAATTGCCATAAAACAATATATATATTCATATATATATTCATATATATAGGAAATGTTTTTAAGGTCTATGTACAATTTCAAGAATAATGAGGCTGGCTGTGGTGGTATATGTCTGTAATCTAACTCTGGAGTGGTTAAGGCAGAAGGATCCTGAGTTTGAACACCCCTTTAGTCTATCTTATAGAACAAACAAATGAAAGTGAGCATAATGAAAATGAACCTCTATGATGAAGAGGAACAGTACTTTTGAATTCTAATGAATGACATCTCCAAATATTCAGCCCTTCTTGTCTCTGGCAGAAATTGGAAGTAACTGCTCCTTAATTTCCCTTCATGTATAGATATATGGGTTTTCTTATATATAAATAATATTTCTAAATAATACGATCCTAGTTAGTGTCTCTATTGCTGTGATGAAAAATCATGACCAAAGCAACTTGGGGAGGAAAGGGTTCTTTCGGCTTACATATCACTGTCTGTTGAGGGGAACCAGACAGGAACTCAAACAGGGCAGGATCCTGGAGGTAGGAGCTGATGCAGAGGCCATGGAGGGGTGCTGCTTACTGGATTGCTCCTCATGGCTTGCTCAGCCTGCTTTGTTATAGAACCCAGGACCACCAACTCAGGGATGGCACCATCCACAATGGGCTGGGCCTTCCCCACCTATCACTAATTAGGCTATAATGCCCCATAGGTTTGCCTGCAACCCAATCTTACAGAGGCATTTTCTCAGCTGAGGCTCCCTCCCTCTCTAATGACTCTAGCTTGTGTTAACATGACATAAAATTAGCTAGTATAATAACCCAATCACTTGATAGCTCCTGTTTTGAATTCCAGGTTAATAAAGCACAGGGCATATGTTACTGCTCTTGTTGTTGGTTGCTCAACATCACACATTTTATATTCACTTTTGGTTATGTGTAGGCATACTATATTCCATTATGTCACTCATGACATATTCATGTGTTCTCCTGTTTATGGATGTTGACTTGGTTTGTTCTGCAGAACAATTTGGGAATATCCATATGTTTGTGTGTGTATACATATATATTTGTTTTGTAAATCTATACATTTGTGTATATATGTATACACACATATATATGTATATATACACATATATGCTTATTTCAGAGTGGCGCATGGGCTCAGACATTTTCAGTCTTTCTAGATGATCCTCAAGGACATTCTGAAATATGAGTAACATTTTGTCCTAAACTGGCAGTGTGAGGAAATGCTCATTACTCTACATAGTTATCTTGCATCTTCAAAACACTTGACATTGTCATACTTAAAAACATATTTTTTCACCTTATGGAAGTACATAGTGCCTCGTTGTGGCTTCATGAAGCATTTTCCAATGGTTTTACATTTCCTCATTGGTTTGGTAGGTACTCCTCTGGTCCTGTCTGTGAATTGTCATGAAGCATTTTCCAGTGGTTCCACATTTCCTCATTGGTTTAGTAGGTACACCTCTGGTCCTGTCTGTGAACTGACTCTATCTCCTCTGCCTATAGATTGTTTGTGTTGTCTTTTTCTTATTGTTTTGCAGAATTTCTTTGTCTTTGATAATTAGTGACTCTGCGGACATCTCTCAGCTTGAGTCTTGATTCCTGACTTTATTTCTGGGTTTTCAGAAACATAGAAGTTGATGAAGTTGTTTTTTGTTTGTTTGTTTGTTTTTCCTAATATCTCTTCTAGTGACCTTTACAAGAGTCTTTCCTGTCCTGAGGCTTGAGAGTTTATTTTATAATGCTTCTTCCATGTCACTGATCTATCTAGCACTGAATTTAGTGGGTAGTATGAGGGATCTGCTTGGCCCCTCTCTCTTCTTCCCTTCCCTTCCTTCCCCTCCCCTCCCCTACCTCCTTCCTTCTTTTCTTTTTGTTTACTACCAAACCATTGACCTATTTATTACCGAGGCACATTTTCTTTCTCCACATACTTGTGGTGTCAGCTACTCTGTGTGTATTGGCTGGCTCACGTCTGATTCTGTTTCATGGATTATTTGTCTGACTCTTCACTATATTTCATTTATTTATGTAGATTTTGTTGTAGTGTTTTTGTTGTTTTTTTTTTTTGAGACAGGGTCTCTGTTGGCCCAAGTTGACCTCCAACTCACCATGTAGTTTAGGTCAGCCTTGAACTCCTCATTTGTCTGCCTCAGGCTCCTGAGGTCTGGGATCACAAGTTTGTTTGGCCGTGTCTAGCACTGTGCATTGGTGATGACTTTTTGATTTGTCTTCTGTTTGGTAGGACATGCTGTATTTTTCCAGTGCAGCTGAAATCTGAACTCAACAGAGCTAGGATACACTTTGCTGAAGACATGGTGTCCTGTGTCTCTTTCAGAGGCATGGAAATACATTGGGTGCTCTTATGATGGGAAGGGAGGAGGTGGAGGAGGAGGAACAAAATGGGGGATCCGTAGATCCTCTGCACATTTGCATCCTGCAAATGCTTCTTCAAGGAAAACGTTGATGACATTGTCCCCTTCCATTTCTCCCTGCTTGTCATCTCTGTGAGAAGGTCTTGTTTTTTTTAGAGGCAGCTCTAGCTTACTCAAGTGGATCTCTTTTTCTTTTCTTTTAATGAGAGGGCGTGGGACCGAACCAACAATAAGAAGAATGGAGTGGAGAAAAACAGAGTTTCTTCCATGGTTCTCCAAAGATGTCCTCTTCAGAGTTATCTAAAGTTTATCAGCAAAATAACTTTGACTAAGTTAAATGGCGATGTGTCACACACCCAAAACGTGTGAAGCAATTTGAAAAAAAAATATTTTAAATATGCCATGGATTTGTAAATTAATGCAGGGCTCACTGTGCTTGAATTTCCATTTCTAAACTGCTTCATTTGCATGCAAAGAGTGGGCAATTTTTGTGTGTGTGAAAATTTAGCCTTAAGAAATGAAAATCAAAAACTCAGCAACTTGAAAAGAGCTGTTAGGCATAGAAATTGTTTAATCGGTTCCCAGCAGGGCCAATGGCGTTGGCATTTTGAAATACCAGATTGGATTGGCATCCTCGGAAAAAAAGAAACAACCCTCACTCAGCTCAGAAAAAGTCGCCGAAAAAAGCCCCCGTGCACAGAGTGGTGAGAGAAGATAGCCGAGATATGATGGGTGCCAGTGAGACAAACCTGCGAGGGAGAGAGAGCCGAAGTGTGAAGTGAACAAATGTTAGATGTGATGACGCTCCTGTCAGGACTGCTCCGATCAGCCACTCTGACAAACACAATGCCTGATGATTGAGAGATCAGGTGCTCTCGTCTATGTGAAAGCGGAAAGATGCCTCAGAAGGGGGGTGCCACTTCCGGGCCACATTCTCACTTTCACTGTGCGTTTCAAAGGGACACCTACTGTTCCTTTGAACAAGGTGGAGTGTCCCAGTTACAAACTCATTCCAGGATTTTTTTTTTTTAAGACTTAAGTTGGAAATAAGATGTCATTTAAATACAGCTTGACATTTTGAGTTGCTTTCTTAGTTCGTACCTTAAAAACTAACCAGAATGACATATTTTAGTGGTGGCCAATATTCCTCATATTTCTTTATCTACATTATTCCAAGCAGAAACCACTGTTAGGTCCCCCTGTGTATACTATTGATGAGGAGGAAATATGGCAATCAGTAACAATAATAACAATAAACTGGGTTCGTTTAGTCATAACATGCCTTTACTGAGTGCTTCTTTGTGTAGGGTGTAATTCTGGGTGCCACGGTTACAGAAATGAGTAGGAACAAACTGTGAGCCATCACAATGCTTATGATTTCAGCAAGTCTCTGTCTAGTGGGCTCTACACGTCCCCTCTAGTTATCTAGATTTGTCCCCAAAGGCCAAATGACTACAAAAGGCCCAGGCAACCAGGGGCTTGCTCTTTTCTCAGTGAGTTTCATGCTGACTTTTGGTATTTGAGCTCCATGTTTTGCTCACATGATTGTCTGTTACCTCCACAGTTCAGGCTCCCTTTCTTTTGGCCAGGAATGAAATCCTTGAATCTGAACAGGATATTACTGTAATGTCTTCATGATGGAGTCCTAATTTGTGATGCAGCTGAAAAAGAACACAGCTCGTGACTTCCCCCAGATACTAGTCCTAAATTCTGTACACCACGCTGAGTGGGCATCGTGTGCATTGACTGAACACCAAATGGTTCAGGGTCAAGAGCACCAAGGCTCTCAGAAAAGCTGTCGATGTGGCCCCGTCCCACACTGTGGCTCTAAAATAGGCCGGTGTCAGACAGTGAATGTAATGTGTGCTCTTCAGGTATGTGCTGAAAACGGATAGATATTAGAAGACACATAAAAAGCAAGCAAACAACAACCTAGATTTGATGAAAACATGGCCAAGATGGGCAGAGTGTCTTGTGAGTTGGCTTTTCTTCTTGTCCTCCTGGGTGATCTGTCTAATGAAGCGCAGATGTGATACACAGCTCAGGATGAACTCAAATTCAAATGTGTGTTCTGTTTGAATACTCACTGACTTGAGCAGTAGATAATCTTATGGTGGCCGTAAGACTCATTTTTTGGACATTTATTTATTTACCTTGTGTGTATGTGTCTATGAATGCAAGCGAGCACGCTTGTACCATGGCACATGTATGTGGAAGTCAGAGGACAGTTTGCAAGAGACAGTTCTTGTCTCCCTCCATGCAACAGAACGGAGGTCATCAGGCTTGGCAGCGGCCACGTTTACCCTCTGAGTCATTTTGCCAGCCCAACAATTAGTTTTCATATACCCGCAAATATGTGTCTCCATTTTAAATTTAGTCTTCAAAGAATCAGATTTATTTTCCTTAGCCAAAACTCCAGACTGAAAATGATAACAGATAAATATATAACAACTACTTCAAGATGAATATTCAATGCTACGGAGCATAGCACTTGGTGTGAAAGCCTTGCATGACTCCAGCAAGCATCTCTACCACTTATGAATGCTTCTGTCTTCTCAGAACAGAAAGTGCAATCCATGGTAGCTAGCCAGTAAATATCAACTTTGAGAATGAGGCAATGTGGACGTAAGCACCTTTCAGCACCAGGGCTCAGCAATGAGTCCGGCACACAGGAAGCATAAATCTTGCCATAGTTGCGTCTGTCTGTCTGTATGGGCCTTTTATCTCAGTGGCTGTCACCTCATCTTTGCCAAATGGCTGCCTGTACTTCAGGCATCACAGGCTCGTCTTCATGCTAGTATCCAAGCAGAAACTGAAGACCTGAGGCTAAAGTTATATCTTCTGAAGCCGCCTTTTCAGACAGCAAGGAAAGCCTTGCGAAGAACCCTCTTTACAGCACAGAGTTCACAATGAAGCCTTTGGACCTGTCTTATGTCAGTTACCATGAAGGATGTAAGATCACTTTAAGTCATTAGTAAGTCTTGTTTTTTTTTTTTTTTTTTTTTTTTTTTTTTAACTTTCTGGTACTTGCTAGAGGCCCCACATTCAGGGACATCTATGTGCTTGCTGCCTGAATTCCTTGTTGGTGTGGTGTTGACAAAGAAGAAGAAGGTTAGGAGCTGTGGGGTCAATTCCTGCCAGGAATCAAAGAGATGAGCCTGGCATGATTGAGACAGACTAAGGTAGTGGATCAGATCATGGGCTGTGCAGCTGGACCACCCCAGACAGAATTCTGGATCTGTTGCTTCCCAACCTTCTGACTTGGGCAGGCTTCCTACTTTCCTGTCTCATGACTGGATGTCTGAGATAATGCTGACCTTAACATGTTGTTTGGAGAATTAAGGCAGGTAAGTAACCTAGGCATTGGTAACGGGTGGGTAAGTCAGGGCTTCTTCAGAGGCTGACTGTTTCTGTTTGTTTTCTTTTCACTTATGGGAAGGTGTGCGTAGGTGTGTGTGTGTGTGTGTGTGTGTGTGTGTGTGTGTGTGTGTGTGTGTTCATGGATGTAGAGGCCTGAGGTTGATGCTGGGAACTTGGCTCCATCATTATTCTACACTGTCCTTTGAGGGACAGACCTCCCTGATGAGGTTCCCTTGCTAAGCTACCTCTCAACCCTTGGGGCTCACTTTTGGAAAGAGCATTGTTCTAAAAGTTAGGAGTCCATGTATAGTGGGTAGCTGCTCCAGCTTTGACCTGGAAGTACTGCCCCCACTGAGACTTCCTGTAACTGTCACACCTACCTATGGCTTGCCCTGGAGGTGGGGCCAAGATGGGAGCCCTTAAGACCTGAGATCCGGATGTGATGGTAGACTGAGCAGAGTTCTTCAGAGAACACCACTGGGCTGCACTTCACCTCTCCCAGATCCTGTAACCTATCCCTTCACTTGTTGTAGTAAACCCCCAAATGAATCTCCCTTTAACTACGTGGAGTTGCCTTAATACTTCCACCAATAGCCGAGGCTTCAAGGCTGGCTCTACCATCAACTTTCAGTTTGCGATGGCCACTTTCCATTTCTGAGCTTCAGTTTCATTAGCTGTTAAGATGAGGACTGGGGTTGAGTGGTCTTCTGAGTTCCACTCATGCCTGACATCTGGGTTACTGTGAGGTTTGGGTGACAAGCAGTTAGTAGTAAAGGTCTCAGGGTATCTTCAGAGATGTCTCTTATCACATTGTTTGCAAATTCTTATACTTTTACTACAGTCAGTATTTGCTATTGTATATGTGAAGGTGACCTATGATAGCGGGGCCTGTGTCCTCCCTGGGAGCCCTGGAATTGGCAGTTCCATTGTATGACTAAATGCAGCCACCAGAATAAGTGAGACATTGCTCTGCTGTAGAAATGACTGGCAGCTTTGTCCCACAGTGGCTCCGTGGCTGGAAAGATCTAGCGAGCTCTCTTCTGCTCCTTCTCAGGATCTGATTGTACATTTGGAGCTCAGTGGACTCTTTGGAGATGTTCTGAGTTAACTTTGCGCTTGTTTAGTTTCAATAAAAACAAGGCAAATGCATAATTAGCATCTTAACAATAAATAAATTAGAACTTGAGATTGCTGTAACAATATACACTGTTAAAGGAAGACTCGGAGAACACAGTCTAAAAATAAAGGCAAAACCATAAACACACTCTCTTTTCTCTCTGGAAATCAAAAACACACCAATGGTTTTATGACAAAGGGGACTAATGAAAGGCACAGAAACTTGTATTCCCACCTAATAGTGGGAAGGTAGTTGTGAGGAGTTGGATGGGGAACAGTTGTACCCAAAACAATGAATTTGCTCTAAAAGCCTTGATTATTAGTTCCACTTAGGAAAGAAGGCAACCTCAACAAGGATAAATGTAAAACGGATGTTAGGAGATGCTTGGAAGCTGCAACCTATGAAAACCAAGTAGACATTTGCAAAATGCTGTTCCAATCAACAGAATGATTTCCTTCAGAAAAGGACGGTCACATGCCCCCCATGCTCCATCCTGGCACAGCCTGGAAATGGTCTTTCTTCCTGTGTTGTTCAAAAGCTTCGCCAAGTCTGTCATGCCCTAGAAAATTCTGAGTATCTTTGTGGAATAATGAGCCTCAGATTTAACGTTTCAAATTTTTCGAGGCCTGATGCAATTAAGGGAAGTTTGGGGAGAGTGAGGAAGGGCTTGGAAGTCCTCACTGAGGCAAGATAGAGCCCCAGTGATGAGAGCCTGGTGACAGGAAGTAGTTCCTGTTGCCATCTACTTTTGCATCTTTCAGACTGCTAGAACTCAGGTTACTCTAAACAATCACACTTAGGTTCAGCACAGGACTGAGGCTGTCTATTGACTTCTGTTGCTGGCATCTCTAAATTGCTTTATGGCAATGTAGCTTGTGGGTGGATGTCCTCAGAGACAGACCATAAACATCCAAACACAAGCACACCCATTTATATTATGTATTTATAGGAGAAAATGGACTCTGGGTAGAGGTGTTAGAAGGGTTATAACATTTGGAAATTTGTGCATATGTATGTGAATATGTTTACACGCACATAGGCAAGCATGAATATCAACTCTCCTGTCTCTTCTAGGGTGACTATGATGATGACATTTATCTTATAGTGAATTAAACTTACTTCTTCTTGTACCCTCTTCTCTTCATCTCCACCCTCTGGGCCCCAGGTCCCATGCTGGGAAGAACATTGGAGAACTATCATACTCAGATAAGACCCAGGGATTGGAACTGCAGAGAGGTCACATATCCACAGGACTTTGCATTCACCCTCTGCATTTGAAATCTGGACATGGAAGCTTAAGGGAGCACAAAGATCACCATGTCCAAGTTCTTCATGTTGCAGAGGAAGCAGGTAGTTAGAGGCCCCCACACTAAGCGGGAAATCTGTTTTCATACCTGGTGTAGATGTAATTCTAAATGGTCTTATTAAATAAGAAACACAGAGCCAAATAAAGAGTTAAAAGCCCAGAGATCGAGCAGTAGCCAAGAGCTAAGACCACCTTATACGCTGCACTGACCCCAGGCCTTGCTCTGTCCACATGCTCAGTTAACATACCCCTTTCTGGGAGCCTTTCCTCATCTCATCTGCTGACACCTACCGTGATGACTCTTTAATGCGATGACTTCCAACCATCCATTTGGTTTGAAGTCTCATTCTTCCCCTGGACCAACTCTCCATCTTTCATCTACCACAACCTGGATTTATATTTTTATGCTCAGTGAAATTTCAGTAGGAAAGTCTCTTTCTCAATCATTTTAAATACCTGGTTGCCTCTGTTCATTCAGATTAATCCCTGGCCTCAGTTTCCTTTACCCTACAAAAAGATTTCATTTAAATTAAGCATGTCTGATTTGTCAAATTCGTTGTAGTGTGGTCTTCTGATGGTAGTTTCACTTATCAAAGACATAAAGAAATGTCATATAGTAAAAAAAAAAAATGGAGAGGAAATGAAAGCATTCTCTTTAAGGTCTTCTCCCATGAAAGAACTTGTGGGTCACTGCTTCTCAGAGAAGTCATTCCTTTCCAGGAACCACGTGCTTCTATGAAGTTCCTTCTCTCACTGACAGCCTCATTTCTTAATTTTAAGGTCTGCTTTTACCTGGGTGATGGCAAGTACTCAGGTGTACACTCTTCTCTAAATTTCATAGCTCCGTGGATTATGACAAGATTAGTGATTCTCCCCCACCCCACCCCCCATTTTGGGCCTCTGGGGAAATCTGAAATACAGGACAGATTTGCCCTCCACAAAGTGGTAGGAAACCGTTAGTTGATGTAAAATGACATTGATTTAGAGTTTTTGGACACAAAATTGGCAACAGTACTTTGCCTGTTGCACCAGAATCCTAACTCTGTACGTTTGGGTCCATACAGCACACGTGGATTGGTACATGAGTGAGATGGGGAGGATTTTCTGTTCTCTAAGTTTGGGTGAGGTGCGTAAAGGGGCCAGAGTACAGAACTCAAGGAGGCAATCAGAATTGCAAAGTCTCCCCTGACAGTTACTGGTCCCTGAGAACTGTCTATTTAGGGCAGTGGTTCTCAACCTTCCTGGTGCTGCAACCCTTAATATAGTTCCTTATGCTGTGGTAAACACCCCAACTGTAAAATTATCTTGTTGCTACTTCATAACTATAATTTGCCACTGTTATGAATTGTGATGTAAATATCTGATATGCAGGATATCTGATATGTGACCCCCAAAGGGGTTGAGACCCTCTGATTTAGGGGCTACTGAGTTTTGTCCCTTCCCTTCACTGGTGGATGGAGAACTAATTGGTCCTATCCAGCCACTGTCTGTTGCTTGGCTGATGGTCACTTTGCACCCACAGCAAAGGCTGTGGTCCACCTCCCTCATCTCTTAATGCCCTCCCTGTATCACACTTTCTTTGGTGCAGCTTTCTGTCTTCTGTTCCTTGGGTGAGATGGAAATGAATCCCAAGAATGGAATTGCAATTCAAATTCCACAGACCTTTTCTCAAGGCTTTTCAGGTCACAGGTATTCTGCTAGATTCTTTTTGTAAGGTATTTTATATCTTTCTAATATTATGATATCAACCTCAATATGGAAGAAACCAAGGCTCAGGAAATGGCCTTGTTTTCCCTCAGAGAAGTCTTCAGAAACTCATGATTTTATGTTCGCTGCACTGCAGAATGGTTTTGTTTTCCACTAGAGGAGAATTTTAGAGAAAATTTCCCAGGAAATTAAAATATTTGAATCGCAGGCTCCATTGCTTAAGGCTGAGGAAAATGTTGCTTGTCCAGATCAAATACTTTTGCTTCCAGGGGTTTGGGAGAATAAGGATGAGCTAGGAGGTAGGTGGATGCTTGGATTAGATTTGATTATAAGGTGATTCATGGACAGCCCCATGAATGTTGCTGAGGATCCTTGGGCTTGGAGTTACAGGTGAATCCACGAGTCTTATTCAGTGAGATGTCTTAACAACGCTGGGTGGTCCAAAGGATGAATTATTTACAAGTCTTTGAAAATGTTCCCTTAAGGAATAGAAGGTTTGCCAGAATTTTGTCTGCTCACTAATTCACTCATTTACTCAACTGAAAATATTTTCCAAGTATCAGCCAATAGCCAGACATTCTAAGCACTGAGGACACAGTGGTAAGCCATCAGAAGGAAGCCAGCTCTCCTGAAGCTGAGACTCTCTGACAGGTCAAAGTTGAACAGAGGAAGAAGAATGAGCAAGAGACCAAAATGGACTATCCAGAGTAGTGGCTGGAAGATTGGGAGGGAGTGCTTTTGGTCCATTTAGAGAAGGGTCTTTGCAGAATGAAGGATAATAAGCTGACATTATCTCAGAGCACATGGACCATAAGAGAAGAATCTGCTCAAGTCTCTGTGCGCCCTGTCACTTTGCACTCTGACAACACAGTCCTCTTCAGCTTTTCTCAAGCAGTCTTGCTGTGGCCAGGTCACATCTCATCTGAGTGGATGATGCACTCCACAAAGACATAGCTTTATATCAGTACTCAATGCTTGTTACAGTGTGGAGGCTCGCTGCCTTCGGGAGGCAAGTCTTATGGACCGTGGCATGCCTTTTACACGCGGGCATTTGAAGATAGGTTCTTGCTTAGACGTCAAAGCCGATCTGAACACTATCCAGACAGGTAAGGTTCTGTGAGCAGATCAGGGGATCCCTGAGTGGATGCGTGTGTCCTCTGCCGGGATCAACCACAGGTCTTGCCAGATCCCTGTGGGAGACAGAATGTCAAGGGCAGCTTGTCACACAAGGAAAAGTGAAAGGCAGCAACGGTTCCGTGGCGGGAAGTTCAGAAAACGCTCCTTGGAAACCGACTGCCCTTTGTGTGTTCAGGACAATATGAAGACACCAGCCTGTTTGCTCCAGAGAATAATTGTAAATAGCATTCATATAATCCTTAGGAGTGTGTAAAGTGCTTCCTTGGGTGTTATTTTATATGAGCCAGAGTGTGGGGACAGCTCAGCTCTGGTGGAGTCCTCAGGTCCTTGTGCATCAACTTGTTGAAAATGGTCTCCTTTCTTCAGTGGAGCCATGGAAACCAGAGTCCCCATAGGATGTGGCAGTGTCCTGCCTTTAAATAATTCCACTCTCAGCAGTCTTAGAAATGCTAAAAGGTTAAAAAAAATAAAAAAGAAGCGCCATCCAGAGTCCCCATTATGGGAAATTTTCTATTTCTCCTATATATTTTAGAGTTCTCTAAATTTTGATACAAGCTGATATTGGCTGGCTGGTTTGGCTGAGCTTCGAGACCCAGATGAGTCTTGGCATTTTTGAACAGGGGCCATAGAGACCTCCTAGGTGACCCACTCAGCAAACCAGGCAGTGAAGAGAACTCTCCATTGGAAGCAGTGTCCTACTTCTCTAAAATAGACACTTGGAGAGCTGTAGGCCTGCAGAGCGAGGCTGGGCATGCCAGTCCCCTTAGCAGAAGTGAGATGAATCTGAAAATGCTATTTTCTCTTTTAAGTAGTTCAGTGTTCATTAATTAATATAAGCTCCTTAAACAAAATATGGTGTACAAAATGTGGAACCATCCTACCTGCTCTATATCCACTAAACAGCATCATTAATTTAAAAATGGAAATAGGTGGGTATTTTTCCCATGTTGATATGTACACTTAGACTTCTGAATTTTCTTTTCTAGAATGATGTCTTTTCAATCTGAATAATTAAAAATGACAACACATTATAATTGTCTTGTGAGAGTAGTGTTGGAGATGGAACCCAGGGTGTCCCACATGCTAAAGGAGGCACTTACCATGGAGATCTACTCCCAGCCCTTAGAAAACACTTGAGCCTTCTCCACTGTGAAAGAAACACTGCTCTCCCAGCTTCTGGCAGTTCTGGCAGGTCATGAGCATGAGATCAGGTGTGGTTCTCTAAATGAACAACCATGTGACAGTCTAGCAAATTAAATTATTGCTTTCAAAGAAGGGTAGATAGAATCATTCTTCCTGCAGACTTCCTCTCTGTCTTCCCACTCAAAAGGATGACTTAGCTGGGTATAATAGTTTTGGTATACTACACTTAGTCCTCCTCAAATTGCCATAGTCAATACTTCATTGTTGTTGTGTGTGTGGTTAACATTTAGGTTCACAAAGTATGAAGTCAGTCAGATTTTTATTTTTTGTATGAAAATATTTTTTTTCTGTGTAAAAACACACAATACTTAAAATTTTATCACAGTGGTTATATGTTTACAATAGCACCTGGATGTATTTATTATTTTTCAGCTAATTTTCTTGAAAGGAGGTATTTATCAACGTAATTATATTTCTGTTTTCCCCACTTCTACAAGGAGGTTCTTTCAGCTATAAATGTTTCCCCTGTTTTTAATTTTTTTTATTGTATATTTTGACGTCTTTTCCCTAAGATTTTAACTTTTTCTTAATTCTAGGAGAATTACTGCAGTTTCTTCTCCAAATTAAAACTGTCCTGCCACGCCGGGCGGTGGTGGTGCACGCCTTTAATCCCAGCACACGGGAGGCAAGAGGCAGGTGGATCTCTGTGAGTTCGAGGCCAGCCTGGTCTACAGAGCGAGATCCAGGAAAGGTGCAAAGCTACACAGAGAAACCCTGTCTTGAAAAACCAAAAAAAAAACAAAAAACAAAACAAAACAAAACAAAAAAAAAACCCACAACCCAAAAAACAACAAACAAAAAACCAAACCAAACAAACAAAAAAACCTGTCCTGCCATGCCATTGTGCTATTTTTGCCTCAAGGACAGTTTATAATGTGTCACCACCTTACTTACTATTTTCTCTCCGAGTGTATCATGATATCACTACATCACGATGCCAATACCTCATTTGTTGCATTGCTGCCTCGATTATTGATGTATTGGAGTGATGTTGTCCTAGATTTAAGTGAGAATTCTAGAGAATTTTTTAGAGTTCTAGTTTTTACAGTTTTTTTGCAAGTCTTTGCATCCTCTGAGTTTTTATAATGATGTCCTTTATCATTTCAATTCATGAGTGGTTGTGTGTGTGTGTGTGTGTATCTCCTCAAAGAGAAAGCATGATTCCATGACTCCTCTGTCCAATACTCCTATTCTTATGAAGTACTGCAAGGTTTAAGTAAGAAGAAGCTTGGAAAGTACTTAGTGCTATGGATTCATTATAAATAATGATTACTGTCATCACTCTTAGCATCACCATCACTATCTTGGAGTTACTTCTTTGTAACATGAATCTTAAAAGGTCTTATTAATAATAATAATAAAAACCTGGAGCCAGATATTGGGGTAAAAGATGAAAGATCAGAGAAACAGACAAGCCAGCCATGTTCTTACCTCTACGAAATCCTCAGCCACAAGAGACTGAGTTCCTGTTTCCTCACGCCTTATATGCCTTTTTCTGCCCTGTCATCTTACTTTCTGGGATTAAAGGCGTGTGTGCTTCCCAAACAAAGCCATGAGATCTCAAGTGTTGGGATTAAAGGTGGGTGCCACCATGCCTGGCTCTGTTCCCAGTGTGGTCTTGAAACTCACAGAGATCCAGATGGATCTCTGTCTCTTGAAGGATAGGATTAAGGGTGTGTGGCCTTTCTGGTCTCTGTGTCTAATCTAGTGTCTGGCTCTGTCCTCTGATCCCCAGATAAGTTTTATTGGGGTGCACAATATATAGCCACACTTCTTGGATAGTCATGTCTTCTCCCAGGCTCAAGTCAGAGCTTGACTATGAATTCCTCTTTTCCTCTTTCTACAGTGCTTAACTTCTGAGTCTTCAGAGGTATTCTTATGGAAGGTAGGGATGATTCAGAGCTTGAATTCAGTCATCATTAGAAGTTGGAAGTCTTCAGGGTACCTTCTTCAGTTTCCAAATACACATGGACAAATTTGTCCAGTTAGATATATGGGTAGAAAAATGTATCGGTAATTTCTTAAATTCCCCATAGTTGCTCTGATCAGTTAGTTCTGTTTGTGAATGTTCCTCTGTACCAGGCATGATGGAATCTTTATCTCTTGCATCATTACGATATTGATATTTTATTCTTCTCATACCATACTGTAATGGAAACAGATGATTTGTACACTTAGGGACCTTTAAAGTTTAGCAGTTTCCACAGATTTCTTCAGGACCAAGTACAGGGATGAATTCAATATCATTGGCCCTGACAAGGATGCTTGGAGTCCACCGTAGGATATAGCACTCCTGTTGGAACCATGGTTATTCTAAAAATAAAAAAAAAGTTGAGATAGATGTGATCTCTCCATGTTTTGGACAGATAAATTCTTAGTAGCGATGTTTTTGAGACAATCTTGGTCTGGCTCACCAGAGTTCATAACTGAAGCTGATGTATTTTCCTGTTGACAGAGAATGTGGAGAGAAGCTTGTTTGGTGTTAGAAACAATAGTGTGTCATTGGTAGGAGCAGAATCGTCCAGCCTGAGTTTGGCTCAAGCTGTATCCAATTACCCACCAATAAATTTAGCACTGACATGGCAGTTAATTGTAAAATGTTTTCAGTCCTCTAAAAAACTCCCCTCAAACGTAGGTTATTGCCATTATCACCCTATTGTTTGCAGAGTCCAGCGTAATTCCATATGTCCCGTGGGGTTTTGGTTTCTTTAGTCAATTCATTTCCATTAATATTTGCCGAGGTGACATTTGGTTGCTTGCGCCATGACAAATGGTGAGGGTGGAATGTCTTGTTCTGTGGTTGGTACATTGGGATATTGAGACATGGAGAGGATGCTTTTCTTTTGAGCACAAGAAACACAAGGAAACAAGCCAATTAGCCCTTCAAATGAGTGCTGTGGCTGCCATGGACATGTGGTTAAGTTATATAATGGTGAGAAAGTCTAAATAGGTACCATTTTAAGGCCAGAGAAATGAGGTCACCACCTTGGGGATCTGTCCTTATCTTCAGGTATACTGTCATTTGTGGGGACGTTTTGGCTCTAGCTTTTTGGGTACCCTTTCCTGATGATGAATGATAAATAAATGGTTCAACAGTAAGTTAGACATTAGTCTGAACTAGAAAAACTCAATATGCCCAAAGACTTCCTTCAATGCTTTCCTAAAAACTGTCAGTACACTCTGCCTAAATGATCTTAATATTGTCTGGTGGTTAGAGTCACTCATGAATCCAGTTACTAGCATTCAGAGTCTGGACATGCTGTGGGAATTTTGAGGTTTCCCTGTGAGTTTTATTGGAAGGTAAAGGTAGAAAAATGGCATCCATACTTAACATAGAAACTATTGTAAAGTGATGATGCAGTGAATCGCTTATAGCATTGCTTTGTTAATTCTTATAATACTCACCTGGTAAAGGTTTGGTTCTCAGTATCCCCTTTTTGTGGATGAGGAAACTGTGTTTAGGAGCTGCATTACTCAAGGTCTCATGGTACTTATACATGTGGACTCAATCCTTGTATAGCAGGTGTCAAACCAGCTGGAGAGCTCATTAGAGGGTGGATTTCTAGGCCTTGTTTCCAGAGTTGATGATTTGTGTTGGTGGCCCAAGCGTCTGTGTTTGGAGCAAGTTCCCAGGTAGCTAGGATGCTGTTGATCCAGAGATCAATCTATGAGAAGCTCTGTTCTGTACTGTCTTGGATCTTCAGAAACACGAGTCTAACTGGAAAAATAAGCTCAGAGGGTGACTAACTTCTTTGATTTTTGTTGTAAATATTTGTGTAGGTGCCATGGCTTCTGCAAATGTCCCCCCGGGTCCCTATAAAAGTCTCTAAGCTCTGAAATTCATCAGGTTGGTGGTTGGAGTTCCCTCAAAAGTCTTTAAACATTTCATGAGTGATGTAGTATTTTGTGGAACACAGCTGATGTATAGATTTATTTTCTTGATCTGGTCTTGGGTGACACCATTGTCTTGGCATCCCAGGTCATCTAAAGTAAACCATCTCCAGGATAGTCAGAAGCAATTCCGGTGTAAGAACTAAAAGTAAAACATTGGGTCATACATAACTCAAGGCAACTGCATGATAGCAGGCAGGTGGGGGAGCCCAGAAAACAATATTCAAGAGTCGAGAGATGGCTAGCTAAAAACACCGAGGTGATGGAGAATAAGTCTCAGAAGCAGAGCCTCGCTCTGACATTCTCCTGTCGCCTGTTTTCCTGCTCTTCCTTTTCCTCTAAGGCAGTTCAGTTGTAGACACTAGAATTCCTCTTTTCTAAGGCAGATTATGGCAATGATAAGTTCTCTTCTTTCCTTAAAGTCAGCCATAAGGGCTGGTGAGATGGATGCTCAGCGTGCAACAGCACTTGCCGCCAAGTCCAACAACCTGAGCTCAATTCCTAGGGCCCACGTGGAAGGAGTGAACCAACTCCTGCCAATTGTCTTCTAACACCTCATACTTCTACTGTGTCTAAAACAAATGTACTTTATAAAAAGAATTTAAAATAATTCATAAACCTATAATATGTGTCCAACCACCCCCCACCTTTCTAGGTAGGAGTTGGCCATAACAAGACCCTCTGACTTACCTTGTCTGATGAAGGTAATGGGACGTTCATTCCAGAAGGGGCTCTGCTATGTCCCTAAGACAAAGTCTATCAGCATTGAATTAAACTTTTTATTCAACCGTGTTTCTGCATGGCTGTCCCTGCTTCATCAAACCTGACCATGAAAACAAAATTATTCCATGGAGCTTTGGGTTTTCATTTATGACATGTCTAGTGTCACATGAAACTTTGATTAAATATGTTCATTTTATTTATCTTTTGTTAATTCGTGTTTTGTTTTAGGAGTGTTGGTTGTAACTCTTATGAGGGGTCAGTCCTGAGATAGAAGACACCCTGTGTATTCCAAAGTGATAAAAAAAATCTATGAATTTACTATGTATTATTATCGATCATATTTCACATCTCAAAAGGCAGCTGATTTTGTTTCAGGTGTAGATATGATTATGGCTGATGATTTAACCAAATAGACTCAAATTTAAGATTTAGGTAGGACTCTGACCTTCTGCTATCAGGGCTGATATCTTCAAACATAAAGCTGAGAACTTCCAATTCTCCAGAAGTGCCAGGTTCTAATGTCTTTTTGTTTCTGTTCACACTCCAGAAAGAGCTATCTTCAAATCTCTAATCTTAGCCTGTGAGAATTGTGGAAGTTCCTGGTGACATATCTATGTCATCTATCCATAAACATTTGCTCTCAGGTTAAGGACAGCAGTCGCTTGAACAAAATGGGAATCTATTAACATTAGACTTCATCTTGCACATATCCTCACCTGTAAGCACAACAATTCTAGTTTGGGAAGGTACCAGAAAATAGTACATTTCTAGTACTTTGGCAACACCAATTCTGCTGTCTTGTCAGAAAAAGAAACTTTCTAATCTCACAGATTACTTATTCTTGTGGTCAATAAATACCATCCCCTGTTTTCATTGTGGTCTCTAAAAGTAGCAGTTAATACTTTGATAGCTATATTGTCTCATCAGCTATATTGTCTCATCAGTTGATGACAACCTGCCGAGGAAGAACCACATTGGTCCGTATCAGAGAAGAAATTATTTCTATATTTCCTCATGGTACCTGAATGGATATGTCCATATTACCTGTAACAGCTCTTTTTATACAGAGATAGAATTATTCACAAGTCATTATTTCACTTCTTATACTTCTTCTAAATCTTCCTTCATCACTGACATCATACTAGATGTGGGGGAAGAGGCGAATAAGCAAAAGAACTCCAGGACACTCTATTGGACCTAACAGAAATTGGGCTTTAAGGGTCAATAATGAAGGAGACTAGTAAGATCCAATGGGCCAAGATGACAGGGAGAGTTGAGATTGTCATTTTCAAATATCAGAATCTACTGATTCATCCAAGAGTCCTTTATTCATTCACTTCATGCTGGTTTCACTTCATACAAGGGATCAGACCCTGTATGGGACAGGCAAATGCTTTTGAATATTCCCATCCTGATGAGTCCTACATGCTTGAGAAGACTTCCTCTGGCATCTGTGTTGACAACAGGAAAGCTTTAGGAAGGAGTTCTCAAAGTGGGCCAAATCTTTGGGTAATCTGCATATTATTAAGAGGGTAACTTGGGTAGCTACAGTTTCTACCAGGATAGTTATAGCTATACGTCAGACCAGAGGCTTAGCATTTAAAGTGGGATATATCTTCTTCTTCTTCTTCTTCTTCTTCTTCTTCTTCTTCTTCTTCTTCTTCTTCTTCTTCTTCTTCTTCTTTTTTTTTTTTTTTTTTTTTTTTTTTTTTTTTTTTTTTTTTTTTTTGGTTTTTCAAGACAGGGTTTCTCTGCGTAGCTTTGCACCTTTCCTGAAGCTCACTTGGTAGCCCAGGCTGGCTCACAGAGATCCACCTGGCTCTGCCTCCTGAGTGCTGGGATTAAAGGCGTGCACCACCACCGCCCGGCTGGGATATATCTTCTAATGCTTTGTCAAAATGAGCCACTTAAAATAATTCCCCCTTTGCACCAAATTTCCTAAGCTTTGCTTGGTAAATAAGAGCCACAAAGAAACATTTCTGTGATATGGCATTGCTGGTAAAATCATTAATTTTCTAAGCTGAAATGGATCGAGGCTGAGGAAATTTCTTTCATGTGAGAAAAGGAGATCTCTAATGTTTATTACAATAGCTATTCGTGATGCTTATCAGATATTTTTCAGATACTTGGGTGTTATTTTGGGAGAGCTGGGCTGTTCACAAACAAGTTACAAGACTTGGAGAAAAACACATAAATATCTATGTTTTCTGGGTTAAATGCTGTTAAACCTAACATCTCAACACATCATATATTCCTTACTCACTGTTGTATAAAATTTATTCTTGTTTAGGACATCAGAGATCTACTTGGTGCCAAATATAAAGGAAAAGCATTTCATCCTACTTGACATCAGAATTTAATATATTAATTTACTTGCTTATGAGTCTTCCATCTCCATGACCATTTTTGACTCTGTGGTTATAATGATAAACAAGGCAAACTCATGGATTTTACAAACTCATGATAAACAGGCTTGCCCTCATGGATTTTACATATTCCATTGGATAGATCAGAAATTAAGTAATAGATTATGCAATTATCAAACAGTTGATTGTGCTATGATTTCAAGGGACATCTGAAGAGTGATAAGAGATTACTTAAGAACACTAAATTTCATCTCAGAGGCGTTTGAGCTGAGATGAAAGAGAATTGCCTTCTTTTAACCAGCTCTGTGAGTGTATCCAGTCTCTAGGCCTCAAGAATATTCAGAAGATTGGTTCTGAGCCATCTTGTCTAATTCCATGTATTAAACTATTATTCTGGAGCTTTGAGTCCAGTTTTTCTCAGGTGATTCAAACATGAAATTTCTAATTAGATATTGGATCCTCTCTGTGCCTATGTGTCCTATTGGCCAACTCAAGCATACTTTGCTCTAGTTTCTATGGCTGTGTAAAACAATGAACCTAAAATTCATTGGCTGAAAAAAAAATGGCACTACTCCGTTTGCTTAAAAAAAATCAGTGTGGGTAGAACTTGGCAAATTTGAATTGTCTTTGCTCCAGCTCATAGGCTTAAGAAAATATTCAATTTAAATCACCCACAGGTAAAGTGAAAGTAGAAAACATAAT
This sequence comes from Peromyscus maniculatus bairdii, assembly GCF_049852395.1. Taxonomy (NCBI): domain Eukaryota; kingdom Metazoa; phylum Chordata; class Mammalia; order Rodentia; family Cricetidae; genus Peromyscus; species Peromyscus maniculatus. The sequence continues at coordinate 59,854,669 of NC_134870.1, forward strand.
ACTCCCTGAGCAAATAAAGAAGGAAACTAAGTAAATAGATGGTATTTCTAATAGTGTAGTAACTTCTCATTGGTGGTATATTAACAGACATTGTCCAGTTGCATCCTTAGAAGAAACTCAAGGAATTAATATGAGCTTAAGGAATTAATATATGCTTGGCTTGCTATCGCTTTAGGGGATTTCATATTCTTGGAGGTTTAGTAATGGTTAGCCTGGAAGGTTTATGAGAGAAGACTTTTGGTAGAATCCCTAAAGAAGATAAAACAAGTGGCAGAGGAGGCCTTTGGGAGGCCTTTTGAGGGGAAGAAATGACATTAATGGAAATCTCAAATAAGGGAAATCCAGGAAGAGAAAAATGTAAGTTGTTAAGTATAGAAAGATAGACACTAGCTAATGAACAGGAAAGACTGTTAAAAGCAGCTGTAAATCCTAAGGAGGTCCTTTAATAAACTTGTGAAGCAGTTGGACATTATGATACTGTTCTTCAAAGGGCCATGGGATGACATGAGGGATGGCTGAAGGAAGAAGGCTTTTGCTGGGGACAAGCAGATTGAAATGGAAGACCAGGAATGGGGTTTGGAAGCTCTTCATCCCAGCTCAGAGGCAAGGGACTGGAGTACAGTATCCTCACTAAGACTGCTGTCAAAGAGTATCATTAAAATTGAGAATTCTCGGGGGAAAGCCAGTAGAGTGTGTGGTAAACACAATGTCCTGTGCTTTTTGGAGTGTGCTGAAGATTTAGAACCTAAGACTCCCTTGTCTTCCATAGCAGACATGTGGATATTTCAAGTAGTAACTCTATTTAACATTTATTATTTCATTAGCCAGGCAAGCCAACTCATTGTGGGTAAGCACTTCATCTTATGTAGCTCAATGATTAGCAAATGAAATAGTCAGTCATTGCCTTGAGTTGAAAGTAGACGCTAAGATAAATATTTGAGATAACTCCTCGATTATGAAGGTGAGTATATTCTATATTTATAGATGGGAAGTATCAGGGAAGGGAAGGGAATCTTTGAAGGTCATAACCTCAAGCCTGTGTGTCCATTTGGAGCTCGGTCTGGTGAGAGAGTTCTGGGATCAGGACAATTTGTCCACTGCCTTCTACCGGTCTGGTGGGGGCTGTTTCTAGGACATTCTGCTTCCCCGGCTTATTCTGCTCCTAAGCCTAGAGTAGAACCACAGGCAGAGGTGGTGATCCAGAGTTTAAGGTAGGCACATGTGATGTTACCTGTGTGAGGGCAGGCATCAACATCCTTGTTGTTATAGAAACCAAAAGAATAAAGGAACAGGAGAACCCAGGAAATGCACAACAGTCTTACTGCTTCTTACTCACCATTTCCTTCTAGAATGTTCACGTGCTTTTGGCTGCTGCAATGCAAACCCAGCAGCCTTCATGTTCCTTCTCGGTCCACGAGCACATGTCCATCTCCGAGTTTAGTCTCATTTGCAGACTTAATTAGCAGGCTCTTTACCCCTATCTCAGATCCTTAATGATGGTATTCAATAAGATCAGACCAAGTAGCATTTTCCTGAAGCTCCTCCTCTACGACCCCTCCTCTGGCATGGTCTCACAATTCAGAAATGATTGGCTGTCACTTTGACCTGCAGGGCCTTTGAGCCATTTCTTGGTCTTTGTCATGAGTCATAACCAAGATGATCTAAATGAATTTGTCCAAGAACAGTTAATGAGGCAGCGTGCTAAATGTACCATTCTAATCACAGTATTGGCTTCATCTCCTTTTGTCCAACCAAATCCTTAGTTCCCTTAGCAAATGGTTTCCAGGGATAAGCATTCAAGTGGATTTCAACAAATCCTAACATTTATTGTGGGGAAAACCCCATTGTCACTTACTTTATAACCGCGATGTTTATGTGACGGGTAGGAAAACATACATTTATTCTATTTTATAGGTGGTATGAAGTGATTCATCCAGTGCCCTGAACAGGACATCTGTGCTTCTTTGTAAGTCCTGACTCTGCTCACTGCGTCAGTCCCAGCCTCCATGGTTCTACCACAGCATGAATCCCTTTTAAAGCTGGTCTCTCTCTGCAGACAGCTGCTCCATCTGCCCCACATAATAAGCAGCTCTGCCCTGGCTTCATGTTACAGAAGTCATCGTCTCTATCTAAAGGAATCTAATTCAGCAAACATTTCCTTTTGAAATCCTCCCTCCCTCTCCCTCCCTCCTCCTCCCTCCCCATCTCTCCCTGTCCCTTCTTTTTCTCTCTCTCTTTCTCCCTCCCTCCCTCCCTTCCTCTTTTACTTTTTCCCATCTTCCTGGCTTTCCATTTTAAAAGTCTCACTATGAGGCACGGCCTGGTCTTGAACTCATGATCTTCTCACTTCAGGTTTCCTCACACGTCTGTGCTGCACAGATGGCAGCTGTTTTTTTTTTCCCCACTCTCCAACAAGAAATTATGAAAACGATGTTTTATCAATATACTCGAGTGCCCCAAACTGATGGACAAATAGAACCTGATAGTTAAGACTTCAGAAGTCACTTGTCAAGGCTTCTTAGTCTGAAGTCTATGACCATCTAGAAAACATGTGCATATGTCTCTGTCCACCTGTGCATCTGCTTTTGGTGGCTTCCATCAGGATTTCTGAGCATATTAAGTTTTACTCCCTGTTCTTGACAAACATAAGGAAACACTAAGAGGTAAAAGTACTCCGTAGTAATGAAACCCACTAAGTGTTTCCAACTGGGTTGTTCTCTGGCCACATCTATTTCAGTACACAGATGTGAAAACAAGCAGCCAAACTGTGGCCAATTTGGGGGCCTTCGGCGCACTGACGTCTGGGTGCCCTTTCCTACAACCTTGCACCTTCTCTCCTCTTTATCTTTGCCGTAGACTCTTGCTCTGATTAGTGCTTTGTTATTGGTCCCAGTATACCCGTCATTTCATATATATACAGAGGATTTTTTAATCTAGTTTTAAAAATATTGTCTGAAAACTAGTCTCCCAGGAACATTAATGTTTCTCTCTCTCTCTCTCTCTCTCTCTCTCTCTCTCTCTCTCTCTCTCTCTCTCTCTCTCTCTCCTCTCTCTCTTTCCTTCCTCATTTATCCAGATGTGAGAAAGTTCTCATCACAGCTGTTGCCAATCACTCCTACAATGTTGCCTTCCCCATCGTGATGGGTCTGTACCCTCAAACTCTAAGTCTGAGTAAGTACTTGCTTTCTGAAGTTGTCTCTTGTCATGTTTTTGGTCACAGTGATGAGAGAAGTCACCAATACAGGGAATTGGTGCCAAGAAGTGGGATCATTGCTATGACTAATCTTGACCATGTGGGTTGTAGGCCCTTAGACATGGTTTGTGGGAGGAAGATGCTGGACTCTGAAGTTCAGTGCTGAAGAAGCCCTAGGGTATTTAGGCAGAGTTGCCAGGGCTGTTCCAATGGTGTTCTGGGAAACCAGAAAGCTGGTAGAAAAGCAGCCAGTGAAAAATCAGGCTCATGCAGTTTCAGAGGGGAACAAAGACTTAATCAGGAATTAGACTATAGGAATTAGTATTACACTCTGAAACACACACACACACACACACACACACACACACACACACACACACACACGTGACATTCTGTCTGAGTCTAACATTTTGAGTGAGGCTGGGCTAAGTTGTTTTGAGGATGAAATTTCCAGATATATTTAGGTTATGTTATGGTTACTGATCATTATTCCTCAATCTATAGTAAGAGAGAGAGAGAGAGAGAGAGAGAGAGACAGAGAGAGAGAGACAGAGAGAGAGAGACAGAGAGAGACAGAGAGAGACAGAGAGAGACAGAGAGACAGAGAGACAGAGAGAGAGAGAACAGAAAGATAAGCATGTAGCTTGGTTAAAAAAAAGGAGGGAGAGAATGTTGAAAGTTGTGAATAAGGTGAAAGCAAAAAACAGCAGCTGGAACAGTAAGTCTGCTTAGTTCCAGGAAAGTTCCCTCAGACACAGCACTGCATGAAAAGAAAGATACCTAAGAGCACACTCTATTCATCAGCGCCTCCAGCTTTTGAAAGGAGAGAGCTGGAATGTCCAGAAAACAACCACCTAAGGAAGCTTTCTCAGGCTCAGCCATGAAGGCATACAGAACCCACTGCCACTGTAGAAGTGGGGCAGCTGACCTCTGAAGTTGAGAGCAGAATCAGACAACATTGTCCACATGGTGTTGATCCGGCAGACATGCAAAAATGTAAGTCACGGGGGCTTACACCAAGGTTTCAAAACCATTGTCACCTATGCAGTGTCTGTCAGGAATTACCTGCAAGGAGACCCTGAGAGACCACTGTATGAAGTGGGAAGGTAAAGGCTTAGTTGCTACGGAGACCCCAGCATATTGGAGATGCCCAACCCACGGGATGTCCAGAGAGGTGAACTTCACTACTGAGTGTCACTGGCCCAAGAGAGAGGCTGCACATGTTGCAGGTGACAGAAGTGGAGTTGGAGTGTTACACAAGCCTGTTGGAGTCCAGATAATATTGTCACAAGGCCCAGGTGCTGGACCTGGGGATACAGGGTTTGGGTTTGCTCTGGTGGGTTTCAGTCTTCCTTTGTTCGGGTACTTCTCTTTTATCCTCCCATCTGAAATGGGAATATGTATGTTGGGCCATTGTATACTAGGAGTATGTAACTTGGGTTTTTTGTTCGTTTGTTTGTTTGTCTTTATACTGGCGGACAGGCAAGAACTTGTCTCGAGTCTCAGAAGAGATTTTGAACCTTGGAAATTGAATAGTACTGAAACCGTAAAGACTATGGAAGACTTCCAAAGTTAGACTGTACACGTTTCATTTTGTGTGATGAACTGGAACTTTAGAGGCCAGAGGTAGACTGTAAGTGATTTAAAGTGACAAGACTTGGCATGGTTAATTGTCACTGTCAGCTTGACTTGGCTTAGAATCACCTGGGAGATAGTCCTCTGACTCCGTGTGTGAGGGCATCCCCACGGGGGCTTCACGGAGGAGGAGGCAATACTCACCTGAATGTGAGCTGCACTATCCCATGGACGGGGGGACTGGGGTGAATCAAAGGGGAAGGAGAAAGCCAGCTGAGCACCATTATCCACTTTTCTCTGTTTCCTGACCTGCTGAGATGTCAGCACAGCTGGAGGTCACTCCTGCCACCATGCTTCCCTGATGGGTTATGTCCTGAAACTTGAGCTGGAACGGATCCTTCCTCCCTTACACAGAAGACAGCCTCCCAGGAACACAAGGGAGCACTCTGATATTTTTCCCCTACAAAACAGGATTCTTCCAATTTTTAAATTGCAACTTGTATGTTCTCTCCCAAGAGATCTTTTGCATGAACATCTTCAGCTCTTGAAATATGTACTAACAGGATGTGGCTTCTCTGACCCAGCTGAGCCTGAGTGGTTCTGGACACCTTCAGCTCTGCAGCACTGTTCTTTGGATTCAGTCTCTTGGAACTCAGGAGCCAGGTGTCTACTAACCTGTTAATGTGCAGTTGATTTTTAAAGCTTTTTAAAAAATCAATCAAGCAATCAGCAAGAGTTTATATCCCATAACTGCTTCATATAAATACTTAAATATAAAGTAAGCAAGCAAAACAAGATCTGGAGAGATTCAGGGACATATCAGCATGCTTACATTTGAAGGGGGAGAAACCATTTAATTGAATTTCAGCTCTTGACGTTCTCCCGGGGAAGGGAAAACATGGTTGCAGGATGTGTGAAGAGACAGAAAACAGTGATCCCCCAGTATGGAACTGTCTGCTGGACCTTAGCAATGATCAGGACAGTGGTACAAAAGTTCACTGATGGGCCAAGTGTTTGTTGCTGTCATACTTTTGGAAGAAAAATAAATCCAGTTTCACTTCATAATGTACTTTTTAGTTAAATCAGTTAATTTTCTTTTATGTTTATGAGTGTTTCGCCAGCATAGATGTCTGTGTACCACCTGCATGCCTAGTGCCTGCAGAAGCCAGAAGAAGGCATCAGATCCCTTAGAACTGCAGTTATAGACAGTTTGAACTGCCAGGTGGATGCTTGGCATTGAACCCAGGTCCTCGGGGAGGGCATCCAGGAATCTTAATCACTGATCCATCTCTCCAGCCCTTAATAATATTCCTAATGAAGCAATAAAAGTTACTAGCTTTATTGAGTCTCTGCTCTTGAATATATATATATATATTTCACATTTTGCCTGAAATGGAAGAGTGGACAAGGAACTTCTGTGGCTTAATAAAATGTGATAGTCATGTAGAGAAGTGCTCATGGGATTCTGAGAGCTGAGAACTGATATTCCCACTGATTCTTTAGTCAAACATCAATTTTACTTGAAGAAATGATTGGCAAAGAAACCCAGAGTTGCTCAGATTTGTGTATTTGGCAGACACTTTCTCAGATACAGGCGAAGTGAACCTGTCACTCCAAGGGAAACAATTGACATTATTTGTTGCCTATGATAAATGTGAGCTTTCAAGTAGAGTTAGAAATTTGGAAAGCATCTCTCTACAGCCATGAACTTGACAGCTTCCCAATGCCTGAGTACTTTTGTGACGAGATTGGTGGTGATATTAACAAAACCAGCATTAAAAATATCTTGTGGTTAATGTGTCAGCACTTGGAAGGTCTGTGTAACTTATGGAACCAATAATTTCCAAATGACTGTTGCACAAGGATAAGAAATCATGAGTAGGAAACCAGTTCATTTAATATAGAAGACAGATCCACTGGTGCTGATGTAATAACAAGCATCCTATTGATACTGCCTTGCCTCTCATACTGCACCTGAGATTCAAGAAACAGGAAATGGTTCTTGCTAAGCCATGTGTAGCGAGAGAAGCAAATCCATAATTATCTGAAAAGAGAATGGAAATACTTCTACATTTCTAACTGCAGAGCTGTACGAAGTTGGATATGGATATTTTAAACTTTCTCCTTCCCATACAACATTCCACAACAAAGCAAGGGCGGAAATAATATGATAATCCAGCTGTCTACATTCAAACCAGTGTAAAAACGATATGCAAGAATGCAAAGCAGGGGCTGGAGAGGCCTTTGCTGCTCTTGCAGATTTGAGTTTGGCTCCCAGGACTGGGTTGGGTGGCTCACAACTGCCTGCAACTCCAGTTCTAGAGTGGTTCTACACATACGATTCTCTCTCTCTCTTGCTCACAAATTAAAATTTTAAAAATTAAAAAAAAACTATAAAACAATGTATCACCTCACTGTTTTTGTTTTGCTTATTTTTAGGGAACAGTACATTTTCATAAAAATGCAACTGATATTACCATGGAAAGGGATTGTTATTAGGAATTGAAGTCACAGGTAGAATAAAACAATTTCAGTGAAGATTAATTTTAGGCAGCAGAGATATTCGTTCTGTAATAATAATGCCAATATCATTTGTTGGCTATACTCTGCATGCAAAGTAATATACTAGGTACCCTATAATCTCCTAAATTAATTTATTTGGAATAGAATTCGTTGTACATATTCATGTTGAAATACTATTATGCCACGAAAAGGATGAAATGCTGTCATTTCTGACCATGTGGATGGAACCAGAAGTCACTATGTGAAGAGAAATAGACCAGGCGTGAGAAGACGAGCATTGCATGATGGCACTTGTGTATGGAGCCTAGGAACCTTGACTTCAGAGTACTTGTTTTGACTTTCCCATCCATCTCCTTGGATTATAGCTTCTTCTAATTTCATCCTTGTTAAAGTAGTCTAAAGTAATTTTTCTTAATGGAGAGATTCACTTTGTTGTGCTCTCAACCAAACATTGAGAACAGATCTACCACCCTTGTAACCAGTGGCTTGTGGCCAGGGTAGTGCCTAATGTACCCCGAAGCTTTCTCAGCATCAAGCATCCCCCCAGTCACTGCCATCAGCTTTCTACTTTACTATGGGTTTAACATTTCCTAGAGGTTATCCTACTTAATTTTTACAGTGATCATGCTTCATGCTTCTAGTTTTCCCATGGTTCCAGTGAGATTCAAATGTGGAGATACTTGAATTGCAGAGCTGACATTTTTGGGTCTTCTCCACAACTGCTTTAAATATAGAAGGAAAAGAAAAAGAAAAACAAATAAACAAAATAAAAAAACCCTCAAGTTTTGCCAAAATTAAACTCATTTTATCTCTAGAAAATGTATGTTATGGGTTTAACTTGACATCACATGTAAGAAAATAAGAAACCACCCATTACAGGTGGTGAGTAAAAGTAAGTTAAAGAATGGAAAAGGTGTGCATGTCTGTAATTCCAACACTCTGGAGGCTGGGATAAGACGATGAGTTTGATACCAGGCTGGAGCTACCCTATGTCGACAAAACAAAACAAAACAAAACAAAACAAAACAAAACAAAACAAAACAAAACAAAACAAAACAAAACAAAACAAAACAAAACAAACATCACACTGTGCAAACAATAGAGATCACCCAGACATCCCTATTTACTTAGATGTTCTCCAGAGAACCAGAAGGCTGTGAAGAAAGTGTAGATGCAGCATTGGTGGTATGTCTTAATTTCAGTCACTTTGTCCTTAAACATAGAAAGCTACTCTAGAATATGTCATTCCTTCTCTGATTTCAGCGTTTTGTAAAGAATTCATATTTTGTTTTCACTGACTTAGATACAAAGCTACTTCACCTGATTGCCAGCATGTCCACTCATTTACTCTTGTGAACTCCACTTGAAAAAGGGTTCATACAGATCCGGGGCAGACCCAGCCTCTTGATTTGCATGAGATGCTTCCAGCAAAGAACGATGGGGATTGCATAAGTCTCCCGCTTTAAGTGTTGCCTTGGATCAACTGCTGGCTCTCAACCTTCCTAATGCTGTGACCCTTTAACACAGTTCCTCATGTTGTGGTGACCCCCAACTATAAAATTATTTTTGCTGCTACTTCATAACTGTTAATTTTGTTACTGCTTTGAATCGTACTGTAAATATCTGATGTGCAGGATATCTGATATGTGACCTCTATGAAAGCTGTTTGATCTCCAAAGGGGTCACAACCCACATAACCCACCACCTTAGAGTGTGATTAACAAGCAGGAAGTCTTCTTTTTCAAAAACATGTATACATAGTGGAAAGGACTACTCCCAAGTTCTTTATTCCAAAAGAGAGAGGAAAAGAGAGAGAGAGAGAGAGAGAGAGAGAGAGAGAGAGAGAGAGAGAGAGAGAGAGCAGGCTCAATCTCCACATAAGCAAATCTTCTTTGAGACACATGGAATCTTTTAAATTACATTTGGGTCAAATTAACTTGGGTGGTCCGAGCGTCATCAAGCATGCAGAAAGGGTTCTCTTACAAAGCTAATTTAAGAAAGTCGTTAGGGCATTGACAATAGAAGCAACCTGTTCCCTTGTTGTCAATGTGTTTTCTTTTAGGGAAACTTGCTCTTTCCTGCCCATGCTGAAAATATCTACGGCTCTCCACGAGCTCAGCTTTAACATCTTCATGGGTGGCTTCAAGCGGTTGCCATTTTTACCATGTGCGGAGCGATAGCTTCTCTGTACTTTTCAAACGGCACAATGATTAAAATTCCACAAGGCAGCCTCGAACATACACAGTTACGTGGCGAAGAACTCAACACTTACTAACTTCTTAGAGCCAACTAGTGTTTCCGCAGTTCAAATATTCATGAGATAATAAATAACTCTGGGAGATTTCGTTTATTACACTGATCTTTAAAATATAAGGGATGGCATTGTACTAAGAAGCCAGGCACAAACAGCAGAGGGGGGGGGGCTGTGAATGGTTGCCTGCTGTTATAGGAAAAACAGGACAGGGTGGGGAGAGGGCTGATGAAGTACATATTTGCACAGGAGACTCCCAGCTCAGCAGGGGAGTCACCTACCCTGCATCCAGAAGGCCCAAGGATGCTGATCTCAGGGAGAATTTACAAGAGGACCTACTAAACCAAGACAAAAAGGAAAACCCCACAGTGCATAGTTTGCCTTTTTTCAAAGGCTTTGGGAGTTGAGTTGGTCTAGTGAATATAAGAATGGATGCCTTTTGTCTAATGCATTTCCAAATTGTGTACCCAGGTAAATTGCTGGGTTATTTACCATTTTATGATTCAGTGAATATGCATTAAATATTCACCACTGCAAATATTTAGTTGCTAATACTATATATGAAGCTGTGAATCTCAGCACTCTGAATCTATTGGTTGGTGCTGGCTATTAGCAATGTATTTTGTGCTTCAAAGATCTATAATGAAAGCCAGGAATCCTTTTAAAAACCTCATGACTTAGATCCAGCATTGGGGCTCGAGATTTCCAGGATGGGATGTGCTCCGATGAAATGTCTGGTCTCCCTCAACAGTGGTTGATGTTATAGACAAGATACTCATGAAGGCACCAGAAGAGGTGGAGTTCTGGTGCAGGCTTTGTGGTTGGTGAGACTAGGGGTGGTGGTTGGAAGAAGTGAGAAGAATTAGGATGTTCTCCCGGAGCCTGTGTACAAACAAGGCTCATATTGTTTATTTAACACACTCGTGTGTATGCTGTGAATTATGTGCTTGTATCTATCAAGTCTGCTTCCTTCTGATACCTCTGAAGCCGAGACTGTACAATGCTATTGATTGTTGGTTTTGTTTTGTGGCATCCCCATGTTACTCTGGGTGGCCTAGAACTTGCTTTGTAGACAAGGTTGGCCTTAACTCATAGAGATCCTCCTCCCCATCCCAAGTGCTGGGATTAAAGTGTGTGTGGCCATACCCAGTTGAGTAGGGTCATTTCAGTGATATCATCATCCACTTAAGTCCAATGATTTGTTCCCCACAAAGTTGTAATTTGGTGTCACATAGGCATGGCCAACCTTTTAACGTTACGATATCATATTATCATCTACAGAGTTAATAATGTAGAATGGAGTGAGGGTGTCACAAAACAAATAGCCAAGGCAAAATTCTTACAGTGTTGTAAGCTTATGATTTTATGTTAGCCCATATTCACAGCTTTCCTGTGGCAGGTGTGGCTTGCTGGTTGGTTGGTCATCCTAAGTGAGTGACAAACCTGAGAAAGTGGTTGCTATCCACATATAGTATGAGTCTCCAGCACACACCCCTACCTCTAAGAGGTTAGTGATTTTAGCAAGTATTGTATACTTGATTTAATTAATGATGAAAATAACTTCTGTGGCCATTCTGTAAAGTATTCCAGGTGAAAAAGATGGGAATTATACGGAATCTCCACATGACACTTCTTTTTTAGCAAATAGTTTTCAGAGTTCATAATCTGTTGGGAAGCCAGTCTGTTATTTTTCCTATTTATTTCATTACATTTGTTTATATAGAACATAGAATAAAATTAGTAGAATTTAGAAGTATAAGGTTAAGTTATAGAACTGGAATTACAGAAACATGTGATATGAAGTTCATGATTTGGCGTTTATAGTTCTCTTATTTAATATATAGCATGTTTTCAGCCAGCAAGATGACTTGGTGGGTCAAGGTACTTAATGCTCTGTTCCCTGGAACTCACATGTGAAAGAAGGGAACTGACTCATATAAGTTGTTCTCTGACCTCCATATGTGTTCAGTGGCAACACACAAACACACACACGTACATGCAAGCAAGGCACACATTCACATACAATTGTAATAGGAAAAAATATATATATTAAAAATAGTAGCATGTTTACTGAAGCCCCTAAGGGTCCATAAGTGTAAATAAATGCATAGTTTGTTCCATCAGTAATAAACACTGAAGGTTGATGATAGGAATGAGGCAGGAGCAAGAAGCCCAGCTGTGACATTATCTCCTAGAGTGAACAGAGAGAACAGTGATGTACTGAGCGTTCAAAAAAAAAAAAAAAACTAGAAGTAAAGATTTAGGGAGTTTTTGAGGGAGAAAAGACTGATGGGAATGTTGTTCTGTATGCTGTGAATATGTGTTGCTCTGATTTGGTTGATAAATAAAATGCTGATTGACCAGTAGCCAGGCAGGAAGTATAGTATAGGTGGGATAAGCAGAGAGGAGAATTCTGGGAACAGGAAGGCTGAGTCAGGACTGCCAGCCACTGCCATGAGAAGCAAGATGTGAAGATACTGGTAAACCACGAGCCATGTGGCAAAGTATAGATTTATAGAAATGGGTTAATTTAAGATGTAAGATATAACTAGTGAGAAGCCTGAGCCAACAGGCCATACAGTTTGTAATTAATATAAGCCTCTGTGTGTTCATTTGGGTCTGAGTGGCTGCGGGACAGCAAGGATGCGGGAGCTGGGTGAGCACAGGAAAACTTTTAGTTACAAAAGATAACACATTTAACCAACTCAAACATGGCACAGTGAATACATGTATCAAAACATCCCATTTTCCCATGAATATACATATATTTTGGTTTTATGTGTCAGTAGGAAATAACTTTAATTTTCAGAAGAACAGTAGTGCTGTGGCATATCTGTGTCAGAGCCTTCCATGGGGAAGGAAGATTTAAAACAAATATAGGTTCCTCTAGCCCAAGTTCAAATAAACAGAATGATGGTACTCAGGCTCAGAGTTGAAAATAAAAAAAGCTAGACAGTAAAAATTGGTACAATTGTACAATAATTTGTATAATATTGATGGTTTCATGTCTACAATGGAAAGAGACAACACTTTATATAAATGCTAGAATAACAACTTATTTTAGTTTTGTAGCAGTCACTACCTTTGATTATTTTTATAATTTTTCCAAGGTGATACTTTCTTAGTAACAGAAAAATTTCTTCACATGTTGAAAATTTTTGATAATCCCCTTCTCAATTCTCCCTCGGGTGGATATTAAAATGCTAAATGAAGGGAAATGAGAGAGGTTATAGGCTAGAAGATTGCAGGTCTGGGGAAGAGAGAAAGATGACATTCCAGAATTCAGCAGTCTAAACTCCAGCCAGCTCAATTAACATTAAAGGGGGTAAAGTGGCAGCTAGGTTGCTCACAGTGTTTCATCTGGTTCAATTCCTGCAAGAATTCCTGTTTCTGTGGACATTTACCTTTCCTAGTCTTAGAAAGGAATCTGATTTTTACTTTGAGCAAATACGTACTGTATATGTCCTGAAAAACAGAAATGCAAATTCAATGAAAACTCCCCCCCCCCCAATATTGAACCCATCTGTATTGAATCCCTGTGTATAGCAATCAAATTGGAAACCCAGGTCTATTACATGCACATGTAATATTTCTAGAGTATATCAAATTCCATCCTATATCAAATTTTTTCCTTGGGTTCCTAGAAATTTAATATAAGCAAGTTTCACTCTATTTGAGAAGGACATGATGCAATATAATGTGTTTTTCAATGAATAGAATTCTTGGTAATTCAATTTGTGCTCAGAACTTCTTAAAGGCAACTTACTTCCTAGAGACCTCACCCCAGACTTCAGTTCTGGGAACCTTATTCAGGTAACATTCCTTTTGGCTAGGAAGATTGTAGAGTGAAATTGGAAAGAATTTTGGTGACTCACATGTAGTAATTTTAAAAAATGACCACACCACATCCCAGTCAAGGAAAGAAGGGGATTTATTTGGGAGACCAGGTAGGACCTTGCTTCAGTTTTATGGGTGCTGGTCCTCTGGACAGGTAGCCTCCTCTGAGGGGGGTCTTGTCTTGTCTCTTACACTAGCCCCTACATAGCAAATGCCTAAAAAGATGTAATAGAATTAACAAGGTCAGCTGAGACAGAATTGTAGTTTTATGCTCACTGAATGGCTTAATAATTAAACATTCTACTGCCTTCATGGGCCCAGGCCCCACCTACTGCTATAAATTGAAGTTACCTTCAATAATCCAAAACTGCTGTTTTCCATTAGTTTGTATCTCCTACCAATGTTTTTTTTTTTTTTTTTTCAAACAGTTTTGGATAACTGATCTCTCATTCTAGGTGATTTTCATTTATGTACAAATCTACGTATCACATAATTCTGATTATGGTTATTGTTAAATAAAATATACTCTTATATCTTATGTTCAGCATCCCCTGAGTAGTAAATCGGGCCCGTTAAAAATTATATGCATTCATTAAAGAAATTCCATTTAAAATCTTGGAAAGCCTACATTAAGAATACTTTCTCGTCTGGCTCTGTCAATCTTTCTTGCACCTGTTAGCATGTTTAGAAAATGGCTTTTTATAATTCAACCATCTTATTGCAAGTGGAAGAAGATTCACAAAAGTAATTCTGATTATTCAAATTGTTTTGTAAAACATAAAATTAAAAACATATCCTATAATAAGCACTAATAAACTAAGCAGCTAGATATAAATAAAGTATAGGTTATTAAAGTATCTTAATATGATGGAAAGAGTTATAGGCTCATATAATTATCCTTACTGGATGTAAACAGTTTCTGAGATAGTTTTAACTATTTTTAGTGCTTGAAATCTCAAAGCTTTCTTGGATATACCGAGAACATTGGCACAGCTTCCATCATTACTGGCTTGTTTCTTAACTCCCCAACGCATAATAAACCTATGAACTCCATTAACGTTAATCGATATGCATGCAAGGATGTAAAGGCCTTTCTTTGGCCCTCTCACTGCCTGGAAGAAGAAGCCAAAATGAGTGTGACGCCAAGTCCCATGCAAGTAATCAGCTACGTCATTTTTCATTTGAAAAGAAGTCCTCTCCAATAATAGAAATGCTGAGAAAGGTTATTACAATAACAAATGAGTTGGCAGGGTGATTTATGCTGGAAACAAATGTACCTTCGGATGGAATCCTCTTTAATTCCTAATAAATCTTGGGCTTAGTGGACAGGCCAGACTCTGGGAATTCGGCAGTTGAATGCCCTCAGTACTTTGAATTCACTTGGTTCATTTCTTGCGGACCAAACAGCTGTTACCATAGTCCTCCCGGCAGGTATCTGTTTGGGGATTAGTAATGCTTCACATGGTCGTACATCACAGGCAATGGATGTGTAATTACATTAAGGATGCTTCACTCTTTGGACTCACTTGTCCCAAATCACTGGTATTGGAACCATTCAATGATCATCTCTCATAAACTGGTTTACTTTCAAAATAATGGCATCTTAAATTAAATGCAATGGTCTTTAACTCTTCAAAATGCTTCCAAAAGCTTCCCCTTTTAGTCTGCCCTTAGTGTGCCTCCGAGTGTTTATTCAAACAGTATTCTTGAGTGAGAAAGTCCCTCAGTGTCTGCCTGAACACGTCTAGGATAGAGTTTAAATTTCCAGGAGAATGAGGACCTGGAAATGGCCCCTGCAAGCAAATGGACTTTATGGCTACTGTGGAGCCTAAGGGTAGGTTGGACTATTGGGTTAAGGAGAAAGGCTCAGCAAAGCACCTCGCCCTATTCCCAGTGGGTCATCCTTACCATGCCAGGCCTCTGCTTAGTGCATGTGATTGGCAACATCAAATGCACTCTTCTCAGTTTGCTCAAAATCCGCCCTGACTCAGACCTTCTTCCCTGAGGATTGCTCTCAGTTCCTCCGGAGTCCTGTAGTTTTGGCAATTCCCATAGCCTTTCTCTTTACTGTGGTGATTTGTCACAGATACTTGTTGTATATCCCCCAAAGCTTAAAAGGACGATTCTAGAGGGACAGACTTTCAAGAATACTCACATAATTTCTGGATACTTCTTTTCCTGTTCATTCTTAGCAGGGGGAAGGAACTGCACCAGGCTTTTACTCTTGTGTCACTCAAAACATACTATAACTTTGTGCACATTGGATTTTTGTTTTAAGCTATCTTATGTTCAGTTACAGGTCACAATCAATGTGATGAATGTTGCTTAATAGTGAACTTGTTGACTCTAAGGAAATGGCTAAAGTGAGGACAAATTCTGTGTGCGTGATTGTTGACCTCGTTCAATGAAAGTTTATTGAATGTACGTTTTGTCATCGATGTTGCACTGGGCATTGGCGGCACCCTAATTAAGTGAAAGTGAGATTTTTGCTCTTATCGCACTGGAGAAAGATGCAAGGTGACAAATAAATAGGGTGCTTGCCGAGTGTACACTTTCAAGGCTAGAAACGGGACAGAGAGGTTGTGAGGCAATGTACCTGGGTTAGGGAACAGGGAGGAACTTTTCAAGATAATGACATTTGTGATGAGTCCTGAACCATGGGATGAAATTGTAATGTGTCAAAAGGAAAAAAAAAATCACACCAAGCTTCTGGAATGTACTAGAAATTCACCAGGGATGAAGCAAAGTGAAGTTGAGGACATTCTGGAAGACAGCATAGGGCAGTAAGAACCATGCCCTGGCTGTGCTGTGGACCCAAGCTTGCTAGAGTGAGTTGGGCAGGAAGGAAAGGACGCTGTCCTTTGCAAATTGTAGGGAATGTGGAGGGGTCAGAACTCCCCTCCTCCATCCCTCCTTTCCATCTTTCTTCCCTCTTTCTCTCTTTTCCTTCTCTGTCTCTTTGTCTCTCTCTCATTGTTTCTAAAGTGGGATATATTAATACTTGCTTGTGCTCCAATGGGAATGAAGCAAAGCCCTGGGGACAAACGATACTGTGGGAGACAGACAGATTCCAAGAGGGTGACCTGGGAGAGGCCAGCTGCAGGAGTGGGTTAGAGGTGTGCCAGGAGTGGGGAAGTGAGTCTCGGGTCTTGTGTTTACTGGTGAGATGGTGAGGGAGCAGCTGTCAGCGTGGTCTTGTGTTCTCAGGATGTGAGACGCGGTCATCAGCTGAAAGTGAAGTCCTGGAGGAAGTCCAGGGCTTTCCGAGAAAAGGTTTGCAGTTGGGATTGGCTATGGTCTGTGGTTCACTTTGAGGTTCTCACACTCGAACACAGGTATTTAGAGAATCTTCATAGTGGAGAATGATTGACAAAGGTCTTGGAAATATTCAATATAGGAAAGGACTAAAAAGAAATTATTCAGAAGTAAAGTATAGTTAAAAGGCCTGACCTGTGGCATCTGAGGCTCTTGTCTCTGAAGTGTGGCTCTTCTGTCATTAGCTCTGTGACCTTCAACACATTATACATACCCTCCGAATCTTCATTTGATTTTCTCTTGTGAGCAACATAAATAAAATTTTTATGCCTTTTAAAAATAGGTTGTCATATCAGAGACCCAATGATACTTGATACTTTGTGTGTGTGTGTGTGTGTGTGTGTGTGTGTGTGTGTGTGTGTGTGCACTACTCTTTAAACAGTCTGAGAGTTAATGCATGGAAGAGACGCCAGGCTTGTTTTGTATAGCCCTAGAGAACAGATCTAGAACACAGGAAATCAAAAGGTGGCTTTGGAAACAGCTTTTCTGTTGCTGAAGCCATAATAGCTTGGAACAGGTACCCTGTAATGGGAAGGGTTTCTCTGCTAATGTCATGTAAGCCATGGCAGAGTAGCTACCTGTGAGGATTATGTAGGGAATATTTCTGCTTTGGTAGGAGGACTGAAGATGTTATAATTCTATAGGGAATGTTTGGATTTTTTGCATGTATAACTTCTGTCTGTATTTTACATCACAGGTTGGATTTGTGGCTGTGTAAAGACATTGGTTCTTGTGAACCACAGATAATATTGGGTCATTTTAATAGTTCTATTAGGAATCTTCCTTCCTTCCTTCCTTCCTTCCTTCCTTCCTTCCTTCCTTCCTTCCTTCCTTCCTTCCTTCCTTTCTTTCTTTCTCTCTTCCTTCCTTCCCTTTCCTCCCTCCCTCCCTCCCTCCCTCTCTCCCTCCCTCCCTCCTCCCCTCCTTCCCTCCCTTCCTTCTCTCTCTTTGTGACAGGGTCTAACTGTGTAGCTCTGGCTGGTTTGGAATTCACTTTGTAGACTGAGCTGGACACAAACTCCCAGAGATTCACTTACTTCTGCCTCTCAAATGCTGGCATTGAAGGCATACAGCATCATGCCTGGCTTCATTATTTTGTTTTGTAGACTAGGAAGGAAAGTGAATGTAATTGAGGTAATTTGACCATAAGCTTAAAGGAAATTTGGTCTAAGAATAAAAACTCAGCCCCATAATTTATGAAATAATTCCGATCTCAGGTCCCTCAAGTTGAGTGACATCGAATTCATAGTCTGTATGGTAAATATCATTGAAGCCCAGCTCTTTATTAAATATAAAAATGAAAATATATTATTCATTGAGTATTAAATGTGAAAATATAATTTCATCAGGTATCATTTGGGACTTAATAATTAGTGTTTCATAATGCCCAATTCCTTAAACTAATTTACCTCATCAATTCTCCTATGTTGATAAACAATCTTAGAGTGAAACTGTAGAGTGCTGTTGTGGCCACCTGGAAATGTAGAACTTCTTTAGAACAGCTCCACGGTACAAAGCATTATGATGTTGAAATTTGACAAATAGGGGAAATTCCACCCTGGTAAGAAGCAGGATGACATTCACAATTAAAAAAGAAACCTTCAGCCATTAGTTGTGGGTGGTGCATACCTTTAATCCAGGAGGCAGAGACAAGTAGATCTTGGTGAGCTTGAGGCCAGCCTGATCCACATAGTGAGTTCCAGGACAGCCAGGGCTATGTAGAGAGATCCTGTGTCAAAACAGACAGACAGACAAAGAAACCAACACAAAAGAATCAAATGAAAAAAGGAAGAAACCTTTAATACAAACTGGTTAGTGCTTTTCTGTAAACTAGAGGAAAAATGTCACAAATCTCATTTTCTTGAGAAAACAATACTGTTCTTGAGAGGGACATTTTATTTATTTATTTATTTTGTAAAATTATGTAGTCCACGCCAAAGATGTGCAGCTTCCATAGTCTGCTCCCCACTGGGGCTTGGTAAAGGGTGGTGAAGGAGGAAATGAGGACTCTAGGCAGTAGGCAGAACTCAGCTCTGGGGAATGACGGTGTGACCGGCACCCATTTTGGTTTATTTAGTGACCACCTGGACACTAAACATTCTCTGACCATAATGACTTGCAGAAGAACTCTGGCTGGGTTTTTGTTTGTTTTTTAATTTTTTTCCCTCCCTCCACACTATAAAGAAAAATGAGGAAGCTTTCCTTGAAGTTGTAACAAGAGTGGGGCTTCAATCAGCGTGGTGAAAATGCTGTCGTTGACCACTGGACAGTTTCTGAGAGAGGAGGACTCACTGTGCTAAAATAGCTGAAGTGAACAGGCAGACTCCAGTCAACCCCTCCTGCACCATTTGTTTGCTTTTGTGTTGCCAAACGCCTGACGAAATCGACTGAAGGAGGAATAGCTGCTTTAGCTCATGGCTTTCGAGATCTTGGACAATAGACGTTGGCTCTGCTGTTCGTGGTCTGTTGTGAGGCAAGAACATCAAGGTGGCCAGAGCTATGTTCACACTGTTCACAGCATGGCAGACAGGAAGCAGAGGAATCTTCGGGGGAAGATCCCAGGACAAAAGCAGGTACTCAAGACACAGCCCTAGAGAACTTTTTCCTCTAGCTAGGCCCTCTCTTAAACTGTCCAGAATCTCTAAAAATATAGCCACTACCTAGGAACAAGTGTTTAATACATGAGCCTGTGGAGGACATTCTGTAGTACCATCCTCATGAGCCTGTGGAGGAATTTCCACAGCACCATCATGAGCCTGTGGAGGACTTTCCACAGTACCATCATGAACCTGTGGAGGACTTTCCACAGTACCATCATGAGCATGTGGAGGAATTTCCACAGCACCATCATGAGCATGTGGAGGACTTTCCACAGTACCATCATGAGCCTGTGGAGGACTTTCCACAGTACCATCATGAGCCTGTGGAGGACTTTCCACAGTACCATCATGAACCTGTGGAGGACTTTCCACAGTACCATCATGAGCATGTGGAGGAATTTCCACAGCACCATCATGAGCCTGTGGAGGACTTTCCACAGTACCATCATGAGCATGTGGAGGACTTTCCACAGTTCCATCCTGAGCCTGTGGAGGACTTTCCATAGCACCATCTCTTGAATAATTTCAGAAGGGATTCCAATAAAGTTCTCTGTTAATTTCCTAGTGCACCTGGGACCAAATATTCTGAGTATTCCAGAACCACTAGAAAATTTGTATCATGGTTCTGGAGGTCACTTGGATCCAAATTCAAGTTTTTGTCTGGTTTTGAAGGTTCTAGGGAGGGGTGTGGTCCAGGCTGCTCTCCTGGATGCAAGTATGCTCGGGGGGCATTCCTTGGTTTGTGCATCCATTTCACCAGGCCATCATCTTATATGTCTTCTCCCCATCATCCCTCAATGTCTGTCTGTCTTTGTGACTCACCGTATTAGGTGCATACCCTCCTAATGATCTTAATTTAACTTGGTTACTTCTGTAGAGATTCTATTCCCAAATAAGCTCACATTTCGTGATAGTAGGGTAGGATTCAATTTGTTTGTGTGAGTGTGTGTGACTGTGAGTGGTGTGTGACTGTGAGTGGTGTGTGTGTGTGTGTGTGTGTGTGTGTGTGTGTGTGTGTGTGTGTGTGTGTTGGGGAGAATAAACACCTTCAGCATTTTCTTGATGGGAAAGGAGGTGAAGAGTTGGTCATGTGTGGAGAAGCCACGGGTCTTTCCACTTCTCTTTACAACATTGGAAAGATATACCGTAATTTAAATTCCTGTTTAGTGTTGTTATGGGAAATTGGTTTTAAACATATGCCTGAGATTTTGTTTTTGTTGTTTTGTTTTTGGTGGACCAATTGTGATCATTGAGAGATGGCCATTTTTCAAAGCTCTTTATTGACTTTATTCATTCTGGCACCGTTCAGGAATGAAGTCTTGATTCATTTGAAAGTCAGAGATCTTTCTCTAGCTCTCTTGTTACTTCTGATCTATTCACTAAAACACAGAGCTGAGCACAAGAACTGTAGAGTAAAAGAACACAGACATCTTTTTAAGTTAATAATAATTTTCATTTTTTATAGTTTTATAGTTTATACATTTTATACATTTATATAACATATCTTGATCACATCTACTCCCCACTCTTAGAATTTATTTTAGCATATCTATGGGCACCATCTTGGGACAAGCTTTTATTGTTATTATTATTTAATTCTAAAGTACTTGAGTTTTTTTTTCTCCCATCTTGATTTTTTTTTTCTGGTCAGGAACTGTTTATTTCCCTATCCCAATGAATTGGTAATTCAAATTGGAAAATGTGATTCCTAAATACAAATTCTCTTTGTGTCTTAATAATGCACATATTTCTAGAAATCAAAGCAATTACCTTCCAACAAGCCACATTCTTAGAGACACTCACATTTTTCCTTTTAATTGTGCCAAATAAGCCCTTAGAAAAATTTCACAATCCTACATCCCTGACTTTAGGAATGGTCATTATTAAGACTTGTTTCCAACATTCTGGGATTCTCAAATTCCATATACAAATAAAAGTAGAATACTTGATGTAACTGCATGTAAAAGAACTGCTTTTGTGATCAGATTGCTATATGCTCAAAACAGAGCAGGCCAATTAGACAAATGAGCAGTCAGCACTGCATGACACCACTCCTAAGGCTCTTAAGGTGGTTGAAGACTGTGATATGTGACATTCTAGGGTTGTGTCACCATTGCTGTGGAAGTGCTATTCACCAATAGTGTATATAGACACACGTGTGCATTTGAGCAGTGGAATTAGATACCATGAAGCTAGAAGGTTTAATTTCCCTAAGTGTCTTCTCTGAGACTCACAGAATTGGTAATGTTGGCTTGATGATCCACAGGAAATGGAAAATAATAAATTTTTGGTAAAATATGAAATGACCCCACATACAGAGGCTGAACCTAAATGGAAGATTGAGGAACAAATCCTAATTCCTTGATTATAAAGGCTTCCCCCCCACCCCCCTGAGCACAGCACCTTACCGTCTGTCTTTTTAATCTCTGCAAAGAAAACCCCAGCCTGGTTCCAAACCCTCTTTCTCCATAATGGGAAATCTCTCTGTGTTTGATGAACCTAAGTGGAAAACTCAGTCTCATATCTATGTATTTATTAAATCTCTGGCTGCATAAAGGACCCACTCCAAGCTAATGTTCAAAATAAATTGCTTCCATGATTGTATTGTTAGAATGCACATGTATGATTTCTTCTCTCTGCATTCTAAGATGACAATGTATCCTGGAGAGCATTAATGATACAAATTCAAACTACTGGGGCAATCAGCAACAGACAGATCAGAAAATTGTGGCGATTGGCCTAAAGACTTTTTCTGAGTTCTTCTTTGTGCTAGAAGGACCCAGCGGCTTCCTCCAGGAGATATGACTTATTCTCTCTCTCTCTCTCTCTCTCTCTCTCTCTCTCTCTCTCTCTCTCTCTCTCTCTCTCTCTCTCTCTCTCTCTCTCTCCTCTCTTCCACAGGGATTCTGAGGGGGAAAAAAGTCATCCCCCATGCCCCAGTGTGGCAGTTCTGTTTTTAGGGTTTTCTTGAAAGCTCCTTCAAGATACCAAATCTTCCATCTTGGTTAACAAATCTTTCCATGCATCTCGGCTACTTTCAATCTCTAATATTCTACAGACTTACTACAAAAATTCAGGTGTGTAGCATCTACGGTTCACCATTTTCAGTTCTGGCACTCACCACAGTGAGAAGACCGCTCCCATCTAGAAAATGGGCTGGAAAAGTCCATAAAATGTGGATGTACATTCTTGTTGGTATTTGAGTGGTCATAAACAATCTTATGTGGTCAGTATTTTTTATTGGGTAACAGATGTCAAGTGCTCTGCTTAGCTATCACATTTAATTCCTATGCTATTCCTGTAAGGGATAAATAGTTATTATCCCATTTTATAGGTGAAATGGGCAGTAAAGTGAAATTTGGACCCAGGTAGAAGGATGCCAAAGTTGGACCTTGACCACCTTGCCAAGTCTTGGAGGTAATATAAGGAGTAGTTAGTAGTACTGCTGTCTTGGACCAATAGCTACCCCTGCTGTTCTCATCTCGCGAGACCACAGGCAGGTTTCTACCACTCCCTGTGCTGTTGCTGTATCCTTGTGAAGTGAAACAAAAGGAATATGCTATCCTGGGCTGAAGGGAGAATGCAATGAGGTCATGCAAATATATCTGCAACAGAATATATCCCATAAGTGTTCAATGTCTTCATCGAAGGTTTATTGCTATTTCTCTAGCTTAAGGTTTGTCCTGGGGTACTGAAGAATTGCTTGACTGTGCTGAGGGATCTGATAGAGGAATCTAGTAGTGGGATCATTTGATTTTCAAGGTCTCCCATAAAAAGATACAAGGAGTATGTTTCGGTGAAGGCAGATGATGAGGAGAAAGGCCAAGAGAAAGAAAAACCAGAGGCAGAAGAGCTGTGATGTAAGCAAGGGAAGAGTTGGGAAATGGCTGAGGTGTTGCTGGCTCAGGCAGTGGGCTCTAGCTTCTCACTTGAGTTCACATTTGCCTCATAGAACTAAGATGATATCACACATTTTATAATAATTGAAAAAATGCATGTCCAGATAAGAAATGAAAAATTTATGTCTTAGATTACAACTCCCCTCCCCCTCCAATGTATGTGTTATAGGTGGTTTTGAGAAGATGGGCTGTGAGTTGAAATGAAAGCTGGTGAAATTCTACATTTCACAGAATAACTGAAAAAATTGGACATGGTGGTATACATTTATCTGTAACTCCAACTACTCAGGAGACAGAGGCAGGGAGATCTTAAATTTAAACCTACCCTGGCCGCTAGTGAGACCATGTCTCAAAATGAGCAAATAAATACTCTCAAATAACTTATGAATAAAAATATTAAATTTTAATTTAGTAAAAAAAATGAATTATTTTTAAGGTTTAAAAGTTTAGTTCACATATTTTACCTAACCTCATATTAAAGGTTTTTAATGTAAAAGTGAAACTATAAAATAACTAAACTAATATTCCAAAGTAATATTCTTATAATTCTGAAATTAAAAGGCCTTTCTATATCTGATTCAAGGTCAGAAATTGTACAAAGAAAAGATTGACAGTTTAGGCCACATAAAAGCAAAAATAAAACAAAAATAATATGAAGAAAACATTCAGTGTCCTTCTCTATCAATCTTTATTCCTTTGAGGTAGGATCTCTCTCTCTCTGTCTCTGAATCTGGGGCTCATGTTTTACATCTAGGCTGGAATTCCAGAAACCTCAATGATTCTCCTGTGGCCATCCACGCTTGTAGCTGGGGTTCCAGGTGTGTCTACAACATTGAACTTACTGCATGGGGTGCTAGAACGTGAAGTCTGACCCTCATGGCTGCACATCAAGTAGTCTAAACTACTGAAACACCACTTCATATTACCCCATTTTTGGCGCGTGCGCGCACGCGTGGTGTGTGTGTGTGTGTGTGTGTGTGTGTGAGTGTAAAGATCTTGGTCTTTCATTCCCCACCTTATTCATTGAGGCAGGGTCTCTCAGTTGATCTCAGTTGCTGAAACTAGTCTGGATAGGCAGCCTGTTCAGGGGATCCCCCGTTTCCTCATTCCCAGTGCTGAAATTATAGACAGGTCTCCATGCTGATTCATAGTTTAAGTGGATTCTGAGAATCTAAAGCCAGTCTTCTGACTGTCACATGTTTTTGTGACAAACACTTTACCTGCTGAACCAGCTCTTTAGCCCAGATGGTTCTATATTAATTCATATGCAAAAAAAGATCCATCAAGAAAACATACCA
Source organism: Peromyscus maniculatus bairdii (assembly GCF_049852395.1). Lineage (NCBI taxonomy): Eukaryota > Metazoa > Chordata > Mammalia > Rodentia > Cricetidae > Peromyscus > Peromyscus maniculatus. The sequence goes on from NC_134870.1 coordinate 59,879,160, forward strand.
GAGGCAGTTTGGGCATACAGTAAGCACCTTAGAATTGCTAGCATGTGTTTCACTACCACTGAGCTATCTGCTAGCCAATGTGAACAGTTGACTGAAGAGGCACTGTTAGGTGTAAAGAAGTTCAATACAGGATGGGTCAGTGAGTAGACCAAATGTGGAAGAGTGGAGCTTGGCCTCTGTGAATAACTTGACTATGCATCAGAGCTGTTCCATCTACAGACAGAAAAAGCTAAGATGCCAGCCCTCCAAATCTCCATTCATCTTTGGCCAAGTGCTTTTCTAGGGGCCCATCCCTTTGGGGCAGCCTCAAATACCTTGAAGGAAAAAAAATTACCCCAAAGTAGAGCTACAGGTGCTACTGCAGAATGGTTTTGAATGATGAGTGGGGGAAGGGTACCAGGAGGACATTGACTGTAGAGGCTGAGAGCAGAGGAAGGAAGGACTTAGTCTCAGGTGCATGCAATTTAAACCAGCAAGCAAGCAGTACGGGATGTGTAAGAAGATTAAGATTCAAGTGAGGCAGTACAGGCATGTAGGATGCCTCTCCTCATGCCCGTCTACTTGGTTGAGTTGGCATACCTTTCAAACTGAGACACTGGCCATGTGGCAGGATCTAAGAGCTTTAGGCTTAACTGTTGGAATGAAGCAATGGCAGTGTTAATCTTTAGGAATTATTATCTTATACTGGTCTTTAATTCTTGGAGATTAATTTCCTTCTCTGTCCTAATCGTGACTCAAACTTTGGGCCTATAGCCTTTCTGGTTTGGATCAACGTCATAGGTTGTTTTATTCTCCATTTTGCCTCTAAGATTGATTTAACTGGGCTAAGAGGAAAATCAATAATATGGCTCATAAAAATACAAATTTAAATAAGCCAGACTATCATGGTAAAGAGACAATGTGAAAATAATATTTAAAAACAAAAAGGATAGTCAGTTAGCATACAAAATTCTTAGTATATTTACTTACTTATTTTAATTGAAATAGAATTACATTGCTTTCCTCTCATCTTTTTCTTCTAGCTTTTCCCAGCTGCCTCCCTCAAATCCTTCTGATGGTCACCCTGCACTGTCAAGTTATTAGCCTCCTTTTCTTTGAACTGTTACATACTCAAATACATATACATATACATATATATATATATATACATACATACACACACATATATATGCAACCTATTGAGTCTGTTTCTGTTGTTTGTGTGTATATGGTTTCAGGGCTGACCACTCTTCATGGGACAATCAATAAGGGGACTCATCCCTGGGAGTGACTAATTATCCTTCTCCAAGCAGTTATTAGTTGCTTATAATTCTTTGTCTAGGAGTGAGACCCCACACAATTTTCTTCCTTCCATGTTAAGATGTCTGCTGATATCATGACATATTTTGATGCAATATGTATGCTCATGAGAGTTGAGCTACATTTGAGGCTCTTAACATTTGAAATGAAGAACAAGACTCATCAGTCAGAAGAAGGAAGGCAATTCTTTTAAGGGACCACAGATTTTAAGGTTAAAACAAAATTCTCATAGACACAAAGCAAAACAAATGAACAGAAGAGTGGTTGATTAGAAGTATTGAGTTCCTAAGACCCAGGAGAGGACATATAGTGGTATAGGAAGGCAGTATCTCAGTAGCCCGATCAATCCATAGCTAAACATAGCCTGACATTGTTCTGTTAGCACACACTGTTCTGTTGTTGCTGTGATGATTCTATCTGTATCCTCAAAGCAAACTTTGGCATGTTGCCAAGGCAAAATTTAATAAAATGTCTTTTAAGATGAGAATCAACGCAAGCCAAGGAGACAGGTTTCTAATGACTTGGTTTGGAGTAAGGGTAAACAGGTTATTCAGAGAAACAGATAGAATATATATTCTACAGGAAATATAGTGTAGCTATTATTGTCCACAACCAAGCTTTTGACATACCTCTTAGTAAAGATTTCAAGGTAAAATTCTCTGAAAGAACCGTGTAGTGATATTTGATGAGCACACCTGTGTGTGTGCCTGCAAGCATGTGCGTGTGTGTGTGTGTGTGTGTGTGTGTGTGTGTGTGTGTGTGTGCATGTGTTTGGATGCATGCATGTGTGCCTGTGTGTCTGTGTAGGCAGTTATGGGTGGGTTCACATTTTCTATCAGTCAATAAACCAAACTGACATTCTGACACTTTTACCAGAATTGAAGAAGTCTAAGATAATAGGCAGGGCCAGAGAGATGGCTCAGCAGTTAAGAGCTCTGGCTGCTCTTCCAGAGGACTCAGGTTTGGTTCATAGCTCCTGTATAAAGGCTCACAATTCTCTGTAACTCCAATTCCAGCGGATCTGATGGCCTCTTTTGGCCTCCACAGGCAACAGACACTCAGTTGGCACACAGAAATATGTTTAGGCAAACTATCCATACACATAAAATAAGGTTTTTGAAAAGCCAGGTGTAGCAGCATGCATTTGCAGTCTGGGTCAGAGCAGGGTAGATCCTGGGGGTTTGCTAGTCACAATGGAGCTTTAAAAACCATGGTGCATAATATAAAAGTGTTGAGCTGAGTGAGATCATCCAGACAAGGCATGGGTAAGGAGAAAGGGCAGGACCAAGGCCAAATGTCTTCTGCCAAGCAGAGAACCTGAGTTCAGTTCACAGGACTTACGTTGAACAGCTCACAGCTACCTGTAACTCCAGCTTCAGGGGATCTAACACTCTTTTCTGGCCTCCTTGGGCACTTTCACTCATGTGACATGCACACACACACACACACACACACACACACACACACACACACACACGAAAAACAAACCTTTAAAAAATATAGCGGAGACCAGATATTGTGGTGCATGCCTTTAAACTCAACACCTGAGAGGCAGAGGCAGGTGGATTCTGTGAGTTTGTGGCCAGCTGGGTCTTCATAGTGAGTTCTAGGCCAGCCAGGGCTATATAGGAAGATCTTGTCTCAAAAAAAAAATAAAAAATAAAGATATTAACTAAATAGATAATGTTGACTGTTTCTACAGGAAGTTTTCCATACAGTCTGTTGAAATGATAACATTTAATGAATTTCTGGGGCCTATAGAGAGGGCTAGGGAGTTAAGAGCACATATTGTTCTTCTGGAGGACTATAGAGTTCAAATTCCAGCACCCACATCAGGTGGCTCACAACTACCTATAACTGTAGCTCTTGTGGCATCTGATGCCTCTGGCCTCCACACATCATTAAAAGTAATAAAAATAAACCCTTCAAGAATGTCTGTATTTATAATATAGATATACCTGTATTTCATCTTACTGACTGCAGGACTCTTGTTACTATTATTGAGGGATAGTTACTCTGATGCACTGCCCCGAAGCAAAGCATTTATAACACGAATGTAGGTGGCAAGAACATTTTGATATCTTTTAAAAACCTGTACCATGAGTCGGCTTCCCAGCCTGGTATTTTCATGGAATGTGTGAGCTAGTAGCCTCATTATTGATAAATATTTTAAAACACGTGGTATTTACTCGGAGGTCTCAGTGGCTCAATGTGCCTCCTGCAGAAATGGCATGTAATAAAAAAAATCTCCAGAATGAAATTTCAGAGGAAAAAAAGGATACTGCACTTAAACAAAAATTCAATAAAAGAAATGTTAGAAAATCCCCAAAGCATTCCAACCAAGTTATGGATTAATTGGTTGGCACGTTTCCTTTTTTAATTCCAAGCTGCCTTTTTGTTAGCTGAGTAAACAAAGCATCTAGAATGAGTCAACTTCAGCCAACAATGACAGCCCATTAACATCATGACTGATAATAATGATAATTCCCCAAGGCCTCAACAAGGTCTATGCATAAGCAGTTTTTGACTATCAGGGATTGCATTAAAGAAAAGGGAAAAACAACAACAACAAAAAGGTATTTATTTCCCTTCTGAGGAAGAAGAAAAATGTAAGCTACATAGGCAGAAGAGGAGGGGCTCTCTTCTGTCTGGACATCCATGTGGTCGATCCAGGGCTTCTGTGACTGGAGCAGGGGAGTGACACGTTTGACTTGTTACGAGTCCCATGACACACAGGAAAGGGCAGGAGCAGTTCTGAAGCCCAAAGCCAAAGACTTTACAGGGCTGTTAGACCAGTGAACACGACTGACTGCTGTGTCCCAGAATTACTAGTTTGTATGAGGTTTGTGCCTCAAGGAAAATGTTTTCATTAGAGATCATTTTATTTACATAATGTAGATCCTATCTCCTCTTTCTTTCACTGAATTCTCTCCGAGTTCCAAGAGAGCCAGGGCTTGGCTTTGCATACTGTCAGTGGAAAGCATATAGTGAATGTTAAGTAGCATTCAGTGACAGACTAACCACCACCACATAGTACTCCCTGCTTGTCACCTTCAAAAGAACTGCCTATAAGTTAAAACTTAAAGTTTGAGTCTCATATTTTGATAATGTCTTATATATATTACCGGTTCTCACAAAAATATCAAAGAAGAGATTCACATTCAGAATTCTCCTAATATCTTGGGAAGCCATATCTCAGAGGAATGATGTCTGATTATCCATTCTCAGCCAACCTAGAAAATGTCCCCTTTCATAGTTGACAATGCATCCACATACTTTCACATGATGTCCTTCATTTCAAGACTGAGATGGCTCCGAGTGCCTGGGAATACTGAACTGCTGCAGATTTGGATGTGGATCCTTGAACCCTCTCCTTGGGCATTCAATGTAAATGTAACTACTTATTAGAAGTAATTTATTTTATTATTATAGTTGGTGTGGCTGTGGATGTGTGTACCCTTGCGTGTGCTATGTGTGTGTCTATGTGTGAGCATGCTAGTGTGCGCGCGTATGTGTGTGTGTGTGTGTGTGTGTGTGTGTGTGTGTGTGTAGTGGGGGGGATGGATGTTCCATGGCACACAACTGTTGGGAGTCAGTATTCTCCTTCCGTCACAGGTTCTGGAGCTCATACTCAGGGTGTCTGACTTCTTCAACAAGTACTTCTACCTGCTGACCTTTGTCACCAGGCCATTGACATCAAATGAATTCATGTCTGCCCCAGTTGTTTTAAGATAGGCTAGAAGAAGTATGGTCAAAAATAAATAAATCTTTGCACTCTTTCATCTTGAAGAGATTATAGAAACTGATCCAGTTCTTTAATTTGACAGATAAGGAAACTGTACCTGTATTACTCAGGATTCTCTAGAGAAAGTGAATATATTCACAATATATACCACACACACACACACACACACACACACACACACACACACACACACACACACACACACACACACAGGATTTATTTCAGGCTATGGTCCAACAATGGTTGTCTCCAACAGAAACTCCAAGAATCCAATAGCTGTTCAGTCCATGAGGCTGTGTGTCTCAGGCCGTCTTCAGCATACACCAGACTATCAAAGAATTGGGCTCTAATGCCAGTGGAGGAATTAACATGCCAGTGAGAGCGGGGGCAAGCCACCAAAGGGCAAGCACTTCCTGCTTCATTGTCCTTTATATAGGTTGCAATCCAGAAGGTATGGCCCAGATTTAAGGTGGGAATTCCCATCTCAAATGATCCAATCAGGAAAATCCCCTCACAGTTGTACTCAGTAGCTTAGGTTTGAGTTAATACCAGATATAGTCGACAGCCAAGAGTAGCATTGCTTTGTGTTGGACCAAAGACCGTGGAGCTTCTAGGAGCAGAGCTTCATAACTGTGTCATCCACAATACATATATTTAGACAGCTAAGGCTAGAATAACAACAATAACAACAAGCCTGTCTTTTGGAAGGCACCATGACTGTATATAATGGGACTTTCATATTTCATGTACTTTTGAAATGGTATTGACCTAAGGTTTAAATTAAGAATTAGTTCCTGTTTATTGATGGAAAAAATCTCCTAAAAGTCTTTTATAATACATAGTTCTATTTCTTTGGGCATAAGGAAAACTCTGCTGATCTTTTTCTCTAGCAAATACTATTTGATAACTACTGTGTGTGCAGCACTGTGGTATGAAGCTGTGTAACAATGCCAAGATGGTGGCCTATCTGGAGTCACAATGCAGCATGGGAAATAGCAAGAAGAGGCAGCAGCGTAACATATAATTAAGTAACAGAGTGGATTATGCTTGCAATGGCAGATGTATTACAGTTGGGAAGGGAATGAGTAGCTTTTAATTGGGAGAAATTAGAGAATAATTTCTTAGAAGATATGCTCTTTGGCCAGCATCGAATGCAGGTCAGGAACTGACAGATGTTGGTGGAGAAAATCTGTCCCAGGGAGGAAACATAGAGTAGACACAGATTGTTTCCAATTGCAGACAGGCTAACTTAGTGATGCCATGGATGCAAGAGAGACATGGAGATAGGCCGGAGACTAGAGAGTAGAGGTTTCGGCTACAAAGAGGCAAAGCAAATTTGATGCATCCTTTTCCTTCCAATTACATTTGCAATATCCCCAAAAGCAAAGCGAGTGTCCAAATGCTGCTGTCCTTCTGAGACTCCCAGCAGCTCCAAATGCTGTCCTTCTGAGGCTCCCGAGAAGTCTGATATCCAAGGAAGTTCTAGTTTGCTCTGTGTTTCCATAGGAGTAACCTTGTATCAGTGTAGGGTACGAGGCTGTAGCTTCCAACAGGGTTATTTCATAGAAACAAACAAGCAGCTTAGCTGACCAGTGTATATTAGGAGGTCCGTGGAACCCTACACCATCAACTTGCAACCACAAATCAGAGGTTCAAGGCAGGAGAGATGGTGATTCTGTGTTCCAGAGTTTGTGTATTCCTACGCCATCAGTTCATTCATTATTCATCAAACAAAATTTAGCAAGCACTTTCAATGAGCCAAGCAATGTGCTAAGAAATGGGAGGCAAGGCTTTAAAAAAAAAAGAAAAAGCAGAAAAACAAAAAAACCAAGGTATGGTTCTTGTCACTGTACAACTTGAGAGTCTACAAAGGACGACAGTTTTAAAAGCTGTAAATACCAACCCTCAAATGTCTCAGGGCCACGTGCTGGATTCAGTGGCACACACAGCGCTGGCAGCACTGGTTGAATTTCTAGAGTGAGCCTCGAAGGAAGGGGAAGAATTCACAAGAAAGAAACAGGGGAAAAATAGTTCTGACAAGGAAAACAAGGATGGAGTCAGAAGCAAGCAAACATTTGCCTCTCTGAGAACTCAAGGAACATTTACCAGCCCAGAGGGAGGGTCAAGTTCAGGAGAAAGTGGAGCTGAAATGAGTGAGGGAGAAGAGACAAAGCCTGGAAGAGGAGTGAGGGGCCAGGCTAGAAAACTCCATGTTAATAAATTTGGGCCAAACTTGTCTTCGTTCACTCTCTGTTTTGTTTCTTTGAGTGATTCCAGGACATCACGTTCAAAACTGGAAACACACATGTATATGATTTTAAAGACACGTTCCTTTGCGCTGTGTGGTCCCAATCCGGACCACAAGTGACAGTCACAAAAAGCACAAAAGCATATAGAGTGCTTAATAACGGTTACATTGATTTTAGAGTCAAATGATAATATTGTGGATATGTTGGATTAGGGAAAAGCATAGCCTTAAAATTCGTTTTACCCATTTCTCTTTACTTGCTCAGCATGCATTTTGGAGCATTTAAAACGATACACATGGTAACTAGAGAGAGAGAGATCAATGGTGAAGAACATGTGCCGCTCTTCCAAAGGACTCCAGTTTGTCTCCCAGCACCCATCTCGGGTGGTTCACAACTGACTGTAACTCCAGCTCTAGGGGATCTGACACACTCCAATGGCACACGTGCTCATGCACCCACAAATAAAAAAAAACATAAAATCAATATTTAAAAGGATATTTATGGTTTATAATCTGTTTCTGTTGGACAGTGCTGTACCCAAAAGGCTGAAGCAATTTTTGAGGGTGAGGCAGGCAAGCTTGTGCGGTTGGGCACTTCACCCAAACGTGCTCCTGAGCCAGTTTCGTTATTAAGACAGAGATGTCACTGTCACTTAATCAATGTCAGTGACTTAGGCAGGAGCTAGGCTGGTAGGCAGCTTTGTCTGATCAAGGCGAGAAAGCCTTCTCCAAGCAAACCAGTGTGGCAACTGCTTTGACCACAAGCTTGTCCTGGGTTAAGAGTACTAATGAGGCAACTGGGTGGAGAGTCCTCATATTTGAGCAGCTAATGGAAAATTATGTGTAAGGCAAATATGCATTTATTGCCAGAGAGCCTTTACTTGGCCACGATTTATTACAGCTAAAATTAATATAATTAGTAGTCAATAATGCCTTCAAAATTTTATAACTCAGACTTCAGAAAAGCCTATTTAGACTTCTCAATAAATCTAAATTAAGAAGATTTGAGTTTATTTCCTGTGGCTTCCTCCTTTGCCCTTTCCTTATGCATAGAGCAAAATACTATTGTTGCAAAGGCAAAGCCAAATAAATGGCAAAATGTCTCCCAATTAGAGTCTGGTTGACCAAAGGAGTCTGATAATACCCTGACACAATTTAGGTTTAGGGAATGAACCCACTGGTTCCCTGAATGAGCGAGGATCCTGGAGTAGGCTAGAAACTAAATATTAATACTACTGTCATTTTTATTACAGACAATGTTCTTTATCTGTCATGGCAGCACATTTTATACAGCAAGTATATATATATACATGACAATTGGAATGCCCTAGCCAGACCTTATGCAGGCTCCATGAGCTAGCTGATCCCAGAAAAGGACCAGTGGCGATGCTCTCAAAGATTCCCTGGAGCTTGTAGGGTAATAGGTCTTGTAGTTCTGAATCTCAGGTGCTCTTTTTATTTTATTTTATTTTATTTTTTACTTTTGCTTCATTCTATTATTTTATCTCATTTGTGTGCATGTGGGTGTTCACATGCTTGTAGGTTCATGTTTGTGGGTGTGGCTGCCTGTGCTCTTGTGTTTATACATGTGTGAGGTTCAGAGATAGACCTCAGATGTCACTCCTTAGGAGTCATTTAGCTTGCTTTTTTGGAGACAGGCTGTCTCACTTTTTCTTGGAACTCACTGATTTGGCTTGACTTCTGGCTAGTGAGCTCCAGGGGTCCTCCTGTCTCTGATAAGTGAATGTTACCACATATGTCATTTTACCTGGGTGCTGGAAATCAAACTTAAGTTCTTATGCTCGTATGGCAAGCATTTTGCTGGCTGAGCTATCTCCCCACCCTTTCAAGTGTTCTTTTAAAAGGAGCAGTATTTATACTTTATAAATATAAACGAGCTCTCTATTCTGTTTTCCTATGAAGCCTAACTGAAGTGTTCAGACTGAACTCTACCAAGACATTAGGACCTCTCATTCTAGCCCTTCAGACTTCCATGGAAGGCTATTGTCATTATTTATTCTACACCGGCTCAGGATTTTCCTCAATTCCTTCTCAGGCCTAAGCACCTCGAATTGAATCTTTTTTTTTTTTTTTTTTTTTTAAATCTAAGCAAGGAAAATAAAACCAGAGAGCTTCCTAAAAACACTACCATACAGAAGCTGCAGGAAACTGATTACAGGGAGGCCTCCATGGTGCTTGTATTGACTTTTCTTACAAGAATACTTGATTGTTTTGGGGTTCCAGTACAGTAAATGGATTCCTTTGTTGAGTACAATTTTAGTATGTAAACTGGGGGGTGGTGATGGCCTATTCTCTTATAAAGTAAGACATGTAATAATGTAATAATTCTAACATTTAAACCTCAGATGTCTTTCCATGCCCAAGTGGCTAAGAACTCAAAAACAAGTAATTATCAGTAGCATATGTAGCAACAAGAGAAGCAACAGCAGAAAAAAGTTATATTTATGACTTTGGCAAAGAGGATGCATTAATTGACTGCAGAAAGGAGCCAACATAATATTTACTCTACATTTTCAAAAGGGATATGAAGAAGATTCCAGAAACTTAAATGCACTTGGCCTTATTTTGTGGAGGAGAGCTTGGGGGAGCACTAATCGGAAGATGAGTTCTGAGTCCAGCCTCGGGGTGTTATTTTAGAGAATGGGTCGGGTTGGCTATTAGACAGTGTAATAACCAGAGCACACAATAACATCATTGGGGATGTCAAGCAAGCTGTGGGTTTCAAAGTGATGGACACTAAACAGGAGCCTGGAGTTTGCAACTTTCTGTGAGGCTGTGTAAGCATGATCCTGCTTTGCCTCATAGGAGCTTTTGTTCTGTTGGGTTTTCTTTATAGAATTATTTTCCTTCTCTTTCATTTTCTGTGTATTAAGGTATATTTTAAGACTTGGTAGCTTTTACGAAATCCCAGGTTTGATTCTCAACCCTTAGTCCCCCTGCCCATTGCGCTCTCTCTCTCTCTCTCTCTCTCTCTCTCTCTCTCTCTCTCTCTCTCTCTCTCTCCCATCTCTTTCTCCATCTCTCCTTCTTCCCCCCTTCTCTCTTCTCTCCCACTTTCGTATTGTATTTGGATATTGAACTTACTTAGTCTTGTCTTCTGACTTCCCCCTCTAGCCCCAACGTACTGAGCAGGAGTCTTACAAATGCATATGTATGTTTCTGCGGAAAGAATAACATGTCAAAGACCTGGCTTCGAATTAGATTAAATCTGTGCATCAGCTTTAATGAATCCTAAACAGGATGACTGCCAGTTTTGAGTAATCACAATCTGAAGCTCTCCACTTGACACTCTGAAATCCCTGCTGAATCCATGAGCTTTTTCTACTGAAGTGCTGAGTAGATTGGGAAAAAGAAATTCCTGAAATGAAGGAAATTTAATATATATTTAAAGGCTTGTTTATTTTTATTTTATGCACATGAATATTTTACTTGCATGTATGTACATGCACTGCATATGTGCCTGGTGCATTTGCAAAAGCAGCAAATGTTCAGGACTGCTGAACCTTCTCTCTAGGCTTTAGTATAGTATTTTAATATAATATTCTTATTAATGCTTTGAGAATTTCATACATATATGCAATGTATTTTGATCATACTCACCCCTCCCCCTTTTCCTAATTCCTTCAAGATCCACTTCCACCTACTTACAATATTGTGTTCTTTATCTCTCTCTCTTTTTAATAAACCACAGAGTTCATTTTGAATTGCCCGTACTTCATAGATATGGGGTCATCCATTGAAGCTGGTTGATAATAATAATAGGTTCAACCCTGGGACCTATGAGCTCCCAACCATGAGTTCTTGACCATATCTGTAGCATAGGTATGTGTTTCTTTCTTTAGAACAGTCCTTAAATAAATCAGAAAGTGGTTGGTTACTTCCATAGCATTCCATATGAATATATGCCACAGTTGAATCCATGGGCATATGGTACCATGCTAGTAGTTAACAATTCTGAAATCTCTTTTTGAGATAATGGACATCCTATCAGGATGTGGCACACAATATTGAAAATTCATATTGCTTTATCGTCACCTATTAATAAAAATAGATTAATAGGAAAATTTGATGTGTAAAAACTGGTGTGTGTGTGTGTGTGTGTGTGTGTGTGTGTGTGTGTGTGTGTGCAGGAAAAGGTCTCAGATGCTATCATCTGAAACTTCCCAGGTAGCACGTGTCTATATTATGTCAAACAGCAATACTGCAGGAATAAGACAAATGCTCAGAAAGTTCTGAGGTGGTTTTTGTTCATTGTATCTAGGTAACAGTCAACATTGCTTGAAAGGAATCTCCCAATTATCTCGATTTTCTTAAATTTACCCTAATTACTATAATAAGAAACCTAATGATCTGATTGTACCTCTGAAAGAAATGGTTTGGTATCTTAGTTTCTGGAGGAAAGATGTAGAATAGACCATGGCTTTATGAATATATGACCACCAGTCCAGGTTACAAAGCTTCAGAACTGCAGGAGAAGGGAAGCATCACATCATGATCATGAGGTCCTTTCTTTAGCCATAGTCTTGACTGCCACCTTTCCTCACTGACTCTCCTATCTGTTCTGTGTGTCTCATTTTCTTCTGCCACATTGGTTGGGAGTCGCTCACCTTGTCCTCTCTGTTGTCACTCATCTGGTGTCATAGGCCTCTCTGACTATAAACCTCATTTAAATCAGGCTAGCCAAAGTGGTCAGAATGCACCTGCAGGGTCATTAATCAGCCCATGACTGGTTGATAATAAAGATCTGACTTGTCTCTGCCCACTTGATGTAGCCCTGGGTGTGGTCTTACTTCTTTATTCACAGTACACTCCTGAACTAAGGGTTCACGTACCCCTGTGTGCAGTTTTGTGATGCTACACATCATAGTTCCTGATTTTTCAGCCCATTTTTTGAATTAGTGTCATTTTTACCAGAAAAAAAAAAGAACCCCAGTCTACAATGACAGTGGGAAACAGCTTGTTCAGAAGGAATAAGTATTTTCTTTGTGCTTCAGTTCGTTAAAGGAGGCGAAATATCTGGAAGGCTAGAGGTCTGTTATCTCAGTTGGCTGAAGCCCAGTGTGAGAAAGGCCAAGTTTACAGGGTCTCATCCCAGATGGATTGATTAGTGGGATTTGCTGCATTTTTTTTCAAGAATTCTCTTCATTTTGTCTTCTCAGTTATAATATATGAAAATAGTGTTATGAACTTCATGGGGCTGTTAAGGATTAAATGAATCCATACTTTTTGTATTTCATGAAACAGACACACAGCAAGCTCCCCATAAATGATGGTTATGGTTTTTGTCCTAGTTAGTATTAACTGTCAACTAGCTATAGCCCAGACTTACCTGATAAAAAAAATCTTAATTGAATAATTGTCTTTATCAGGTTGGACTATGGGTATGTCTATGGGAGATTATAGTGACTGTTGATTGACACAGGTATGCCTAGCCCACTGTGGGCAGTACCATTCTCTAGGAAGGCTTAAAGGAGTCTGCTAAGCATGAACCCAAGTAAGCAAGCCAGCAAGCAGTATTAGTTCTTTAATTGTTCCTGCTATGACTTCCTGCTTTAACTTCCCTCAATGTGACCTGGAAGCATATGTGAAGTAATTCCATCCTTCCCCTAAGCTGATTGTAGTGTTTCATCACAGCAATAGAAAGGAAACTGAAACAATTATATTATTATTAGTTAAGGATTTCAACAAATAATTAGCACTTCATGTGAACTAGGCTGTGTTATGGGTTCTGGTCATTCTCAGTAGACTGACTTTATTGTCGGGCGGAGTAATAAAGTCATGGGTGCTATTGTAACTCAAGCTTCGTCCACATGACGGAGGAAATACTCTACTGGAAGAGTAAAGGTTGAGCATATATATGAGAGATTCCTGACGAATGGAAAGGGAAGGGGGAAAGTCACTTCAGGAAGGAAGGGCTGTGAGTGCAAAGACTTGGGATGGTATGGAGCTTGGGCATCAGAAGGTTCAAAGGATGGCCAGCAAGGGAGGAGAAAGAGACAGAGACAGAGAGAGACAGAGATGGGAAGAGAGAGAGAGGTGGCATAGAGAGATAGGCAGGCCCCTGGGTAGGCATTTATTTTGGTTTCCTCAGACCAAGGGCTTTTCTTAGAGTAGGCACTGCAAAGTTAAACTGTAGTCTCATATGAGCCGGGATAGTCTGCCATTGTAGGCCAGCATGATAGTCGGACATTGTAGGCCAGCGTGCACACAGACCGTAGTCAGTCATCACCAAGACAGATGGCCTAGGGATCAAAGTGGTAAAGCCAGTGGACCTCTTCTCTAATGAAAAGACAACTGGAAAGAAAAGAATTGTAACAATGATCATTGATATGGAATCTGAGGGGCAGAAGAAAGCTATGGAAAGTCTTCAAAATTAGTTTGCAGATAAGGGATCATGGATTTATCAATTCATTAAGGACGAATCAATGTCCCTACCTCTATCCAGATTTGAGATCACTCTGTAGAAGACACCAGCTTGCATAGGGGCTTGCCCAGCTTTCTCTCTAAGTATATTCCACGGATTCTTAAGAAGGTGGGGACAAGGGAATGAATTTCTAGCTAACTGGTGCTTACACTGGTTTCTAATTCTATTCAGATGTCAGTGTCCCAGCTTCTCTCGTGGCCTCAAAATAAATGGAATTGATTCTTCTCTACCTTGAAAGCTACTTTTCTGTGTCAACTTGCCTTGGCTGAGGTGCTGCGATGTATATTCAGATATTACTCTAGGTGTGCCCATGTGTTTATGAATGAAATTAGTATTTGAATTGATGAACTATGTAAAGCCAGTATCCCTTTTTAATTTCATAATATAGATAGGTCTCTTATAATTCATTAAAGACATAAATAGCTAAAAAGAATGTTATCCCTTTTTGTAGAGGGGACTTATGCAAGTTGAGCACATTCATGCATTCATCCTTCCTTCTCTGCTTCTGTGCTGAGTCTACCATGTGATCACATGATCACTTCCAGCTCCTGCCACTGTGACCGAACCTACAATCATGGACTCTACCCTGGGACTGAAATGAACCCTTTCTTCCCCCACTTAAGCTGCTTTTGTTGGGGTGTTTGGTACAGCCCCAGAATAGAAACTATGATACCACACACATAATTTAATAATATATAATTAAATATTTAAAGCCTTGCTAGAAAAAAAAAGACAAATGCTGGAGACTAAAATCCACATCCTATTGAATTTCCATTGTCATTTTAAAATATGGGACATGTGATTTGTTTTGGTCAAAGTGAAGGTTACTCCCAGTAGATGAGCTTGCCCTGTTTTCCATAGTATAAAACCCTTCGAAGGGAAGCAGGTGGCAAGGAGAAATCTAGACAGAACGGAGCATGTTGACTTTAGAGACCTTCAGTCTTGGAGGTTAAGTGATGGAATGGCTTCTCATGCTGTCAAGCCTACTTTTTAGGTTTATTTTCAGTCATTTTCTTCAGTGAACTGGCTTTCAAGTGAGCCACACACTGGCCACTGTCTGAAAGAGAACTAAGAGATTGGTGGGGTGTCCAGCCCTCTTTGCTCCTCTGGCCCTCAAATGAGAGACTGGAGGCCGGAAGTGGGGAGGGAGCAGAAGTCAGTGAATGAACTGGGTCCCAGACTCTTCCAGTATTCTTTGTCATGCAAAACCTGAGTGCCACATACTTCTCCCTCAAACATTACACTTTTGATAATATCAAAGCAACTAAAAACATTACATAACGCCTATTTTTTTATTAGAGGAAAAAATGAGCTTATGGTAATTTTATAGGTAAGGGAGGAGAAAGAATTTAAGGTAATATAAAAAAGTACACAATAGCCAAGAAAAAAATATTTAAAAAAAAAACCAACAATGCTTTCTCATAAACACAACGACACCTACATCACACCCACAACTCCCTAAAAGTAGCCTTTATTACGGAAATCTGTTAATTATTGACATATAATTTACATGCAGTAAAATGTACCCGTTTTAAGTGTTCAATTAAATGAACTTTGATGAACACCTGTGAAGTCACCCTCTCTGTCCTATTATGAGTCATTTCCGTCATCCTGAAGTCTCCCTTGGGCCTGTGCATGCCATTTCACACTTGGTGTTTTTAGCCTCTGGGAAATGCCACCCTTCTTCCTGTCACCAGCATTTTGCCTTTTCTAAAGTTTCAAACACACAAAATAATACAGTATGAAGTTGATTTAGTCTTGCTTCTTTCATTTAGCATAATGCATTTGTGTTTTATGAACCCCTAAATGTTGCCTGAGTCTCGTACAAATATCATCATCTCTGTATACCTATAGCTATGTGACTTAATGTCGGATGTGTAGTGGCATTACAAACCTCTTTTTTACATGTGTATATACATGTATACATATATATACATATATATGTATATATATATGTATACATGTGTATATTTATAGAGTCGTTCTTTGTGTGTGTGTGTGTGTGCTTTGAATGTATGTGGCATACTTTTCTGCAACAGTTTTACTCAAGTGGAGTATCTTTGAGATTCTTTTGATGTCATTTTAATGGATCTGGCTTGTTCGTTTTCAGTACCTTGTAGTTCTCTATCATAGAAGTCATCCCAAATGTACTCAGCTACTGCCATGATAAACAATGGGCCCCTGACCACCCATGCATGTGTTTTCTTGTGTTCAGCACAGGGTTTCTTTAGGCAGACATTTCAAATCGAAATATCTGGGTCAAAGCATAAGCTATTTTTTTTTTTAGTGTGAAATGACATTGCCAAACCAAATGGCTTTGTTATAAGCTTTGTAAATATGTCATTAACTTGCTGTCAGCTAAGTAAATACAATTTGTAATAGGTGGTTCTGTGAAATTTCCATGTTACGTTCATTCACTAAATGTTTATGAAACATTGACTCTGGGCCAGAAACTGTTCTTAGGGCTGGGATGTGTTGATCTATTTCTGGAGTCTCTTCTCACATGTAATCTTGCTTTCTGAAAACACTGGACAGGGCTTGGCATGGAGTACTCAGCCAGAGCTGGAGACTGTGTGTCCCTCTCCTTCTTGCCTCATTGGCCCATGGAGCTGTTCTCTCTTGCCACTCAAAGTGCTTCCATCATAGCTGTTTGCTCAACGCTTGGTGCGCTGCTCCGTGTCACCCTTACTCAGTCATTACTCTGTATTTCACATCAGGATGGTGATGGCTGTGCTGGACTGGGCTATTGTTGTCCACATTTGGCATTGTGGGACTGGTGGGTAGGGCCTTTGATACCATTTTTCTCCTTTTATTGTGATGAAAAAGCGAGTGATTGGGAGTCTTAGCCTCTTGACAAAATTTGAAGTTTAGTGCTACGTGGACGGTCTGTAGAAGGTTGCTTCTTGCACGTCTGAAGATCTGCGTTCATTCTGGGACAACCCTCAAGCCCTCCACCCCAGCAATGATCATTCTACTTCCTGCCCCTGAATGTGGCTCCATTAGATGCTCAGTAAGTGCAATCATGTGATGCTGATCTTCTGTTCTGGCTTATTTCACTGACTACTGCTCTGTTGTCTTCATAGGGAATGTAGTCAGACAGAGCTGTGACCTCCCATACAGAACACACTTTCCTTTTGGCTAGTTCCATGAGGCCTGATAGGCAACCCAGTTTGTTAAGAGACCATTTTGAGGAGAGACCTTTCCTTCCCATTACTTCATTTGAGCCCCTTAAGATCCTAAAAACAAGACTTGAGGATTTGTGTTTCAAATAACGAAACAATCAAGAAAGGCCAGGGACCAATCTCTGCTGTTTCCAAGGTAAGACTGGTGGGGATATGAGACCTGGGTAAGGTTCCCTTACACCAAAACTTGTTTTTAAACAAAACCGCATGCTTCATTTTCATAGAAGTCTAAGTCTTCTAGTATGAAGCTAACATGTGGTCTATGCCTCTAGCTATGCCTTTGAAAGTAGAAATGATAATCTCTAAATCTACAGTTGCTCTGGAGCACTCATTCTGACCTAGTCCAGAGGCCTGACAGTCATTCTCTCTTTCTCTCTCTCTCTCTCTCCTCACACCTGAAAAGGGGCCTTTACCTACTTTTGACAGACTGGGCTGAACTGGTTGGTTTCACATGCTCCCTAAAAAAATAAAATTCCAGCTTTGTAAGCGAGACCCTGCTGGTGGCCTTGAATGAGTGCTTCTCTGCACATAGGTAAGGGGAAACCTACTAGCTCCTCACAGGATCACAGGTCCACTCTTGATCCTGCCTCAAGCCCCCACCCTCCATGCCTTTCCTGGCATTTCCCTAATGGTTGAGCCCTTTGGCTTTCAGAAGTCTGGAGCAGCCTCCTAGTCACGGTCCTTGCAGATGGGTAAGGGCTCCGTGTGCATGAGCAACAGCAGAATTGAAGACCCGCTAGCTTTCCTCTTTATTGCTCCATGATTTCTTCCATTAAGTGTTCTATTATCCTGTCCAAATCAAAAGTACATTGCCGGCGTCCCTGCACAGCCAAGTATCCTATGGGCCCATTCATTCAGCATATTGTCGTTTTCAGACTTTATGTCTTGTCAAAGAAAGACACAGAAATAAAACAAAAGAACAGAAGTCTCCAAATGAATGGGCTCGATGTGAGGAGGAGAAAAGTTGAAGTATTAAAATCGCTCATCAGATGTTCTGAAAAATCATTTCAGCTGCTCCAAAAAAGAGGAAAAAAAAAAAAAGAAAAAAGAAAGAAAGAAACAAAATTTTATTTTGAAGGCTGTGTTCCAAGAACTTCCCCTTTGATTTTTTTTAAAAACCATCTGTCATGTTTGTTTCATTCCAGCCTTGAAGTAAATAGATTTAGAGAGTGTACGGCGGCCATTGAAACCTTCCGCAGAAGGACGGAGACAGCCTGCTCAGTCAGTGCCCTTCTGGTATACTTTAATCAAAAGGCTTTGAAATTAAGGGGAAAAAATACCCAAAGACATTTTGCTTGCTTGGGAATATGGTGTGCCTAACACAGAATGTTATTCTGACCTGTTGTTGAATGTCTCAAAACTTTTGCTCTGAGCACAAGGGGAGGTTTGTCATTGGCACGAGGGAATGTGTTCTCCCTTTTCATGCTTTGATTTAATCACCTGAATACACAGCTTTATTTCTTTAATAGCGGCAAGCCACGGGAGTGCCATTCTTCACTTAGAATAAAGGAGCTGAGCTTTCCCATTCATCCCGACTGTTGAACCTCCTGGTAAAATTTTCGCTCACTTATTCTACCTCAGGAAGTTTGTCCTGCTCCCAGGAGCCACTGCCCTTTCCTGTGAGCATCTCCAAGGTGTTTGGGTGGCTTCCCCGATAAGAACCTTGAACTGCAAGCTTTCATCCTTCAATGTCACATGGAAAGAGAGGACCCATGAACTGCGCCCCCCCCCCCCGCACCCCACCCCATGAGACAGATGAACTGTTCTCTGGAACAGGGACACTTTCACAGATCGATAACTGTTGGCGAGCCGGGGAGAAAACAAGAGTGTGAGAAACTCATTATAATATGAAAATATTCTAAATAAATAAATGGCAAGTACTAACACGCTCAAAATAATAGTGTGGAAGTGAGTGACAGCGTGCGAGCTTGCAAACACGGAGCCACTGCTTGCAGAAGTTCCGCAGTGATTAACAATGATGATGCTTATCACCTATTGCTTGGAGAGCTAGGTTCGAACTGATGGGCCGACTCTGCCTCTAAGAGTACCTGGAGCTGGAGTGCAACCTGGCAAACGTCCTAGATTGAGAAGTGGCCTGATGTACCTGAATGCATCAGAGCTTCACGTGAATGTGGAGGAAATTTCAACATCAGTTTGATGACACTGATGTCTTTATAGCGATAGTAGGATATTCTGGAATGAGCGTTGTAATAATCCAGCCCGAGTGTTGGAGGAGGGGCAGGTCAGGAGTCAGACGAAACAAGGTTGACTAAGTAATGATAATCAGTGGAACTGAGTGATAGCTGAGTGACAATACATAGCATATTCGCACTCTGTCTCTCTCTCTCTCTCTCTCTCTCTCTCTCTCTCTCTCTCTCTCTCTCTCTCGTGTGTGTGTGTGTGTGTGTGTGTGTGTGTGTGTGTGTGTATGTGTGTGTGTGTGTGTGTGTGTGTGTGTGTGTGTGTGTGTAAGCACATATGCCGGAGGTGGGCTATGTGGGTTGAATATGCAGCTGCACATACACA
The DNA here is from genome assembly GCF_049852395.1 of Peromyscus maniculatus bairdii. Lineage (NCBI taxonomy): Eukaryota > Metazoa > Chordata > Mammalia > Rodentia > Cricetidae > Peromyscus > Peromyscus maniculatus. The sequence goes on from NC_134870.1 coordinate 59,898,605, forward strand.
CCCGTGTCTTGTGTCAGTCAGGGCCAGAGGTCAGCCTGGAGTCTTCCTTGATCATTCTCCACCTTGTTTTGTGAGGTAGGATTCTCACTGAACCTGGAGGCCATCCACATCACTAGACTGACTGGCCAGCACCTCTTTCCTCCTCCATTCCTGGACCTAAGCACTGGATCACAGGTCCACGCCACTGTGCCTGGCTTTTTATGTAGCTCTAGGGGTCTGAACTTAGGTCTTCTTGCTTGTGCAGGAAGTGCTTTGCTCAGGCGCCATCTCCCCATCCCCTAGAATGGAATTTTACAGGAGAAATTGTATATATATATATTGAAAGGGGGAAGTGACTGTAATAATGAAGAGGATTGGGGCACCAGAGCATTCTCACAGAGATTTGAGACAGAAAAGCACCACCTGTAGATATCACTAATTTTACAAATTTCCCTTACATGTCACTAAGTAACAAGATAGGGACATGTGACCCTGAGAAGCCGTCATGTTCCAGCTGACAGAGATGAGAAAGAGAAAAGAGAGATGTGTCTCCAGTGAGTTCTTATTAAAGAAGGAAGCTTTAATGGACGGGGCTCTTTGCTCTTTCTCTCCGAATAGACTGAGTTCCTTAAATTGGTAGCATGATTTCTCTAACAATTTCATACCTATCACAAAATCTAGCACTAAGCACTGCCCATAACAGCCCCTTAGTACCTATTGGTACTGAGTGAATAAAACTTCAAAAAAAAAAAATCGCAGATCTGCTGGAACATTTTGGATTCATGGGAGTGCCTGGGTGGCTTACTCATAAATAAATCTGCCGGAACAATGTTAAAAGCTGCCAGATGTCATTGTTTTTATTGATAAATAAGAGGTGCATAATAGGGAATGTATTTTAAACACAGTTTCATTGTATCTCAGAGTGCCCTGTGCAACAATATGTAATTTAGAGCTGCCTGGCAAGGCAGGCCTACATTTTCGAGTTAAATCAAAAGGGCTGGCTTATGTCACAGACGACGACGACCCACTAGGGTTCATTTTGCTAAAACAGCCTTCTTTGAAGACTTCAGATTTTTCAAAATGCTTTCAATTCAGTGATGCTGTTGAAAAAATATTTGCCTCCAAATCAGCGTGTGGCGTAAACCAGAAGGCCCTAGGCCTGGGTTTGCGTTAGCAGGGAGGAGCGTCACTCCAGCAGCTCCTTCAGACAGCCTTCCCCACTGTGGAGGGAGTCAATCTGGTGGAAAAGGCCCCTGGCTGGGGTTAATCTTACCATCATTTTTTTTTTTTTTTGAAAAGCCCAAAGCTTGTGTTTTGGTAGTGGACAGATTGATAGCTCAAACTGTGATTCACAATACTTTAGTGAACATCTTGATAATTGTACATTGTGTCTGCGATACGATTTGAAAAATGGGACCCCTCATGCTTGACAGGAAGAGCAGTTGCTAAGATGGCAGAGAGCAGTGTCTTCCTCTCCACACCTGGGCGATGTTTTTCCTGGACCTTCCTCGGGAGCTCAGAACCTTAGAAGTCTTTAGGGCTGAGCAAACTAAGCTGAGTCCCACACGACCTGTTTACTTTCTTTACCGGAGGGAACAGGTGAGGAGAGCCGGTATGCTGCTCACTCTCGGAGCAAGGTTTAGAACCAGGTGTGTTCACTTCGAATCGCGCTTTCACCCTGAGCGTCCCAGGAGAAAGAAAGGCAGAGTGTTCTACAGGCGTCTCAAAATGTGTTACAGGGTGCAGGGCATGCCTGCTCCTCTCTGTGTACGCCCCTCCAGCAGCCAGCAAGGCATGCAGCGCCCCCTGTCCCAACTGTTTCCAAAAGCGACACTTACAGGACTTCAGAGGGGAGATGCAGGCACAACAGATGTGATGGAAGGAATTACATTTAAATTGTATTTTTTTATTATTTTTTTTTTTTGGTTTTTCGAGACAGGGTTTCTCTGTGTAGCTTTGCACCTTTCCTGGAGCTCACTTGGTAGCCCAGGCTGGCCTTGAACTCACAGAGATCCGCCTGGCTCTGCCTCCTGAGTGCTGGGATTAAAGGCATGCGCCACCAACGCCCAGCTTTTAAATTGTATTTTTAAAAATGGTCTTGTGATACTTGTGGACTTGACTCAGTTTTAGCCATTTGGGGAAATTTGTACATCTAGTTTAGAATTATAATTCTTTGTTTTGGAAAATTCTCTTCAGAAATAAATGAGACCGAAGGTTCAAAAGATTTTTTTTTTAAGGCTATCCATTCCTGCTGTATTCTGAGGAGTCTTATTTTACACCTTTCTCTTTCCTGCTCTTCCTGGCCCTACGGCTCCACATAGCCATCATTTCTTCTGACTCCTGAAATTTTCTCACCCCTCCCTTTCCTTCCTTTTCTCCCCTCCTCCCTCCCCTTCCCCTCTTTTCTCCTGATTTCCTTTCTCACTTATATTTCTTCTTATAAAATCCACTTCCTTTAAAGCATCTGAAAAAAAAAATCACATGTCACACTTGGGTAAGCAAAATGTTATCCTCCTTGAGATATAGATAGGCCTGAACTATTTGAAACAGAGAGTTAAACAACACCTTAGTGTTTCAGGTATCAGAAATAGTGGATGAGAGGGCCATATTTTGGAACAGGAGCATTTGTCCATGAGGCAACCAACCTGTTGCTTGTAGATCTTGGGGTGTTAAATTGTAGTTAGCTGCATCTCTAAGCTAAGAGATGCTTCTATGTTCATGTCAGAGGAAAGGGCATTTCAATCTGACAGGAGGAAGCAAAAATAAAAAAGCAGACATAGAGAGGGGATGACTTTAAATACAACACTAGTCTTCATGGTTGCTCTCATATTTTGAAGTATTTTAGAGGTAGGTAGTGAAGATCAGGTGAAATTTCATCACAAGCGTCTGGAAGGCACACAAAAGTCTGCTGTGTGTGTGGCTATGCCCCTGGGCTCGTCTATAGGTATGCTCAGTACTCGGAGCTAAAGACTGCTGCACCTCAAGGGTATGGTGCAGAAGCCTGCCCAGCCGGTAAGGAGGAGGGCCTAATTAGTATTATCACAGAGTCACTTGGCGTTCTGCAAAAACTGCCAATGAAAAAGCTGAGTGCCTTCTCTGATCATGCGTGTCATGACGGCTCCTGTCCTGCCTCCCCACACCGTGCCTTTGATACCGTCTACAGATTTTCAAAAGGTTCCTCAAGCAGCCTGCAGCAGGGCCGTGCTCTTAACTGGGAACCACGTTCGTATTCACGCACAGGGCAGCTTTTAAAACAGCAGAGTGAGAATGTGCCAGAGACATGTGGGGTCCTTCTAAGCATTTGGACTCTGAAGGCTTCAGAAACAGTTTCAGTGATAGCCAGGGAGGAGGTGGGCAGAGAGATATGGACGGCCTGAGGGAGGGAGAGAAGGAGGGAGGAGAATGGGAAGAAAGAGGACACCATTGTTGTTGAGGCATGTTGGCTTGCAGCCTCTAGATCTCCAATTGATAAACACTCCAAGGGAGTCTCACTGGGGCACACGCCACTCTTAAGGGAAGGCCCCACTCCCAGTAGATGGCCAACACGAAATGAACTCAGTGGAATTTTGGGAGGTTCTTTGTCTCATAATGTTTTATATTTTATTTTTAGCTGTACAGATCCTTTGCCCTCCTTGAGACACCAATGCCCTAAGCTGTTTGAAATAGAGAGTTAAGCAGTTCCTTGGAGTTTCAGAGGTAATCATGAAAGGGCTATGTCATGGAACAGAAGAATTTGTCCATTTGTCCGATTTCGTGGCTTCTGTGTTTGTGATTTTGTGGGATTCCTGTGTGTGTGTGTGTGTGTGTGTGTGTGTGTGTGTGTGTGTGTGTGAACATGTGTGTCTCTGTGCCTATGTATGCATTTCTTGGGCTTTTTCTTGAGATTTCTTTTATCTGTTTGTTTTGTGCTATTCCAGTTTGTTTTTGTTATGTCTGATTTTTATCTCATTTTATAATTATTCTTTAGATGCCTGTTTCCCCATGAGGGGGGGTGTGGATCCAGATGGGAGGGGAGGTGGGAAGGATCTGAGGGGAGTTGGGGGAAGGGAAACTGTGATCAATATATCTTATGAAAAAATATCTATTTTCATTAAAAAAAGAAAGAACTCAAGATTTCTGAACTCAAACAAAGGCTGACTGTGAATGTGTGTTCCAGGAATTGGATCAGGACTTCTTCTGTAGGTCAAGGGTGACCCTTATAAATTTTAGAGTTTTTGTTCTCTAAATGAATTACACCTATTTCAGGAAGAACATTTAGTCCTGCGTGCTTATATGTGCATAACTTTCAAATAAGAATATTTTTCTTTGATTTCCTTTTACATTTAATTGGCACTGAGACATCTACACTCAGCTTCCAGTTATTGTGGTGTGTTTCATCTACCTTTGATTCTCAGTATGTTTTTCTCAAAAAGACAGTGCAGGGCCCCTGGTGAGCTCATGGGGAACAAGAGAAAGTAAATTTGTACTGGGGAAAAATTGATGAAAATCTCAGCACTTGCTACTTTACGTAGGCTAATAAAAGGAATGTCTTAGGGTCTCCTCCAAGAAGTTCAACCAAGATAGGCCCCAAGCTCATCTCACTGTAACCACACTCACTTGTAATCTAAATCTGCGCTTCAATATCTGTTTTCCTTGCACTTAATGACTCTGTTTGCTGCAGGTTATCAGCAGTAGCCCCAGATGATGAATGGAAACATTTCCCCTGAATCCCAAGACCTTCTTCCTGTATGTGAAAGCAAGCTCCTCTGTGCTAGAAGGTGATATTCCCCGTGAGAAAATCGTGGGGACTTCAGGAAACAGGTGAGACCATAAAACAGGATTGTGGATGAAGTCACCTGCTGGCGATTGTGGAGCGGGAGATATTCCGAACATCTTCAAATTCCTTCTCGAGTATTCAGGGCGGGATGATTTGAGGTCAAGTCAGTTCTTGCTGGAAGGTCTTTTCTGCTTGCTTCCCTGGGGCATCACTGGAATCCCCACGGGGGAAAGGAGTTTGTGAGCGCTTGTTGAGTCAGAATGCCCGTGGATAGTGCACCGGAAATACGAACAGTTAAAGCTGTGCTGGTTTAATGCGGTGATCTTGTCGCCCTATGGGCTGAAGTTCTCACCCATTGTCATCTGTGCCCGGGCTAAGTCAGTATCTGAAATCAAGGTACGTTTTTTGTTTCTTGATTTCTTAAAAAGAGTAACACTTCAACATTCAGTTTTATAGACTACAATAGACTTTAAAAAGGGAATGTCAGTCTCTGATCATTAATTTTATTTGTCATTAATATTTCTGGCTGTTTAATGATCTGGTATTCATAGATTTTTTTAAAAAAAAATTCTTGCATCAAAATAGAAACATAAATATCAGCCTTTGTTCTCTAATTAAAGAATTGAGATAGTTATCCAGAGACATTTGAAAGACAACTCAACCAGCTAGCAGATGGAATCATACAAATTTTAAATAGCATTATAGTACTTATTAAGCAATTTATAAAGAGAAATGACAATGTGAATTAGAAAAAAGTTGAAACATTAAGAAATAATTCCACAATTTCAGAGCTGGGGGAATGAAAGGAGTTATGAATAGATGGGGGCATTGCCTCCTGCTACTGCCTTTGGGATGTTCAGAAAGTCTTGGATTTCATTGTTACACAGTTTTTTCCCCTGTTTGGGAGTGATCTAATCTAACACTCACTGTTCTTATAGTCTACATTCAACTGCCTAGTACAGTATTGTTCTTACAGTTGATGCTCGATAAGTAGATGTAAATGACTGAAGAATGTTAATTGTAACATTTATAAGATTTTTTCATTTCCCTCCTATAGGAGAATCATCCTAGTGTTTATCCTGTGGCATGATAGTGCTAATCTCAAAGGTACAAAAAAAGGTAAGCAATATTGGTCAGTTGTCACAAATGCTATGTTAAGTGTCTATGAGAGAAGGTGGTGGACATAGAGCTTGTGCTTTAAAAATTGGTGATCTAACACATCCTTTCCTCAAAAGCCTTAGGTGTCATTGAGGAAGAGGGGGGCAGAAAGATTGTAAAAGCCAGAGGCAATGGATGACTAAAGCAAAACTGTTTTCTGCATAGAACAGGGCAGTTGCATGTGTGAACTCAACAGTGATAACGGCATGCACAAGACCCACACAAGCTCAAGCCAGGAAAAGACCTGCATGGAAGGGCGATGTGACCATGGCACCCTCCCTGTTGCTGAGGAGCTACAGGTAAGTGTTAGCTGCTGGGAGAAGGAGAGTTAACTTTCTTTAAGATTTTGGCTCTTGCTAGGTTGAACATCCTCCAGCATCTGCATGTTCAGTAATATATGGGCAGCATAGATCGGATTAAATGGGTTTTTAAAAAGCAAACAAACGAACAAAAAAAAGTGAGGACACAAAGTTAGGTGGGTATGGAAGGGGGGTGTCTCAGAAGAGTTTAGAGAGAGTAAATATGATCAAAACACAATGTATGAAATTCTCAAAGCATTAATAAAAATATTTAAAAAATGAGTCTCAAAGCAAAAAGAAGCCCAGCTGTAAGGGCAGCTGATTTTGTGTATTCCTCTCTTTATATTTATTCTTGTGAAAACTTAGCCTCAAGAAATGTGAGTTTTGATTCTGTGAGGTCTTCAGCCACGCATTCTTTTCTGAAAATGTATTTGTCTGGCATATCAAGTTGTTTAAATGAGCCTAACTCTACTCTAGAGGATGTTTGGAACAGATGTTCATGCCTCTGTTGAACTTGAAGCAGCCAGCCATTCCTTTGTGTACCTTTGGACTGATGTGTGGTTTTGTGCCAGTTGTATATCCATACGCTAATTTTGTGGCTAAGGTATGGGGAACTCTCTGGCCATTGTTTCCTGCTCAATATTATTACCTAAGATGCAACCATATGAGCAAATGACCAACTTGGCAGCAGACAAGACTCAAGACTGTATTTTTAAGCATTTGGAGTAAATAGAAGAAAAAGGATGGGATTCAAATGAAAAGCTTTTTCTTAAGCCATAACTGAGCTCCCTGAGGATACTGAAACATTATCTGGTCCTGTTTAAAACTCAACATGGGACCTGGGCTGGAGCTGTTTGGAAGAGAAACATTATTATTAAAGATAGTAGGAGAAAGCCCGAGTTCCTCCTGGTCTACCTCACTCTGCTGTACAGTAGCCATCACTTTCTCCCTGGGGGAGGAGGCCCAGCTCAGTTACCGTGTCCACTCTCCTTTCTGTGTTTCCCCTTTGAGCCCATAATAAGGCTTGCGTGCAGACTCTTGGACTTCCAGGCTTGGGGTTTGTCTCACTGAGATGGACAAGAGTCCACTTAATCACCCATCTTTAAATCACTAGAGATTGGAGATGGCTTTATAGTTACTAGCATAGATTAAAAAATGGATTGATCCCAATGAGGGCTAAGAGAATATAATCAATGGGGAAAAATATTTATTATTTCTGCAATCATTTAAGGTCTGTTATGTGAGGCCAATCTACCTTGATAATGAAGTATGGTAACTATGCCTCTAAATGATTCCATGTTCCTTATTTAGCAATTTTAATATTTACTTAGTAAGTGAAGCTTAAAGGGACCCAGGAAAATGAGGAATTACCCATTTGTTGGAGTTTTACCTGATGTAACTGTCTTCATTTCAGAACCATGAGTACTGTGTACCTGCAGATCTGTTTACCTGAATGTACATGTACGCCTATTTGAACAGAATGGAATGGTTGGCCTTCCTAAATGACAATCACATTGAGACTTCGCAGCGGAGATGTCAGTTTTCACAATCCTCAATTCAAATGATGAGCTACCCACTTTCAGTGCGTGGCCATTTCAACTTTGTTTCTTCAGTGGTCTTAGGTGATCAGTTTTTCAGAGCTTAACCCTAAGAGAGAAATAATAATAATAACAACAACAACAGCAAACCTCCTTCTCCCCCTTTCCTGTGTGGCTAAAGGGGAAAATCTGCTGGCCCTGATGAGCAGCTCATCAGCTAGACTTGACAAGCCACAAAAAGACCATAGAAAAGATTAGAAACATCTACAGTGTTAGTTACAGGATATTATCCATAGAGCATGTAATCCAATCCAAACCTTCCCACAACAGTTTCACATTGCGCCAGAATTTTTAGGATATTTTCTATTTTCAACCTGTGATCCCATGTAATACATAGTCTTGGCATTTCTTATCACTGCCAACCATGCATTGCTCATTTAAAAAAATGTTTGTTCCAAATTTCAATACTGCACATCCCTTTTGCCTTAGACCAAATGCCTATCACACATTCTCATCATTTTAATTAAACTCGGGCCAATCCAGGGCAAATGTTTGATTTTGACTCAAAAGGTGCATGCAAATCACGAATCCTCTGCTATTCAGGTCGAACACTTCCCATAGCCCTCTTTCAGCATGTGGAATGAAGCAGGTTTGGGGACTGTTCATCATTAGAGAGGGACCTGCGATTCCAAAATAGAAGGAGAAGAAGCCCATGTCCACCCCGTGAGTAAACTTGAGGCATCTGCTGTTTTAAGAGCCTTAGTCTAAAGAAACAAAAGGCGAGGCCCAGAACAGCCCGCTCTTCATTTTATCCCGGCATCAAGCGAACCAAGCGCTAACTGGCCACAGATGTCAGGCCCCCGAGCCCGCGGAAACCGTCCACGGCCCTGGCACCCAGGAGCTCCGAGCCCCTTTGCTCTTCCAGTGTTCCCCTTCTGCATGGCCTTGAGCAAGGAAACTGTTCCTCTCCTTGGCCTATAAAATGGAGGGAACGCTGGGGCCGTGTCTGTTACACATTTCTCACAGCTTGTATGGCCAATTAGAGATTTCAAAGCGGAAGTTCTACAGTGGCAGAGTTCATTCTCATGAACCAGAAGCTTTGGAAAACATTGATAACTGGAACTCAATCAAAGAGAAATCTGTAATGAATATGGAACAAGTTCCTTCAAATCCCCCTTGGAGTATTTTGGCCGCTCTTAGTGACATGTACATGTTGCTCTATGGACAAAGAGTCCTGCGGCGGGTGATGAATTGGGGGGTGAGGTTGCTTATCTGTTAGGAATATTCTACAATTCAAATTCCTTATAGGACTGGAGCTTTTTTTTTGATTTTTGCCACTGAGGCTTTGGGGAGAGGTGTGGAGAGGTGTTGTGGAGATCTCAGCGTGTACAGCAGGATATTTAGAAGTTATGGCGGGATGAGAGGGGGCAGGTGCTGTTGATACCCATCGAAATGAAGATCGATGTTTGAGGGTTAAGAGGAAGAAGAAGGCCAGGTCCTCAGTTTACCGAAGCTCCCTTGGCTTTCATTACAATCTCTATTCGTGGTACTCGGACCAAAGTGTTCAAATAAGTATCTTTCATTCCCGAGTAAAATGTCCCATACTGGGGCTGGAGACGCAGCTTCGGGGCACAGCACTTGTTTATAGAAGGACCTGGGTGCTATCTCCACTGTTGGAAAGAAGGAGGGAGGGAGGGAAAGAAAAGAAAGTCTCTTAATCACCGTAGCTATTCAGATTGTTGTCTAATGCTTTGGCATTAGCTGGCTCTGCCTTCCTCTTGGTACCCTAGACAGTACAATACATTTTTTTGGTCTAATTGTTATCCATATCATCTCTATGGAGTAAATGTTACTGCTCTTTCTGTTTTCCAAATGAAGAATAACCAGGCTTGGTGAATTTAAGGGACTTGCTCAAGGTCATGGCCTCATTCTTTCCTTTGCAGTTGCAGACAATTAATGGGAGAGACGTGGACTGCTCACCTGCTGTGATGCTGCAAGGCACCTGTCACTTATGTACAAGTGATGAAAATAACCAGCTCCGCATACTTAAAGGATTCAGTAAGTTTTCCAAGCAAATGTGAAGTCATCATCACAGTTGGGATAACTAACCTCTCTATCACCTCCAAAGGCTTCCTTGAGTCCTGTGTGGTCTTCCCTTCAGCTGGGACTCTTCGGAGACTTGCCCATGTGAAGAGCCTATCTATGGCCTCTTCCCTCCTGTCACTGAACCTTGTCCATTGCCTAGAGCGAGCATTAATTATGGACATTTGGAAGGCTTTAAGGTTTAGTCTGCTATACATAAAGTTATAACGGCATTAGTGTTCACATCTTAGATGGATGTAAGCTTCTACATATATTTGACTATTGACCTAACAGCAGAGAAATCAGATCATATGGGAAGTGTACAGTTTTGAAAAAAACAAAAACCAAAAAACTGTCACTATCCTTTCCAAGTGGCACTACTGTTTCACTTCCTATTCTTCCCGACATTGGTACAGTCTTTTTCCATTTCCAATATGTAGTCATATCCAATTAGGACTTACTCTGCTTTAAAAAAAGATAATTACATTGCTTATTTACTACTCTACCCCTTCTGTGGAGAACAGCCCACTCAAACCTTTTCCTCACTAAAAGCAATTGTGTGCCAGATTTTTGACTATTGGCTTTGGCTGTTGTTTGTAATCTCTAGGTACAGACTATGGAGATTTTGAGTGTTTTCCAATGGCCTATGCCTTGTTTTCTGTGCTGTTAACAGTATCCTTTAAAGAACAGATTCTTTCAACTCCTATGTTCTTCAGAATATTCCATTTTGGGGTGATGTATTTAAGAAACACTTGCATATTCCAAAGGCTCTCTTCTCCTTTTCCATCTATAAGATTTTCATTTGAGGTCTATGTGTTAAACTTTTTCACAGCGATCCATTTCTGGGATGATATATGGATATAATATAATATATTGCTCAAAGTTGACTTTTTTCATTATACAGGGGTATCCAGTATTTCTCAAACCATTTCTTGGGAAGATCACTCTTTCTCTAGTGATTTGCCTTGATAACTTTATTTTTTAAAATCACACATGTTTTTATTAATATGGGTCAAGTGCTATAATCCATTTTATCTTCTATTGATCTGTTGTTCATGGTTTTTTATGCTAAAAATAACAATAAAATGTGTTTATGTAACAATAACAATAAAATGTGTTTATGTAAGACCTTAGCACCCACTCTGCTGAACTTTGAAAATAACTAAAATGTACATTTTCCCCCAAAACAGTTTGTAGAGTTGACATACAGTCCTGAAGAGACCAAATATTATTGAGACACATTCTAGATGCTAATCTCTTGTAATTATTTAATATCATACAAATGGTACGGGTCATGTGCAATACAGTCTTACTAAACTTATTTATTAATTCTTCATTTGACTGACTTTTTTACGTAGAATAATATGTGTCAATGGATAATTGGAATATAACTTCTTTTCAACCTTATTTCCTTTTTTTTCTTTTTTCTCTCTTTGCTGCACTTCTAATACAGTATTAAAAAGAAAATATGAGATAGGACACATCCTCATCTTGCTTGTGCTGTTTGCATTTTCCGTTCTAAAGGGACAGAGGCCAGGTTTCTTTTGCTTTGTACTCCCAGTTTTTGATGCCATGTTTAGTGTAGAGCATGAATTCAGCAAAGGTGAACAAAAATAAATAAGGAAGTATAGGATCCACTTAATTCTAATGGCTCACTAGAAGAGAAACAGGTATTGGAATACAAAATGATACTGCCATATAAAGGTGTTTTGATGGAAAAAATGTGCAGCACTAATGAATGCAGAGTACTGTGCTTTGGGCAGGGACGGAGAAGGGAGGGGACTCCCTGAAGGTTGTCTGGATCGGTGATGCTGTGTTGGATCTGGAGGGGAATCCAGTTTTACATAGAAGACTCTATCCAGACAGAGAGCTCATAGACTACTGAAGAAAACCCAGGAAACATAGTGTGAAGAAACAGCTGAAACTTGAAAGGCTGCCTTTCAGACTTTCCCTTTCTTCCACGTCCCTTTTCTTTAGCCTCGTGCTCCCAGTTGCACTGATTGTGCTCCTGTGAAATAATCCTTGACTTTGGAGACAAGCCGGCTAATCTCTGTTAAAGTGGAGGTCCCAAACCAAATCCCATTCTAGGCCTGACTGCTGGTCAGAGGTGCAGGCACACAGCACCGTTCCTCACACTGTAAATGCTGGAGCCAAACTGATGTGAGCCACTTAGGTGCACCCGCCTCTGCAGATACAGTTTGGATGTTTTAAGAAACTTCACAGCACTTTCACTGTGTTTAATTCAGAACCCCAAGGAGTCTAGCTTGCTTTCTAACATCTCTTGTTGGGTAATACAGCCTAGTCTATTTATTTGCTTTGCTCGTTATCAAGGTGCTGCTCTGACTTCCTGGGATGAGACATTTTACTTCACTGGGAATGCTGGGAGATGCTTGGATGAAGATGCAGGGGCCCATTGGGGGTTTTCTTGTCATTCTTTCTAGCATTTCTTAGGGAACTTTGGATGAGCACATAGTAGTTTTGCTCTAAGTAATAGGAAAATAGTGTTGAATCATTCGATATAAAATAATTACAAGAGATTAGCATCTATAATTTGTCTCAATAATATTTGTTGTCTTATGGACTACATGTCAACCCTGCAGACTGTTTTTGGCAAAACACGCATTTAAATTATTTCCCAAGCTCAGCAGGGTGGGTGCCAAGGTCCTACATAAACACACTTGATTATTATTTTTTATTTCTTGTTGACTTTTATCTCTCTGTGTAGTTTGAAACCCAGCAGGTAGTTTTTTAAATAAACATAAAACTTCCCCACACATTCAGGCGCATGTTCCTGCATGCGCACACCCCCACAACAAACAACAGAAAGCTCTCTTTATCCACCACTAAAAGCTGATGTGCCTTCAAAGACTATGTGTCCTTTTCCCTCCCTCTAGCAGATAACCTAGTACGTTCTGTGGAGGATGAGGGTTTTTTTTTTTTGTTGTTGTTGTTTTGTTTGTTTGTTTGTTTTTCTGTAAGATCCTCTGGTGAGCTGTCTTCTCAGGAAGGCTGTGTTGTTTCACCTGAAATGAGGTTGATTTCCCAAATGTCAGCTATGATTTTCTTACGGAAACATGTTTCACGCTGTGTTGCACTATGCTGAAAGCTGAGAAGGACTGGTCAATGTCTGACTACCTGTGTGACCTTCGCCATGCTTAGCTTACAGGTAATATTTAAGCCATCAACTATGTTCCTTAGCCTGCTGGGCCTTTGGGAGGAATCTGAATGTTGGAGCAGACCATTCTATCCCCAACTCAAGATTAGAGAGGGCTCTGAAGTTCCCTTTGGAGAGACACATTCAGACTCACCGTTTGCACCCTCCTTTTCTTCCCGCTCTGTGCTCTTCCTCCCAAGTACTGTTCACACAAATCCATTTTCCTGTCTTTAGTCTGTATCACCAGCACCCAATGACCCTCCTAGTAGCCATATCACCCTGTAGAGGTTATGGCTCAAACAGTTCCATCTCTTCTCATCCTCACAATTGTACCGAACCACCTTGATTTGAAGAAATTGTAGCCAGCTAGTTCTGAATCAGTTATATATATATATACTGCTGCTGCAAGTTGAGTGGCCACGTGGAACTGAAACTTGTGTGTGTGGAGGTGGGGGTCTACTCAACCTGTTGCTTTGAACTTGTGATTTTGGGGTGGTAGGTAGGTAGTGGCTTTTCTGTCTTTTTGTGAGAAGAGGAAAGATGAAAGTTGCTATGAGGCATTGAAGAGTAGAAAAATTATTAAGGGGAAAGAGAGAAAGAATAAACCGCAGGCCTTCCTCATAAGAATTTCAGGCATTCCTTACTCCATGCCATGGCAGGGGCCAGCAGAGGGACCACTGAGAAGTAGAATCATCTGTTCATCCCATCCACAGTAGAATCTTTTTTCTAGCTGCAAACCAATGGAGCAAATCTGAGGAAGGGATGTTGGGATTTTGGTCTGTCTCAATCTCATTGCATTTGGTAAACTGTGTATTATGCCTATTTCATCTAGGCCTTGGTCTTGCTTTTCATAGCATCATAAATGCCTGCCTGTAACTACTACACTTCTCCCATATTGCAGACTCTCTTGTCCCCTCTAGACACATATTCTCTCCAGTCAGCCTTGTCTGGGAAGACAATGTCCCCAAACTGCTACACTATAGACTTTTCCCTGACTCTAATGAACCCAGAGTGGATTAACTCAAGGAGAAACCACTTAAATGTTTCCTCCTGGGCTCTCTACTATGTTACTATACTTTCTGCTGAGCATCCACAGATGCTGTGCCCCATGCAACTCCCACTCTCGTGCCAACTAAAGCTGTGTGTGTGTGTGTGTGTGTGTGTGTGTGTGTGTGTGTGTTACCATGGCTCTAGGTATGAAGTTTCTGACTCTATCGCACCCCACCACCATCACCACAACAAAAAGCCCTAATTTAGTAGGCCACTCTATAAACACATGAAAAATAGTGACTTTTTACAAACCCCAACCAACCACAGCTGCATTAAACTGATGACCCGAGAAATCTGGTATTTTGTTATCATATAGGATACAGCCCAATATCAACATTCTGAAGGAAAAACATGTGTGAGAGAGGCCCTGGAGCGTCTGCCAAGCATGGGGATAAAGGCTAAACAAGCAGCTGGCGATTTAAGACAGAGATACAGGAAACATGGGGTCAGTGACTCCTGACAATGTCTCTTCTCGCAATAGGCAGAGAAAACTGACAGGAGAGTTCTCATAACACTAAAAGCTACTCCTTTTACACAGTAAATCACTGAACTACACATTGCACAATCCTCTGTGAGTGTAAAGCCTCCAACTTGGGACAGAGATTTAGTTTCTGAATCATTTCATAATCTGGTTCAGCTCACATCAGTTCAGATCAAGTCCTCAGTGTGGATCAGACCATGTAATAAGACAGAGATAGGGGCTGAAAATGCTCCTTCCAGGAATTGAAGACTGTCTAACAAAAGCTCCAACACCAAGCATGAGCATCCCACTTTTGAGTTCTTGGTGAGGGCTAAGAGACTTCCAATGAGTTAAAGGCCATTGCTATTGCCCTTCGTTGACCCCAGAGGTATAAGGTAAGTCCCTATTGCTGAAGACACCATGTACTTCAGACATAGGGCCCAGAGGCCCCTGAGCTGGAAATGACCTGAAAGCTGCCTCCCCAAGGGCTAGATTTCATGGTACCATAATGCATCATACAAACCTCCTAAGGAGGGAAGCAACCAACAGTTCTATCCAGCTCTGATGTCTATGAATCACAACAATGACCAACACGGCACAATAACCCCTAAGGGTGTAGTAGTGGCACATGTACCTGGTGATAACCAACAGTTCTCTAATTGGATTTAAGAGCCACTCAACAAGAGGAAAATTGGGTTTGATACTGGAAATCTAGCTAACTGCCCAGGGTTAGTGAGATCACGGAGGAGAACCACCACTTCATTAAACTAGCATAATCCCTAACTACATTCTAAACACATGCCCTTATACCCATGGAGAAGTGTAGTCCTCATCAGAGAAACTTCTCTTTGCAACAGATGGAGACCATCACAGAAAAATCACAATCAATCAAAATGCAGCATTGTGGAGCCCAGTCTCAACTCCTACATCTACAGGACAACTCTCACACCTAAGGGTCAGGGATCATTTCAGAAGAGAGGGCCGAATGAGCCAGAGAAACAGGAAGTTTGTTGTGGGATTGTGTCTCCTACACATGTCAGAAGGGATATCCCTGGAGTCTCACCAACATGACTGCTTAAACATAAGCTGAACAAGAACAACAGCAACGGACATCTAACATGGCCATGGAACATGAAGGAGACCTCAACTTTACACAAAGAACATCAGGCTACTAAGGAAAGCTGAGAGTGGGAGAAATAGTCTTTCTCAGGGAAGAACATACCTACCAATTGGATATCCAATAACAAATAGCTCCCAAAAATATATAAAAGAAAGATTAAATAGACTTACAGGTTGTATTTAGGAATATATATGTATATAAATATACTTACATGTATGTAACAACAATTAATGAAGAAAGAGCCCATGGTTTTAAAGAGAGTAAGGAGGGGTATATGGAAGGGTTAGAAGGGAGGAAAGGATGAGGAAAATGGTGTAATTATATCATCATCTCAAAAAAAAAAAAACAAACAAAAAGACAAGAGATAAACAGCAACAACAGAACCCCCCTGAATTGTATCTATTTTCCATATTTTCTATATCCATTCCATTGTTGATAGACATCTAGCATGGTTCCATTTCTGGATTTTTATGTCATAATAAATATGGATGCACAATTAAAAACAAAGCAAAAACAAAGAGATGGCTGTAGCTGTTTCTTCTCTCAAACACCAGCATATCCACAGAAGCAAGAGGTGGACATACCTCCTCATAAAATGACTAAGAACACTACCATGTGATATGGGCTGTTAGGGAGCCATAGGTAAAGGGGATGTTTGGGATAAACTTTGAGTACCAAGTGGAATTTAACTGAGTAGAGCTGGGGATAAGAGTGTTGGGCAAGGTTCAAGAAGGATGTTTGAGGATAAAGTCATGGTCTAATAGAAGGCAGCAGTCATAAATTTCACTGTGTGTTTCAGAAATAGTGACTAGTCTGATACAGCTTGTATAGCATATTGGGAGACAGGCTACAATCAATTCTAGGTTCTGGGAGCTTGTGAGGAGTTCTGAGTGGCATGCCAATGTCTTAACTTTCTGACTGATTGAGAAATGTATTCACTCAATGAGTATTTATGGAAGACATGCTATCTATATCAGGGTGTAATGGCAACAGTGTTGAATCTAAAAGATGAAGTGTCATTTCTCATGGGGTGCATATTCTAGGAAGAGAGCTAGGCCATTAAGAAGGTAGACAAGTAAGTTAAAAGATCATTTGAAGGAGACATAGTCTATGGACAGTGAATGAGCAGAGCAATATGAAAGAGACAGAATAGGGTGGTGAAGAGTGACCTTCAAACAGATGTGATTTTTTTTTTTTGAGATGTTAGATGTGCAAAACTACAAGGTGGGGATAGTACCACATAAATAGGAAGAACAGCAGCAGCAACAACAACAAGAAGAAGACTTTAGAGAGGAGAATGAGTGTGGTAAGTCTAAGTAACAAGTCTACAAAGTCCATGTCACAGAAAGAGCAGCAATATCGGCCTGAGTTATGTGCGCCACTTGGTGTGGACAGAAGGTAGGTGATACTCTTGGCCTATATTTGAGGTGAATACTTGTGGAATTAAGTTTGAAAACTGTATTGACAGGAGGATGGGGTAAGTAAAGAGGACCCCAAGGGTCTCAGATTGAGCAAATAGTTGTGTTGCTTTGTGCAACTGGAAAGACTAGAAGAGAGACTGAGCTATGAGGTACATTTAGGGTGCTGTTTTCAGATGGGGTTATTAAATTTGAGTTGCTTCCTGATTATCTGGATGGTGTTGTCATGAGCGTGGCTATTAGGAGAGTTGTGATTCTGACCTCAGGAGAAGTTAAAAAATTAGAAATGTTGCCAGGTGGTGGTGCACACCTTTAATCCCAGCACTCAGGAGGCAGAGCCAAGTGGATCTCTGTGAGTTCGAGGTCAGCCTGGGCTACAAAGTGAGTTCTAGAAAAGGTGCAAAGCTACAGAGAAATCCTGTCTCGAACCAAAAAAAAAAAAAAAAGGAAAATAAAATAAGTTTTCCTTTGTAAAAAACGAACTGTAGTTTCTCTCTCTCTCTCTCTCTCTCTCTCTCTCTCTCTCTCTCTCTCTCTCTCTCTCTCTCTCTCTCTCTTTCTCTCTCTCTCTCTCTCTCTCTCTCACACACACACACACACACACATACACACACACACACAGCTGGAGGATTATTAATAGCATTAAATACTCTATAAATATTGACATCTTTATAAAAAGGATTGCTTAATCCCCAGACAAATGTTCCATGCTTCAAAGCAACATTATTTTGGTAACAAAAAACTAATAAAGGGGCTGAAGAGATGATCGGATGTCAAGAGTACTTGTCGCTCTTCCATAAGACCCAGGTTCAATTCCTAGTACCTACATGGTGGTCTGTGACTTTAGTTCCAGAGGATTCAGTGCCCTCTTCTGACCTCTGGTATGGGACTCATGCATACATATAAAATAAGGCAAATTTTTCCAATCTTATAAAAATGAAAATGTTGACTATTTTGTAACTGTCCCAGATGGTATGCATTCTAATACCTCTCTTAACTTCTGTGGATTTGTCTTACTTTAGTGAGATACAGGAATATCTGTTAGGGTAGTGAGGTCTTGTTACAGACTTTGAGCATTTTTAAAATATAAAAGTCAATGCTACTACCACTATGCTTGTTTAAGGTTACAAAATTCATGTCACTAGAGGATTAGAACAATTCATGGTCCATTAATGGCTCACAAAGAAAGGACTTGTTCATTGAACTAAAGGCAAAATCAGCTCAGGTAGACTCTGCTAAGAGATGGTCACAGAGATGAGAATTCTAATCAGAAAAAAATTTATGTTCTGCACTAAATTTTGTGTTTTCATTGTGGTTGTGCTGCATCAAGTATCAAGGGAAATCTTATTGATAATTTATGATCTATTTTGAACATATTAAACAAAAGACTATAAGCATGTAGACTAACCATTACAAGGTTTATAAAATCCGAAATTAAAATTTCCTTTTGTGGCCTCTGATTTTCTAATTATTGGTCTTGTGAATTCATGTAGAGAAAATGATTGACGAATATTGCCAAGATGCTCTAGGGGAACAGATAATACCATGTAAAGCTGAGACTATCATAGGAATGCTTTGTCCAGGCTCGATAATAATTATACCAGCAATAATAAGCTTTTTCATCAGAAATGTATTAGTTCTTCAATCGCCAAGTGAAATCTTTCAAAGGATTCTTTATTCAGCTGAGATGCTGTCTTGCAAAATGTGCAAATGAGGATGAAATAAGGCCCTGGAATTCGGTCAGGGAGACTGAGATGGAATAAGCAGACCAAAAAAATATTGAACCAGAATGTAATGCATGAACTGAGGTACATCTGGTGGGTGTGCATGCCATTGCTCTATGCTAGAGACCATTATAAACCATTTGAGGTGATCAAAAAATTGCTGCCCAGGTGCAGCAGTTTATATTTTGAAAATGAAATAAATCTAGTGGATACTGTGGACGAAGAACTTTCAAAAATCTTATTAGAAAAATAAATCTGCTTTGAGTTAGAAGAGAGAAAAAAATCCTAACAAATTACGGGAGTAGAAGCATTGCACAACTCAATACATTCATGTTTATTCAATAATCACACACATGTTCCATTAAGAAATGCAGGAAAAGAGTGCAATAAATATTGACTTTCACAGCAAAATGTAGAAGTATATGTGCAAAGAATAATGAATCTTTTTCTTGGCAGTTTGAGAAAAACAGAAACTTTGAGCCATTTACACAGGTTGAAAAATAAGAAAGCTGTTTTGTTGATTAGCAAAGGGAATATTCCAACTTAGTTTATAGAGATTTTTCATTGAGTTTTAGAAAACCTAGTTTGTGTTTGGTTCTTTCTTCAGCATGGGAAATCATGGGGTAAGAACAGGGCTCAGATCCTTTTGTTTTGGAGGTGGGTGGGTGGGTGGGTGGGGAGCACTTCCATGAATACTTTGTACTCATAGACTGGGAACGGAAACCCTGGTATTTTCTAAATATCTCATGCTATTCCTGGCAACATTGCTGTCCAGGAGAAATCACATGAAAAGTAACCATAGGAGCACACTTGGATGGGAATAAAATCACAAAGGATTATTTGGGAAATTCTAGTAGTCTGCTGCTGATCAGAGCACAGTTTGGACCAATCTTGGAGAGTGTGAATCCAAGTCTTTAAGGCAGTGGTTCTCAACCTTCCTAATGCTGCAACCCTTTAATATAGTTCCTCATGTGGTGACACTCCACCATAAAATTATTTTCATTGCTACTCCGTAACGCTAATTTTGCTAATTTTGCTAGGATTTTGTAATGTAAACGTTTGTGTTTTCCAGCAGGTGATCCCAATGAAAGGGTTGCAACCCCACAGGTTGAGAACCACTGCTTTAAGGTGTTTGTGGTCATCGTTCCATTAGTTACCAGGGATCCTAAGCAAATAAACAGAGACAGATAAAAACTTTTATGCAGCGGTAGTGACACTGCCTTATTTATAACTACAAAAACTTGGGATTGATCCAAGTTTGCCCTCAACATTATAAGACCATACAATGATACTTGGTAGACTGTCTTGAGAACCACAGGCAAGTGTGCCATGCCATCAGTCTGTAAGTGGTGTATTTTTACTTACTCATGGAATGTATTGCTAAATATTAGAGGGCTAAACAAAGTATACAGTGATGTGAGTTGTTCTCCATAGTCTTGCATTCAGTTTGTTTATATGCAACTGTATAGGAGAAGAAATAAAAGACTGCAAGGCGGTATGTAAATAATGTTAACTGTTTAATTCTTCATGAAATACTTGTGCATGAGTTAAATGTTTCTATCATTCTTTCCTGTATTTTCAAACAGTAAATGTCAGTAATTGTTTTTGCACTTAGGAAGGAAATGTCTAATAACTGTCTAATAAGGGGGGATGATGGAGGAAGACAATCCGAAGGAACGTTCTACCACATTGATTGGGACAATTAGATTTTTTGTTTTCTGCATCAGTGGCGGAAGTACATGAGGCTTCCCAAAAGTCTCCACCCGGCCGGCCAGCAGTTGACTCTCTGAATGAATGATCTGGGTCAGTAGCTCTAAAATGCTGTGCACGAGTTGGATCTAAAAGGTACCCATTAGCTCAACCGGAAGGAGCTAATCTCTGGAAGGAACCAGTCTGCTGTGTGGTTCCTGGTGGGACAACTGAATGGCAGCCTTAACCTCTAAACCCCTGCAGTGCCAAGCTTCCTCCAGCCTCCCTACTGATTTCTGAAGAGTTCCCAGAGTTGTCATCAGCTTGGTGGGGCATAGCACAGTGAGAGAAATGGGCCCTAGGTTTCTCAGCATCTTCAGCAAATACGGGCACGATCACTTGCCCTCAACGTCATAAGATCATATAATGATGCTTGGTAAATTGCTTAGAGATCCACAGGCATGTGGGCCATTCCATTACCAGTCTTTAATCAGTATTTCTATTCACTCATGTAAAAACCATTGAAAGCCATTGATCCTGAACTTTATGTAGCCATCCACAAGGGAGGCTGGAAAAGTTTAGGTGGCAAAATCTCAACAAGCTAATGGGATAAACAACTGTAATAGCATTGGGCTGGAAACCCACTGCAAACTAATGTTAATACGAACAGAAAGAAAAGTTGTTTTTCTTTCGGCGGATAGGAACATGTGGAAGAAATGAGTGGGCTAACTGCTACTGATTTCATTATCATTTCTCTAATCCCTTTACTGGAACAGACAGAGGAGAGGGTTTCGGCCACTGTGTTCCAGGCCTGGGACTCTTCAGCCTCCTGTCTCAGCTTCCTGGTATTTGGATTACAAGTGTTCGTTACCACACACAGTTGGAGAGAGTGAATTTTTTTAAAAATATTTTTATTTTATGATTAATTTAATTTCACATATCAGCCACGGATTCCCCTGTCCTCCCTCCTTTCAACAACCAGCCCTCCCCCCCCCCCAACCCCCCCCCCCCCCCCCCCCCCGCATTCCTACTTCCTCCAAGGCAAGGTCTCCCCTGGGGAGTCAGCCCAGCCTGGTAGCCTGGTAGACTCTGCCGAGGCAGGTCCAGTCCCCTCCTTTCTACACCAAGGCTGAACAAAGTGTTCCAGCATAGGCCCCAGGTTCCAAAAAGCCAGCCCATGCACCAAGGACAGGTCCCGGTTCCACTGCCGGGGGGGTGGGGGGGGGGGTGGGGGGGGTGGTGTCTCCCAAACAGTTCAAGCTAATCAACTGTCTCACTTATCCAGAGGGCCTGGTCCAGTTCCATGGGGGTTCCTCAGCTATTGGTTCACAGTTCATGTGTTTCCACTAGTTTGGCTATTTGTCCCTGTGCTTTTTCCAATCATGGTCTCAATATCTCTTGCTCATATAATCCCTCCTCGGAGAGAGTGAATTTTGCCAAGGTTATCATAACATTGTCTTGGATTGAGCTCAACCTGAGTTAACCTTTTTTTATTTTATTTTATTTTACAATACAATTCAGTTCTACATATCAGCCATGGATTCCCTTGTTCTCCCCCCTCCCGCCCCTCTTCCCTTACCCCTAGCCCACCCCCCATTCCCACCTCCTCCAGGGCAAAGCCTCCCCCGAGGACTGAGATCAACCTGGTAGACTCAGTCCAGGCAGGTCCAGTCCCCTCCTCCCAGGCTGAGCCAAGCAACCCTGCGTAAGCCCCAAGTTTCAAACAGCCAACTCATGCAATGAGCACAGGACCCAGTCCCACTGCCTGGATGCCTCCCAAAAGGATCAAGCCAATCAACTGTCTCACCCATTCAGAGGGCCTGATCCAGTTGGGGGCCCCTCAGCCATTGGTTCATAGTTCATGTGTTTCCATTCGTTTGGCTATTTGTCCCTGTGCTTTATCCAACCTTGGTTTCAACAATTCTCACTCATATAAACCCTTCTCACATACCCAAACTTATGGGACACTATGAAAGCAGTGCCAAGAGGGAAATTCATAGCACTAAATGCCCACATAAAGAAGTGGGAGAAACCTCACACTAGTGACTTAACAGCACACCTGAAAGCTCTAGAACAAGAAGAAGCAAAGTCTCCCAGGAAGAATAGACACCAGGAAATTATCAAAGTGAGAGCTGAAATCAATAAAATAGAAACAAAGAGAACAATACAAAAAATTAATGAAACAAAGAGTTGGTTCTTTGAGAAAATCAACAAGATAGACAAGCCCTTATCCAAACTAACCAAAAGACACAGAGAGAGCATCCAAATCAACAAAATCAGAAATGAAAAGGGAGACATAACAACAGACATTGAGGAAATCCAAAGAATCATCAGGTCATACTTCAGAAACCTCTACTCCATAAAACTTGAAAATCTAAAAGAAATGGATAATTTTCTGGATAGGTACCACATACCTAAGTTAAATCAAGACCAGATAAACTATTTAAATAGTCTAATTATCCCTAAGGAAATAGAAACAGTCATCGAAAGCCTCCCAACCAAAAAAAGCCCAGGACCAGAAGGTTTCAGCACAGAATTCTACCAGATCTTTAAAGAAGAGTTAATACCAATACTCTCTAAATTGTTCCGCACAATAGAAACAGAAAGAACATTACCAAACTCCTTCTATGAGGCTACAATTACCCTGATTCCTAAACCAAACAAGGATACAACAAAGAAAGAGAACTACAAACCGATCTCCCTCATGATCATTGATGCAAAAATACTCAATAAAATACTGAGTTAACCTTTAAAGAATGCTTGGGGTTAAGAGTGAAAGAAAAGCATGAGGATGTCACGTGGGTATGTTGGTGGGAACACAGTTCACTAGAGAGGAAATGATGCTATTGAGAAAATAGATAGAGCTTAAGGATAGAGAAATAAAAGAAGAGAAGGAGAAATAGTGTGATCTCCAGGTGATGGCATCTGCCAGTGTCAACTATCATGTCAACTTCATCACTCCATGACATAGCCAGCTTGCATTTAACATTTCATTGTTTGGTTGGAGAGGGAACGAACAAATCTTGGAGGGATGTGTGATGCAAATACATGGGTAGATGATAGATGGCAGCTTTTGCAATAAGGCTCTCCTTCCCACGTCACAACAGCTTCTCTCTGTCTCTGTCTCTCTCTGCGTCTCTGTCTCTGTGTGTGTCTCTGTCTCTGTCTCTGAGTGTGTGTGTGTGTGTCTCTCTCTCAAATTCTCCAGCATGATTCTATGTGAGACTGCTTTTTTAAGTCTTAATATATATGTGAGGATTTTAGAAAGACATGCTTTTCTTGGTGGCCTTTTGTGAAGGTCTCCTGGATTGGAGCCCAGACATGAACTGTGTGGCCCTGGATAATGACTTGGCTTTCTTAACTCTCTCTTCTCTCTCTCTCTCTCTCTCTCTCTCTCTCTCTCTCTCTCTCTCTCTCTCTCTCTCTCTCTCTCTCTCTCAATTAAAGCAGGCTCCATGAATTACATGGCTTTAGAACATCCCTAGAAGGATGCAGAAGAAACTATTAAAGTGTATTTGAGGACAAGTGGAAAGTGGGCGTGGATGAAAGTGGAGAATATCTGTAAAAGGGGACACTCATTTTCACCGAATAGCCTTTACTGGATTTTGAATGAAGGATGCTCATTATCTGCTCAAAGATTAAACAACAAATAACTATGGAACAGATACTCTAGTAAGGAGCATTATACATCATTATCTAGAAGGATTACCAACCTGTGGTCCTTGGGTCAAATGTAGCTTAAACTTCTTAAATGAAATTTTGTAGCATGAATCTTAAAAAGTTCTTATTAATAAGATCAAACCCGGACCAGGTATTGGGGTGAATTCTGGAAGATCAGAGAGACAGAACAAACCACAACTATCTCACCTGGCCAACTTCTCAGCTGGTCTTGTTTCCTCAGACTGGAAGCTTCTGTGTCCTCATCCCAATTGCTCTAAGCTGAACTGCTGCTTGAAAGCCTGAAGCTTAACCAGCTAAAAGCTTAACCAGCCAAATGCTTCTAGTTTCTGGTCCTCACACCTTATATATCTTTCTGCCTTCTACCATTACTCCCTGGGATTAAAGGCATGAGTCACCAAGCTTGGCTGTATCCTTGAACACATGGATTTCTGCCTCTGGAATGCTAGGGTTAAAGGCGTGTGCTACCACTGCCTAACTTCTATGTTTAATATTGTGGCTGTTCTGTCTCTGACCCCGGATACATTTATTAGGGTGCACAATATTTTGGGGAACACAATAGCACCACAAAGTTTCATGGGAATCTTGCCACACATATTGCAAAAGTTGTCCCTGGCTCTGTCAGATCTAGTTGCAAAGTCAGAGTCTCAGTGTTGAGTAACGGCAATGGATTTTCTTTTTCAAAGTCAAACTACTTCCTACCAGGCCACTCCACAGAAGCAGTTTGGACCTTCTGTTCTAGGTGTTATACAATGCTCTCTCGTGTGAGAATATCTTATTTGCCTTTTTGGAAAAGTTAGTTTTTTTTTTATTGGTGTTTTATTTAAATTCTCCCTTTCCTAAAAAAGAATGACCTCTTTCTACGAGATGCTCCACACTCAGTTGATTCATTTATGTTTTCATTCTAATGAACTTGGGAATGTTCATATAATTAGATTTGCTATGTTGAATGAATATAATCAAAATTTCCTATTAAAACTCTGTGTGACTGTGATTATTTTTAAACGTATTTTATTCTTTCTGCTTATGGATCAGAAGCCCAAGCGTATGGTCAGAAAATATTGCATGCTGTTTTAATGACTTAGGGCTCCCTGTGTGCTGTTGATTTGGCCACTATAAAGTGGAGCTGATGATGACCAGCAGATCATTTCTACTTGTTCTGTAGAAGTGTTGTGCAGACACCCAGGGTAGAAGTGTTCAGTCATCTGGTGACTTTCTCAAATGACTGGCAAGATAATTTTTCTGATATTACAAAGGTGAAAAACATGTGGCTATAAAAAATGTTCTCCAATCAATTACTAAGAAAATACTTAATACGAATAAATGTAACTGTTCATATATATCAAACCCTATGTATAGGGAGAAATTGGCAAGACATTGGCTTTTTACAGCATACTGGCCTCAGCAGAGATATAGACTTCAACAACACTGTCCTTTCTCTGGGTTCTGTCTGATGCCCACCATCCCAGCTCCATCCCCTATCTGCATACCTACTTAGATAGCAGCTCTTCTTTGGAGTGAGGGTCTTGTGAGCAGAGACAGGTTACTCATATCTCACCAGGAGGCACAGCTGAGCAAAGCAGCTCTAAAAATAAGGGGGAAAAGCTCCATGGAAAGCTTGGATGTCATACATCAGTTATGGCTCAGTTTTGATAACTCTGAAAATGCGTACAATTTTAGATGAGTCTTGCAGTCAGAGTGGAAGATCCAGCTACATTATGTCTGCTGATGGGCAGATGCCAAACTACAGTTTCATGTGATGCATTTAACCATAACACGTAGTAAGCCAAGAGCAGGAAGAGGGTTGGGGACAGAAGGGAATCTTGACTTGAAAGTTAATCCCTGGATCTGAAAGTGAATAACATGGGTGACCTCCCATGGTTCACTGCTGTCACTTACTTCTCCCTTCAAATGGCAAATGCCATCAGGTAAAAGTGGATTGCTATGAACATTGTGAACTATCACCTTTTTCTTTTGTCTATACCATGGGTAATAGTCCCTTCATAGGCAGGTTATATTTGCTGTTATAATCAATACCAAGAAAATCATAAACATCTTCAATTCTTCAAATGGCTACTGGGTGCCCATGATTATAACTCTCAGTACATGGTACAGAGACATGAACATAAGGATTCCTTCGAACAAGGGCTCTCTCCATCTGGGCCTCCTTGGCTCCATTGTCTTCTTTTAAGTTATTAGGAGACCAGTCCATTCCCAGTGTTTTTGATGGTACTCGTTTTGCATGAGACACAGCATTGTTTTAAAGACCTTTCGATGCACCTGCCCTGCCATGGTGCTTAAAATACAGTAGCTATCATCGCATCTTTAGCAACACGGCTACAGAATACTAGTACTGTATTTGAACTTAAATACTTAGCCTATACTCTGTCTAGACTGGGCCTGACACAGTAGGGGGACCGTAGATAATGATAATGTACTCTACATTTCAAAAAGCTCAAAGAAATATTCTTAATGCTTTCACCATAAAAATGATAAATATTTGAGGAATGCAATGTTTACCCTGACTGAAATGTTATAATATATATATATATATATATATATATATATATATATATATATGTCAAAACATCACATGGTATGCCCTAAGTCTGTGTGATTTTATTGTTTGTGTGTATCATTTAATAGAAATGAAACAACCAGGCCGGGCGGTGGTGGCGCACGCCTTTAATCCCAGCACTCGGGAGGCAGAGCCAGGCGGATCGCTGTGAGTTCGAGGCCAGCCTGGGCTACCAAGTGAGCTCCAGGAAAGGCGCAAAACTACTCAGAGAAACCCTGTCTCGAAAAAAAAAAAAAAAAAAAAAAAAAAAAAAAAAAAAAAAGAAATGAAACAACCACAAAAAGAATCTTGAAGTTGTCATTACAGTCACTTAAGACAATTTGTTTAAAAAAAAAAAAAACAACTCAGCTAGTTACATTTCTAGTGTCACTTTATATTAAAAAAAACCCAGAATATCAAATATAATGTTTATTGTTTCCTTATACAGAAGGGAAAAACACAAATTCTTCTAATTGCATCTCTAATAATAAAAGACACATAATCATTACTAGCAGGAGATGTATTACTTTCATGGGGTTTTGAACACCAGCATTTTGTCCTGTTACTTCTCTATTAGATTCTCCCATTAATTATTGGGGCCTAATTAGGGCAAATTATACTGTATTCCCTGATGAAGTCTCTGGATTCTTAAAAATTCCCATCTTTCCACATGATTCGGAAGTTAATATTAGTGATGAAAGTCAGCCTAGACTCTTCTTTTCTGTTCAGCTCGTGCTGAATACATGCATCATCATCATCATCATCATCATCATCATCATCATCATCATCATTCATCTCTCTCTCTCTCTCTCTCTCTCTCTCTCTCTCTCTCTCTCTCTCTTTCTCTGTCTCTCCCACTCCCCTCCCCATCTTCATCCTCCTCTGTACTATTAAAAAACAATCCACTGGAAGACTCAGAGGATTTTTATTAGAGACATTTTTGGAGGTTAAGAGTAGAACCATATTAAAGACCTTAAATCCAGCCGGGAAGGAGCAGGTGTAAGAGGTCTGAAAGAGACCTCTGTCGGCTGCTTCCTTCTCCTGCCTTTGTGCCTTCAGACTACTCTGTGCCTGTCAGTTTGCCAGTTGCTACCTGGGGCAGACCTGAACCCCCACGAAGGTTCAAATGGGTCTCCCTGTGGAGTTTTAAGGCTGAGTCAGTGGGGTCTTGTGGTCCTGTTCTCTGGAGACCACAACCTTGTTATTGTCCTTAAAGATCAAATGCTGTCATCTCTAATGCAGACATTTGTCCCACTCCTCTTCTGGGTTCTCCTTGTCAGTATGTTTGACCCATGATGGGACCCTTCCTTGTGAATATGGCTGTGGTGACATCTGTGTCTTTTTGCTCACAGTGATAGCCTCAGCTCTAGTCTCCCACTTAGGTTCTCAGCTTGCCCAACTCATGGATACAGGCTCAAGACTTCTTTCACTTCATCATGATGGCAGCTCTTCCTTTCTTTTCCTCTTTCTTGGCTTTTGAGTCATCCCTCTTTCTACTTATCTCAATATGCAGTCTGCATCCCACTGCCCTGATCTGAGCTACTAAGGTGAGCTTTTGAAATCCCTGACTTCATTTCTTCTCTGCTATAACTTCTGTAATTTATGCCTTTTTTTCACAGAACCATGATTTTTGTTTTGAGGCAGGGTCTCACTATGTAGCCCTGGCTGGCCTTGAACACGCTATGTAGACCAGACAGAGATCCACCTGTATCTGCTTCCCAAATGCTGGAATTAAAGCTGAGCATCACCATGCCTGGCACTTAGGAGCGTGATTTTTCATGCTTAATATCCTTTTTCCATTGGAGTACAAACTCTGCCAAGTTAGAACTATACCTTCTTAACGATGCTAGACAAATACTGGGCTGTCAACACATATTCCTTACACAAATTAATTTATGAGCCACTTATCTAGCTATTAATCAGATATAGTTTGGTTAAATATTTATTTATTACTGGCTCTGCAGCACACATTGGCCGTGTCAGTAACAAATTCAGAAGCTGTCTCATTTTTCACGTTTTTGGTAGATTGAAAATTTCTAATGATTCTTTTTACTACCCAAATAAGTAAACTATTCAAAAACTCCTTCTGGTGTGTGAGGCTGAACCAGCTTTGCACAGTACCTTGAAGAGGCTGGGCCCCTTGGCAGCCTGAACAGTTTGTAGATTTTTATGTGTAAGGAAAGCCTCCGATTTTCTTCCTTAGGACTATCTAGGGAAATCCATGTATCTGCATCTACACCCTAAAGCATCGGCTCACATGATTCCAGAGGCTGAGAAGTCCCACAGTCTGCCACCTCAAGCTGCAAACCCAGGAAAGCTGATGGAGCACTTTAGCTGGAGTCTGGTGGCCCGAGATCCAGAAGAAACACCAATACGAACCCAAGTAGGAGGTTGGAGAGGATGCGATGTGTGGCCTCAGCTCAAGCAGAGAAGCAGTTAAAATGGGAGGCCAGAAGCTCCCTCTGCAGCCTTTGCTTCTTCTTAGCCTTTCAATGTTGAACCAGAGAAACACCAAATGACTCATTTCTCCTTAAAATTACCTTCACTGTCAGCTGTTAAAATTATGATTTTTAAAGTTGAAACAAAATCAAACATATTTATGAGATATCATGTGATTCTTCCTTAAAAGCACACATGTATGTATTGTGTTGTTCCGATCAGGGTAAGCTTATCTTTGTTTTCAAACATTTTTCATTTCTTCGTCGATAAAGCACTCAGAATCCCTTCTTGTATTATGGCTTTCGGAAATACAGAATACATTATCATTATCTGTGGTTGCCCCACTGTGCAATGGAACATGACAAATTTCCTTATGAAAGGCCATTAACTGCAATTTGTTTCTCTGTACGTAATCTGTAATCAAGACGGGAAGAGAACAAATGCCACAACGTTGGGTGTCATGACTTCCTTGGGATCTGAGTGTCATATAATGGGACATCTCAAAAACAGCTGTCCTGGGCTGGGGAGATGCTCGGAGGGTAAGAATGCTTACCGTGCAAGCATGGGGGTCCGAGTTTGGATCCCAGCACACGTGTACAGAGCACGTGCTAGAAATCCCAGAGCTGTGGAGAGGGAGAGAGGCAGAATAATCACTGACACTTGGCCACTAACCTAGCTTATACGTTGTTCAAAGCAGGGTAAATTCAAACCAGTGATAGAGCTTATATCAAGGGAATGAGGTGGAGTGTAGTAGAGAGGGATACCCAACATCCCCTTCTAGACTCCACTCATAGGCACACGTGCAGAGATGTACACACAGACAGACAGACAGACACACACAGACAGACACACAGATGCAATGCTCTTTTAACCAAACCCGCAGCCATCTTGTACAACTGCGGGAGGGAGGTGTGCTGGGGAAGCAACAGGAAAATGAAGAGTTAGAGTTGCGTGGCCCATGGCCCATCTTGATTCACTGGGAAAATTCTTTCCTAAATGAGAATTAAACTGGCACATGGAATCTCCTGGGCAAGAGTGAAATTTGGTTTACTCTCTCCCATCTTTCCATTTGTACATTTATATCTTAATGTCAAACTAAGCTTTT
The DNA here is from genome assembly GCF_049852395.1 of Peromyscus maniculatus bairdii. Taxonomy (NCBI): domain Eukaryota; kingdom Metazoa; phylum Chordata; class Mammalia; order Rodentia; family Cricetidae; genus Peromyscus; species Peromyscus maniculatus. The sequence continues at coordinate 59,928,811 of NC_134870.1, forward strand.
TGTGGAAATAAGTAAAAGCATTGTTTTCAATAATGCATCATTCCTTCTGTGCATTCTTTCTTGTCTGGTGAGAATGGCAGCTGTGAGCATGCATCCCAGCACATGCGTACTATCCATGCTTGTTATGGCTTGAATATGAAATGACCCCCACAGGCTCATGTTTTGAATGTGTTGGTTTCACAATAGCTGGTGGAACTATTCTGAGACATTATGAAAACATTTGGAAGTGGAACCTCACTGGCGGAAGTAGGTCTCTGGGAGCAGGTCCCAGGAGTGTGTTATCCCTGTCCACTTCCAGTTTTGTTCTCTGTTTCCCAGCTTATTATCACATGACATGCTTGGCTCTGCCATGGCAGAATGAATACTCTGAAGCCAAGAGACCAACAAGTTGCTTCTGCCACTAAGTTGTCCGTGCCAGGGCTCTGGTTTGAATGTGAAATGGTACCCAAAGACTCATGTGTTTAAACTGTCCCCAGATTGTGGTGGCACTGTTTGCGGGTGGGGGTTGTGGAACCTTTGAGACTCTGGCCTATCTAGAAGAGGGTCCTTGTAATGGGCTTTGATGTTTGCATCTGGTGGTTGCCTGCAAAGGCCATGTTGCAAACTCCTGTGTCAAGGACAGACCCACTCCAAGTTCCACAGCTTCCCTAGTATGATGAACTAATTTCCCTGAAACCGTGAGCCAAGATAAACACCTCCTTTCTCAAACTACTCAGTTCTCAATTGTCAGGTATTGGCCACAGTGACAAGCAGTAGTTAATACATTAGTTTTCACTCATAATTTGTTTAACCTCACCCACTTTTTGGCTTCCAGATGGCGGTATCATTGTCTCTTATCATTATGTCCTTGACATTATGTCCTGCCAAAATAATATTCTAGTCTATTCTTGCTGACTTGGAGGCTGACCTTTCATCTTCTTGGTTCTGACTGCTTCCAACACGACACCACTTCTGTTTTCCCTTGTTTCCGAGAATTTCCTTTCCCACCTTCTACTTCTATGGGAGCCTTCTGTCTAGTCTGTTGCTCTGTATAGTCCACGCCTTACTGTAGATGCCATTAACTGTTACTGAAGGAGGACACTGAGAGGGGAAAGACAGTGCTCACAGTTGGTAATTTCTTTAATTAGTAGATTTAGTGGTGAGGAAATTCTCAATTCTCTTGAAAAGGTCAGTCCAATACTGGGATAGAACAGTTTAAATCACAGGGATTTATATGAAGAACAATGATCAAATCAGTGCTGAGTGAGGAGGAGGAAGAGGGGAGAAAGGTGAGGAGGAGGAAGAAGAAGAGGAAGAAGAGGAGGAGGAAGAAGAAGAAGAGGGGAACAAAGAAGAAGAAGAAGAGGAAGAGGAGAAGAAAGAGGAGGAGGGAAGAAAGGAGAGGAGAAGGAGTTTCCTGGAGGTGTGGACTAAAGTGCTTTTATTTTTCAGGTAACAGAAGGCCATCACTCACATTAGAAATATTCTCCCAACATTGGCTTTTTAATTAAACATCCTGACACCTGAGTTATTATTGCCCATTTTGGCTTGGCTTGCAATAGCCATAAATAATCACCTATATTGGCTCCATCTTATCTTTTTTGGAAGCCTGTGTAAGCTCCAGCACCTAGAGCTTTAATTACAGAGCTCCTCTCTTCACTGTTATTTTCATAGACAGGCCCCTGCAATCAAACTGACTCTTGGCAACCCTTCAGTGGAAGCTCCTCTGACATCCATCAAGTTGCTTTTCATTAATGCCTTAGTAAGTCTTCAGAATCAAAGAATAACTTAAAAATAGACATGATTTCAGAGACCAGAGCCAAAGGGAGCCCTACGTTATAGGGTGTTTAATATGCCAGAGATAGGAACCAGATAAAACTGACTACAGAAGGACATAGGAGATGCAAACCCCAGAGAATAGTGGGTGGATTGGAAGTAAGTTTGGAATTGGGCAAATTTATATAAACCAGAAGTTTACCCACTGTATTTATTATAATGTTTTTGCTACTCTTGGAGTTGCAAAAAATTGAAACAATGATTTTTTAAAAAAATGTGTGTGTGTGTGTGTGTGTGTGTGTGTGTGTGTGCATGTGAGTGTGCAGTGTGAGGTATATGTACTTGAGCACAGGTACCTGGGGAGGCCAACACCTTAGGATCCTCAGTGTCTGGAGTTACAGACACTTGTAATCCAATCAATATGGGTGCCGGAAGGTCTTATTGGACCCTCTGTTAGAACAGTATGCTTTCTTAACTGCTAAGCCATCTCTTCAGCCCTCAAAACAGCAAAATTGGAGACTATTTATTTACTTGAATTAGTTAGAATTTGAGCTTTTGCTGAAATAAGAGAGATGGCTAGGTGTTCTAGTAAGATCTTAAGCTAATGTATACCATCGTTAAAGATCCAGGAAGCTGCATTCTGAATGGGGTCCTCAGGAAGGAATTATTGGTAGCATTTGACACAGTGATGCTAGAAAAATGTGATTTTAGTTCATACGGATGAAATAAATCATTCTAGTAAATACAATCGCCACCCAGATCCAAGTCAGACTGAATAGTGAGAAGAAAGACATCAAAAACTTACTGGTATTTAGTAAATAGATGATCTTTAAAATAATGTTTTTCTTGTTAAGATCATGAGAGCACAAGATTATAGTTTATTTATTTGGGAGAATTCTCTCACACAAGAATTTACTTCTGTTACTGTTTTCATTCTCCAGATTTAAAAAAAAAATACATTTCTACTTTAAAAGGAAATAGAAGTCACTTTAAAGACCTCTGTGCATTGCTTCTACCACACTTTCAGAACTGTAAGCATCCATATCCATTCTCTGGAATTCCTGGGGCTGGGATGGATTATTTCTCTTCTCTAAAGCCACCTGTATCTCTTATACCTTGTCCCCTGCCCTGTTCTTGCTGTTTCATCATTTTCACCAATGTTATCTCTATTCTGTGTTCTCACGATTTGCTTCCTGCTACAGGTTGACTGGGAAATGATGCCCTTTAGCCTCGTTACTGAATACTTTATACTCACTCAGCTGGTGGCACTATTTTGGAGAGACTAGAAGTTTTAGTATGGGGGGGGCATGTCTATTTGGAATGAGTGGGTCACTGGTGTGTTATTTAAGTTTGTCCCTGGTCTAGGGTTCCTTCTGGTATCTGTGTTTCCTGCCTGCCAGGAGATGAATGGTCTCATTGTCCACACGCCATTTTCCTGTGCTATTCTGCCTCACCACAGGCTCAGTCGAGGGATCCACTCTGAAGAGAAATCTCCGAAACCATGAACTAAAATACAGAATTCCTCCATTTAAGCTGTTTGTACTGGGTGCTCCGTCATTAGATGTGGAGTAAATAGTACTCGGCCATTGATTTCCCCACTGGCAGATGTTCACTACTGTAAGCATCATCCACTTGAAATCAGGTTCCTGGGCCAGTGAGATGGCTATGACACAACTCCATGTAAGACACAAGGGATCATCCTCCCTCACTTGCCCATTGGACACTGCGGTCCCTTAGCACTCTGTGATTTTCATCTTCTCACTGTCGATCTCTTCTTCGCTGGTCTCTATCTTATCTGGGTCTCCAGCATCTATGCTAGCATCTACGCTCATGGACTTTTCTCAAACGTTCACATTGTTCACATTCATGCTGCCTATCATGTCACCTCCAAGAGCAGGTGGCCAAGGTATCTCAGCTCTCAGTGTGAGTTAGCCCAAACTCAGAACCCAATTCTTTTGTTTTTATTACATTATAATGTAGTGTGTACATGTGTGTGTGTGTGTGTGTGTGTGTGTGTGTGTGTGTGTGTGTGTTCATATGTCAGTGAACACATGCCATGGTGTACATGTGGAGGTCAGGGGCCTACTTGCTGGAGTGGGCCCTCTCCTTCTGCCATGTTGGGATCCTAGGAGCCAAACTTAAGTTGTCAGGCTTGGTGGCAGGTACCTTTACCAGCTGAACCATCTCTCTGGGCCCATAATCCAATTTTTGAATTATAAAGGGTTTACAAAAGTTTCACTACTTCCAGAATTTCTGGCTCAGTGAAAATTTCTGCTATGCACTCCTTTGTCTAAATTAAACACCTGAAAGTGTCACTTCATAATGTTTCTGAGCCTGCTGCTTCATCTCTTGAAAAAATTAAGTGTATAATTTATGCGTGTAGTGAATCCATGTTGTGGGGTGGAGGTGAATCCACATGTAAGGATTTGGAAGCCCAGGGTCTATTTTAAATGTCTTATTCTATTCTTGTCTTATCTTTTAGACAGGGTCTCTCACCAAGTCTGGAGCTTGCCAATTTAGCTAGACTATCTAGCCAGTGATCCCATTTCCACCCCGAACGCCGGGGTTGTAGACATGCACTGTCATGCCTGGCTTTTACCTGGGTGCTGGTGATCTGAACTCAGGTACTCCTGTTTACCCACCGAGTTCTATCCCCAACCCCCTTTCATGGAAGCTCATCAACCAAGACTTTTCAATGTCTCGGGACTCTGTCCATCTTTCTGTATCTCTATTTGTTCCTATGACCACACTACTATGATCTCTTGTCTAATTCACTGTTTTCCTAACTGGGATCCAGTTGTCTTCAAACTCTAGTCAAAATGATCCCTTAAGAATCCAAATTGGATATTATTCTTCGTCGTAAGACTCTTAAGACCAAGACCTTCATAATCCACCATTGACATTTCCCTAGATATCATCCTTCTCTCAATCATTGCCAACCAGGTATGTTGGTTTTCTCTGACCTCCTTATATTGCTACTAAACATCCTTTAGATTGATGCTCAGGTACCACTTCCTCAGTCATGTCTATCTTAAGTAGGCTCAGTGTCCTCATTCTATGCTTTTGTGCAACCTTTTGTTCTTCACTTCAAAAGAACACAGCTGTGATGGTGTATATGTTCATACATTTGTTGGTAAATGTCTCAGCTGTGATGGTGTATATGTTCACACACTTGTCGATTAATGTCTCTCATTCAGAGAACAAGCACAATCAATATTTATTGAATAGAGTGTACTAGATCGTGCTTGCTAAAGCATGCGTGTGGGCAGGAAATACTCTCTGTGGGTGATGAAGGAGCTAAGAGGCACAGGGTGCATGGTCCAGCCTGTACGGTTTAAGGATAGGTGTGAATGAATCCGGGTCTTCCCTGAACACTGGGGATTACAGAGGAAAGAGACCAGAAGTCTCTAACTGTACAACCTGGAAAGGAGCCAGGACCCTTGGTTAAGAAGTCTCTGAGAATGAAGAAGTTAAGCTTACATGTATGATGGTGTGCTGAAAGACCAGTCACTGTCACAGCTGGATTCCACCCGCTACTCTGCAGTCAGTTTATCACCGCCGCAGGCTCCACAGATCCACTTTGCAGTCAGTTTAGATCCCAGACTTGAGACTGTTCTCTTGACACTCATCCTGAAGTGACTGATTGCAAATTACAAGCCCCAGAAGGCCTTTCAAATTTAGGCTAAAACAATTGGGCATAATTCAAGATGATTGAATGGTAAGAAAAGTATGTATTCATGGAGTGTTGGAGCTGAAAGTATTTAGCCCAGTGCCATCAATTTTTAGATGAGGACTTGAAAGCCTAGAATTTTGAAGGAATATTTCTCTCACAGTGAACTTTATGGAACAGGTATGTTAGGAACACATGTATACTGGCTTTATCCACTAACCTTCTAATCCTTACACCCATTTTTATAAACCCGAAGAGAAAAACCTAAGTTCTTAACCAACTTATGAAATAGGCCTAAACTTTGGAATCAAACCCCATAGCAAAGACAAAAGAAAAAAATTAAAGAAAAAAAAAGTCAAGTTCTGAGAAAAGTTACTAAATCAGATCTTTTCTATTTCTGTTTTTAAATATGATTACTCACCAGCTTGAAAAATACGCTCTCATTTCCAGACTCTTCGTTAGTGGTACTGTTTGTGAGCTATATAAGAATACGACTCTGAGAGGCTGGAGAGACGCCTCAGAAGGTAAAGGGCTGGCTGCTCTTCCAGGTTACCTGGATTGGCTTCCCAGCACTCATGTGATGGCTCATAACATGTAGTAACTCCAGTCCAGGGCATCTGATGCCCTCTTCTGGTCTTAGATGGTACCAGGCGTCCACATGGTGCACAGATGTACATGCAGGCAGAGCACACACACACACACACACACACACACACACACACATACACACATATATGTGACCCTGAGATGTGTCAGATGCAGACTAAGACAGGAGGGTCATGAATTCAAGGCCAGTCTGTGCTAAAAGGTGAGTAGCTGTGTAACTTAGTGACATTCTTAGTGTCACTCCAAACAGTCCAGTGACACAGTGTTGGCCTAGCATATACAGCTCTAAGCTTGTTCCTCGGTACCCACCCCCTTCTTCCCCCCACAAAGAGAATGAAATGTCATCTTCGTGTAACTATATAATTTCCATTTCAATTAAGGAATGGGTTTGATAAATATCTGTCTTTTCTCACAAAAGCAAAGATTTTTATGTAAGCTAGATGTTTATCCTTTATAGTGTAAGTGAACTCCCCCTTAAACCAATAAATTGTTTGATTCTCCTTAAAGATGAGTCTAAATTGCTCAGGTGGCAGAAAATTTGGAGGCAGATACACAGTGTCACGCCAATCAGAAATTCTGTTTACTGACCTACAGCACTAGCAGTTGCGACCTCCTACTATGAACCGGTATGCAGACACCAATAATACACTTCTTTTCTTCTGGAGGGAGATGGACTCTGACACGGTGTTCTAGAATTGCTCCTCTGGCAGTTCATTCACCTTGTAGAATCTTAACCTGATTGCGGGGTTGTGAGAGCTGGGATTCACTGTGAAGGAACAGAAGGTGGTGATGGTGACGCCACGCCCAAGATGGTACCTGAGAGTGGAGCTCCATTCTGCTGGTATGCTCTTGATCTCACTGCTCCTTGAAGAAACAAACTACCGTGCTTTGACATGCCTTTCAGAGAAGTCCAGTGGCAGGAAAATGGTAACCCCTGGTCAACAGTAGGAAAGGAATTGTGACTTACAGTCGAACAGCCCTTCTAGAACTAAACGTGGCCAAACACTGTCTGAACTTAGAGCATATCTTCTAGCCAGGCTGCCAATGAGATCTTGGATCTATCTGGCATCTTGACTGTAGGCTTGTGAGGGACTCCTTTTGTGAGCCAAGGATGACACAAGACTATGCTTGGATTCCTGACCCGAAGGAAGTGTGCCATGCTCAATGTGTACCATTTTGCACAGGTAGAAATTGAATGTCGTTTCTTTTCTTTTTCTTTTTGTCCTAATTTCTGTATCCATGGTGTGTGTGTATATGTGTGTGTGTTGTCCATACATTTGTATGGGTATGTGCACACATTTATTCATGTGTGTGTGTTGTCCATACATTTGTATGGTTATGTGCACACATTTATTCATGTGTGCATGTGTGTGTTGTCCATACATTTGTATGGGTATGTGCACACATTTATTCATGTGTGGGTGTGTGGGTGCTGTACATACATTTGTATGGGTATGTGCACAGAATCTGGAACTCATGGTTTTGGCTATACTGGCCAGGCAGCAAGTTACTGGGGTCCTCCTGTCTCAGCTCCCTCTCCACTAGGGTTAGAGATGTGCTCTGTCCCTCTGGACATTCCACACAAGTGCTGGATCTAAATTCAGGTCCTCATGTTCACAGTCAGTATTTTACCCACTGAGCCACCCCCCGAGCTTGCTCCTGTATCCCAGTTCTTGAACACAATAACTTAAAAGTAGAGCTGTGTATGTCACTCAGCACTCTTCCAACTCCCACAGTATCAATCTGAGTTTCGTAGCTTAGTACACAAAGCCTTCCATGATTCGTTATTGACTAAGTTTTTCAGCTTTTTCTCTAGCTGTGCTGAAATATCCTCCTCAGTTTCCTCTGTGTAACTCATTGTTTCTCAGTGCCTAGGATTCCCCACAAGATTTTACCTCTCCTTGAGATTCCCTCCTTCATCCTGTGCTCTTCTTTTTTTCCAGGTCCAGAGTATCACTGCTCCTTGTAAGTCACTTCTGATTTCACTAATTTACATTACATCCTCCCCACCACACATTATTATTTACATAGATGGGAAAGGAATCTCAACTGCTTGGATTTTGATCTCTAGACTTCCTCCTTTGCTTTCTTCTCAAGGAAGCCTTCAGTATGTGGGTTTCTTTGCTTTGGCTATTTGTGCGTGTTGGAAGGCCAAGTATATTTGTGATCCTCTGATTTCCTTATTTGGTTTTCTTCCCAAACTAAATGTGTTGACTAAATTGTGCTGGATACACAAAGGAAGAAAAAGAAGAGGGAGGGCGGCCTGGGGGAATGACAGAGTTCCTTGAAGTAGAGAAAGGTGGAACCCCATCATATGGTTCCAGGAGAGAAGACGGTAGAAGCACTAGGTCTAGTGAAATACCTTTATGCTTAGTCATGGGGTTCTGATGGCCTGAAGATTTGAAAGTCCCAGACACAGATTAGAGATAACACTGGCAAGGAACAAGTGCATTTAGTGTCCCTGTGGCAACTCATGCAGTCAATGGCTCATAACTGGAGGACATCTTTAACTGTATTAATCCCAGAGATTTTTTTTTCTGCTCTAATGAGGGAAGGGAAAGACAATAACTGTAATTGAACTTTCTACAGTCTATTGGAATGGCTTGGTGCTGAGTGAGTTTAGCTTGATTTAAAAAGACAAACAAAAGAATTTCATGGGGCTGGAGAGATGGCTCAGTGGTTAAGAGCACTGGCTGCTCTTCCAGAGGTCCTGAGTTCAATTCCCTGCAACCACATGGTGACTCAGAACCATCTATAATGAGATTTTATGCCCTCTTCTGGCAAGCAGGCATACATGTAGATAGAGCACTCATACACATAAAATGAAATGAACAATCTCTTAAAAAAAAAGAATCTCACATTTGCTGCATACCTGTTTATAGACTAAGAACCTTACATTGGTGTGAATGGGCCCTATGCACATGAAACATGAAGAAGATAAGCCTGAAGCCTGCTACAGTCAGCATCCTTGGCACCAGTGATAAAGATGGGGACTTTAAAGACACCAGAGCGAGGTGGGAAAGTGTGTGCTATGCACAGAGGAATAAAGATAAGAATGACAGTAGATTTCTTGTTGGAAGCAAGCTAGATGAGGAGACAATAAAGCCGTAATTTTGAAGTGCTGCAAGAGCAAAAATATCACAGCCTATGATTTTCATCCAGTGAAAATATCCTTCAAAAACAAGGCCAGATAGCAATGCTTGAAGAAATACAGTGGCCGAAAGCATTTATCAGCACCATCTACCATACATGAAACATTAAAGAGTCTTTAAAGAGGAAATGACATTCTCCAGTAACAAGGCTGTTCATGTTGTTCAGGATCCAAGCTGAGGGTGATTGTGCCCACATCCCTGGACATTTGAAAGCAGTTCACCAAGGAGTCCAAGCTGAGGGTGATCATGCCATTCTCTGAACATTTGGTAATGACTAGAAATATTTTGAGGTGTCACATTTTGTGTGAGCACATATACAATGAATGCTATATCATCTAATCTAGCATCTAGGGATGATATTAAGCATCCTACTGGGCACAGGACTTCCCTCAACAGAAAAGAATATTATAACAATGAGGTTGAAAAACCAAGGTCTCAACAAGGAATATAAATGTTTTTGTACTACTTAAATCACTTAAAAATATTAGCAACCATTTAAACTAAATGTATATATAATATAAATATATTGCTTTATGTAGTATATCACAAAATATAAAGGAATATGTATTATTTAGCCTGTGACATATAAAAGTAAAAATTATGGTATAACACAGAGAAGAAATGAAGAAATGGAAATGCATGATTTTGTGATTTCTTGTGTTCCATAGGAGATGGTAGCATATTTGTTACCTGAAGGTAGATGGACGTAAGTTGAGTATGTGTGCTATCAACCCTTGTGTAAAACTAAAATCATAAAAAAGACTATCTCGTAAGGTAACAAAGGAAATAAAATGAATCACTAAAAGAATTGATTCAAAAGAAGGCAGAGAAAAAAGGTGTACCAGTTTGAAAGAAAATGGCCTTATAGGAGCTCATAGGGAGCTGCACTATTAGGCGATATGGCCTTGATGGAGTAAGTGTGGCCTTGTTGGAAGAAGTATGCCTCAGTTTCTTCCTGTTGCCTGCTGATCCAGATGTAGAACTCTCAGCTCCTTCTCCAGCACTATGTCTGCCTGTGTGCTACCATGATTCCCAGCATAACAATAATGGACTAAACCTCTTAACTGTAAGCCAGCCCCAATGAAATGTTTTCCTTTATAGGAGTTACTATGGTCATGATGTCTCTCCACAGAAATAAAATCCTAAGACAGAAGAGGAGGTGACAAAGACCACAAGAGAAAATAGAAATGAATGAATGAATAAATGAATGAATGACACAAACAAACAAACAAACAAACAAGGTTGTAGGCTCAAATCTAACACTATTGACAATTACACCAAATGTAATAGGTTATACAACCCAGTTAAAAGCTGCTGTTCCAGAGTGTATCTTGCTAAATGGGGACCTGAGATATTCTGAGTTCCTTTTAATTCTTCTGTGTGGTGCTCTTTGCTGATTTGTCTTCTGCTTTCTCATGCAGAAGAGATGGTATATATGAGCTGCACAGTTAATGCAGTTGCTGGCTTGGGCCATAAGCCCTTGCAGCCCTCCTGATCAAAAAAAAAGTCCAAACTTTATCTGATTATATAGTTTTAATAGAGATCTACTTATACCCACATTTAAGACACTTACTTTAAATAAAGACACTAATAAGCTTAAAGTTAATGGACACATATAGACATGCTAACACTAGTCCAAAAGAAGTTGGGACACCTATATTGTCACAAAGAATATCAGTAGATAGAAAGACAACTGAACTATAAGGATGTCAGGGACAGTTCATCAAGAGAACATAATAGTCCTAAACATTTTCTCCTAATGACAGAATTTTAAGATGCATAAGACAAAAGATAGAAGCATTTCAAGTAGATAAACTCTCCATCTTTGCCAGAGATTTTGATACTGGTATCTCAATAACAGAGAATGTACTCTGTGAGTTGGTGAGGTATAAAGCTTGAGTGACACAGTGGAGTGGTATGATATGTTCGACACAGAATATCTCAAGGCATCAGAATGCAAACTCATCTCCAGGACATACAGCAAACTGATCACATTTGGGGACATAAAAGAAGTGTCAAAGCATTTAACAAGTGTTGGCAATCATTTGAAGTGTGCTTTTGGTCCACAGTGCACTTAAATTAGAAATTGGTAACCAAAAAAAAAAATCCCTGAAAATTCTCAAATATTTCCTTTCTCCCTCCCTCCCTTTCTTCCCTCCCTCCTCCCTCCCTTCTTTCCTTCCTTCCTGTCTCCACCTCCCCATTCTTGTGTAGGTAGTGTATGAGAAGGCATGCACAACTCTTCTCTCTCTCTCTCTCTCTCTCTCTCTCTCTCTCTCTCTCTCTCTCTCTCTCTCTCTTCTCTCTCTTTCTCTCTCTCTCTCTCCAGTGTCCCTTCCTGAAGAGGCTAACAGTTTTGGCTAGGCTGGCTGGCCAGTGAATTCCACAGATCCATCTGTCTCTGTCCCCTATTGGGGTTATAGGTACATGTGGCCATGTCTAGTTTTTATTCAGATACTAGGGAATTCAAACTCAGGTCTTCTTACGTGCACAGAAATGAGACATCTTTTCAGCTAAAAATTCCCAAATATTTTTAAACTAAATGGTGCTTCCTGCCTATTTTGAGTTCAGTAGAAAGCATCAGGTCAGCCTTTTCTTCTGCTTGGGGTTAAAGTAGATGAAACAGGGACGACATGATTTGGAGTAAGTCTTGCCTGTCCAGGAGCACCAAAAGCAATGGTTTGACATTCACTGATTTTTATTTTTTTTGCTGTCTTGGATATTTATGAGCATACAAAAATATTCTAATACACACTAATTAAAATTTAAAATGCATTATAACACAATACTTATAGAGAGATATAACCTCATTTTTTTTTTAAAACTTAATGTAGAGTTATTTACTCAATGAATTTCAGATACTTTAGAGATTGGTTTGTTGAGAAAATGAAATTCACTATGTAGACCAGGCTGGCCTGGAACTCACAGAGATCTATGCCAGCCTCTAACTCCTGAGTGATGGATCAAAGGTGTACTCAACCATGCCCAGCAAGGAATTTGTTTTAAAAAAATAAATAAATAAATAAATAAAATCTTCATAATGAGTATGCTACCCTCAAGCTTGGCAAAGATCTCCCACTGGTGGCATAGTTTATTTTACAAAAACAGCCTCAACAGTTAGAGTCTTTCCTTTTCTTCCTCAGGATTTTCTAGTGCCTCTCAGCTTGAGGAAGGGTCTGTTTTGCTACCCTTCGAATATGGGATCATTTTACCCACCTGCTTCTGATGAGCAGTTGTGGCGGAAACAAGGCTGCATGGTTTCTGAGATCAGGTCATAAAGGTCATATGACATCCCTGGGGTTCTCTCTCTGTGTTAGGAAGCTGGCCCTCAGAACTCAGCCACCTGCCATGAGTATGCCGGAGAGCACCGATGGAGATGTGGATGTGGCCAGGAACTGATCCCCCATTGACAGCACCAGCAATTCCTAGATGAGAGCTATAAGTTTTTTTATGGAGCCTTCGTCATGGGTGTCAAGCCTTCTGGTTGAGTACCCACACACAGATGAAGGATGAATTGGCCTGCTGGGCTCAGTCAAACTCTTGACCCATTGAATTCATGCTGTTTTATGCCACTAAGTTTTAGGACACTATGTTATTCTACTGTAATTGTGGAAACAGTAGCTCTTATTTACTTACCTCCTTATTTTAATAAACCCATTTTAATTTAATGTTTCTTCATAAATGATCACAGATGTTGAGTCTGGAGCCTCAGTAAACCTTTACTATGCGCGGTCTATACAGAATGTGCATAGCAGCCTCAGATCTGGTCATAGGCCTGTGACTTCAAAGTTACTAAATACCATGAATGAAGAAATTTTACATGTAGATTTCAGAGAAGACCATAATTCTCCATATATTAGTCTATGGCTAGGCCAAAAGTCTTAGGGACAAGAAGAGATATCCTATGCACCATTACTATCAGGGTCCTAGAGCTAGGTGTGACTTGATACAGATCTCTGCTTCCCATCTCTGCTCTGTGGAAGTTGTGTGTAAAGGAGTGAGGTCTACAGCATCCCTGAGCCTCATTTTCCTCTTTTGGCTTTTGGAAATGACAGTATTAACCTAGAGGGTTGTTGCCATGATTAAGTTACATTATATTTGGTGGATGCTCAATAAATATTGGCTTATTGGGGTCCTGTGTATAAAGCCTTCCATTTACAGATATACCTTATTGTTGTAATTTAGCTCCTAAATATGAGAGATTCCCTACAGCAGCTTCCTGCAGAACTGAGCTTGTTAACTTGATTTTGCAGGAATTCACTGTGGCTGTTGATTGGAGTGGTTTCTAAGACACTCTGAACACTCCTGTTGTCCTATCTGCAACCTCTCAGAAGAGTGATCTGGTCTCAGGGGCTCTAGGTCCAGCTCACAGTCCCCAGGTGAACTGACTTGTGTATCCAAGACTTTCCTTTGTTTTGAAGGCTCACTTCTCTTGGCTGGTATCCCTAAGAGATCCACAGGGCAATTTTGCAGGACTCCCAGTTCCCCTGGACTTTCTCAGAAGCTCCACTGTTTGTTTGGAAAGCAGTTAGAGAAAAAAATAAAGCCCAAAGATTTGCTTTCCTCCTCTGACAGTTTGGCTGGATTGCCTCAGTGGCATCCGATTCGGGGACATGCCCCGTCTCTCTCCCACAGCCCTTCCAGGGATAACAGTCTTGTGTGTTTTTAATGTGATCATGTCTTTACCATGTGGTCTATCAGCTGTCACAGACAGTGTGTTTGAGAGTGTCTAGAAGGGGTTTTAATTGGCAAGATCTTTAGTAAAATTTGCAAATTAGTGATCCACCGGTTGATGTTATGACAATGTCTAAACACTATCAGTGCCATTTTAAAATAATCTTTCATCGATACAACATTCATTTTAATTAGCCAGAAAATGTTGGTCTCAAAGGAAGCTGCCTACAGTTTTATGGACTCAGCATGGCGCTATGGGATGGGTTCTGAGCTTCACTGGGAAAACAACAGATTTATTGAAGTTATTTATATTTTACTCAGCTTACAAATGTGCTGGTCAGTGTTCTGAAAGATGACATAGATCCAGGGAAATGAAGGGGAAAAATGTTCTTCTTTCTAATGGAATGACATGAGAGTCTGGACACTTGGGCTTTTTAATCCTGGCTCACACATGATCCTGGGCAAGTACAGCAGCAACTGAATGTGACTGGGTACCCGCTGAATGCCAAGTATGCTGCATTTGGTATTTTATAATTTGAGCGATAATATAAGGTGAGTGCTATTAGCATTTCTGGTTTTGAGATGTGGAAACATTTCTCTCAGGGAGAGAAATGAATTTGACCCACAGTGTGCCTTGGGAGTAGAAGGGACTCATGGCCCTGCCAGGGAACACAGAGCTTTATATAACCATATCAGGGAACTTGCCTATAGGAGCTCAACTTTCCTGAGCTGAGATTTTTCTCATCTACATAATGAAGCAGTGGAACTAGATGCTGATTTTTTTTTTGTCACTTAGAAAGGGGATGTCTATATAACTAACATCACTAGACTTCATGTCACTTAGAAAGGCGATGTCTATATAACTAACATCACTAGACTTTTTGTCACTTAGAAAGGAGATGTTTATATAACTAACATCACGAAATTTCTTCTTGTCCAGAATAGGGTTCTATGTTGCCTATATTCTCATGAAATCTGGCATGCCTCTATCATATCCCTGGGAGGGTGCCAGTTTAATACTATGATCCTAATTATGTTAAGCAGATCACTAGCCGTACAAGGACTATTGTTTCTAGGTAAGTTATGCCCATCACAAATCTCACTAGCTTATCGATGTGAACTGTGCCAGCCGAAAGTTGCCATTTTCTTTGGGTCTAGGAATATCAGCAAATTCCTATTCTGATTAGTGTCCTACCAGTATTTGTTGGGACCGCCTTTTCTATATATTTTATTGTGTATCAGATTACTTGTTTATTCTAAATGGGGGTGGGGAATCTCTGGTTCTAACCAGCAGTACAGAAATATACCAAAGGACATTTTTTCTGGTATGAATTTCTTCCCTGAAGAATGAATTAAGAACCAACTCAGTCCAGGCTGCAGGATAGAGAAATATACCAAAGGACATTTTTTCTGGTATGAATTTCTTCCCTGAAGAATGAATTAAGAACCAACTCAGTCCAGGCTGCAGGATAGAGAAGCCAGGCATCTGTTAAAATAGTTCTTTGCTTAGCCTTTTCTTTGATTAAAAAAAAAAAAAATACCCTGTGGTCTGCTTCTCTGAACTTCCCATTGTGGCAGCTTCCTCTCTAACTACCCCTAGCTGCCTATGTGGGAACATGGTCTGGCAGGAGCCTTTAAATGTCAAGAGGAGACTTTGGCAATTGTTTGACGTTGTAGTATCTCACATTGTCAGAGTTTGTGCTTCGGATTTCTTAAGGGTTGAAAGCAT
Source organism: Peromyscus maniculatus bairdii (assembly GCF_049852395.1). NCBI lineage: Eukaryota > Metazoa > Chordata > Mammalia > Rodentia > Cricetidae > Peromyscus > Peromyscus maniculatus. Next base: position 59,944,397 of record NC_134870.1, read on the forward strand.
GAGTTAAATTGGCAGGATAACTTAGGGATTTTCCCCCCTCAGTTCAAGTATTTTAAAGTATTTCTCCAAAATATTAAGATTCAGGGAGATGGAATTGCATCCTGAAAGATCTCATGTGTGTGGGACTCGGATGAATTCCTGGAGGCTTTGATGTCCAACTCAAACAAGTCCACTGTCCTTTTTGTAAAGGTGTGTTTCAACTCTCCTCATCCTTCACCTTTTCCAGGCATCACCAGCAGAAAGGACTTATTTGGGGCTTTGTTGCCATTTCTATTGCTGGAGAACAAGCCTTCTCACTTCATGGGGTCAGACACCAACCATTGCATCACGCTTTTGGATTCCATCTCTTGGAGCTTTGGACAGAACACCCACAAATGATACAGCCCCTGTGTCTCTGAGACTTAGGTTGGGAAGACATAAGCGACTCTCCCTTGTGGTGCTCAGACCTCCCTCCAGTAGAAGTCTCCTGTAGGAGCATCCCATTGGAGAGTGTGGTCTTCTGCTTGTGCCATGTAAAAAAGCCAGGTATGGGGGCTGGAGTGTTGTCCCATGGGTTAGGAAAACCAATTGCTCTTTCAGAGGACTCGGGTTTAATTCATAGCACCCACACAACCATCTGTAACCCCAGTTCAAGGGGATCTGATGGCTTCTTCCGGCCTCCTCGGGTACCAGGCACTCACTTGGTATACAGAAAGGTATGCAGGCAAAATACCCATGCACATAAAATGAAATTTAAAAATCAAAAAGAAAGCCAGATATGGCAGCATGCATCTACGTTCCCGGTGCTGGGGGCAGAGGCAGGTGGAACTGGGGGGTCAAGGTGGAGGTTTAGTGTTAAAACCACAGTGCATGATATAAAAGAATGGGGCTGAATGAGGTCACCTAGAGAGAGGCTGGGTAAGGTTCAAGGGCAGGCCCAAGGCCAAAGACCTTCCAGCAAGTGGAAGTCAGTGAGCTGTTCTGAGCTGTTGGCAAGCTCTGGAGCTTGCTTTACTTCAACTACTTCTTTTTGTTCATCTGTCTCTCTTCTCATGAATCTGGCATTTGAAATCTTGCTTAAGAGATTATCTATATGACTCACAATGTACTGGTTACATTATACCCCCGTGTTTGAATGACTGGGAGTAGGAAACCATTTCCTCATGGACAGTCCCATCTGTCATGGATCTGGCTGTGTACCTGAAGGCACATGAGGCACAGGGAGCTAAATGGGCCGGTCTTTTCTGATTCCTTGTCTTATTGCTTTTTCTACATCCCATGTCTGGACATATGGCTGCAAATGCCACCCTGCTCCACAAGCACTTGCTTTCATAGATGCCTGGGGGTCACCTGGTTACAGCAGTTACCCTTACCTTGAAGAGCTGCTTAATGGTTTTTGATTTTTCAAGGTTTACATCTAAGAAGGCAAGTCTATATCTTCCCCGAAATCCAAATGGCTTCAGTCAACTTGGATTCCATGTGTTTGGAACTGATTTGCAATTTGGTGTTGAGACACTTTTATGAACAGGGGAGGGAGATTTGGTGTGTGGGACAGAGCAGAAGTAGACAGGAAAAAAGGACAATTAGAGGCTGAGGAATAAGGTAAGTTAAAATGTGACCTGTGACATATTCAATATTGTGACCATTTCATTCAATTTCCATTATTTATTCATGAAATAAACATTGTATTTCCCAACACAGCAGAGATTTGTTTTTCTCATAGATACACTACACACACATTCCACACTACACACACACACACACACACACACACACACACACACACACACAGACTCACACACAATACCCATATACATATACAAATACATACTACACAGAAACACTCATATCAAACCTCCCCTACACACACACACACACACACACACACACACACACACACACACACACACCCCACAGCCTTTGCCAACACTGACTTCTTATTAAGTGCCTTGGATTTAGGATGAAAGAATATGTAAGAATAGAAACCCTTTTCACCCCTAAGCATGAGAGACCTCAGCCTGTAGAATGTGTGCTGGCATGCTTTCAAACACAAATATGTACCACAACATAATTCTCTCTAGCTGAATGCCAGGTTGCAAGAAAAGCCTCAGAACTGGTGAGCTTTGCCTGAACTTTTATCCCCTTACCCAGTGAAATCCCCACCAAACTCAGCCTTATGCTTTGGGTAAAGCACCTGAGAGGAAGCTTGAGTTGGTCTTTGAAGCAGTAGATTTGGGTAGAGATCTGCTGGGGTCCCGCTTCTGCTCTGAAGGCCGCTTTTCTCCACCTTGTACCCCAGTTCAGTGTTCTCTGAAAGGGCCAATTTTCCCCTTTCAATCTGCCGGGTCCTTCTCACAATTAAACTGTAAATCTCCTGAGATCTGGGCTGCAGCTGCCTCCACTTTTCCTGCCATTCTCTTCTTTTCTTTTGTGCACAAGCTACCTCCACACTGTTTGGCTACCTGTGTGCTAACTACCATCAACAGTGGACAGTGGACTTGAACTATCCCAGAGTATAGGAAACCCAGCCCCAGCTTCAATCCAGAGTCCTGGAGACCTGGGCTGTCACTCAATGACATTCATAGTCATTGACCCCAGGGAGATGCTTTAAGGGGTGGATGGAGGTACTCCTCTAGTGAATGCACCCCCAGTCCTGTGATTCAGTGTCTGTAAATGGCACCTCATTTCCCCCACATCTCTACTGAGCTGCCAGCATGAGGGTCCTCACCAAGCCATTTCCATGCATTCCCGTGGCATCTATCTGTCCCTCGCTGGCATTATCACCGCACCTGGGTGTAGGGATCATGAGTTTGTTTCCTGGATCTCCAGTCGGGGTATTTTTCTGCCATATTTAAAATTTAGCATGAAGATTTGCACACGCTCTAAGCAGGCTTTCCAAAAGCCTGCGTTCACTCGGTCACTTGCTGGCAAATATTTATTGCTTGTTCAATGCCAGATACTGTGTTAGGTGTTGAATAAATGAACAAAGGAGCGAAAGTGCGTAGATCTGCTGCCATTCCCTCAGGCTGCTGTCCTTTTACGTTCACCCTTGAAGTTTTCTTTCAAGTTGTTTCACTTATTAATAAACTGATCAACCAGAGCAAAGTGTTGCTGTGGTAAACTTGGTCTAGGCTAGGCATGGGGACTCCTGGGAACCTTCCAACTGTCCTCTCTGGGTCCATTTATATTTCTCTCTCTTCTCTATTTCCTCCTTGCTCCTACTGGAGAACAACACAGGAGTCAGGTCCATGGTTAGAAGGCAGACACATGGACCTGATGGGGTAAGAATAAAGAGGGACAAAAGCCAATGATGGAGAGACACTGTGGAGTCCATGAGAGACAATGGGGGCTTTGCCAACCCCTGGGCATCCAAAGCTCAGCTAAAGGGCTGCTACCCAACAGTAAAGGGGTTGACAACTGTGACTTCAGCTTTTTGGCATGCTACAGGACCACAGAGATGAAGCATCCCTCCATTGGGGATGGATGATGAGCAACACGCCAGGAACAAGAAATGATTTTAAGCCCGTGGATTTGAGGAAATTGCCAGGATCTCCTAGGATACTCAGGAGGGTAGAAGTATGTCATAGTAGGGCCATAGGCCCTGATGCCATGCCGGCAGCCATTAGTGAGAGTCACTGTGATCATCTGTGGCCTCTTACATACCTCCTGTTGGCTCCACCCTGTCTGCACAATCACTGGCCTCTACATCCAGGCTCAGAGTAGAATTACAGGCCTGGGGTCCATGTCCTGGTCTTGTTCATTTCGTCTCTGGTTCATTTTGATTTTGTCCATTCTACCTCTCATCTTCAATGGCTCCCTGGCTTCACCCTCTCTCTTTAAACTCTTCTAGAGATGGCTAGCCCTTTATGAAGGCTACTTGCTAACTGTTCAAGTCTGGCCAAATCTTCTGTTATGGGAATTCTGTCTAGTCAGTCCATCTGAACCCAACCAGCATGAACCATATAAAACACTCCCATTGCCTCATGAACACATAACGGGGTACTTTTACATGTACATTGTCCTAGACAATTCGAGGCATGAACCCACTCTTTCCTTCACCTTCATAGAGAGTTTCCCCATAGAGAGGGGCAGATCCCTCCTTGGGTGCAGCTCTGTGCATGCAGCTGATTTATTGATTTGTTTGAAATTTGTACTTTTAAAAAAAATGCAAGGGTAAATACCATCCTGTGATGCTCTACAGAGGGATAGATTGCCAGGAGAAGTGTTTTTGCTTTGATTTTTGTTGTTGTGTGGTCGGTTTTTGTTTGTTTGTTTGTTTTTGGTGAGGATCAAGCTTGTATGGGGTGTTCTGATCAATGTTAACATGGTCCTTAATCTCTGAGGAGTCTGTTAAAAATAAAGACCAGATTTGGTGGGTGAGGAGAGTGGGCTGGGATTCTACAAGTCTAAGACAACCCCCTGCCCCCTGCCCCCTCCCCCGTGACGATGTTTGGCTTGGGACCACAGTTTGAACACTAAGGACTTCAGTGATGGACACCACTTCTTTCTTCCAACTCACCTGGGCAGTTTCCTCCTCCGTATCTGTGACCTTTCTTTGTGATCTGGGTGATGAATTCTATACCCGAAATGTGGGTTGAGCTTTCTATTAAGACAAAGGGAAGTTTCTTAGAATTGAAAAGGCAACTCTTCCCAACTGGAATTCAGTGGCATAAGCAGAGTGATGTTCTTGTTTTCCCACAACTGGTATTAATACCGTCTCCAAAATGCTTCGAATATGGCAGGAGGAGCTGGCGGGTGTGCGTGTGTGGGGAATGGATAATATTAAGACCAGCAATGCCCTGCACAGATGTCATCCCTTTAATCAGAGAAGCTTTAAAACGGGCCTTGGCACTAAGGTGAGTCAGGGTTAGGAGAATCTACCACAATGAGAAAATTAGTCATTTCCAGAACCACAGTGGGGCCAACGGCTCCCTGGACTCCTCTCATTCCCCCATCAAGTTGAATCCTTGGAGTGGTGCTTCTCGCTCCCCTGTGAGCCCAGCCGGCTGTCCAACACCAGGGTGCATCATTTCCTTCTTATGCTTATTCCCCAGGGCTTCCTCTGGGTGATGCTAGAAGATAACATCTTAGCATCACTTAGCCCTGCCATTGTCCCTGGCTTGGTAACCCAGCCACTGGTGCAGAGCACTGAGCTAGGCCCGATGGGGCTTGCAAAGGAAAGGGAGAAGAGCTGCTGCTTGCCACTGAGGATCTCCTAAGGTAGCTGAAAAGAGAAGACTGCACTCTTAAGACCACTAACCACATCCAGCAGGAAATAAGTTCCACGTGAGCGATACGTGGGATCCAGGCTGATGAGGACATGGGGGAACTTAAATGAGCTGATCAGAAAGGCTTCATCAAGAAGGTAGTAATTGATTCATTCCTTAAGGGAAGAAAGAATTAAATAGTGCCCGGGAGGTCTGCAACACCGACGACGTTTCCAGGAACATTCCCTCGCTCAAATCCCTTTCTGGGAACAGCTCTGGGAGGAGAGGAGAGTCGCCGATGGATTCATTTTGATGAGAAAAGATGCCAATGGCCCTTACTATGGCCCTGTTCACATTGATGAAGGTTTCCTGCTGAAGGCCAGATAGACTCAGGTGCGGGTCACGACACAGTGAAATCATATGTTCCCTCCATTTCCTTAAAAAACATGTTTTCCAGGGAGATATTTTAATCAGGTAGTCTGGACTTCAGAAAAACCTTGTACCTGATTCCCAGCTTTAAAAAAAAAAAAAAAAAAAGTCGTTTATATTTCAGACCTCAAGCACTCAATTATTTAAACATTGTCAGAAACAGATTAATAATGGTAGTGCTGGGCAAAACTCCGAAATGATCTTCACACACACACACACACACACACACACACACACTTTTTTTTAACTTTAAATTTTAGGCTTCATATTTCAAAGTTTTATCAAACTATCCCCACCCCCTAATCTAAACCATTGTTTTCCAAGGGAAATTTAATAATAAGATCCACCATGTGTTTCTGCTTAATTTTGGAAGCCTGTGTGATGCAGTCAAAGATTCTCATTTGAAAATAATTCCTGTTCTTATTCTAAAACTGCCAGGGGGATTAAGATTTAAAAAACATGTCGCAGCTCTCAAGTTTCAGTTTTGCCTAAAGCCAAGCAGTGCTGGGAGATCAAAGTTTGGAGCGTAGTTCTAAAGTTAGACCCAGTGCCTCGCTACCCGCTCACAAACGGGGAGCAACGGCCCCACAGCTGTCTGTTCGGGTCCTCTGATGATTAGCTCAGGGCGGGAGGAGACCCCTTCCTGCCCACGAGCTGTCCTCAGAGCCCCTGAAGGCACAGTAGGTCACAGGCTTCCTGACTTATAAAATCTGAGCTTGGGAGAGGCAGGAACTGATCTCGATGCTGGCGGGTACATGCTGCCTGCTTGTGCCTGCCTTTAGTGGTGGCTGTGTGTCAACATGACTTTTCTGTCTCTAACAATGCCTAAAGACGGACAAACTGGGGCAGGTTTCCTCTTTGCTATGCCTAAACTGCCTCTTGTGCCCTCAATGAAAATGTGTGTGTGTGTGTGTGTGTGTGTGTGTGTGTGTGTGTTTCCTTAATCTCCAAAACCCTGGTTCCCTCCTGTTACTAAGCCCCTAACTTTCCCCTTTCAAACTTGAATGGAGCTAACCACATAAACACTTGGCTCATAAGATATTCAAATACAGTCAAAGAACATGGTGATTGTGTGTGTGTCTCCATTCAGCCTCCCAGAACAGTTAGTTGACTTCTCTGTGGGGAGTGAAGCTGCCGAGTTCAATTTTAAGTTCAAGTTCAGGGATCTTGGAAATCCACAGAGCTGTGTGAATCCAACAAGACTATGGTTCTTTACAGTAAAGACCCCCCAGTTTGGCAGAACTGAAGGTGAATTTGATGGGTTCATACACCGTATCCCAGCCAGACACAAATGCTCAACTTTGGGAAGCTGGCCATGGTGTTGGGAAGTTGTAGCTTTTCCCCGTGGCATGTGACCTGCTCTCATCTTGTTGATGGCGTTCTACAGTGCAGTCCTTGACATGAGAACTAGTGCCGTCGAGGCTTCCTGGTCTCCTAACAGCTGTTCATGGAGAAACGCACAGAGTGTTCGAATGTTTTCCATCGGAGCCTCGGTTTCAGTTAGCCCATTTTTACATGGATCCTTGATGCTGCAACGGCTTCTTAGTTGGGCACGCAGGTTGTGTGTGTGTGTGTGTGTGTGTGTGTGTGTGTGTGTGTGTGTGTGTGTGTGTGTGTATCTACTGTTGTGCCATTGATCACAGGAGAACAGGTGAACTCCAGAGTTTTGCTCAAGCTGTCCACCTAGCTATTTTTACCCTGGTAGAGCTGAATCAGCTCTCCACTCTCCTTCTCCAGAACACAGGAGATCAGTTCCTTCTGTAAAAGAGGCATCAGGAGATGGATTCTCTATGGATGCCTTCTTAATCTGTCCTTAAGGTTTTCCTTCCATGGAGACCTCTGAAGGAAGAGACTTCTGTTAAAGTGGCTGGTAAACAAAGTCTCTCTCTGGTACCTGATGCCAATTTGGGGTGAGAATATCAGTTTATTTTAATCCTTTTCTGCAAATTTTGGCCATGAAAGCTGCTTTAGGTAGAACCTTAGTGTCAAGGGTGTGCAAAGTATTTAGGGCATGCCGGGATTGCTGACATGCTTGTAAGGTGGAGGACAGGCCTCAGTGCTGTGAACTGAGTTGTCTTCCCTCAAAATGCCTATGTGAAATCTTTAGCTCCCAGCATCTCCAATTAGGGCTACCTTTGGAGATAGTTTTCAAAGAGATAACTGGCTAGCCATGGGAACAGTAAGGGTGTGGGAAGAGGGGCAGGGGGTGTAATTTAGTATCTCTGGTGCTCTCATACAAAGACATTAGGAAACAGATGGGCACTAGGACTATGAGCCAGGAAAAACAGCCTCAGAAGAGACTAACCCCACCAGAACCTTGAATTTAGGCTGAGAGGAAGGGACCAATGTTACATCTCTCAGCATGTGGCACTTAGGGACAGAAGCCCTAGCAGATGGACACATGTGGCTCTGATGTGGTAAACTGTGACGCAAGGCCACCAGGCAGAGTTTCTGGACATAGCTGCTTTCTAAAACACCTGGAAGGATATTACCAGAAGACTGAGAATAAACAGTGACCTCTTCATTTGGTGTATTCTACTGTTTTGTTTATTGGGGGGGGGGGGGATTCAGTTTTTAATGAAGGGGACAGTTATACCCTAAGGACACGAACTCCGGTGCAGTTTTTTATTTTGTGTGTGTGTGTGTGTGTGTGTGTGTGTGTGTGTGTGTGTGTATGTGTGTGTGTGTGGTAGTGGGGGAGGGGGGGAGGGGCTGACACTACCAAACTGGCAATCTCTCACAATACCAGGTGCATTACAGATTGGTGTGTGGGCTTTTGTGAATTGGTTGCATATAAATGAGGAACATTTAAATAAAAAGGAGATCTAGAAACTTTCACTAGTTTGGGGTTTTTATTTATAGCTACTTATGCACAGTGCTGGCTTCCCTTCCCCGTGAGGTTTGTGGCAGGTCCATCTAATGAGCATGGACAGAAAGCGCTGTGGGCTTTGGTGTTTAGGCTGCTCGAGACCTTCCTGTACATGGAAAAGAGAGCCTGCAGGTTGAGGAAATAGTGGTGCTGAGAACAAAAAGCTGGATCAGTGGGAAGAGAAGGGACTGAAAATGGAAAGCCTGAACTCAATCCCAGCCCAAGCATGAAGTACTGGCTACAGGGCACACTGATTTGGACATGTCCTGGAACTTTCCTGGATGGGTCTTTCCTCAGATTCAAAACGGAGGGCTGTACTCAAGAAAGCTAAAGCCCAGTTTTCCCTTATTCTAGAAACTCAATAGGCCGAGAGCAGAGACCGCCATGACTTTGGGAGTGGGAGGACAGGGTTGCCACCTGGCCCATTCTGCCAAGTGCTGCGGGGGTCCCTGCTTAGCCGGCCAGCAATGGTAGAAGTTCAGCTCCTCTGCCAGCTGCAGCCTGGAGCCACTGCTCAGAGTCCATGAGCCAGTGTTTGTTCTTCTGGGCCACCTCTCTTCTGCTGTCTTCCTCACGCTTGCTCAGTGCTCACTGTGTGCCGGCTTCATTTACGTTCAGCTGGGACGTCTCTTACGTACAGCCTTTTCCTGACCCGTTCCAGAGCAGCGAGTGCTGCTGTCTTGCATCAACACCCATTTCTCTCATTTCTGCATGGACGGGGGCTGAAAACCAGAGTCAAGCTGGTGAAAGGCATAAAGGAAGGAATGCCTGTATTTGAGCACAGAGAAGGCACCTGGTTCCCAGTGTTCTTCCCCTCCGCACAGTGGGTCTATCCCAAGCATCTGTTCCGTGCATCCATACTAAGTAGGTAAGGCCTTGTGTTGCCAACGCGTGCCTCTGCTCCACAGCGAAATGGCGCTTTCTAGGGGAGGTGTTTTCAAGCCACACTGGACTATATTCTGACGCCATTCCCAATTATTATATATAGCACAGAGCATATCCTCAACACTGCTTGTTGGTTGATTACTTATCGGCTCAGAGCTAAAAGCCTATGCTGAAGGCTCCCCAGTCACGGGGACTCTGTGAGGATTAGGAGAACACTGTTATCCATATGTGTGTTCATTCAAACCAGCCTCACAGGCTTCTGACCACCTTTCTTTGCCACGTGGAACTTTCCAACACACTGCTCACGGAGAAGTTCACACACGGAGAGTTTACTTATTTTAAAACAGACGTGCCAATGTTTAGCATGCATCTGAAATCAGCCACTGGGTGGTAATTGTCGACCAAGACAGCCCATATCAAAACAGCCTCATTGTTTGTGATACTGAAAGAAAGCCAGGCTCCTTGGAGTGGCAGGTTGATTGTGCTCTGGCTGTCACTGGGTGCAAAGATTTTTCTAAGAAGAACAGGCTCAAATGAACAGGTTCCGAGGAGCACAAACTGTACACCAGGGTAACACCATGGAAGTGCTAATCAGTGGAAACATGCAAGGCTCGTGAGACCAGGGGAAGGTGGGGGATATCGATACTCCTCTAAATTGCTCATATTCCCCGTAGGCCATGTTCTGAGAAAAGGGGTTGGACTCCCCACTTTATAGCTGAGGGAACTGGGGTCTCAGTATGGGGAAGAGAAAACTCTGGGTTGTACTGTGGCAGCCTTAAAATGTCGACAGGTTTGGCTTGTGAAAGAGGAATCATAGTTTTTCGGGGAGGCACCGGTGGGCAGAACTACAACCTGTGGGTTGTGGGCAGGAAGACAGACTCGGTGCCAATGCTCAGCAGAGACTTCTAGCAATGAGCTCCGGACGCTGTGACAGAGATCGGGTAACTGGACCGGGTGACTGGAGAGTGGGGGCGTAGAGTCGGGAGACTCCCAAGCCTATCCCCAACCTGGGTTCTCGAGTCTTTAAAGTATACATTTCTAAAATGTGGACTTCATTCAAATGGCCCCAAATCACAGGATTTTGATATAATTTGAAATAAAACAAAGCCAGGACTGTCATGTGGGTTAAATGTGTGTGTGTGTGTGTGTGTGTGTGTGTGTGTGTGTGTGTGTTTCATTTATTGTTAGCTTCTAGCATTGCAAAGTGTCTAAGAATCGATCAATTCTCCAGGAAAAGGTGAGACTGTATGAGGGTCTCACATTTACACTGAGATCTTGTAGACAGCACATTACTATAACCTACCTTCAGGGCTGGGCGGTCTCAGTAGACCCGCTTTGGGATGTGGTTATTTGAACACCAAGGCCATAAAGGGCCAGCTTTGGGACTGGAGAGATGGCTCAGCTGTTATAACCAACAGAGGCAGCTTTGTAAAGCTTGAAGGAGCCAATACCCATTTATGTTCTTTATACGACACTAGCCGCAATGGTGGTACCTTGTATTATGGGCAAAGTCATTTAACCTCTTCTCTTCCTTCTGAGAAATGGGCACAGTAGAAACAAAGACCACTAGGAAGCTGCAGCGAGGCTAACCACGTTAGTCTAAAGCCATGACCTTCAACACCCAAGCAGCTGCCTGAGTGATGTAAGGCAAAAAGAAAACCACCCCTGCCGTATTATGTAGCCAGTAGTACTAGTTAAAGCCAAGCATTTGTCCTAGTAAGAAACAAACAAATGGTAACAACCAATACCAGGATGGTTTGGTCACTGGTGTGGATCTCCCCCTGAGTGTGTAAGTATAATTAGGAATTTTTAGACGACTCTCTTTCTTGGAAAAATATCAGTGATTTGTTTCTTTGGGGATTTAACAAAACATGAAATAAAGATAAGAAGGGTGGGAGGTGAGTGTGGTCTTTACTTGTCAAGTATGTATGTATGTATGCATGTATGTATGTATATATGTATGTATGTATGTATATACGTTTGCATGTATGCTTCTACTCAGATGCTCTGAGCCTGTTCATGGGAAGCTGCACTTTGCCTCTCAGTGCTGGAAACTTTAAGTCTCCTCAGTTCAGAGAAGAGAGTCTTCTAGACGAATGCAGCCTCAGATAAGTGGGGCTCTGAAGATGGTGAATTCACCAGGGCTTTCGGCCACCTCACTAGGATGTGCTGAGGTATAATGAGAACTTGGATTCAAACTATCATAAATATTACGGGACCTTGCTGTTTTCCATAGCAAGAAGCACTGAGGCTGGATACTAATTCTGTAACTCTGATGTCATGGGAAAGCCTTATCCTTTAGTTTGTCAATTGAAATGAGGTGGCCATGTGCTCAGGCCAGCCCGCCACATGCCTGCAAGATGGCTGCAGTAACTCTAGGTTTCATTTACAAATAGTCCTCCATAGGAGCAAATACATTTTTCCCATTGGCCCCCACAGGGACTTGCGTTTTATATGACTGGACAGGCTGATACAGTGTATAGCCAATCATTGACAAGGTAAATAGATGGAGAGACAGAGATAATTGGTTTTGAACAAATACCAGCAAACTTTTTTAAAGGGATGAATAGTAATTATCTAGGCTGGTTATGAGGCAAAGTTGAGGACCTTATGTAGGTACTTACTTATATGTAATTTTAAAATGTAAAAATCATTTAGCAAATCCAGAATGCATGTGGGGTGTGGTGGTTAATTTTAAAACTTGGCTCCTGAGACTGCAAAGGGATGGAAAGCCACAAAGGACCACCAGGTTGGAGATCTGACCTTTCATCTGAAGCCTACAGGTCATCTGCTGAAAAATCCTTTCTTGCTCAGGGGAATTCCATCTTGTGTTCTCTTCAAGTCTCCAACTGATTGGATGTGGCCCACCCACACTATGTAGGAATATTGGCTTTATTTATAGCCCACTGATTTAAATATTAATCATGTCTAAAGCACCAACACTGAAACACCCAGAATAATGTTTAGCTAGATATTTGGGTGCTATAGCTCAGTCAAATGGAAATACATGATGAACTATTACATATTCTTGGTACCAGACCTTGTAAAAACAGATAGCAGGGAAGACTTGACCCTGGGATGGTCTTTGTGGAACCTTTGCTGAGGTTTGTGTGGAAACAGGGCTGTTTCTCTTGGGAGTGGATTTGGGGATCCAAGCAGGCAATGAACAAGACATGAGGATGGTGAGCACACAACCAACCTGCTCTGCCACGTCTCTCCTCAATAGAGACTGCAAGATCATGAACCCAGACACGCTTTTGGAAAACCACATCGAATGCATGGCAGAAACCCCAACCAAGCTCCTCCCTGGAGCCTTCTCTTGAGTGACTCCACATTGGCATTTGTCCAGGAGGTTTTGTCCTGGTCTTTCCACCCCATCATGCCAAAGCACTTCCATGCAGTTCTCCAGCTACAAATGAAAGGCAACCATTACTAATGACAGTAGCACACGGTTCACGCATGATTTTCCGTTCTACCATTTCAGTCACCCACATTCAATCACTGTCCAGAATCAAGTAGCAAAGTCTTAAGATTTTAATTGTGTGCCCATCTGAATTGTATGATGAGATTTCCTACTGTTGCACCCTGTCCCACCCAGGATGTGATCCTTCCTTCTGTCCAGTGTATCCACATCACATGCCCTATCCACCCACTACTTACTTAGGGGTTGTCTCATTGCCGAATCCATTGTCATGGAACCCGGGGCTTGTGTTCAAATAGTCCTTATTTCACTTATAAATGGCCACAAGTGCAAGAGTGGTAACACTGACAATTTGAATGTGTCAAATAGAAGCTGTAAAGCGTTTCTTTTAAACATAAGCTATTTTGAGAGAGGTAGAGAAACATCATATTTATATAATTTTTATTATAGTGTATTGTTGTATATTTGATTTCATTATTGTTAATCTCTTCCTATACCTAATTTATAAATTAATCTTTATAATTATATACAGATAAACACATGCAAGACTTGTAGCTTCGAACTCCCATAGGGCCTGGGAATGAATCTTCCATGGGTAAAGGGAACTGACTCTGCTAAGGAAATTGAGGATATGCAAAGTCAACGATGAGCCATGTTGCTGCTGTGTGTGATGGGGACAACAGTGGCCACAGTGGGTGCTCTCTAATGGCAAGACAGTTTGAGAGACAAAGCCCTCCGAGCCTCAGCTGAGGTGAGCTGTCTTGGGATCTTTCTCAGCAAGCAAGGGGAGGGAAAAAAATCTTGATGTGCTGCGCCAATCGACAGTCTATGGCTGTGATAAAATGCCCAGGGAAATCAACTTATAAAGGAAAGGTTTCCTTTGGCCCGCTGTTCCAGAGATTTTAATCCATAGTCATCTGGCACCACTGCTTTTGGGATGGCGTTGAGGCCAAAGTACCTGATATCTGGCACCTCTGCTTTGGGGTGGTGTTGAGGCTGAAGTGTCACAGTAGGAGGATGTGGAGGAGAAGAGCTGATCACCCCAGGACAGCAAGGACACAGGGAGCTGCAGTGCAGTGCTAAGGACAAAAGGTACTCACTCCACAAAGGCACAGCCCTCGTCATCACGTCGCTCTCCAGGCTCTACCTCCTAGTTTCAAGTACCTCTCCATACCACGGAGAAATTAGGAATCCATGGATGAATTAATCACAAAAAGTCCATTCATAGGTCAGAACTCTGGTGATATAATCACTACCCCAAAGCCCCTCCTCTGAACATTGTATTGGGGAATAAGCCTTGAACATGTGAGCATGGGGTGGGGGTGCATTTCATTTCCAAGCTATAAAGATTAACCTATGTACCAAGTATAGAAGCAAATTTCCCGGTTCATCTGGGCTGCTTTGTTTCCGGTGATGTGACAAGTAATTGTTTACTATGCTAGGCACTGGGAAATGTAGGTTTGTGGGACAGATGCTTGCCTTCCTGAAGAACAACTCTAGAGATGAAGGCAGATAAAACAGACAAACCAAACCAAAACATATCATCAAGTGGTCTTTGCTTGTGAGTATTGAGAAGGTATGATGTCACCTAAGTGTACTTTTGGAACTGTGGAAAGCGGTGTTTTGGGTTTCCACAGTAACCAGAGACTGCCCCTGACTGACATTTGGTGCCTGGTTACTGGGATGCCAGATGTCTTACAATAAGGGTTGGTCTGATACTGTGTAGAATGTCCCACTCAAGATAACAATAGCTTCTGTGGAGAAGAACTGAAGGATTGGATGATGAATTATCAGTTGGTGATTATAGTAAGCCTAGTACCCGGCTCTTCTCCAGGTGAGGAGTCCTGAGATCTCATAGCAGGTGAGCTGACATTTAACAATGCCTGGTTTGGTGTGGGTTCACGTCTCTGATGAAAATCAGTAAAGGACTGATTGCATAAGTCCAGGGGAAGCTGCTCGTGTTTCCACGACCAGATTTAAAATAGTTATTACTGCCTTTTTCTGATAGATGGCAATAAAACATCTTAGGAGAGGGCATGCCGTTACTTCACACTAAGTTAATAGGACAGGACTAGAGGGGTCGCAAAAGAGAACAACGTGCTATAGATAGTTTCCGGGGTGGAGAGAATTTGAGCGGTGAGATGTGGCAGCTGGTGACCGAGAGATTGTGGTCAGGTCTCTGGCCAGTGATTTTTCAGCATCAGCAGCAATGCTGTACAGCTTCGGCAGCTTCTCCCCTCCCCCCTGATAGGGGGTGTGCACAGGTTCCTAACGCCCGTGAAAGAGACCCAAAGATCAGGACTCTCTTTCATTGACCTCTTTTGGCTCGGGGTCAGGGCTCAGGTGGGAAGCAAAACACCCTGTTCTACACACTTTCGAAAGACATGAACCCCATCGAGAATGTAATGTGGCTGTCAGGGTGTAACACTTGTGCACACCAAGAGGGCATAAGGAATTTGACCACATCATCAAGGTCTTTGGGGACAGCAGAGCTGACTCTAGCAGATCGGAAGTGATTCATTAAGTCAGTGAGGAGGGGAGGAGGCCAGTCTGGAAGTTTCTTATGGTTGGTAAAAAAGGGCTTGGTGAGAGGAGACCCAGCAGGTCTCCAGACCCATCAAGTCTTTCACTGATGCCCAAGGAGAAAGCCCCTGAACTTCCTACCCACATTCCCTGAAGATGGGTAGCATGAGAGGAGGAAAGATGAAGTTCAAAAGCTGTTGTCAATCATGATGTTTCCCTTCTTCACAAAGAACATCCTTGGACACAACCCTGATGAATCAGACATCGCATTGTGATGTCTGAGCAAGAAGAGAACATGGTAAGCTCTCGGGCACTTCCTTCTACATGGTGCCTTATGAGAGAGATGGCTACAAAAGGAAGCTGGCCTCATTCGGGATAGCCTGGAGTCTAGGGGCTATGGGGCCTCAAGGTATGAAAGAACTCACAAGCATGTGGACCAGTGCCATTCACACTGGAGACTCTGAGCTCTGGACTCTATAACTTTCTCGGAGTTCAGTAAATTCCCATGCTGCCTCCGCTGTTCAGGACAAGAATATTTTCTGGAGTCAGGATCAGGGTGGCACTCTTAGTAGGCAGGGCAGTTTAAGGAAGGTCTGCTGACACTTCATTTCCACACCTCTGGAAATGAAAAATGTCTCTGCTCTTCGCATTTCTCGGGAGGCTAAGAAAAAATGATGAGCAGGGTCCTTAATGTAGCTCCAGCTAAATACACTTAGGGATGTAAGGGAACAAGAAAAGAAAGAAGGCAGAGTTATTGAGGCAACAATTCAGATTTAATTGCATTTGATATAGACCACCCTTTAAAAATAGTTTGGTTGTTTAAAGGCTGCAGTAATTTATGGAACACTCTGCTTGCTTCCAGGGAAGTTGACAAGTCTGGACTGAATCAAAAGAATCAGCATAAATCTCAGCCGATGCCTAATTTTAGAGATGTCTGGTCCTCGAATGAGTCTTGCCACAGCCAGATGGGGTGGGAGACAACATTTGAGGGTGGAAACGAGTGAGGTGCCAAACTGAAGCTCAAAAGGTTAAACTCATTTTTGTGGTTGATATTTCCTAAGCAAAAAATGAATTTGGTTGTGGGAAACATCATACTCTGTAAGCTGGAGCTCCTGGGGGAGGCAGGCGCTGTCCCAAGGGATTCAGGTATTGTATAATTGATGCTGTGGCTGCCCAGCTCCTTCTCCTGTTACCTGCACCCAAGAGGATAATAGCATGGCCATGAGCAGGTCACCTGCCTCCTGCAGGACTGTGCTGCCTTGTGTGGCCAGTGCAGATGGTCCCCTTCCTCTGTATGACAATCTTTACAGCTTTCCTTAGGTGATGAGCACTGTGAAATTTATAGATGAAGTTTCCGATTGATGGTTCCCTGTCCTGCTCATCCTTGTAGTACCTTTTGGGTTCAACACACCCATGTTTAGTTATGACAGAGATGAGTTTAAGTGAAGATATAGGCTTCTGATATCCTGGTGAGTTACAGCTCAGAGCATCTATCATTTTGAATCCAGTGTATGATGGACACACAGTGTGAAGAAGGGCATGTAGATACTCTCACGGCCTTTATTCTCTTCCAGACTACTGCTTCTCCTGGTACATTTCACTCTGGTGATGGAGGTGAGTATATTATTTTGTCCAAAGCAAGGACAGGAGTAGAGACTTTCCTAAGTGGATGAGTAACTGCTTATTCATTTATGGGGGCTTAGTGCCAGGAACCAGCGTCTAGGATCATAGCACATTTGAAGGTTAAGACCGTGATGGGTTTGGGAAATGTTTCTTCAAGCTTTGTTCTTTAACCATCTGCATGAGAATCTTGGGCTGACAGCACATTCCCAGGCTCTGATCCTAGCCACAGAATCACACAAACACACAAGCACATGCAAACACAGTTTGTGTGTAGACACATGGAAGCTGGAGATAAACTTTGGGTGTTTTCCTCTATTGGTCACTTTGGTTTTTGAGGCCAGGTCTTTTGCTAAGTTTAGAGCTCACTGATTTGCATGGACTGGCTAGTTAGCAAGACCCAGGAATCTTTTCTCTTCTCTCCCCTAGTGCAGAATTAGATGTGTGTGCTGTTCCACTCTGTTTTTCACAGGGGTACTGGTGATTGGATTCGAACTCAGGTCTTCCTGCTTTCACATCAAGCATCCTACTCACTGAGCTATCTCTCCAGCCCAGTCAACCTTTTTTTTTAATTGCCCAGGTGTCTCTGATGCCTACTTAAGTTTGGGGATCACTAAAGCAAAGAGCTATCAACTCATTTTGGTTTCCTAGGGGGCAGAGAAAGCTGAGTTACATTGTCAAGTGTGGATTTTGTTTTACTGTGCTAAGGACCAACCAAGCTTTTGAAGCTTGAAAGATCTGTGCCAAAGTCTCAAGAAAAAAAGTTAGTTATGTGGCTATGGAACTGATTTCAGTTGCTCCAGCCTTTCTCCTGACAACTGTGGAACAGGGTTATCAATGTCTTCATTGTGAAGATTATGAAGATCTAGAGAGATGGCCTGGTGTGTAGAAGATGTTCAGGAGGTGACAGTTGGTATAGCTGTATACTTTCCAGCATCCCTCTGAATGAGCTGATCCCAAGAGTACTGAGCATTGATCTGCAGGGGAGAAGGAAGACTCTCTGTAGCACCAGGACAGGTAGGCACAATGTGTGCAGAGCAGGGAGGAGCTAGCTTCTTTGAGAGTATTTCTAAGACTCCTGGAAAGCATTTCTCTAACAATGCCTTGTGGTCTCGTCTTCCTAAGGATTACTGTAAATATCCCTAAAATGTCACGAAATAAAAAATGACATCCGTTTCTTATTTGTTTTTACTTTCACTCAATTTAATTTTAAAGGTTTTTGCTTTTTGCTGTTGTTTGTTTTTTGAGACAAGGTCTCATGTATCCCTGGCTAGCCTCAAATTCACAGTGTAGCCAGGGGTGACTTCAGACTTCTGATCTCCCTGCCTCTACCTCCCCAGTGCTGGGATCACGGTCATACAGCACCACACTTACCTTTTCACATTTGTGTACTTAGGAATTTTAGAGTTTTGTCTTTGTAAGTTAGTTTTCTTGACGATTATGTGAGATATTTATTTAATTAGCCTGCAAAATAAAGTTAATCAAATAAATATTTTTTGTCTTTTTTCTGTTATCCCATTCTCTCGTGTCAGAGGTAGTGTTTCCTCATCTCAATTAAAAAATATAAGTTGATGAAAGTACAGGTCTCTCTCTCTCTCTCTCTCTCTCTCTCTCTCTCTCTCTCTCTCTCTCTCCATATTTACATTTCTATCTGTCTCAGAATTCCTACCTCCACAGTCCTTTGCTGGAGTGAAGGCTGGCCTGGGATGGACTTACACTTAGCAGCATCCCTGGCCTCTACTCACCACATACCTGTAGCAACTTCTTATTTGTGACAATTAAAAAAAAAAAAATGTCTCCAAGAACTTGGTGGTTAAAGCACCCGCCACTCAAGTAAAGATAGAGTTTAGATTCCTAGAAGCTATAAATGCCTGGTAAGGTTCTCAACCAGCCTCCAATTCCAGTTTTCAGAAGGCAGAGACAGGATCCTGGAGGAGGCTGGCTAGTCAGACTAGCTGTTTTAACGAGAGCTGGGTTTGACTGAGAGAATGAATGAATGAATGAATGAATGAATCCTCAAGGAATGAAGTAGGGAGATACTGAAGAAAACTCCTGAGGTCAACTTTCGGCCTCCACATATAGTCACATACTTGTGAATGTGCACATATGTACAGGCAAGCAAATCGTCCGTAAACGAGAGTGGGGGGGGGGGAGCGCCATTCACCACAGTGCCCTTAGATTTTAGTTGACAACTGTGAGGATCAAGGCCTTATTCCAAGTTACTAAGTGGGACTCAGATTCAGGAAGTCAGAATTCCCAACTGTTGCTATTAAATAGCAACTGAAACCATCCATTTCCTCTGAAGAGCAGCAGGCTGAAGAAGCGCTACAGGATGTGAGGTGGGACAGGCGCTCCCCCCCCCACCCCCCGACCCCCCCCCCCCCCCCGGTGCTGAAGGAATCCTGAGGAGGAGGAGTCTGAGCCAGTCTCAGAAGCCCCCAGCTGGCAGGGAGGAAACCCCGGGGCTCTGCTGGTTCCAGGACCCCCAGCAGGAAGATGGACCAATTCTTCCAGGGTTTCCCAGAAGCTTTGTAACCCGCTCTCACTGACAGACGAGAGTCAAGCTCCCATTCGTTATCGTGACACCGTTTTCATACAGACTAATTCAGTATATTTATATAAAGCCCAATATTAAAAGCAATGCATTAGCCGGGCGGTGGTGGCGCACGCCTTTAATCCCAGCACTCGGGAGGCAGAGCCAGGCGGATCTCTGTGAGTTCGAGGCCAGCCTGGGCTACCAAGTGAGTTCCAGGAAAGGCGCAAAGCTACACAGAGAAACCCTGTCTCGAAAAACCAAAAAAAAAAAAAAAAAAAAAGCAATGCATTTCCCCTTCTTGCCCATTAGCTGTCCTTCCTTCCCCGTCTCCTCATAGCAAGATGTACTGTTAAAGGAAAGAGGCGATCTTCAGAAATTTCTTCAGTCCATATGAACATTGAAGTTGGAAAAGCAAAAAGGAGGAAGTGTAGCCCATTGTGATGTGGTCTCTTCAGGGGAAAGAGCTAGCAGGGATCTTCTTCAGGGGCAGGGTGGGTTAAAAAAAAGCAACATTCAATGAAGAGTGTGATCTTTCCTATTTTAAAAGGAAATCATCTGTGCGAACGAGGCATGCCGTCCGCTGTCTCAAAAGCTGGAGATATCATTTTCCCATCGGTCCCTGCATTAACTCATTCTTTTTTTTTCCCCCTGTCTAATTAAGTCTACCTCCTTCTTGCAGGGCTACGTGCATTTTTAACATCTGTTTCTAGAATGATCTCTTGTCTACGGACCAATGATAACACACATTCAGGAGCAAAAGTCTGAAGTATAACTCTGCACAGTGGGAAAGAGGGGGATTTCTTTTGCCCGGTGAAAACACCGCACTGAACAGATTATTTGTTCTGCGTTGATTTTTATCTGCTCTTTGTTCCTCGGCTCAGAAGAGCGTTTCTGCTTTCTACTGTTTCTTGCTTGTTTTTAATCATACATCCAGCACCTAGCCTTTCCCCACCTCCTCCTCGCTCCCTCACCCTCCTTCATTAGACGGATCCCTCTGTTCCCATTTCCTCTTTTACTTCATCGTGAGCAGCTGGGCTATGTGCTCACAGCAAATTAGCTGTAAAATAAAGCACACACACCCTCTTCTTTCTTTCCTTCTTTTTTTTTTTTAGGGTGTTGTGGTAGAGAAAAGAAAGAGAATTTTTCTATGCTAAGCAAGTGTGGACAAGGATCAAATAATCAGAATATGTAAATGTGCTAGAGGGTTCACTTATAACCATAAACCATGGGAAGAGCATCTCTCCCCCGGGGTCCTGACTCCACCGCTTTGGAGGCTCCCTCTCAAGCTTCCTACCAGTAGCCTTTTCCTCTCAGTTCCTGGTTTTCACAGACTCCCACTACCCCAGTGAAGTCCCAGTTGGAATGTGAGTTCTTTAAAATATTATAATCTCACTGTAGTCCCAGTGTGTTTGGCTCTGTTTTTCTGTACATGTTTAAAAATGTAACAGCAATTGTCATAGTTATTCATCAGTTTAAAAGGCATAGAGATTGGGCACAGTCTCCAGGGGACAAATGGTTCTTTAAAAATAATCAATGTGTGTACAATGTGTGCGCTCACGTATGTTTGCGTATGTGGTTGCAAACATACATGGGGAGTTCAGAGGACAACCTCGGGTGTCAGGCCTTGCCTCCTTTCACCTTGTTTGAGTCAGGGTCTCTTTGTTTCTCTGTTGCTACCCATAGTCGCTCTAAAATTACGCATTTGCACTGAGTGTCTGGCTTTTATGTGCTGTCTAGGGATTCGAACTCAGGTCCTGACACTTGTGCAGCAAGCCCTTTCTACCCACAGAGTCATCTCTCCCGTCTAGGCCTTAGTTCAAAGGTGAGGAAATGGGAACAAATTGGCTGAGAGCAAGAGGCAGGATAAAATAAATCTTTGGTACCTCCCAATGGGCTTCTTGGCTGTCTGTGCCCATGGTGGGTGGTGTCGCTTTTCAGGAATAGTCTGTGGGGTTTGGAGAAGGGACCTCGTTTACCTCATGGAGAGCAGCTGGCCTACGTGCTCAGTGACTTGAGCATGCCGAATGACTGTAGGCAATAGGACTCTTCTGAAGATCGAATCCACCATGCTTGGTTTTCATTGACAAAGCAATGACAACAATTATGATGACGTCTGAATGTAACACACCAGTCTGTTTGTGTTCTGTGACACACACAGCACAAACATACTCCAGGTGGGTGAACGAATGGACAGGAGCCTTCAGTGCAGGGCCCAGGAAGTCACAACAATGCTACCGCACACTCTGTTGGCCTGCTCAGAAATTCTCAAATTATTTTATCAAGTAATGCAATATTCCCCTTCCCAAAGCATTACTGCTGCTTAAGTATGTCTGGCAGCAAAGGAAACATGTAAGGGTCTTGAATTTATTTTGTACCTTTCAAATGTATGCAATTATAACTTTAAAAGTAATTTGCTTAAAAGGGACTTGAAGAGAATTCTGCTGCTTCTTAGGGGAACACACACACACACACACACACACACACACACACACACACACACAAATGGGGTCTGGAGAGAGGACTCAGCAGCCAAGAGTAGTTGCTGCTACTAAAGGGGACTTGGGTTCTGTCCCCAGTATTCCATATGGCAACTCACAACCTAGTGCTGCGTGCACATACACACAGGCAGGCAAAGCATTCATGCACATAAAATAAATACATCTTTTTTAAAAAATTGAAGTGTAAGTTAGGAATGACTGTGACCACATTATATTATAGCCTTATTACACAATTTCTCATCACAATACAAAGTAATTGTGGCCCCTCAATGGTGTACTAGAGGGTGAGGAATGTGGTATGGAGAGTGTTATGCTAAGGGATCTTCATGGGGTTGAAGGCTCTGACAGCATATTGTAAGGAAAGCCACCAAGATCAGTGAAACAGGGTGTACAGGTTCTTGGGGATCTAGAGCTGTGGGGTACCCTGTAATGGATAATCAATAGCCACGTATGGCTATTCACGTAACAATTTCTCCCAATTAAGTTTTCTTAAAATTAAAAATGAATGCCTTTGGTCCATCTAGGTTCATTTCACGTTCTCCGGCAGCCACATGCGACCTTTGGCTACCATAGGACAGTGCACACTGGAACACTTTCTACAACCACAGGGAAATCTATTGATGCCTTCTGCTGAAGCGCTTATCAGTCTAGCTGGTGTCTTGAGATAGATTTTTAAAAGAGCATAGGATCATTTCTTCGGTCAACACGACTTCTACAAATAAAATCATCTAAATGAGAGCCGAGCAAGTAAACACCCTTGCATTAGTGTTTGGTCCTGGACCAAGCTGTCATTGTCAATATTAGGATGGTGAGAGAGGGAAGTGGGGATCACTTAAAGTCTGGAGGTTCCCCTAAAGAATGCTAAGGGGAAGCAAAGTGATTGAGAAGGAATTCTGGAGCCAGGCCACGGTGTCTCGATCCACTAGCACTTTGGAGCTGTGTCGTTATGGGGAACAGATCTCTCAATGGCTCTGTTTCCTTTTTGATGGTGACAATATAACTTGATCATCAAGTTACTAAGAAAATGAAGTGAGATACTGCATGCACGGCCCTCATCACAGTTCCTGACTCCTATGACCACCTAGTTAGTACATGGCAGCCATTACTATGACATCGAACATGAGAGCAATGATTGGAAAAGCTGCTCGAAAGAGCTTAGGAGGCTCCAGACACTCACAAAATCTTCCGTGTTGATTTTTTTTGATTCATCTCTCTAAAGGCTAGAGGGGTGTTAAAGGGGATCTTCAAAACTCTCACTTTGTTGGGAATGGCTTTCTGTTATTGTCACCTATGGATGATGACTTCATTGAACATTAAATTCACAGGTCACAAATCATCAAATCATTCTCTTTAAATCTGAAGAAAGCATTTTTTTTTGACCTTGAGTATTTGAAAACAATCCGGTATTGTTTTGGTTTTCCATCAGGGGTGTCTTAATATAAATTTCCAACTAATTAGATTCAGAGGCAAGAGTCCAAAAGCAAATAGATAATTTGAAAGGTGATGTCATGGTAAGTGGGGGAATGAGATAGAAGAAGATAGAGGGTGTCCCTCAATATATTGTGCACCTTAATAAACTTATCTGGGGTCAGAGAACAGAACAGCTGCTAGATAGACATAGAGGCCAGAAAATGGTGGCACACACACCTTTAATCTTAGCATTCTGGAGGCAGAGATTCATCTGGATCTCTGTGAGTTCAAAGCCACACTGGAAACAGCCAGGCATGGTGACACACACTTTTAATCCCAGGAAGTGAGAGCAGGAAGCAGAAAGGTGTATATGGCGTGAAAACCAGGAACTAGAAGCTTTTGGCCTGGTTAAGCTTTTAGGCTTTTAGCAGCAGTTCAGCTGAGATTCATTCCTGATGAGGACTCGGAGGCTTCCAGTCTGAGGAAACAGGATCAGCTGAGGAATCGGCAAGGTGAGGTGGCTGTGGCTTATTCTGCTTCTCTGATCTTCCAGCATTCACTCCAATACCTGGCTCCAGGTTTGTTTTTATTAATAAGACCTTTTAAGACTTCTGCTACAAGCGGGTTCAAGGTACAGAATATGCTATAAGCTCAGTAGCTCTGCACACACCTGCAGCTGAACTGTGCTGAGTCAGTTGGAGTGACTCTGGGAGGCAGTTCAAGCACAGTTCTTAGAGTCGTCCCATCAGTGAGGTGGAAGAACCCTGGTATTCAAACACCGAGTCCTGCTTCTCACTGGCAGACCTTGGGTGCTACTGATTCCCTACTGGAGTGTGCAGAGGTGTTAAGGGCAGGGATCTACACTATCTTCTCCTGTGACTAATCTCTCCCTTTTGTGAAGGTGCTTCATTAATTGATTGTAATTTCACACTTTTCTTTTTATCCTTTCTTGGCCTGTTTATTTCTTCTAGATCTCCTAGTTTTTCTGTCTCTCATTCTCCAGTTTTCTCATCTCTTTTTCTTTATTGAAGCTGTATTGCTCTTGGATCATTTTCCTTTTATTTGGCATGCAAACTTACTCCTGAAACTTTTCTCTAAGTAAGTTTTTGATTATTTTTCAGACACTGACAGTTAATTCAGACACTACCTATAAATTCTCAATGCTACATGTTTTGTCTATGTATCATATTTCTTCAGTTTTGTTTCTGTTCCTTTTCTTTACATGATGAATGAATTTTTAGGCTTTCTTCCCACATTACTGATTTTATTTCTTACAGTATCTGCTTGTTCTTTATAGTCTCTAAATTATATATTATTTTTTATTTTAGCTTACCTTTCTTCCTTCTGGCATCCAGTTTTATTTTTAGGTCAATATATTTTTGTTCCTGTTTCAGAAAGACCTCTACTTCTCCAATCTCATTACCGAATTTCAAGAGTTTTCCAAAATTTTCTTCTAGCTCTTATGATAATTCATTTTCATATTTTGCTTTCTTCTTAGTTTTTGGGGTAGTGACTACTTCTTTCAATGTTCAGGTTTTGCTCCTGTTGGAAGATATAATTTTTCTTTTTGTTGGATTTAAAATAGGACCAGATTAATTCATACTCACCATTTTCAAAGTGAAAACTTGCACGTATTTCCCTGATTCTGTATTTCTGTCTGCCATTGGCTAAACCCTAAGTGAGTGTGAAATTCATCTGTCAAGGCTCCATTACTGTGTCAACCTTTATCTATCAAGGCCTTACCTGTCCTAAGAGAAATTTTCTGTTACTTTCAATGCTTAATTATCTTGTATTAAGAAGCCATAATATAGAGAAAAAAATCTGGATTTTCAAACATGTAATGAAACCAAAACTTTTGTAATCCCTGACTTGTCCTTTGATGAGAGTATGCCTTCCAGGATCTATGTATCTATCTTTGTATCTATCTGAATTTGTCATCTATCTATCTATCATCTATCTATCTATCTATCTATCTATCTATCTATCTATCTATCTATCTATCTATCTATCATCTATCCATTATCTATCTGTCATCTATCATCTATGATCTGTTTATATATCTATCACCTATTATCTATCTTTTTATCTGTGCATCTATCTCTTATGTATATATGTCTCAACCATATATCATCTATCTGTATCATCTGTCTGTCTATCTATCTAACATCTGTCATCTAGCTAATGTATGTATCTGTCTATATTTACTTTGGTTTCTTCTTGGGGGTAGGAAGATGAACAGTGATGGTTCTGTCTAGGTCATATAATATTTACAAATACAGTTCCTCTACTTCTGTCTCTTCAATTTTCTAATAGAAGTTACAATGAATTTCCTATCTCATTGGGTTGTGATGAGTATTAAATATGTTAACATACATTGATTGGCAGAGTTCTGGCTACACCATGATTATTAAGTATTAGCTCCAATTATTATCTCACAAAATATCCACTGTGGAATTAGATAAATGGCCACCATATTTTAAGTATAAACAGATAGAAGTGAGAGGGAGGTAGTGGTGATGCTAAAAATTTTATTATCTGCTTCTGGGTGGATGAGGCTGTTCATGCTCATGAGACAAAGTATTAGAAGCCACTGATACCTTTTCTATTTTTGACTCCCAAAGAAACCTCAAAGCAAGACTTAAAATACTACTAGTGCAAAGATTTATTCATATGTGTGTGTGTGTATGAATGTATATGTATATATGAATACATATATACTTCTTGTAGCCCAGACTAGCTCCAAACTCACTATGTAGCCATCTTGACCTTGAATTTCCAATCCTGCTTCTTTCTCAAGATGGCTGGAGTTATAAGCTTGTACCACCATACCTGGCTTTGTGATGCTGGGTGGTGAACCCATGGTCTCATGCCTGTTAGGCAAGCAGCCTACCAACAAAATGATATCCCTAGTCTATGATGTTAATTTAAAAAAAAATAAAAACCCCTAGTTCTACTAAATTTATAATTAGTGCAAGAATGTAATTACTAGTATTAGAATTTTGATACAGGGCACCTGCTGAACTTATCTTTGGATTTTGTATTTGTGGAAGGTTCCCTTTTTTGGTGTCTTCATGTTTATTTTTGTGGAATCTTAAAGGACATTGTACAGGCAATAAATTCGATGTCATCTTAGCTTGGACTAATGTGGAGAGCTTTTACCTGCAGGTCTGGAAAATTACTCACTTCTTGCCTTGTTTTATGTAACAAAAAGCAGGGGAGAGATGTGCGGAGTTGTCCAGCTGCTGTTCTTATCCATGTGTGGTGACAGAAAGAGCCCACATGTCACATGTCCAGGAGTGTGTGCAGTAACAGGGAGCAGAATTAGCACAGCTCAGGGTGGGTATTGGGGCCTGAGCCATGGGCCCTTAGGAAAATGAGGGTAACCATTTACAGGTTGATTTCTACAGTGCTTAGGAGGGTGGTTGGTATATATAAAGCTCTATTCTTGAATCCAACATCTCTATGAGATAGATACTATAATAGGTGGGGAAAACTGGTTCTGTGTCCGTTCACCTAGGGCGTGCCTGAGCCTGACATTAGACAGTTTAGTTCTAGAGTTTCCCTTCTTAACTTATCAATAATTTCAACTTGAAAAATCACTGAGGGTTCAGTCATAGACTCCATTGGAACTCTCTTGGAAAACAAGCCATAGAAGATGCTTTGTTCCAGCCAAACAAGACCCGAGAATGTTCTTAAATTCATTGGAAGGCTCTCTCCTGCAACCATTCTGCTGCTTACCTGTTGGAGTTCATCACGATCAGGTCTGTGGATGGCTGATATTCCCTCTTACAAGTAGGGCCCAGGAATGGTCACTGGACTCTCATCTGAGTATCTGGCCACTCCTCCCAGACACTTGTAGGCAATTCTGTCCTAACTGCTAGTGGCTTAGACATCTCAGGGAGGAGCTGCATGATGGAGGCTGGGAAGACAAGAGGTAGGGTCTTCTTTCGATCTATACAGCTGCAGAGAAGCCATCGTACATGCTGGATGGAGACTTCTGAGTATAGCTGCTTTGGGGTCACTTATGCTACTGCCAGGAATTGTTCACTCATGCTATATAAGTGAACACAGCTAAGTCAAAAGTTCCCCAGGAGGGACTGTGGTAGAATCCTATTTTATTTTGTTGCTAAGTCTTAGGAAGAGGATGTAGACCTGTTCACATCCCCCTCATGGAAGAAATTTTAGAAACAATCTTAATGCTACCACAGAGGGATCTTAAAATATCAGCACTTCATTTCTCCCAAGCAAATTGTTGTGTCCTGGTATACAACAAAAAGTAAATGTGCCTTGAGCCTCCATGTCCAATTCCATTAGGTATGTAGTCATGTATGTGTGTATCTATCTTCCCATCAGTCATCTATTTGTCTATCTTCTATCTATCTGTCTATCTATCTATCTATCTATCTATCTATCTATCTATCTATCTATCTATCTATCTATCATCTATCATCTATCTGTCTGTCTATCCATGTATATCTATCTATCTATCTATCTATCTATCTATCATCTATCTATCTATCTATCTATCCATCCATGTATGTATGTATCTATCTATCTATCTATCATCATCATCTATCTATCATCTATCTATGTATTTTCTATTTATCACCGATCTATATTTCTTCTTGCTGACATACCTATGTATGCTCTCCTTCTCCAGGAACCATAGTCAGCCTGAGCACTTTGAACAGCTTCTTCTTCCTTGATAAATTACAGATTTGAAGTACGGGATTTGACTAAGCCTCAGCCTCTTTCTTCCTTCCACATTGGAAGAGTGGCTGCATCATCATTTGATGCTTAGATATGTAAAATGTCAGCACAGGTCAGAAAGGTCTACCTATGGAGACATGTGTTCCCTGCAGACCCATGAGTAATAGCCTGGCTATGGAGTGAGTGGGAGAAAGCCCTACTCAGCATAGAAACCGACTGCTGTGCAGGCAGAACCAGGCCACTGGGAGAAAGGGAGCAGATCAGCGACACTGGGCTGCAGGTGGCCAGAGGCAGCATTCTAGCAGGCAGCTTCTCCTCTCTGCCGCATTCCTTCCCTAATAAGAGTAGAATCCACACTGGGATAGGTGAGATAGCACACAGGCAGATTGTCCACCAGATGGTAGAATCTTCTATTTAAGAAATATTTGAAAGGGCAACAAAATACAGCAGAAACCATCCGACAGTCCACATGGCTAATGCAAAATTAGCCAAGATGATGGCGGCAGCAGTAATGGGGGTGCTGTGGGGTGAGCTGCAGGAGCAACTCAGGGGGGATGAGCACTGGGATGTTAGGCAGAGCAGGTATCAGGGGGTTCAAGGCTCCTCCGTTACTGTTCAGTGATTGGCTTTGATGGGTTTCTCGGTCCACAGTTACACAGAACCAAGGCCAAGCATGATAGCCATGAATATGGAGATTCAGTCTGGCCTGTCTAATATGGGGAGATTCCTTGTGTTCCCCCTCTGGGTGGGGTGTGAGCCTTGGTTGTCAGGAGTGTTCTGACATTTCCCCACCATTCCCTATCTTCTTAGAGTGGCTGTTTCTGTCCTGTGGCTTTGCCCCAGCTCTGTTTGTGAAGATTCTGCACATCACCATCAGCATTAGCAACATCATGGCTATGACTTCAATCTACTTTGTCCCAGGTATTATGTTAAGACTCTAGTTCATAATAGCTAATACACATAGAATAGCTGCTATATGCCACACACACTACTTGAGTAATTTGCATATATTACCTTAGTTAACCTCTTTAAGCAACCAATGAAGTAAGTACTGTTATGTTATTGTCATTGTGTGCATGTATGCTGGCATGCATGCATGTTCCTGTCTATGTGTGTACACGCATGTGTATTGCATGTGTAGGTCAGAGGTCAGCCTCAGGTGTTTTAAGATAAGGTCCCCTACTGGGACTTTGTGGGCTTGAAAATCAGCCTAGGCAAATAGGCCACCAGAGCCCCAGGAATTCATCCTCCTGCTCCCATCTCTTCATCTCTGAGATTATAAGCTCATGTAACCAGAACCAGCTTCATGTGGATGCTAGGGATCAAACTCAGGTGCTCATGTTTATGCAGCAAGCTCTTTACCTCCTGAGTCATATTCCCAGTCCCTTCTTGTCATTTTATTTCCTCTGTGGGGAAGAGAGGCATAGAGACCTTAAGCAAGTTGACCAAGGTTACAAGGTGTGGTGGTTTGAATGAGAACGGTCCCCATAGGCTCATATGTTTGAATGTTTGGTCCCTAGTTGGTGGGAACTGTTTGGGAAGGATTAGGAGATGTGACCTTGTTGGAGAAGCTGTGTGTGGAGAAACTTTAATATTTCAAAAGCCCACACCATTCTCTCTCTCTCTCTCTCTCTCTCTCTCTCTCTCTCTCTCTCTCTCTCTCTCTCTCTGTCTGCCTTGTGTTTGTGGATCAGGATGCAAGCTCTCAGCTACTGCTCCAGCACCATGCCTGCCTGCCTGCTGCCATGCTCCCCACCATAATAGTTATGGCTTCAGCTTCTGAATCTCTAAGTCCCAATAAACCCTTTCATCCATAAGTTGCTTTGGTCATGGTGTTTTGTCAAATAAGTTTAAAAGTAACTAAGACACATGATGATTAAGAAGAGAAGCAACTTGCTGATTCCGGAGTCAGTGTTTTTGAAGACCATGACCTAGAGAGCTTCTGATATTCTGATACACACATTTTCTGTTATCCTCACATGACCAAGTCATGCAGAGGTCATCATTATTCCTAAATGTAGAGTTAAGAAAACTATAACTCTGAGCATCTGAGGGATTTCCAGGGATGGCACATTTAGCAAGAGTTACATGTCTCACTCCAAAGCTGGGACTGTCTACCATGTAAGATCACTTCCTGTCCACTCTCTGCTTCCTGCATTTGCCTATCAACATACATGCTTGAAATCTCAGTCATATATCACCATTATAAGCCTTTTTCTTCACTTTTCATGGGGCCTTTTTTCGTTCCTTATTTTTCTCGGTCTTCAATCCCAGGCCCCATGAAATTTCTTGACTTTCATATTAGGAAATACTTTGCCATGGATTCTCCCTCAAAAATCACATTGTCCCTCTCTGTATCGTGACTTTCATGTCTGAGTCTCCCAGACAGACAGACACTGCCTACTATATCTTAGGGACAGATGAAGGATGGAATGATTTTATCTATGAAGTAACTCCAAAAGAAGAGACATGTGTGCATCTGTGTGTACACCACAGTGTAGAATTAGAAACTTGGGGCATGTTTTCCTCTGGCCATTAAAAATTCATCTCTCTATAAATACATCGAAAAGAATAACATTTTGAATGGAATATGCAGTTTTTGTTATTGTAGTGGACTCCAAGGAGAGAGCTGCTGTTTTAGAAGGCAAGTCACTTTTCTGACTGTCCCTTGTCTTTGGCCAGGACAGAGGGTAAGTTGGTGGTTTGGATGTTTAATTTTTGGAAGGTGGTAAAACTTCATTATCCATCGTTGTCTTCTGGGAATTACAAAAGACAATGGAACAGAAATGGGATTGACAGACCCATTGACCCCGCATCATGAGAGCAGAAAGGAATAAAAACTCAACAGACCCCTGTGTTTTCAACACCCCAAGGGCTCTGTCGGCTCTCACACCTAGACCACTTTCTGTTTTCCCCTCTGGAGGGTTCCAATATCAAGTGTCTTTGTGTTAATTAACTCAGCATGTGGCACATAAAGGCCTGACAACAGATAGCTAATGTTTTTGATATGCACTCAGTTTAAAAATTAGCTCCGTTCCAAAGGACAACTTAACTTTGCCACAGTACAGCTGACACTTGGTGATTAGAGATGAATTTCCGTTTCTGGACAATTTCTTCGCCCTCTCCCATCATCCAAGTGGGCTCCCACTCTACAGTCTGCTATTAAATTCTCAGAAGAAGCAAACTGATTTGAATATTTCGATCAAACTAAATATAATCAGGAAGGCATTCATTACAGCTGCTAATAAAGATGGGGAGTGAATAAAACTCCATAATGCATTGTCTTGTATCAATGTATGTTTCTCCAACCATGGAAATTTTATACAATATTTTAAAGAGTATATAGAATGTATAACTTTAATTTGAAAGGCAGTTTCATATACACTGGAACTTCAAATCCAATTCCTTAGGAGAAACCAATATGACTTCTCTTTTGGCCTGAAGTATCCTTGAACATGGAGTAGTAGTACAAAGTTACATAATGGCTGTCCATAGGCCTGGAACAGCCTGCTGACCCACTTTATATGGTTTTATGTGTTGAGTATGGGAGGGAGATTTGGAGGGGAACAATATGAGTGAATATAATAGTATTTTGTTGTGTGCATACATGAAAGTTCAGAATTAAAATAATTAGAGATGAAAATAAGGAAGATCTTTGTTGTATCATTTGCATTTTTAGGTTTTCTTGTAGGTCTGCATCCCCCTAGGCACAGATTGACAGGAGCCAAATGGGCACCGTCTCTCATTAGACGGAGTGCACGTGACACATTGCCATCCTCAGCCCAAAAGAGCAATGCTTGAAACGGCAGTCTCTGAGCGCTGCATCACTTTCTCATTCTGATGCCCACCCCATTTCCCCTGGGTCCTCCTCCTGGTTCTGGTGCTTTGCTGGGTATTTTGCCCTAAGTAGGCTATGAAGTAAGACATGCTGGATAGAGTTTATCTTAGACTCACATTTTACTCAACATAGTGTTATTTACCGTTGACCAGCTGCCCAGAAATCACCTGGTGATTTCCTTTTCAAAACTCCAAACAGTCAAGCAAATGTTAAATACTGTCTGTGGGAAGGCTGACAAGTTTAGCCATTTGGCACGGCATTCAGGAATGGATACAGCAGTATTTTTAATTCTCTTTCAAGTGTCATGACAGCTGTCCAAATTTATAAATTTAAAGTATATGTTATGTTATTACATACATTTTCTATACACTCCATCAAATATATGACTAATATGTAAAAGTGAATACGTCTGCCACTCCGCTGACTCATGCTTCTGGAGATGCTGAGGAGATTTTTGAGGGACCAACAATATCCCCGTCATGACTGACTAGAGAGGTGGGACCAAGGTTTCCATAGTCTTTCTCCAGGAGATTCGTTCAGAAAATCAGATTTTGTCTTAACTTCAGAATACAGGAACATACCACAGAAACAGCAGTTATGAATTGAATAAAAAAGGACTGGGCTCTTAAAGACCTGGTAATGGTTCTCCAAGTCATTCCTTCATTCATCTAGTCATTCATCTATTCTCTCAGTGTTTAGTAAATGCCTATCCCATCATACCTATTATAACTGATGCCATGAGCATATAGATATGCGAACACATATATCTGCTTTTTAAGCAGTTTTGTGAATTCCTAGGGCTGTTATAGCAAAACAATACACAGAATTGCTTGAACAATATCTCCTTAGTGTCTGGCAGTTCTGGCAGCCAGAAGTCCATGATCAAGGCACCAGCAGGCAGCTTCCTTCTCAGGGAAGAGTGTGTTGCAGACCTCTTTGGTGTGTGTGTGTGTGTGTGTGTGTGTGTGTGTGTGTGTGTGTGTGTGTGTGTGCTGTTTTCAACAAAAATCTCAGTCATTCAATTTTATGAATAAAGACTCCAGAGCCAGATGCTGCGTTCAAAGCTTGCTAGCTTAGAGAGGCAGAGACAGCATCCAGCTGACCTTTCCTTCTCTGCTGACATCCTAGACAGAGATCTCTCTCTTATGCCATCTCAAACAAAACTCCTCGAACTGAATGTTTTCTTCTACTTCCTATGCATCTCTCTATCCATCTTCCTGACTCCCTCTTACTATCTATGGGTTTTTTTTTTCCCCTGTCAACTGGTTGCTTGCTCTGCCTCTTAACCTATGGCTGACTTTATTTAATCCTGATTACAATATACAAGCAGAACGCTCCTGGATTAAAGGTAGGTGCTAGGACTGAACCACAGCACAACCAGAAACATGTTTGTTTTTTTTCCCCCAGTAAATAATGCAGTCTTGGGATTCACAGTGTGAACAAACATTTGTGTGTCTGTGTGTTCTTGAGTATGGCCACATGTGTGTAGAGACCAGAGGTTGATTTAGAATGTTTTCTTCAATCTCTCTTTACCTTATGTTTTGAAACATGGCCTTTTACCCAGATCTCATCAGTTGGGTGAGGCTGGCTGGCTAGTAAGCGCCCCAAACTTCTGTGTGACGGGAGTACAGGTGCACATCACCGTACCCCGCTTTTTTCCGTGGTTCTGGAGAATCCTAACACGTCCCCAGGCTGGTGTGGGGAGCACTTTGCTGAGTGAGCCGTTTCTCCTGCCTCCAGGCTTTTCCTTGTAACTTGTGAATGGCCTTTTCTCCCTCCGTGTCTTTACAGGTCCTCCAAACCCCTCTCTCTCATATTTTTAATCCTATTTCTTCTAAGGACTTAAGTCATGTTGGATTAGGGTCTGTCCTGATGACTTCATTTCAACTCAATCCCTCCCCTCTCCAAGGACTCTACCATCAAATAAGGTCACAGTTAAGATATTGGGAGTAAGAAATTCAACTTGTGTTTTCAGTAGACTCAGTTGAGACTTTGCAGGAGCTCATACAATGGTTTCTATGCTGTAAATTAGAATATGTTTTGTTCATCAATACTGCTGTTTCTGCTAGCTGAGAGGTATCTCTTTCACTGTTGATAATGACTTCCTAATTATCTCTAAGCTGTGGCCTAGGCAGTTCAGAAGTTGATAAAATGGTGATTAGATTATCTTGACCTCTGTAGATACAAACATTCAGCAGTGGGACAAAGACTAGAAATTCAAGTGGAAGGTATGTGCCTGAAACTACAGTTTCAGGCGTGAGGCCGCGTGGGACCCAAAGATCTCTCTCTGGTGTTTTCTAGAAGGATCACTTGCCATGAAATGTGTGTGGTCAGAGGTCTGAGTCAGTCAGGATAACTTGTGGGAACAGAAGAAAGTTCTGCAAAGTTAAAATCCGGGTATCCTAAGGACTGTGACATGACCTAGATAATTCTTTTCGTGCAAGGACAAAGAGGTAAAGCACTAAAGAGAAGCCAGAGAACTCAGACTGACAGGTGGAGGTAGTGGGGAAATGTGCCACTAGAGCAGAATGGGAGGGAAGTGCTGTTAGTATTTGGCTGACATCCTTAGGCCAAAGATGTCCTTAGAAAGATCATATAGGACGAACCCTTCTTGTCCTAGCTCCGATGCGGCGCTGTGGGGCAGGTCAATGACCCCTTGTACTTTTTTTTTTTTCCAACCCTTTTCTTGTCCCAGAAACTTTGCTTCACCCTCCTGGTGTTCTCAGCACAGGGGATGATCCTAACCTCTCCCTGAATCACAAACTTTAGCATGAAACTGTCCTAGGTCAACAAGGTTCCAGAGACAAAGGCATATTAGTAGGTAACAGGCATGCTGTGTTTGTCATAGTCTATTTACAGAAATAGTAAAAATCTTCTGACTTTACTCAGTGAACAGCTGGCTCTGGCTCCTTTTCTTAGCTGCCTTTCTTAAACCTCCATAGACTTGCTAGTCACCTGAGTTTTGTGGAGCACTGTCCAGGTACGGCATGGCCACTGCTCTCTTAAACTCTTAGCAGCTGTAATCACCTCCACAAGAGTTGCAAAGGTTGGACCTATTAATGGTTCACCACCCTGGATAAGGAAGGAGGAGCTCATGAGGCCTCAGCTTTTTCTGAGGGTTCATAAGCAGTGACAGTCTCTGGGAGAGAGATGTTAGTGATGTTGCCACACACACAAGTTGCCCATGCTTCTGTAAGCAACTTGTGGTTCGCCAAGTTATACTACTATAGAATGACTTCTTTGTTTCAGCCATTGGTATCCTATCTGGGGTTATTAAAATATTTTTTTCACATCTCCCTAGGGAAAAGAAAATCATACAACAATGTGGATGTGGTTAAAATACAGACTCTAATTCAGAGGGAGTTGGGTGGACCTGGGCTTGCCAATGGCTGCAAGTGGAACGGAATGGCTAAGGTCTTTGGAAAGATGGAGTCCATGGAGGCTCAGTGACAACCTTGTGCTCAGGTGTAAGAGCTCAAGGTTCAGAGGAAGCCTTGCTGGTCAAGAACAGAAGACCCCCCTCTTGGCTACTGCGATCACCTCAACTTTTGCTAGCGCCGGCATTCATTAGAAAAGGGTTAGGGAAAAAAGAAAAATAACAATAGCATTCTTAATTGGATCCCAGAAAGAGATACTGCATTTGCACTGATTAAGGCAATTAAAGGTGCAGACACCACTGCTCAAAAGCTGACATCTTCAGGTGTCTCATAACAAAAATGAATACCGCTGCTAGCTGTGTGCCACCTAGTCATGCTGTAAAGTAAATTAATTACTGCAACCGAACTAATAATAACAGTGCGAGCAGAGTTGTAGCAGTCTTGTGGCTTACCATTGGAGACTGAGCGGGGACTTTTGCCTCTCTGCTACCCATGAGCACAACCCAGCAATTGCTGACTGTAACATTTCTATTGTATGGTTTATGCTAAATATGCATATCTTAATTGCATTAGTCAAAATAATTAGCTAATATATTTTTGCATAATGACGAGGTAAGCAAATATCACCATAGCTCAGTGGTTCTTGCATGAGTAAATTTGGAAAATTAATAGACTCCCAATTTCCTAATTATGTGTCTTTTATTCCATGCTCAAACAAAGGAATGCTACTGCTTACTCCTGGGCATCGTGTAATTTAGTTTGCACCTTGAAAATTTTAAAGCATCTGTGTTTGTTTTCTCCCTCTTTTGCAAGAAAATGACATAAAGGGGAAAAAATACACATTGCCTTCCCTTTATCACCCTTAAACCGAAATGCAAAAGAATTTGTTGGTCAAAACATTTTCATTTCTACATGCCAGCAGGACCTTGGCTTATTAGACATTTGTGATACATCAGAAAACAATCATCAAAATGCTTTCCGGAGTGGCAGCATGTAGCAGACTCCAAGGTTCTGGAGGCGAGGTGGCATTTCTTCCCCTTGGATGTGGCAGTTCCTTTTGTCTAGCTCCTTCTCCATGTCCTCACACCTACAGGGCAATTGTACCTTTCCTGCCACTGAATGCAGCCGTCTCCACCTGCTTGAAGACAGAAGCTTGCTGTTTTGATTAAAATGCTTGGTGGACCACAGCTGGATTCCTTTGGGTTCCTTCTAATTTCTTTGGGCCTGTGATTGTGAATGGGGCTAATATACTGAGCTACCTATGGTGCACCCTGATTTAACAGAATCTTCCCATTCCCACTAAAGGTGTCAGCTCTTCCCTGTTCTTCATGAGAAAGCATATCCTTAGCATGCTAATCGAATGCATACACGCACAGAAATCTGCCCAAGAGGGCATTTGAGCAATATGCTAATATCCTCTATAGAGCCTGAAAGCACGCTTGCCTTGTGCCTTTTGATGGCAGATTTCAGGCCACCACTTAAACAGAAGAATGTTCTGGGGCCCGTTGCCCACCACATCTGGACAAAGCCCTCACTCCAAGCCTGAAGCCATCAGGCTAATGATAGGCAAGTCATTTAGGCAAGAAAGCAGCTGGGTGAGGATTTCCCTAAAGTTTCTGATGAGTGTTTAGATATCTAGTGGCTTCTGGGAAAGCACTCTGTAACCCGATAGGGGAAGAGATCTTCACTTGACGTCTCTTTGCCTCTAAACAAGCTCTGATTGGATCAATTCCCTGAGCAGCTGTGGTGCTTATCAGGCTTCCTGCTCTGAGAGCACTCTGGCTAGCTGGCAGCTGTCCTCAGGTAGGTCTCCACAACAGGTCGGAAGTGTAAGCTGGGGCACGATCAGCTCTTGTCCTTGTTACATGCATGTGCCAACAGCCATGAATAAATCTGTGTAAAGTAAGTCTAACTTGTATGTGTGCAGCAAGCTGTCCCTGAGGTGGAGGAAAAGATGACCACACATTCAGTGGGGTGAATGGGGGGCAACCATGACACCATGAAGTCCAGCTTTGCAGAATGGTAGCTGGTACAAGAAGAATAAACTTGGATGCCAAACTCTTAAGTATATACCTTGCCAAATCAGGAGGCGAGAGCCGGAAGTTACCGGGCACTCATTAAATTTCCAGAAGTTGCAAATGGGGATGCAATTTAGAGAGTTGGCAACTGAAATTTCAGAAGAGAAAGAAGTAAAGCCTAAAGAAGATATTCCTCGAGAAAACCCAAAATTCTTAGAGATAGAAATAGAGTGGCGGAGAAGTAATTGGATATTAGATCAAAATGTGTATAAACATAACAAAAGCAGTCATACCTAGAGAAAGTACCCTGGCAAAAAGAAACCAAGGAATCAAAGGAAGACCGAGAATGATAAAAGAAGTGCTTGGTGATTCCTCCCGGTGCAGGCCAGAGTCTTAGTTCTGATAAAAGAAGACAAGTCTGGGTCTAGATGATGGAGAGCCCTTTGTCAGGATAGGAAGATGGCGGAACAGGGAGTTGACATGTGTTTCTCCCCTTTCCCTTAACTTCTCATTGTCCTAACGATGTCTTCTGTAACTGGAATTTGTCACTGGGACCTTCTATATGAAGAGACAGCCTGGGTGTGACCATAGGGCACAGTGCAGGAAGTTAGGATGGCAGATCCATCAGAGAGGCGACAGGGCCAGGTCATGCTTGCTGCTGTCAACATGGTCTAAGGAGTTTGAAATGAACCCTGAGGATACCCAAGGGCCAGAAAAGGGCTCAAAAGCATAGCAGAGCATATGGTTATATGGAATATGCTGTTGGTTGCTGACTATATAACTTTCACATGAGAGACGTGAGAGTGGGGCATTTTCTGTCTTCAACCAGCTTATTAGTTATGTGGATAGCTAACTTCTTTTAAACCCAAATGATTGGTTAATCATAGACACCAAGTTTCAGGAGAGGCATACTACCATAGCATGCAGATCTCTAGTCCCCAAAGTGTGGTGCCATGTTACAAGGGAGCTAGCTGAGAGACAGACAAGCATGAGCCCACTGAAGCAGAATATAAAATTTCTCAAGAGCTGGCCCAGAAGACTTGTTTAAAAACAAAAACAAAAACAAAAACAAACAAATCAAAACAAGTACAAAGTCGCCATGGGTGACAAGGGCATTATGATGTGAAAATTAATGCAGGTGTGTTTAATTGATTATTTTCCTTGTCTACTTAGTCTGGTGCTTCAGGAGGTTCGGGAGATCATAGGATACACTCCCTACAAAAGTCAGACCCTCAAGGCTCTCACATAAGAAATTAGAAACATAAGAAAGGGAAAGAAGAACCTGTGAAGCCAGAGAATTAAAACGTAGATTAGTCGATTTATTAGTCAAGTTGACTTGGAGAAACAGTTCCCATTTGCTGCACTAGTCAAACTATATTAAACTTTGGGAAAGGCAGATTGGTACAGCTTACATACTCTACTTTGGTAATTATCCAAAAGCACAACTTGACTATCCTTTCTAGGTTAGTGATATCTTTAGACCCTTCCCTAGAATCTTTCAATGGCTTGCCAAAGCAAACCTTCTCTTACTTACTTCCATCCTCTGTGCCTGCTCCAGCCATTAGAGGTACCTCCAATTTGAAAGACTGGGTTCTCCCATCCCCTCCCTTTCTTTTTAACTCAGTGACTCCACTCACATTGCTCCCACTTCTTTTGGTGGCCTCTTCCATTTCTATGCATACTTTGGTAAATTCCCACTCAAGTTTCTAGTGTCAATTTATATATCACTCCTTTTTCTGTCTTTGAAGGTGTCTGTGTGAGTGTGTGTGAGTGTGTGTGTATGTGTGTGTGTATATATGTGAGTGCAGGTTTGGGCAGTGACCAGAAGAGGATGTCAGATCTCCTGAAGCTGGACTTTATAGTCAGTTGTAAACTGCCTGCCATGGGTGCTGGGAACAGAACTCCCATCCTTTGGAAGAGCAGTAAGTGATCTTTTTAGCCATCTCTCTAGTCCCCTTCCATTAAATAAATTGTCTGTCAACCAACCAGGTCTTAACCCTACTTCCCTTACAAAAATTGATGTTTGTGGGGCTGGAGAGATGGCTCAGCAGTTAAGAGCACTAGCTATTCTTCCAGAGGATGTGGGTTCAATTCCCAGCACCCACATGGCAGCTCACAACTTTCTAGCTCCAGTTCCAGAGGATCCAACATCCTCACACAGAGATACATGCTGGCAAAACACCAGTGTGCATGAAATAAAAATAAATAAGTTGAAATATATATATATATATATATATATATATATATATATATATATATATACACATTGATGTTTATGATGTGTACCTCATGGTAGGCTCTTAAGTTCTTGGTACCAATAGAACATCTTATTCATGTCTTTCAAGTCCCTACCACTGTACTTTGTATTTAATAGACACTTATAAAGAAGTGTACAGATGAATGTGAAAACAAGCCAAGGTCACAAGCCATGGAAGGCTTGGGGGTAAGGGTGGAGAAATTGGAATTTCTTGTGCAGCCATGGAGGGGAAAACTTCAGGAGCAAGAGGCTTGGATTTAACTCACATGTTAAGAATTAAAATTAGAAAGGAGGAAAAAAATGAAGGAAAAGAAACCTGTGGACAGAGGGGAAGTCAATGGGAGAAAGGGCAGGACAAATCTGCACCCTCATTTTGCAGGGAAAAACACCCCACTTTTGTCCCTGGAGATATGAGCAGTTTTAGGTGATGAAAAAGCTAGATGATTTTCTTTATATAAATAAATGTCCGAGAAAGCTCTCCTGTAAGCCCAGTCAGTAACAAGCATCACGAAGGGCAGCATTTATCTGAGGTTGCTTCCTCTGCTGTGTCCTGATGATACATGGACGCGAATTGTAGACGACTGCACCCTTCTCTTATCTTTTCCAAGACTGTGTTTACTCTTGTCATTTGACATCCTGAGCACCACTGAAGGAGCTGCTCTGGTCTAGAATGCTAACCACGGCATGCATCGGGCCCTGTGAACTTACCCACTGGCCGGCTGTTTATGTCTGGCCCTTCGGTTTTGCAGTTGCACGAACAGAACCTCTGGGCAGCTTCAGCCTCTCGTGTGTTGAGAGTGAATGTTTAGCAGATCCTCAAACACCTTCACTCCACTTAGAGCTGACCTTCAAAGTATCCTTTATTACAATACAATTATTAGAGCGAAGAATAAAGCCAGGGACTTTCGTTGTCAATTCCAAGTTTCAGGAACCGTGCTGGGAATTTGGCAAAGGAATTCTGTCTGGAGGAAGCTTGGAGAGCTCTCAAGACAGTGTTCCTAATATAGGGCCTCCGTTCCCACTGCAGCTTTGACTGGATATAAGGATTTTAACTCAGCCCTCCCCACCCCACCCCACCCCGATTTTTTTTTTTCTCAGAATGTTGGACTGGGCTGTTCAACAGCCGCTGTGCTTCACCAAGACGCTGGTACATTTTATAGATGTGAGTCTTGTGTGCCCCAGTAAACAAACACATGTGTATTTAAAACCAATATTAACACAGTGTTAAGACTGAAATCTTTGCAGTCAAATCAGGAAATTCCAAAGTTACTGAGTTGTAACCGTCTCCTGTGCGTCGCTGGCCTGTCTTGCATCTTGCTCCACAGCCGTCTGAATCCCAAGAGGGGCTAGACTGTTCCAGGCAGCTGGTCAGCATAAAGCCATACGAGGACTTACCTGGCTTTGGAAGTGCTTTAATTTCCCATTGCAAATTCATGATAACCAACTGAATTTGATTTAGAAATCTGGAAGGAAACAAACAGAGAGGGGGATCGGGAAAGGTGTTTCCGTTCAGAAGTCCAAAGGAGACGAGTCTACTTTTAGCTTGTGCCTGGTGATCATTATCCAAACGGGAGCTAAGAGGGGAGAGGAAATGCTCCTCATCTTAGTCTCAACACTTATTGTTTAAACCTCCACTCAAAAATAGGAAACCATTTTTCTTCGAAATTGGCTCCCATTGCCTTCCTTAATGAGGACTACAGGCTTGCCAACTTTGAAGTTCACAGCTTCAGTCATTTTGAATTGCAGAAGCACAGATAAAACATTTTAATATTTTTTTTGTGTGTGTGTGTGATTTAAAAATTTGGCTTTCCCTATCTAGGTGTGTGGCAATAGATCCTTAGATACATCACATCTAAACTTAGATTCAGTTGAGTTCTCTGGGGTCTCAAGTGTTGGGTAGCTAACACAAATGGCTTTTGTTCTATTGCAGCGCTCTGTCTGCTGGCTAACCCTCCATCTGGGTCTCTCTCACGGCCATTATCTGGGTGGACTGGATTGTCAACAGGTGTTAGTTGGCTAGGAGACAGGGTCTGAGGAGTGAGCTAGCTCCCCTACACTGAACTTGGTGCCCCACACATACCCATGCTTCAGTCTTACTTCTTACAGCAGTTCTCACTCCTTTTTCCCTGCTTCCAAAATCTTCTGAGAGTTGCCAAATAATAAGAGACAAATTGTGCAAATTAAATGTCAGGAAATGGTGCATTCATCAGAGAGCTTTTACCATCCATGGTACAGCCCATTCCCCTCTCTAAGCCAAATATTTCTCCAAATTGGAGTAGGCTTGATGAATTTCTTCCTTTTTTTTTTTAAAGTTAAAATATGACAGCTGCTTATTTTCATTTTTGTTCATCTGGTGAAACCAGAAGGGGCCCAAAGAAGTCATTAATGTCCACTGTGTGAGGGCTCTAGGAAATGCGCTGAAGGTAGAATGCATGAACAGTATTGTTCACCATATGTAGGCTAGAAACATCCTTATGTTCAGGGTCCATGGGTAAGGGGGGGAGTGTGTTATAATTAACTGTATAGTACATATGGTGGACTAGAAAGTTTACTCCTTGGAGACTAGTTGAGTTATAAAATCAAACAAACAATGAAAACAGAGTCAATTAACAATGGCTCTATCAAATGTTTGTCACGTAGCTCCTGGGGCTCCTGTGGAAGCCCAGGGTTAGGAGGCATGAACATGTGCTGATCCTGGATCTCTACATTTCTAGATCAGAAAGAACATGCTATTTCAAATGAAGTTAACAGACCCAGTTTAACAAGACAATAGCAGCATGTGTAGGGGGAGTGGGGGGTGGTGAATGAGTGAAAATGCCTCGCTGTAGCTTTGCCAAAACCAACTAGAAAGCTTTAGATTAAGTCCTCCCCCCTAGAGTCTATGACTGTCCACCTAAAAGTCTTCTGCACACACTGCACTCCAACCAACTACAGGATTAGTAGGACCTGGGTCGGAATCCATCGTCTCTCCTCACCTGCAGTTCCAGCTCCAAAGAGTTTTGCTGACTAGCTCTGGCTGATGACTTTTGTCCTAAAGGGTGACAAATACTTTTCACCTGATTTGCTCAATCTTCTCAAGTCAAGACAAGCCCTTATGCTCCTAGGTCTTGTCCCTTACCTGGCCTTCCAACCACAAACACACATCAGTGTGTGTGGTTGATATATTGTGCACCCTAATAAGCTTATCTGGGGGTCAAAGAATAGAATAGCCACTGTATTAAACATAGAGGTTAGGTAGTGGTAGCACACACCTTTAATCCTAGCATTTCAGGAGGCAGAGATCCACCTGGATCTCTGTGAGTTCAAGGCCACACAGAGAACCAGAGCCAGGTGTGGTAGCACACGCCTTTAATCCCAGCACTTGTGATCTCATGTCTTGCTTGGGAAAGACACACACATTTAATCCCAGGAAGTAATGGCAGGAAGCAGAAAGGTATATAAAGTGTGAGGACCAGGAACTAAAGGCTTTTAAGCTTTTAGGCGTTTAGCAACTGTTCAGCTGAGATCCATTTGGATGAGGACACAGAGGCTTCCAGTTTGAGGAAACAGGATCAGCTGAGGAGTTGGCGAGGTGAGGTTGGCTGTGGCTTGTTCTGTCTCTCTGATCTTTCAGAATTCACCTCAATACCTGGCTCTGGGTTTGTTTTTATTGATAAGACTGTTAAAGATTCCTGTTACAAGTGTGTGATTTTGTGAGGCAGTTAAGTAAATGGGATTATTAAAGTGCTCACACATACGTGTGTGTGTGTGTGTGTGTGAGAGAGAGAGAGAGAGAGAGAGCTAGAGAGAGAGAGAGAGAGAGAGAGAGAGAGAGAGAGAGAGAGAGAGTTTTTTAATATGATGTCTTTCAGACATTTCTTGACATAAATTTAACAACCAGGGTACCTCATGCATATTAACAGGCCCTTCTTTAAAATGTAGCCTCTTAGGCCAGCAAGACAATTCAGTGAGTAAGAGCACATGCCGCAAAAGCCTGATGACCTGAGCTGG
The DNA here is from genome assembly GCF_049852395.1 of Peromyscus maniculatus bairdii. Taxonomy (NCBI): domain Eukaryota; kingdom Metazoa; phylum Chordata; class Mammalia; order Rodentia; family Cricetidae; genus Peromyscus; species Peromyscus maniculatus. The sequence continues at coordinate 59,987,964 of NC_134870.1, forward strand.
TTAATCCCTAGGACCCACAGAAAAGGGAAAGGAGAGAATCAGTTCCACAGAATTGTCTTCTGACCTCCACACATGCATTATTGTTAATTTGTGCACACGTGTGTGTCCAAGCACACACACAAATTAAAAAAAAATAAAATAAAGTTTTTCAGTATAGCTTCTCCTTTTACATTGATTGTGACTCACAATCTGATGACCACATCAATAGCTTACTCAAAAGTCCCCAACAGCTGCCCATAGCCCTTGGGATTCAGCTAAACTGTCTGACATATCTTATTGACTTTGGTTCTCTGTATCTTTGGTTTTGCCCCTCCTCTTTCTCTACCCCCATCTTGCTCTGCACTCATGTTAGCCCAAGGAAAGTCTTTAATCTCCAGAGATTCTGGAGTCTTTCTTAGCCTCTCTGGTCTCCTCTCTCCCACCCCCACCTTCTTTATCCTGCCATCCCTGCTACATGTTCATAAGCCCATGGATATCTTATGCACATCAACTGGCAACTTCACCAGACTTCTTTCTTTGCACCTGGGTGTCTACCCATTCTCCAGAGCACAGCTGTGATGCCAGGGTCCACGGCTCTGCCTCGTCACCTTTGGAGTTCTGTGCCGAGCTTGGCATGACCTGGGCACTCAATGAGCGTTTGTTAGTCAAGTGATTAATTTCTTATTCTAAATGCTAAGATTAGACAAGCATTCATCGGAAATCTCTTCTTTTTTCCTAAGTGGTTAACTTTGGAAGCTTCTTTCCTTGTTAGCTTACCTTACTTGGTTCTGTTTTTTTAACCTTTGCCCTCTTTTTCTCGTAGTTGCAAACAGGCTTTTAGACTAAAAGGTTAAGGCTGTAAAGAAGCACAAAATAAAAGCTCCTTGGAGTCCAGACGTGCTGTTTATAGTATCTACAGACATGGGTTGTTTTGCAGGCATTATCAGCTTCTACACTCAAAACATTAACCCCCTGAGCTATGTTTGGCTGCTTCAAATCAAGTTCTGGTATTAATGGATATCTTGGATCATAAAGATCTGTGCCCCAGAGAGTGTGACAGACAGCACTCACACATTGTAAGCACTGTAGCCTAATGGACTCTGATGAGATAGAGGCATTCACTAGGTAGGGCATAGACTCTCCAGACTTGGGCAAAGTCATCTTACCCTCAAGTTCTGCCTTCTGCCAGTCTTGACACTTGAAATATCTCCCACAATGGTCTTCTTTGATTTTCAGTATTCTATTACTGTGCTAAAGAAATGCCCTTTTTTTTTTTTTTTAGCTCAAAGTATATTAACATTGTGGATTAATTTTAGTCAAGATAAACTAGGACATCTCTAAAAAGAAGGGGCAACTACAACACTGAAGAAGTTTAATTACCATGTAAAGAACCATCTTCATGAAGGAGAACATGCACAAATCCAAAAGAAATGTTAGTATCATGGGGGTATTATATGGATCGTGGTCTGAAGTTGTTTATAGCTAGCAATAGGGTTGAGTTAGGGGCTGTCTTAGATTATTTCTCTGTGTGTATGTGTTTGTGTTTGTGCACGTGTGTGGGAGAGAGACAGGGACAGAGAAGGGGAGGAGGAAGGAGAGAGAGAGAGAGAGAGAGAGAGAGAGAGAGAGAGAGAGAGAGAGAGAGAGAGAGAGAGAGAGAGAGCTCAAGTCCCAGGGAAAATGAGGAAGGTGATACTAAGGTCCACCCTTTAGTAGTCAAGCAGTCAACCCCGAGCCTCCTTCAGACAGGGACAGAGAAGAACAAAATACTAACTGTGCTCCAGGCTCTCTCTTTAAAAACCAGTACTAATCATATTGTGGTGAGTTGAGTGTGTGGGTAGAGGTCAGAGGACACCTTTGGTGAGTCAGTTCATGCCTTCGATCTTGTGGAGGCAGGGTCCCTCTTATTTCACTTTTGTGCTGTGTACTTTAGGCTCGCTGACCCACAAACTTCTGGCTATACCCTGTCTCTGCTGACCACTTTGCTATAGGAATGTTGAGATGGCAGATTATGTCACTGTGTCCAGATTTTTACGTGGGTCCTGGGGACTGAACTTGAATTCCAGTCTTAGGGTTTGTATTGCTATGAAGAGACACCATAACCACAGGCAACTCTTATAAAGAAAACATTTCACTGGGGTGTCTCACTGGTAGTTTCAGAGGTTCTGTCCATTATCATCATGATGGGGAGAATGGTGGCATGCAGGCAGACCAGATGTGGAGCTAGAGCTGAAAGTCCTATATCTTGCAGGCAGCGGGAAGTCAACTGAGTATCATACCAAGGGAAGCTTGAACAAAAAAGACCTCAAAGCCTGCCCCCCCAGGGACACACTTCCTCCCACAAGGCCAGACCTCCTAATAGTGCCACTCCCTTTGGGGACCATTTTCTTTCAAACCAGCACAGTGCCTTTACCTGCTGAGATATTTCCCTAGTCCCGGTGCTCTGGTTTCTCCAACTTCCACCATTGTGTAGTAATCGGACTGCTACAAACTCTCAGGATAGATTACAAATATCACCTGCTTCATCTCACATCATTTGATCTTCCTGTCAAAGGGTGTCCCACAAACAAAAAATGAAAGGCAGCTCTGTATCCATGGAGCACGTGCTTCTTCAGTCACCAGTGAATTGGAGGGTAGCCTTGCCCTTGATGTTACTTGCTTTTAAAACAGAAAAAAAAAATCTGAATTTCTCTGGTCCAATTCCTCTTTCATTTCCACTCATCTGATTGCTGACATGCAAGCTATGAAAGTTTCCCAGGTGAAGAAAATCCAAGGGTGGCAGGGGGTGGGGTGGGGGAGCAGAAAGATTAGCTGATGACCAAGGCAGATCTGCCCAGTATTTAGATGCTTAATTTCAGGGACTCGTGAGAGTGATGCTTCTGGAGTGTACGAACCAGCTGGCACTAAGCGAAAGTGTGAAGATATGCTGATGGAGGGGGGCAGAGAAGGTTTGTGGGTGTGTTTCGGAGACTGTTGAATGCAACTGGCTGAATTCCCTTTATTCATCTGCTTTGGAGCTTGTAGCAATTGGAGGGGGTCAATTTCTTCTCGCTCCAACACATTTGGTGAAGTCTGCTGATCCTGTGTCACTTGGGAGGCTGTCAGCAGCGTGAGATGTTGTATTCTGTTTGGATCAGGACAGCCTCTCTTAGAGGACAGTGCAAGACATAGCGTGGCTCCATCTGGGACTCGTGTTCGGAAAAGATGGAGGTGGAAGTCAGAGATCCACACAGACAAGAGAAGAGTTGGAGGACATAGTTAAATGTGGTGTGAGAGCTGACTGACGGAGGGAGGGAGGGAGGGAGGGAGGGAGGGAGGGAGGGAGGGAGGGAGGGAGGGAGGGAGGGAGGGAGGGGAGAGAGACACAGAAAGAGTATGAATCTGAGTAAGATACAGAGAAGTGTATTTGGGAGAGTGAAATTTGGAGAAAAAAGAAGAAAGGGGAGTAGGAGGCAGAAATGGAGAATGATAGAAGGGAGACTAGATCTGAGGAACTGAGGAAGAGGGGTGAGAGAAGGGGAAAAGCAGGAGAGGCAGCAGATGAAAGCATGGGCCACAAAGACCCAATCTTTTTATCTGAACACAGCTGTTTTGCTCCTCCAGGTTCACCCATATGTGCATGACACTTTATTAACAAATCACATCGACTTAGAACTCTTCAGTTACATGCATTGAAGCATGGTAAGTTAAATATGCACAAAAACATAAAACTTGGGAAAAATTTATATAAGCCAACTATTTTTTTTGTACCAAATTTTCTTAAGAAATGTTTATGGGGGGATAAATGTCACATACTAAGTCCAGCTTTCCCTGAGTGATATCAGCAAAGATAATTAATTCTGGAAAAACTTTAAGCTCTTTTTCCAAGAGCCTGCCCATGTCGTATCTAGATCTTTAGGTACTGTCTGGGCATCAAGGCATGACAAAATTTTGGGTGGTTCAAGATACAGCATTCCAAGATGAACTCTGTATACCAGGCTATTTTAATCTTTCCTTGGGTAATGACCTGTTTCAGAAGACCAGTAAACAATGCGTGGATTATTTCTTCTCCTTTGTGCCAACACTCGAGAGTAGAACTCCTTCATTCCATTATAATGAAAGAAATAGAAAAAATAATTGTCAAAGCTAATGTGATATTTCACTAATGCACCTATACCAATCAATTTACTAATCCATATAGTAATGGAGGTTGTCTTTTCCACAAGAGAGCAAAAGGCTCTCAAGTTAAAGAGGAACCAAATAGTAGTGGTGATACTCATACTCATTGTGACACTAATGATGGGCATGACTACCACTGGGGACCAAGGTACCTTGACAGATACCCTGGGTAGGAATTCACCTCTTCCATCCTGGCTCAGTGAATATTTGATGGTGACTTTAGTGATTCCAACTTTCCCCTCTTGTCTGTGTTAAGAGTTTCTGGATGTTCTGGGCTCTACTTCATCCTTCATCCTTCTTTATCACACAGTACTCAGTGCTGTGCTGTGCTGTGTCCATCACAGATAGATATTCAGTGTTATCAGCTGACCTGGAATGTGGTAGATGAGAAAATTCACATTCCCTTCCATTTGTCTGCTGCAGAACTGAAATGTGGAATAGCTGAATGTCTAGTGAGACTTCTGGGGACATCACTTTTCTTTTTATTGGACAAACCAGGAAATCCTGGCATCTTCACCTGACATCTTCACTATTTGTTTTTATTTCTTAATGTGGGCAACTCGAGAGTGGACAGAAAGAGAGAGGGGGAGAGGGGAGAGAGAGAGAGAGAGAGAGAGAGAGAGAGAGAGAGAGAGAGAGAGAGAGAGAGAGAGAGAGAGACTCCTCTCTAATAGAGATTATATAACTACAAGTTTCTATTCAATGCAGATCATTTTTAACGCAACTTAAATGTTTCCTTCCTATGCATGCTTGCTAGCTGGTATCATAAGCCAAAGAGCAAAGTCAAGTGAGTACAACCCACACCTACTCCCTTCATCCACACACTGGAGAATCTTAAGCCATCCTGATGATGGATGATCTCCAGTACAGTCCAGTATTAAGTCTACAGTGCATAACTGCCCTGTTTTGTTAAACGGCCACCTGGCTGGCACTTCATTTTCATGACAACACTAATGGGCAGTAATATTTGGGAACCTTAGCATAACCCTGGTTCACATAGGCTTTTGGATATTCATGAACATTTTATAATAAGATCCTGCTGAGTAGAAGAGAGAGAGTCAGCATTTATTTTAGCTACCAACAAAGGGTACATGCATTTAACAAGTGGGGTAGGGAAGACAACATAAGCATCTTGTATTTAAATAGCACAGAGGAGGGGCAGTTCTTTTAGTGCTCTTTGAAGGTGCTGCATCTCAAGATAAACTCTATAACAGGAGAGATTTTGAGGTTTCTTCTGGTAATGACTTCCAGAAGATCATGAAAGGATTTGTGGCCTTCACTATCCTTCCCATAATAGTGGAACTCTTCTATCAAATCAGAGAAACATAAAAATGGGTGTCAAGGTCCATGGCATTCGCTGATGCACATGTTCACTTGAAGGCACAGCATAGCACAGTAGTAGATAGCAAAAACAAGGCTACTAGATTGAGCTCTAGCACTACCTGATGGTAAGAATTTGGGCACATTCCCTGATTTTTAGGGCCGCCATTTTCCCAGCTGTAGTGATTGCGTTGGACTTTGATGATCTCCTAGTTCCACTCCATTGGACTCTTGTATGATCCTAGGTCAAGTTGTTGGTGCTGGTCCCAGAATTAATTTTGGTTCTTGAAAGCCTTCTTTTCTTGGTTTCTGGAATCTTTTGTCACCTTGACACAAAGGTGTAAATTTGTAAGAAAATAATGACCACCCAGCCACCAAATAACTTTTCTTCTTGATTTCCTTCATTTTCTTCTTCTGTTGCTGTCTCTCTTCCCTCCATTGTTCCTCCTGTCTAGAGGGGAACTGGCAGACATGTTGAAGTCCCTACTTTAAAGAGACCTCAAATGACACATTTTAAGCAGAAAGAGGGGCTAGAAAGATGGCTTTGTCATTAAGAGCACTCGCTATGGAAACATAAGGAACAGAGTTGGGATCCCAGAATACATATAATAAGATAGGCATGGTCCACGTGTCCTTGTAACCCCAGTACTGGACAGAGGTAGAGACAGCAAGGTGGCTGTGGTTTGCTGTTTGCCAGCCTCACTGAAACCCATGAACTCCAGGTTCAGCAAGACACTCTGACTCAAAGGAATAGAGTAGAAAGTCATAGAGAACACCCTGCACTGCTCTCTGGCCTTCTGGAGGCTCCCTCCACACACACACCACACATACATCACACTCACACACATATGTACATCACACTCATACTCCTCTCCACACGTCACACTCACACATGTGTATACACAACACACACATGCCACATTCACACATATGTATACACACACACACACACAATTAAAAAACAAAAGAAGAAAAAAGAAAAGAGGAAAATACATGATCATGAATGGTACCGCAGAACAAAACCCAGGTCTTCTTCCTGGGGGGAAGAGCACTCTCGTACCTGAAGCTTTCATGAAGATTTTGGAAGGAGCACATCCCCAAAGGAAATTCTTTTTCCCATTAAAATGTCTCGAGTATTGTGAACCGCTCTTCTTGTCTGTGTATTCCGTCCCCTATGTGACACTAGAATTGATTCGGAGAAATGGCTATACCCACAGTACATAATAAACATCTCCAGGAGAGCCTGGGCGGAGAAGAAGGAAAATCAATTGCTTGGCGTTGACAACTTCTTCTTGTAATAACACTATTCTGTCACATTGCATTAGCAGCACTTTACAATTGTATGTGTTTTTGCTAACAGGCTGTAAAAGTGTAATCATATGAGCACTGAAGACATTGTATTAGTGCAAATGATTCGAGGAGATGTGTGCTTTATTATACCAGGATGGCGCATAATGTGTTGCTTACTGAAGTGAGACTCATCATTTTAGTGCAAGAATATTTATTATTTGTTTGTTTGTTGTGGCATTGATACCTTCCTGGAGGAAAAAAACAGTATTATATATATATAATATATATATATATATATGTGTGTGTGTGTAATATATATATTATATATATTATATATATATGATAAAAACCAAATACATGTGTTATATATATTACATAATATAAAACCCCCAAATATATGTTGTGTTTATAAACATATACACAACATATATATTTTTTCTCTCACCTATCTCTCCTTACTATGTATGTCTGAGCAGCATGCCCATGAATAGTGGGATTTTTTTTAAAAAGTCACCCAATTCTCACCCATCTGGGAAAGCAATGGCTCTACTTGGGCTCCTGGTCACCATTTGTAATACTAATGGAATTGCCACTGCATAGCATCTTCTTCAAAGAAAGTTGAGGGGACAAAGGGGGAGGAGGTTCACACTTGTGTGGCAGTGATGGTGATGCTTCCCTAAGTGTGTGCTGAGGAAAAGACGGCATGAAAGAAGGCATGCAGGATGCAAGAGGATGGAGTTCTTGGCTTTAAAGAATTTTACAAGAATATATTCTACCCAGGGGTGCATTAAGAATGACTAAAGATGGAATCTTCCCTGACTTACTACTTAATTAGTAAACATTAAGTTTGTATTGGTATCTGCATGTGTGTGTGTGTGTGTGTGTGTGTGTGTGTGTGTGTGCCTCTGTGTATGTGCCTCTGTGTGTGTGTGTGCGCGCGCGCATGTGTGCATGAGCACACGCATGCATGGATGCATGCACAAGTGCATATTTCTCTTCCATTGGAGAAATCTGTCCTTGAGCCCAGAGACTGCGCAGTACGCAGCTTCTTTCTCCAACAGCACTTGTCAAAGCCATTCTTCCTTAGCTGGATTAACTATAGCTGGAATCTGTGTCCAGACTTAAATATGCTTGCTAGTGTTGCTACCGTAGCTCACTATCATACAGTGGGTAGCTTATACAATAGAAATCTGTGTTCTCCTAGTCTGGAGGCCAGAATCCCCAGGTCAAGGTATCCACTAGCTTTATTCCTTTGAACAGCATCAAGACTCCCTCAGAGCTTAGATGATCCTGGTGACTTACTGGCCATCTTCAGTGTTCCTAGGTTTGGAGGTACATCATTCTGATCTATGCCTTCATCTTCACCTTGCAACATTTTGCATGTGATGTCCATGTCATCTTAGAGTAGGGCTCATCTATTTCTAATATGACATCATCTTAATTATTTATATCTGCAATGATCCAATTCCTAAATAAAGGCACAGGCTGAAGTACCAGGTATTAGGAATTCTACATGGGATTTGGTAGGACTGGTATTTTTTTTTTTTTTTTGATAAGATCTTGTTATGTGTCCCAGGATGTTTTTAATGCATGCTCTTTCTATTCAATTACCCTTCCCAAACTGGGGTTATAGGTATGGACCAGTGTACCTGGCCCATATAGAAATTTAATGGGGAAACAACTCCACATACAGAAGTGTCCTACTTACTGTAGTTGTACACATTTTAAGGTCAACAAAAATCTCCTATTTGAATTTGGCTTTGAATACTATTACAGCTTGTATCAAATATCTCAAAAGTTCATGTGTTAAAGGCTTCATCCCTGGCTGAGGTAGTACTA